>NW_022681455.1:25466677-26066677 GCF_009764315.1 Trachypithecus francoisi | reverse complement strand
CTAGGAAAAAGAAAGAACAGGAAGAAGGAAATCTGAGATATACGAAAAGGAATGGTGAACAAAGACAATGGTAGCAATATGACATGTGGTGACACATGGGCAAATTGAAACAAATCTTGACTGCATAAAATTTGTGGGATTAAAGAAAACAAGATACAACTAATATTCTGGACAATAATGGCACATGAGTTGGTGGGTAAGAGTTATAGTGTGTTAAGATCCTGTGGTTCGCCGGGCGCGGTGGCTCAAGCCTGCAATCCCAGCACTTTGGGAGGCCGAGACGGGCGGATCACAAGGTCAGGAGATCGAGACCATCCTGGCGAACATGGTGAAACCCCGTCTCTACTAAAAAAAAATACAAAAAACCAGCCGGGCGAGGTGGCGGGCGCCTGTAGTCCCAGCTACTCAGGAGGCTGAGGCAGGAGAATGGCTTAAACCCGGGAGGCAGAGCTTGCAGTGAGCTGAGATCCGGCCACTGCACTCCAGCCTGGGCGACAGAGCGAGACTCCGTCTCAAAAAAAAAAAAAAAGAAAGATCCTGTGGTTCAGGGGAAAGGTAAAGGCATTAACTTAGAATTTCTTAAAATATGTAGAATGTAATGGGATATAAGACAGTTAATTTTAAAAAACGAATAATTTACAATGATAGTTTTAAAAACTGGGTACAGAAAGGGAAAGCTCTTCTTTACAGATAAAATTGACAAACTAGAAAGGCAGGAAAAGTAGAATTAAAAAAAAAGATAAGAAGCCTCCATAGGGCCATGTGCTTTTCCCACTTCTCAAGATTATTCAAGACTACACTAGGCCTAACATTTTAATACTATTTTTGTATATTCATGATTTTTTTCTGAAATCATGTTCACTGTACAAAATTAATGAAATACAAAAAGAAAAAATTTATAATCTCCAGAAATTCCTCTCCTGAGATAATTACTTATTGTTTCTATGTGTTTCATTGCTATCATGTTTCTACAACATACACTAAAAAACAGAATTGGGGTCATATTGTCTATACGCTTGGGCAGTCTATTTGTTATTTTTATTAAAAATGTTATCTGAGTGTTTTTATTTGTTTTTGTTTTTTTTGTTTTGAGATGGAGTCTCGCTTTGTCGCCCAGGCTGGAGTGCAGTGGCACGATCTTGGCTCACTGCAAGCTCCGCCTCCCAGGTTCACGCCATTCTCCTGCCTCAGCCTCCAAGTAGCTGGGACTACAGGTGCGCACCACCACGCCCGGCTAATTTTTTTTTTTTTTTTTTTTTTGTATTTTTAGTAGAGACGGGGTTTCACCGTGTTAGCCAGGATGATCTCGATCTCCTGACCTCGTGATCCGCCCGCCTCAGCCTCCCAAAGTGCTGGGATTACAGGCGTGATCCACCGCGCCCGGCCTGAGTGTTTTTAAACACAATTAGAATCATTTTGAAAATGTCTTAAAATACATTTTAAATAATTATGACTTTATACACAATTGGAAAATACAAAAGTACAAAGAATAAAATCACCTGAAATCTTACCACTTACGAACAACCAATATTTATTTGTGTATACTTACCTATTATCTTATTTATTCAGGCCTCAGAGTAAACAACTTTTAAACAAAGTTAAGATCAAATTCCATATACAATTTTGTGTCTTAATATTATATTGCATTTCCTTCATGTCATTAATTATTTTTTGAAAACTTGATCTTCAGTGATCAAAAATGTTGAATACTGGAGTTTTTTGCTAATGAATCTGCAGCACCTAGAACAGTGCCTTGCATATTACAGTGCTCATAAGAATTTGTAGAATGAATGAATTATATGAATATATCATAATTTAATTAACTTTTCCACTATTGTTAGACATTTATGTTATTTTTAGTTTGAACTATAAGTGACACTGCAACATTATATGAACATCATTGTACAGAAAACTTTTGTCTACATTTCTGATTATAGCCATAAAATAGATGCCTGAAAAAGTAGACTTTTTGTGGTTTTTTTTGTTTGTTTGTTTGTTTTGAGACCAAGTTTCCCTCTTGTCCCTGAGGCTGAAGTGCAATGGCACGACCTATGCTCACTGCAACTTCCACCTCCTGGGTTCAAGCAATTCTCCAGCCTCAGCCTCCTGAGTGGCTGGGATTACAGGTGCCCACCACCACGCCCAGCTAATTTTTTTTTTTTTTTTTAATAGAGATGGGGTTTCACAGTATCGGGCAGGCTGCTCTTGAACTTCTGACCTCAGGTGATTCACCCACCTTGGCCTCCCCAAATGCTGGAATTATAGGTGTGAGCCACCGTGCCCAGCCAGGACAAATTAAAAAAAAAAAAATTAACTGTGAATAATGAAATTATAAAGGATCGTGATTGAATTTTTCCAAAATTACTTTCCATAAAATTATTGCATTTCTTGAGTTACTGGCATAAATTCATGGTCCATTCAGAATTTCTTCTGTAAATTGCCTATGCAAAACTTATTATCTCCTAAATGGGGACATGGTAACTGTTTCCAGTGTGGGGCCCCGGATGCAGTGGCTGTCTTGAATCTGCTGCTCTGGCCTTGAGGAAACCCTTATCTGCCCTTCCCTGGTTGTTTTTCCCCAACAGAGCAGTAACACTGAGAGGCTGAGAGAAGGGGTAACCAGAGGGAAAGTGGTAAGAGAGGTTATTGATATTGCCTTTAGCTTTTACTCTCCCATGATTATAAACAGAAGGCCTCCTGGCTGGACCAGCACTCTAATACATTATGTTCTGTATCATCATGCCTTCAAAACTAAAATTAGTTACCGCTATTTTCTGGAGTCTAGATTTCTGGACAGCATTCTCAAAAGGCTGAAGCTCCATAGGGATATGGGCTTCAGATGGGGCACCTGCTCTCCTTTCCATAGTCCCCCACCTCCCCTCCCTCTCCATTCTTCAGTGTACCTGCCTGGCCTCTTGTCTAAAGTTTCCTCCAGCCCAAACTAAAGGAGCCTGTCAGCTCAGGAGCACCCCAGGACAGCACTGAGAGAACACTGGGGTTTGGGACCAAAGTTCTCACTCATCACTAAGGCATTTTTTGCTTGGTCTTATCCTCAGTGCTCAGCTCTCCCTTGACCGCTGGGCAGGAGTGGTGGCAGCCGCAGCAGGTGGCTAAGATCGTAGCCTTGTCTCCATCCTCTTTCTCCATAAAGACATAACCAAGCACTCACCTGCATAAACTCCACGCTGCTGTCCAGTGGGTTTTCCCGACGAAAGACCAGAAGAAAGTTTTCATCCTCAGATAAGAACATACCAGCAAGCTAAAGGAACAGAAAAAATAACAGTCGGGGACCCTGGCCAGTGTCCATTTAAGAATGCTCCCTGGTAAAAGGCATGGTGGTATGTCTTCCAGGGCAGAAGGTCTCAGATCTTCCAGGATGAACAGCTCAGTTTGCAGTTCTGTGCTCTTGATTGACATTCTTTGATTCATTTATTCTTTCAGAAAGTATCACACTCCTACTAAGTATACATCGTTATGGGTATCTGCCTTCCACGAGCTTAAAATCTAAGATAATGATGAATATAACATTAATATCAATAATAAATTTGTTAAGTGTTGATATGTTCCAAGCACTATTCTAAGAACTTCCAATACTGAATTAATTTAATTCCATAATAACAGAAGATAAAAATAGCAAATAATGCTTATGTTTGCCAGGCATTATTCTAAATGCTTGCGTATGCTAATTCATTTAATCCTAATAACAATCTATAGGGTGCACAACATACCATTACTGTTATTTTCCGGTGCAGGAAACTGGTCTATACAGAGATAAGGAACTTGCCAAAGTTTTGTAATTAGTGTGCGATGAAGTCAGTATTTCAGCTTGGCGATCTCAAGCCCACACTTTTAATCACTATGGTTTACTGGTGAGATGCTGTATATATGTAGTACTTCAGTGCAAAAGCAGGCATAACTGCTGCCTGGCTTGATACTTGAGTGTTAGCTACGGGTTTATATTCTTTAACATTATTAGTGTCTATAAAATACTACAACAGTTGACTCAAGTATGATACATTCAACCAATCCGTTTTTTAATATGAGCACCAGTTTGACTGATTTACTTCATACACTCCCTTGAACAAAGGTATAATAATATCTTGTTGCCCTATGTAGTTATAATACTTTTTTCAGGTTTGGTTGTGTTCATTGGCAAGCCTGGGGTATTGTAGTATATGTTGTCTTCTTTCTGAGCTGTTGCCACAGGCAATGGTCATTTCTTCTCTAACTGAGTAGTTTGCTCAGTGTCTCGTACAATACCACAGAGTGAGTCCACAGCAGATGCTCCGGAAGGGATTTAGGTGTGATTAGCTCACATTCTCATTCACATTTTCTAATTGGATGTGGGTCAGCTCAAGGACACACCATGTTAACAATAACTACCAGATTTTGAGTGCCTGCTACATGGCAGGTACCAGCAAGATGCTTTTTATTTATCATCTCATTAAGTCCTCACATCAGTTTTTCAGGATGAGTGTAAATACCCCTTTTTGTCAATGGGAGGCAGTGCAGTTCAAAGTGTAAGTGATAGGCTTTAGAGTGAAATTAAATTTCTTCTCCATTACTTACTAATGATTTGATCTTAGGTAATTTAGTTAATATATCTGTGCCTCGATTTCCTCATTTGGAAAATGGAGAGAATAATATTGATATCCTGGTCCAGATGGGAAGACTAAAAGTAAGATGAGCCAGTATTTATAAACTGTTTAGGAAAATACTTCATACATATCAAATAGTCAATAAATGATGACCGCCATGTTGGTGAAGATGATAAAATTGAGGCTCAGAGAAATTAAGTAACTTGCCTAAGGTTTCATATTCCACCATATTGACTTCATGCTTTTCCCATCAACCTACACAGGGTCAACTGGAATGGAGAACTGCTCTTTGAGACTAACAGTGGCCTTTTTCCCATCTTATTTTTTACTAGAAAATCCAACATGAGCCAAAGTGGGCTGATTTTTATGTCACGACTACCTGTAATTGGAGCAAGTGAAATGGTCAATAGTACAGCAAGGGAATGTAGGGGAAACAAAAGGCCTTGCTGCTCTTTAGACTTACAGACTTATAAGGTTTTAGGGAGCCTTGGGAACGATGCAGTCTTGCACCATCAGCTTTCATAAAAACAACAACCTCAATGACACACATATGCAGGATTACAAGACAAAAATGGTTGGCCAATTACTGAGGAATGTCTATCTGTTATTAGTAAGATAATGACATAGTTTTCAGTTATTTGCTATGTTTTGCTCATTCATTAATTAGGTCAAGAAATACTGAGCCCTACTATATGCTATGCTCTGTTCCAGGGTCTGGAAAATTACAACAGTGAACATGCGGTTATGAATCTTTTGTTTAGTACACCTAACTTGCTGTTTACATTTACTGTTCTGTTGATGCATACATTGATACTTTTACATCCAGTACAATGATAATTTTTGGTTACATATACAATTTTGCCTTTGATTAAAAGTTTGGAAACAGCCACACTCATAAATCTAGAGTTTAGTTTATTAGTTTTCTGAAAAGGCAGTCTCCTGGTGAACACGCACACTTTTTATAAAGGGAAATTATCCTGCCCTATTAACATAACTTCCTGAAGAAATTGTCCTATTATTCTCTTCAATAATATTGACTGCTCAAATATGGCAGTGTCACAACATCAAGAGACTAGCTCTCCCAGTGTCAGGTAATATGTCTAACAGGCAATTCTGACTATGAAAAAATATCTTAGTTTCAGATTGACTCATTTTCACATACAGATTTATAGCTACATAGTAGGAACCTGTATAGATTCCTATCTATAAGCAGGGTTCCACTAAAACCATTGCCACTTATTTGGTCATGTTATTCTAGGAAAGTAACTCAAGTCCTTATCAGCAAAATAGGGATAATGTCCCATGCCTATCATCATCTTAACTACTATGGGAATACAATAATAAAATGTATGTGGAAGTCCTTTCTAAGCTGTAAACATTTTTGTAACTGGAAGGAGAAATGACCAGGTAAGTTGTAGACCATCCACAGCGCTGCACATGTAGCATAGTTACATGCTTTAGTACGTGCTCCATAAAAGTGGATTGAGTTGAAGTAAAGACAGCTATTGTCTGTCATGCTTTTAATGATCTTAGGGATAGATCTTTCCCATCTCCACTGGGAGCCGATGCTGAAGTTTAACCTTATTTATTTTCAGTAAGTTTTTCCTTATATCACTGTTCAGTTTGAACAGGACACTATATAAAGAGACAAACGGTGGATCAAGTAATTGAAAGGCCTCTATCATTTCAATTCCCCAATTATAAAATAGGTACAAATATTGATTGACCAAAATAAAATGATAAAAGAATTGCACACTCTTTGTTACTAAGTAGATGAAAAAGGAGAGGTGATTACTTTTTAAATGTTATCTAAGCCAAATGCCTTTCAGAAATCTCTAATTTCCTAATCAAATGTAAAGTTTCCATTGTCTTTCAAAGAATATTACAGCTCAAGATGACAAAGTAAAGAAAAAAACAGTCAAGAAGAATAGAGCCATGAAAGATACAGTCATGAAAGGTACCTCTTTCATCTGAATGTGACCATCTTTAGAAGCATCTCGGGTAGTCATAAATTGCTGTTTCACCTTGTGCAAATTTGCTTTCATGACCGTGTCCTGCAATTGACCAAACAGGGCCACATTAAAGCCACTGGGATCTCAAAGATATAGTTAGGATAGCAAATATTCAAAAAAAAAAAAAAAAAAGCAAATATTCAAAACACACAGCATGATAATTATGTTTTTCAAACCTGGAAAGCAGGTTCCTTGGCTATTTAAAGTGATTTTATCCTTTTGTAGAAAAAAGAGCAATGCTGGAGATTTCTTGAGCAACCAAGCACTAATCAGAATCTTGACTAGGTACAATTTACAGTTAATTAGCTATTAAAATATTGATAAAAAGAAGCTTAGAGACTAGGGTGCTGGAAGAACACATTTGAACAGTGTTATATTTGGTTGTGACAAAAGATTGTATTGTAATTACAGGTTTTCTTCCCAGTAACTCAGAGGTTTTACATTTTTTAACTGAAAAACCTCTGTTTTACATTTTTTAACTGAAAAGTCCAGTTGTTCTGGGCCCCCAGGTGTATGTAACTCCTTTTTAATCTTCTTTTGTATTCTCTAAGGAAAAAAAAATAATGAGAAGGGAGAAATAATTAAAGAGGAGACCAAAGTAATAAGGTAATTGCTGAGTTAATCAAAGATGTTACAATTCCCTTCTACGTAGAACCTTAATTGTCTTCTTTGGTGGATTTTATGGTTACTACAGTAAAAGTGACATATGTAACCAACAATAAAGAATGAATTCTGATGCAAGGGTTGAGAAGCATAGATAATCCGAAAGAGTGCCCAATTCTAAGATTCTAGACTTGCTGAAATATATGCTAAATTCATTCTCCTTAATACTATCATGCTATCTCTGGTCCCAAGCCCTCCAGCTGTAAGTTAGAAGGGCTTAGAAGAGGTAATCCTATTGACTCATTATCCTCCCTGTTGGTGTTGGGGTGGAAGTAACTCAGCCTTCAGGACACTCTCTGGATGCATCATCCGTGCACATGTGTACAGGACAGTCATCTGAGTGGCCTTGGGCTGACTCAGTTCTTCTGCCTTTCTTACTCGTGTTTTTCAAGAATAACCCTAGCGTGTGCTGGTGATGCAACATCCTGAGATAAGGAAGAACTTACCAGAACAACCCAGGTTCTAGATGTCCTAAAACACTTTAGCCCACCACATGTTGACTTCAGGTATAAAACTCAGAAAACACTGCTTTCTATAAAGCACCTACCATGTGCCAAACACAATTCTGGCTGCTGGTGACATTATAGTCAGCAAAAGAGACCTGGTCTTTGCCCTCTATCACAGGCTGGTGGAAGGCATCTTTGTCTAGCCTTCCTTTCCACTGGGACCTCTCCCTAATGGAAGAAGAGAGGAGATGGTGGAAAGAGAAGTGTGATGGGGAATTAATAGCTGCTACATCCAATTCACAAGAATAGGAAAGAAGAGCAGGTGAATAAACATTTTTGGAGTGCCAGCCAGAGAATGGGCACTAAGCCATGCTCTTTAACAAATATTGTCTCCCTGGATCTTCACAAAGGCCCTGGGAGGCAGAAAAAAAATGCATTTTACCCTTCAGCCCCTGGCTTCCTTGTAGGCCTGCTAGCTTCTTCCTCTTTGGGAAACTTGTTTTTTCTTTTGTGCTCCCGCTTCTTACATGGAAATTCTCCTTTATCATTTTCCCATCACTAGCTGAGAAAATGTTTTTGGTTTTTTTGTAGTCTTGACTCAGAGGGGCTGTCAGTCCTCACCTCTTCCCCTTAGGCTGTCATCGCTTCAGTTGACCTCTTGCATATGGCAAAGAACTTGCCAGAACAACCCAGGCTCTGTTTTAGTCCTTCCTAGAACAAAATGTCCTAAAACACTTTAGCATGGCACAACATGTTGCTCTCAGGAATAAAACCCAGGGAAGACTGCATATGGCAAATGTTTTCTAGGGAGCAGAAAATCTAGTAGAAAAGTAGTACAAACTCTCTACCTTCCAGATCTTAACATATGAAGACTAATACTCAAATCCATGAAAATTTTATCCATTGCTGCACTATAAATCAAAATGTATGATTCCTTCAGATTAGTCTTCATGATTTAGAAGCAAAAGAGTAAAGGAGAAAAAAATCAGAGGATGCTTGGCAATCTTTTCTAAGGATCTGAGACACTCTCCTTTCATTTTACTGATGAGAAAATAGGCCAGAAGGGTGATGCCACTGAATACTGGCAGAACAATCTTGAAACCAGCACATTTGATATCTGGTCTAGTGCACTTTCCACCACACCTTGTTGTTGCTTGAGATGAGGCAGAGAACACCTAATGGAGTCATTGCATTCAGCATTAAGTTGTTAATAAATGAGAAATGGTTCAAATAAAATGCAAGGAAAGCTTGATGACTTACTTTGGGATTTTTCAGGATAGGTTCTGGCAACTAGTTAGATAACCAGATGCTTTAAATATTATAAGACCCTGAAGGTTTGAAAGCCTATTCTTAGAAAACCAGGGAACACTTTGGTCAGCAAGAACAATTTTAATGCTAGGGAAGTTCCTGGGCATTATGCTAGACCTCAACCCCTGGCATTGGCATCCATCGTGCCAACTCATTGCAGGAGGTGGGTGCATAGCAAATGTTCGATGTAAGGTAGAAAAGATGCTGTGAGCTGATATAATTTAAGCTATTGGATCCTCTAATATCTGATTCTCTAAACTTCCAGGATTGGTGTGGATACTGGATATATAGGGAACTGCCAAGTTTCATGTCAGTCAGTAGTTTGCCTCTTCCCTGTTCAATCATACACAAACTTTTGTCAGCAAGTATAAAGATAGAATTGTACTTCCTTTTTTTTTTTTTTTTTTCACTTGTTGCCTTTTGCTGCAGGGGATGATAAATAGATGAAATTCATGCAACAGAAAGAAGTTAATGAATTAATGGCTTGTATAGCTCCTAAGTGGATAATAAATAGTGAGCAATAAACTTTATTTGAAATAAATTGTAGTGAAGGTGAGTCTCTAAAAAAAAACAAAAGTTATATGAATAAGAACTAAAAAATAGCATCTATATGTATAGCTATTTTTTGAAGTTATAAACCCAGACCACTAGCATTTGTGATTGAGATGATGTATCAATCAAATGGATCTGATATCCTAGCCATATCAAGGTCATCTGCTGTTTCTCTGGCTTTGGTCCTGTATTTGGAAACCCAAAATGATTAAAATAAGAGGACTTGGACGGTCTGACTCTGTAAACATCAACCAAATATATTCATATGGTGATTATAAATGGGGAACAGTGAAGGGTCTAGTTAAAAACAAAAAATGAATACCAGCCAGGTGTGGTGGCTCACACCTGTAATCCCAGCACTTTGGGGAGCTGAGGTGGGTAGATTATGAGGTCAGGAGATTGAGATCATGCTGGCTAACATGGTGAAACCCGGTCTCTATTAAAAATATAAAAAATTAGCTGGGCATGGTGGCACGTGCCTGCAATCCCAGCTACTCTGGAGGCTGAGGCAGGAGAATCGCTTGAACCCATGAGGCGGAGGTTGCAGTGAGCCAAGATCGCACCACTGCACTTCAGCCTGGGCAACAACGTGAGACTCCCTCTCAAAAAAAAAAAAAAAAAAGAATACCTTTCTAAATGAACACACATCAGACTAAAAATGTGAAAAAATACATTAGTGATTTGGAACCAAAGCATCAAATGAAGAAATGAGAGATAATGCTTGTATCATTTGTCTAAGACAGAGCAAGTCTAACAGGTCCCTGAAATGACAGTCTGTCTGTTGTCTTCTGTCTTCCTTTGAGTAGCCTCCTTTACTCATAAAGGACCAAAGGTGGTGGTGAGTATGACTTAAGGCATCCTCCAAAGGTTACCCTAGCTTGGAAAACTTGCTCTCATAAACTGGAAATCATATATATATATATATATATATGCACACACACACACATATACACACATATATATAAATATATACTATATATGCACATACACGGTGTGTATATATATATATATACACACACATATATATATATATAATCGTAAAAGCATTTCAGTGTTTAAGAGAGTAAGCTTCAACGATCCTGTGTGGGATAACCACTTGGTGGATCTGAGGCAAAGTGGGGCGTAGAATAAACACTGGGAAAACTAAGGACCCAAGAAGATATGCATCAGCATAAGAACATACATGTTGGGTGCTTTTGCAACTAAAAGCACCTTTCACTTATGTTATCTTATTGATCTTCACTGTGAAACAGGCAGACCAAAACATTATTCTAATAATTATTATTTTATGGATAGGAAAATTGAGACCCAGGAGGTTTAAATGGCATGTTGCTATCACAAAGCTCTAGGTGCAGAGATAGGGAATGAGCATTGGATTTCTGCCTCCACGCATAGTTGTCCTTTCCCCTGACCATGAGCCTTCTTTGGAGTGGGCCTTCAGAGACAAGAGGCACATTTTTTTTTTATTTTCTATGGAAGGTGAAGAGGTTCTTTGAGACTCCAGGATCTTCTGTCAACCAGGTTTCCTCATGTGACACCCCACTAATCATGGTGGGATTAACCTGTCTAGTCTCAGCACCAAAGATTTTGTATGTGCTTACATTTGAGTGTTCATGTACCATACAGGAAAAGCACAATACTCAACAGGAAATCACTCAACAGGGTCGAACTTCACTTTGAATTTCAACTTGATGTTTTAGATTAAGAACTCTGCAAGTAGAGCATTCATTTATTTATCTCTGGAACACGGGATCTGTTGGATAAATAAATGATTCTTTATGATGGGCTGGGCATTCCCAAAAGAAGTTAACTAACGTGGGTCATGTTGGTGAAAAATTAGATTTTAAAGTAAATAAATGTGAAACCAAATAAGCAGTAGCCAGATTCTACATTACCTTTAGTTTGAGGGCACAGAATCTTGGCTTCTGTCTTCTCAGACCTCGAACCCCAAAGCTCATGACTATCCCTTTCACCTAAAGCAAAAGAAACTGGGGCTTCTTCTGTTGTAATTTCCCATCAGTCCTTATCTGAGACACTAGGCTCCAGCAGGGTACTTATAATCCCTGGAATATTGACAGAGGCCCAGGATGTGGTACTGTACATGAGGGGTATGTACACATAGAATCTGATGCTTATCTATGGACTGGCTAAAATCTCAGCATTTTGAAAGAAAAGGTTTACAGGGAGTAACAGAAATAGCAGCAATTGCAGCTGATGGTTCCATTAAGTCAATCCCCTCCGAGGCTCTGAGGAACAGGTAATTACAAGCAGGCTGGTTGCTCTCCTGGATAGACTAGCAGGCAACTTGCTGTTAGAAACCTCAAAATACCTTCTTCTGAGGTCTCTGTGACCCAGTAATCAGCAGAGGAAAGTAGAGCTATTCATGCCTTTGAAGGATGGCTTACCACTGCTGAACACCAGAGCGAGGGGCTGCCTGATTGTGGAGGCCTCCCTGCTGCTGGATTCTGTACTCACTGGGCATTACCAATCAAAAGCAGGTGTCACAATCAAATGGTGACTGTTCCTCAACTGAAAGGGCTTCCATTTTGGAAACCCTGCCCTATTGTTAAGAACTTCCTTAAGGCCTGCTTATTACTCATCAGAGACAAAACCCAAAATTAGGAATAGCTTCCTTAATCATGATTGTCCAGGTAACATGGAGCGCCCAATGAAGGTCCCTGCAAGCACACTCCCCAGAGTAGTGCCTCAGCATTTTGAAAGGCATCCAATGGCAGATGATTCCATTTCTAGTTAAGAGTTCAAACTTATCATCCTGGCTCCAAAAGCTTTCTTCCCAGCCAAGTGCTCATGAGATGTGCCTAGGGCTGTTGCCACAGCTCAGTGGGATTGGCCTAATTATATTAGAATCCCCCCTCCAAAAGTTACCATTCCTGGAGGAAAAGAGGGTAAAAAAACATGCAAACTGACTTTGAGTGCTTTTAAAATGAAAGATCCTTGGCAGACCCCAAATGTACTTAAATACCTACAGGATGAGACCTAGGGGTCTGCATTTTAACAAAGCAAATATAATTCTCAGGCACACTGAAATTTGATTTGCACTAGGTTAAGAATTATGAGACCTTCCAACCCCCTTTCCAGCCTCAGGGACATTTGCACTGAATGTAGTTACGCAGGACACCAGTGAGTCCTTTGTTGTCCTCTTTCCTCAAGGATTATGCTTGCCCCTGTGTAAAAGCATTAGTCCGTGGACCACATCTGAGATAGGGGCAGTGATAAAAACAGTCAAGCTGCAAGAGATGACATCCCTCTTTTCTCTCACAAAGGCAACAATGCCTCTAAGGTTAGCCAAGGCCTCAGATGAAGATATCTCACAGCATCCTCAGCTTAGAGCAGACCCCAACTCGATGAATGAAAATTAGATACTCCAGCTTCAACACTGAGAGCAATTTTTCTCCTCCCTTTTATAAATCACTAGAGCAAGGATCCCTCTGAAAAGGTGAGAAGTCCAGGTCCCTGATGATAGATTTTTAGGAGCTGACCATCCCATTTATTCCAAGATTTTGAATGGTTTTAACTTTGTCTTTTTGCCTTCCTCAAATACCCATGTTCATGATAGATAAGATGGGTTCCTGGAGCACGATGAGCCTTACATTTACAGAGGTAAATAGAAGCCCTGTGGACAAGGCTGGTGGGCTTCACCATGGGCTGCTGGCATGTGAAACTGGCTGCAAGACTGAATCAGAAGTCTCGCTTGGTGGAGGCTTCCTCAGCTCTACCTGTAGCTTGTGTAAGTACAAGAATGAAGGATAAAAAGGAGTGTGTGCAAGTGGTCTGACCAGAGGAAAGAAGGGACTCGTGTCTCTATCCTTCTCATCTGCTGTTCCTTTCACTTCACAGGCTGCACAGGGTAAGGGGTGGAGTGCAGGCAGACAAAAATCAATAAAAGGTAGAGAAAAAGGGAGATAAGAGGCAAAGAAAAGGGTGAAGGAGAAAATTATGAGAAAAGAAATGAAAGTCAGAAAGAGAGATAAGAAAGAAAGAAGAAAGGAGAAATAAAAGACCCGGGGAAAGGAGAGAACAAAAGAGCTTTGAGAAGCAGAGACACTGGAAAAAGAGTGGGAAAACAAAGAGACAGACAGCAAGAGAAACAAATGAGAAACAGATATAAGAAAGAGACAAGAAAGATGAGTGACAGAGAGGTCAGAGAGAAAGGCAAGAAACAGTGGGAGATGAGAGCCATGAAACACAGAGATGAGAAACAGAAGTGAGCAGAAAAATGACAGAGACAGACATAAAAAAGAGAGACAGAATATGAGAGGCAGACAGAAATAGAGGGGGACCAAGAGATCTGTGCGGCTGAAGGGGGCAGATGCCAGCCCCTTTGTTTCTGAACTGGCTTCCTTTGCACCCCCCATCCCATACTCTTTCCATGTTCTCAACAGTGGTGAGGAGCTACTTGTTCCCTCACTGAGCTCTCACATGAGAATGTGATGCACTTCTATTCTTCAGATAAACAGCTAAAGGATAAGGACAAACTATCTCCATCATTCATTTAAATTCAATTGTCCCTAGAGCGTCTCCTTCTACTATGCATGCCCTACTGGAGCTTTCATCAGATCGAGCCCATCCCCAGGCTGGCCTCTGCTCATGTGTTTCTGTGTAAAATTTTTCTCTGCTTTGGTACAGAGACTTTCAAGAGTTCACTTACATCTCCCAAGGACAGATTTACCATCAGATGGACACTAGATAGATTGGCTTCCATTTATATCTGGCTCTGGGTATGCTGGCTGTTTCCTGGTTTGTCATGCCCTGAAAAATCTGTAACCTCTTCTAATAAAATGAATAATGGAAAAGTGATTTTAAATGGTTTGTAGTTTGCTATCAGAGGACTATCATACATATGAAACACCCAGAGCCTTAATGTGCTTAACATCTTTTCCAGCTTTTTGAACAAATTGGGCTACTTTATCCCCAGGTATAAATCAATTAGCAGAGACATAACCAAGGAGACATTCAAAACCAAGTTAAGATCTCTGAGTGGATGACAGATGTTACACTGAAAGTCAGTGACCAGCATGTCTAATGCTACAGTTGCGCCTTTTATAAAACGTGCCTAAATCCCTCTATGTTGCTAGGAGAGGGGGAGAAATTACATACATGCAAGGAAGAAAAGAGGTCAGATGGAATTAATAGGTACAAATCAACATAAGACTTGGATGTGTGTATCTTACTAAGAGGCATACATTAAGGCTTAGTGTACAAGTACTTACATCAGTACCCAGTTTCATCAACATGTGGAGAAAGAAAGCATCAAGTTCCTTCTCTTCTATGTAACCTTTTTCTAAATGCAAGAAAATAAACATAAATAATAGTAACATATAAAATAACACATGACAGTATTTATCTAAATATGTTTTTAATCTCACAATTTATAAAGCTTCCATCAACACTATTTTTGCTATTCCAATAACAAAGTGCCAACACCTACCTCTAGAAGACATAGGTTTGAACAGTAAACACTGTTCCAGAATAAGTGCTTTATGCTAAGGTTTATATTAGTGTTTGGAAAAGAAAGGCTATTAAGTACATGAATTTTAATCAACGAATAAGCGTGAACTTTACAATAAAATTTAACCAAAAATTTTTGAAGCCTGGAGAAACTTAACAGGTGTAAGTATTGAATCCCAGTTTGCAGAGTTAAAACACATCTTTTAGATATTTTGTTTCTTTATTAATAAAAACAAATATTAAGTAGTTCCATTTTATTTTCAAGTAGATTTTTGGTGGAGGAGTCTTTTTTTGGTGGAGGAGTCGTTTTGAAAGTTGATAAAATTTATCCTCATTTTGAGAGAGTGAAGGGTGTACAACAAAGTCACTGAGTGAAAGTGAGCCCATTTAGGGAAGGATGACTTCAAATAGCTGAGTCCCACAAGCCTTGAATGTATACAATGATATTAGTCATTATATATACAATATATATGTATGTCTACCCTATATATGGCGTGCACACACACAAAGAGATATTGGAAAGGGGAAAGTGGAAATTCTACCACCCAGAATTTTAACAAGTTGTATAGATGTGTATCACCAGTATGCCAAATGTCTGTTAATGATACTGTATTAGGTACAACGCATTAACAACCCAGGTCGATAACTTTCCCTACAGTACAGGGGAAACTCTACGTCCTTTCAGCGGGCTGAGTTTAGAGCCACGTCTACACCTGAGTGTGCAAGTAGCTTGTTCTACTCACCATCCGCATCAAAGCGCTGCCAGACCTGCCAGAAGCCAGCGGCGTCCAATCGCCCCGGAGTCGGTTCGCGGGCGCTGTCCATGGTGTTGACGACGAAGACCAGGCACCGGCGCGGAAGGACCTAGACAACTTTGGTAAGGACTCCTTTACGGAATTTCTTGACTCCCTGTCCTGCTTCCTTCTCTATCTGATTAGCTTTGAGTAACTGTTGCTGTGGAGGACGCGAGCGCTGCTGGCCGTGGCGTCGCTGAGCCGTCCCTCAGCCCTCAGCAAAAACCAGCTGCTGGAAGCCCGCCCCGCTCCTGGCGCGCTGGTCCCCGCCCCGCCCTGCGCGCTGTCCTGGCAGATCCTGTCTGTCTCTGCGCGTGGGGTATTCAGGAAGAAAGAAACTGTCTCCAGGCGTCCACGGCTCACTGCTTTTGCCCTTTAACTTGTTTGTCAGACTCAGAGAAGACATCCCTCTTACGTTTGACTCACTTTCCAAACTTGTGTCTCAAGGGGTTTCTAGGGAGAGCTGCCTCATTTAAAAGGTTGCAGGAAGTGTCAGGGTTAGGGCCCTTTGGGCTTGAGGATTTAGAAATGTAGTGTGTGGGGAGGGTAGGTGAGAAGAGATGGTGGTGGTGGTAAGTGGTTCCCTTTAAGCAAGGAGTAAGTCAACAGCAATTATTGAGTCCTGATTGTATAGGACATACACATTGCTGTACCATAATGCACTGTAAGGACTTGCAACTAAATAGGGATACTGCAAGTCACTGTGATTTAAAGTAGCATCATTAGGATGCTGAGGAAAATATAAACTAAGCTGTACTCTGCCAGGAAAAGAGAGTCTGGGGGAGATGTGTCTGCCTGCAAGGTACTTAGGTAGAAGGCTTAGATGATTGTGTTTGGCTCCTAAGAGCCACATTAAGACCGAAGGATAAAAATCAGTTGGAGGAACACAGAGCTTTCTAACAATCAGGACTGTACAAAATTGGGCAAGGCTTTGTGAAAAAGTGTACAAACTACACTGATACCTTTTGACTATATGTTTACAACCTTTCGTTGGATAATCTATAGAAAATACTTGGATATTAGATAAGAAAGTTGAACCAGATGTAGATCTTCTTTACGGCACCCTGACTCTGGTTTTAGCATTCAGAATTATTTATAAAAAGCACACATGCATAAGTCATCTAAATCAGAGTAGTGAAAAGAACAAGACACTCATGGTCAGATAGTCCTGGATCGGGATCTGAGTTCCATTATTTACCAGCTTTGTGACCTGCACCATTAGTTCTCATCTCCCTAAGCCTCAATTTTCTTATCTGTAAAATGAGGATTAAAACATCTGTTTTGGAAGGTTGCTGTGAGGATCAGAGCCATACATAGCAATGCCCAGTGAATTATAGCTGCTATGGTGTTGTAGTTAATGAGGGGTGACTCTATTAGAGAAAACAAGTAAAGTCTAAGAGATTGTCATAGCCAAGAGGAACCTAATGAATCATGACAGAGAAATGTAATGTTTTATCCTGGACGTGATGCTGGAACAGAAAAAGTCCATTAGGTAACAATTAAGAAAATTTGAATAAATATGGACTTTAGTTAATAATAATGAAAAAAATGGTTCAGAAGAAAACAGTTCTGGGTTCGGGGCCCAGCTTTGCCTCTTACTAGTTGTGTGTGATATTGGGCAAGTTACTCAAAAGAAGCCTCACTTTCTTTGACTGTAAAATGGGAATAATCGTAGTATTTACCCTGTGTTATTATCATAAAGGTCAAATAAAAAATCACATAAACCTATTGTCACAGTATATACAGTAACATTCAGTGTAAGTTAGCTACTAAAATGATGAATCTTCCATACATACATATTTGGAAGATGATGAAGTAAACTTCAGGATTTTTGAGGAGTGTGGCCTAGCCTAAAGAAGGAAAAGCAGTATCATCACCAATGAAACAAGTGCTGGGTGCAAAAATTGGAGAAAAGAATATGTAGCATAGGAGGGGGTAAGGGTTCAGTATCCATAATTATCATCTGTGACTTTGGGAAATTATTGGATACAATATCAAGCACCAGTTACAAAAAGTAATTGGTATGAACTCACCAGGGCTGATCTTGTTTTCTGATAAGTAGTGGAAAAAGATAAAACAAAGCAGATTTCAGAAGTAATAATCAAGATCTAATGTGGAGGGATGGTTAAATAAATGATAGCAAATCTCTATGATGGGCTTTGCTGCATACACAAAAATCTTGATTTTGAAGCTTGATGATCCAGAAAAATTCTCAAAACGTAAGGTTAAGATTAAAAAGCAAGTTTCAAAAGTGTACATATGTGATGACTCAATTCTGTAAAATAAAATCCATGTTTCTACAAGTAGAAAACATGGAAGATATACACTAGTGACATTAATGATATGTTTCTCTGGAGTGGTGAAGAGGGAGGCTCACAGATTATTTTAATTTTGATATTTGTAATTCTTTTGTCTTAAAACTTTGTGCAGTAGGCATATAATGCAAGCTATTATAACTTTTCAAAGTTGTGAAAGTGAAATCTAGGGAAAGAAGAAGAAAAGTACAGCCACAAAGATTATTGTTCTCAGGACTGGAGAACACACAGAACTTGGAACACTTTCCAGGAGCCTGTCATCTGGAGCTCTCTGGGGAGCTGCAATCTCCATTCGATAATTTATTTCCTGTTTTCTTTGCATCCAAATATTTATCATGGCACTAGGTAGGTAGATACTGCTTAGGTATCCTGCATTCTCTCATGTAAAGGTTTCTCTTTTAGAAAGTCATCCAAGCCCTTAACAGAAAAGAGAGCCAGTAGGAAGGTATTTAAGGATCCTGTATCAGGAAGGAGACACCTGTAAGACTGTCTCACTGGAAAAGTTCTCCTGCCTAAACTGGAGTGATGGAAATGGGGATGAAAGAACTAGAGCTGGTTTATCAGAGTCCCTTCCTGTCCAAAAGGAGAACTCAGTGTAAAGCAAATATTCAGCAGTTGGAATCAAGTTGAAATACATTATGCATCTTATGGATTAATTAGCACTTTCCACAGAGATTCTGATTTTAATAGTTTGGAGTAAGACCTCTACATTGATTTTTTTTTTTTTTTAAGAGTTCCCCTAGGGATTACATTAGAACCTCTCACTAACCTTCTGCCTATAAGTTTCCTGCTGCTCATATTCTGATCATTTTATTATTTAGGTATGGTGTCTCTGAAGGATAATCAAGAAAAGGAAAAAACTTCTAAAGAATTAACATTACTTTCTTATTAATACACTGTCTCTTCCAAGAAAAGGTTAGAATTTATACTTATATGTCATCCTGGTAAGTTTTGACAATTGATGGCTGAAACTAGAGAGCAAAATCAGTTGTTTTTCTTTTTTCCGTACTGATTTCATTTTCTCCTGCAATCATTTCCTGCTTTTCTCATTAGCATAGCTAATTGATGGTTAGTTGCACAAGAAGCGGCAGTGGTCTATAATTTGAAGCATTGCTAATTAACCCTGATGCATCCATTCAATTCTAAGCTAAAATATCTGCATCTTTTTACAAATTCAGAATGATATTTCTAACTGGAAATATAAACAGTACTCATCTTCCAATGTTGTTGAACATTCAAGCATTGTAGATACCTCACAGACTATACAGTAGACCTTAGAATTCAAAGAGACAGCCTTGGTTTAAGGCCACGTCAGTTCCAAAGGGCCATGCAAGCAGAACAAAAGAAATTGGACAGTGGTTTTCATAAGAAAATAAGAAAACACTAGAAATAGAGTTAATGTTTTAAAAATATGTACATTTTACTGTTTCCTTTGCAATCACATGAATAGTACAGATAATTTAAACAATATAGATTAGAAAAACTACAAAACAAGAAAGAAAAGCTTCTTCCATAATTTTGACACTTAGAGATAATCAGCAATAATAACTTATGGGTTTATGTCCTTACAGTAATTTTTTATATGCACAATGTATTCTATATTACACCAATGATACCACCTTTTCTTAATGAGTTGATATCACTAAATTATGAAAGAAGACGTTTGTAACTTATACTAAAGCACAAAACCAGTTCTTTAAAAGCTCTACATCTGTTAAAGTAAGTTGAAACTAAGTATTTTTCCAGCCACTTAGACAGCCATCTTCTTACAAACTTAATAATGCAAATGCATAGTGTAGTTTTTAAAATTTATTTTCTTCCTATTTTTCCCCTTCTGGGTCTACATTCCTAAATTACATACAGGTTTATCTCAGCACCAAGTCTGATACATAGTACTTTCTAAACAAATGGTAGGTGTAGCTAAATCTAGGTGTCTACACAAAATAAGGACATTATTATATTTAATTCCCAAATAGTTTGTAAATTTTGTTCATGAAATATTGTGATACATTAATAACCATTTCTTTTTTAACCTAAATACATGTGTACTTAACTTGTTAACTTGCAGCTTTTTAAAATATAATCATTTCAAAGCTATACATTTCCTTCCAAGTAAGGCTTAAGACACATCCTATGAGTTTTGTTTAATTATAATTTTCTTCTGATTCCTACTGTGATTTCCCTTGGCCCGTGAGTTAAAATGTTCCTAAATTCTAGGCCGGGCGCGGTGGTTCATGCCTGTAATCCCAGCACTTTGGGAGGCTGAGGCGGGCAGATCACAAGGTCAGGAGATCGAGACCACGGTGAAACCCCATCTCTACTGAAAATACAAAAAATTAGCTGGGCGCGGTAGTGGGCGCCTGTAGTCCCAGCTACTCAGGAATCTGAGGCAGGAGAATGGCGTGAACGCGGGAGGCGGAGCTTGCAGTGATCCGAGATGGCGCCACTGCACTCCAGCCTGGGCAACAGAGGGAGACTCCGTCTCAAAAAAAAAAAAAAAGTTCCTAAATTCTAAATACACATGGTTTATGTAACTATTTTGTTATTGATTTTTAAATCTAATTGCATTGTAGGTGGAGAACGTGATCTATAGTAGCCATCTTTTGAAATTTGTTGAGGATTGCCTTACGGCCCTTTATAAAGTAAATATTTATAAATTTTTAGTGTGTGCTTGAAAAAAATATGAATGTCTCCATCTGGGGATGTAGTGTCCTATGTATGTTCATCACATCAGGTATGTTAGTTACATTGTTTAAACTTCTATATCCTTACTGATTTTTTGCCTGCTTGATTTAAAGATTATGAAGAGATATGTTTAAGTCTTCTGTTCTGTTGGTCGATCTGTCTGGTTCTTCTTGTCATTATTTGCATTTTTTTGTTTTATGTATTTTGAGACTATGTGACTGGGTGAATATTGATTAAAAGTTATCTGTTCTTGGTGAACGGATTCCTTTTATTATTGTATAGTGACCTTTTATCTCTTGTAAATTTTTTTGCTCTATTAAAGTTTATTTTACCTAATATTATTATAGGTGCATCCACTTTCTTTTGTAGTATTTGCTTCATCTAGCTATTTTTATCCATTTACATTCATCATCTTACCTGTTTTAGATTGTATCCATAGAATATGTAGCTATTTTTACTTATCGTAATTACTGATATATTTGGATTTACTTCATGTTATTTTTCCTGCCTTCTGTATGTTTATTTTTCCCTTCTATCCTCTCTGCTTTTTGCTTAATAAAGTTTTTTCTTTCATTTGGTTTTTCTTATTTATTAACTTGGAAATTATACATTTATCTTCTGTTTCAGTTTTTTTAATCCTAGAAATATCAACATGCATACATGACTTTTAAAGTAAAAATTAATACATTTACAGCCCTTGCACATAATGTTAA
Source organism: Trachypithecus francoisi (assembly GCF_009764315.1). Taxonomy (NCBI): domain Eukaryota; kingdom Metazoa; phylum Chordata; class Mammalia; order Primates; family Cercopithecidae; genus Trachypithecus; species Trachypithecus francoisi. The sequence continues at coordinate 26,045,122 of NW_022681455.1, read as the reverse complement.
AACCTTCGGATATTTCAGAACTATCCACCCCATTCCAACTTATATGCTATTGTTATTATGTATTTTAAGTGCATTTTAAATCCACAAAATATTACCATTATTTTTTCATCTAGTAATATTTGTTTAGATTTTCCCATATATTTGTCTTTGTTTTTGCTCATCTAATTCTTCTTGCATTTCAGAAATTCCATCTGGGATTACTCTTATTCTTCCAAAAGTGCATCCTTTAAAATTCCCTTTATTCGAGGCCTGTTGGAGGAAAAGTCATCATCTGTCTGAAAATGTCTTTATTTCACCAATGCTTTTGATCAAAAAAAACGTTGTCAGATATTGATTTTTGTGTTGACAGTTACTTTCTCTTAGAACGCTGAGATTATCTTTCCCTCAGGGCCTTCTGAATTCCTTTGCTGCTGTTGACAAATCAGCTGTTTGTCTTTATGTAATTCCCTTATAGGTCTCTGTTGTTTTGCTCTGGCTGCTGTAAGGATTTTTCTCTGTCTTTGGAGTTCTGTGGTTTTAGTACAATATGTCTAGAATTTTTTTTTTTATCCTGCTTAAAATTAATGGGGCTACTTGAATCTGTGATTTGATCTCTCTCATTAGCTCTAGAAAATCTTAGCCGTTAACACTTTAATTTCACTCTCTCTCCACTCCTTCCCTCCCCCTAACCATCTCTCTCCGCTTTTCTCCTGGGATTCTAATTAGAAATATATAAATCCTTCTAAGTCTCCTCCTCTTCATTACTATTCATATTTTCTGCCACTTTGTTTCTTTGTGCTGCATATTGCATAATTTTTTCAGATCAATCTTTTAATTCACTGATGCTCAGTGCAGTTGTATTTAATCAATTGTTAAAGTCATCATTTAAGTTTTAATATTGTATATGTTGTTCTTTTTAAAATATGTTTGATTATGTCTCGTAGTTTCTTGTTCTCTCATATTTTCCATCTTTTACTGATTTGAACTGATTAAAATTGACTATTGAACATTCTACTTCTTATTTTTCCTATCTCTGAAGTCTGATTCTACTGTGTGTTATTCCTGCTAGATCTCACTAATAGTGACATATTTTCTTATGTTATTTTTATAATTTTGACTGTATACATTCATAAGTCTTGGAACTATATCTATGGGAATACTTTAAAGCCTAGGCTGAATTTCTCCAGAGAGGATTTGCATTAGCTTATACCAGATGTCTATGGCATTATCTGCCCAAGGCAACTTTAAACTAAATTCATAGACTGAGGTTTTTTTGTTTTGTTTTGTTTAACACCCAGTTAGAATGAATTCAGGCAGCAAATATGTATGAGGGCCAATTTGTGGTTAGAAATTCTTATGTTAGGTGATTTTTCTCTTCCAGCTGCACCGCAGTTTGGAATAGATATTTTTTAATGAAGTCACTTGGGCTTTATTATTTCTAGATTTCACTAACATTGATGGAACTCCTCCTTAGGCTTTGTCTCTTGATGCTGTGAAATTTGAAGGACAAATTCACCTGATTTGCTAAATATTTTCAAAGCAGAAACTAGATCCAGTCTACACTTACCTCTCTGCATTTCTATTTTCACTTAGCTGAGACCCTTAGTATCTTTTACCAAATGTCCGTGCATCAGAGCATTTTTGAGTTTGAAAATAGTCTATCAAACATTTTCAGTGTTTCTTCAGTGACTGGGGGTGATGATTAATACTGAGTGCCAACCTGATTGGATCGAAGGATGCAAAGTATTGATCCTGGATGTGTCTGTGAGGGTGTTGCCAAAGGAGATGAACATTTGAGTCAGTGGGCTGGGGAAGGCAGACTCACCATTAATCTGGGTGGGCACCATCTAAGCAGCTGCCAGTGCGGCCACAATATAAAACTAGGCAGAAAAATGTGAAAAGGCTAGATTGGCTTAGCCTCCCAGTTTACATCTTTCTCCTGTGCTGGAAGGTTCCTGCCCTCAAACATTGGACTCCAAGTTCTTCAGCTTTGGGACTCAGACTGGCTTCCTTGCTCCTCAGCTTGCAGACAATTGTGGGACATGACATTGTGAGTTAATACTACTTAACAAACTCCCCTTTATATATATGTGTGTGTGTCTATATATATGTATACACATATAATACAGTGGGTGAGTCAGCATACTTCATCCACCTCATTATTAGAGGTCACTGAGTTCTTAATGTCAAGACTCCTTGTAAAAATTTCAGTTTTTCTGTGTAGATGCTAAATTTAAAAGTGTGAAACTTTATTTTTTGTAAATCTCAATCATTACAGTGATGAACAGGTTTGGTGTGGTTTCTTTCCTTCTCTCTTTCTTTGTCTTTTCTTTCTTTCCTTCTTTCTTTTTCTTTCTTTCTGTCTTTCTTTCATCCTTCTGTCTTTTTTTTGTCTTTCTGTCCTTCTTTCCTTTCTTTTTTTCAACTCTGTAAAGTTCTTCTATCCGTGGTATTCTTTTTGAGAATAGAGTAGATGCCTGAGGCTAAAGACATGACAAAGGAGAAGAAAGTGATTTATAAAATTTGCTTGTCAAATGAAAGTGTCTTATCTTTGTCAGTCTTGGAATTTCAGAGATATTATCATTACAAGCTGAAACATTTTCTGCAAACCTTTGAAGACTCAAATAAAGCCAGCTGGTGAATTACAATGCAGGATGGAATAAGTACAAATTTACCAGGTAATCTGGATTTAATTAGCTGCTTGGCTTCTGCTAATTACAAACCTCCCCCACAACCCCACTAGGAAGGAGCTGCCCACAGTTAAGTCCTCTGAATGCATAAAGGTGGAGAAAGTTGGACTGACAGCCACTGTCATGCTAAATTCAGATGATCCACCTAAAACTTCCATCACTAGATCTGGAAAGGATTTTTTCTTTCTTTCTTTTTTTTTTTTTAAGACGGAATCTTGCTTTGTCGCCCAGGCTGGAGTGCAATGGCGCAATCTCAGCTCACTGCAGTCTCCGCTTCCCGGGTTCATGCCATTCTCCTGCCTCAGCCTCCTGAGTAGTTGGAACTACAGGCATCCACCACCACACCTGGCTAATTTTTTTTTTCTTTTTTTGGTATTTTTAGTAGAGACGGGGTTTCACCATGTTAGCCAGGATTGTCTCGATCTCCTGACCTCATGATCCACTTGCCTCAGCCTCCCAAAGTGCTGGGATTACAAGTGTGATCCACCGCGCCCATCCTGGAAAAGATGTTTTACAGCATCGAATTCAGTGTTTTTCAAACCGTCCCTGCTCATAGTCTAATTTGGGTTAAGGGTAGTCTAATTTGGGTTAGGGGTGCTCATACAACATAAAGATTCCGATTTGCTATCCAAGATCTGTGGATTAATATTCCTAGAGCAAGGGCCTGGAAACTGTATTTTTAAAAGCCATTTAGGAGATTTTAATCATCTATAAAATTTGGGAAACACTGATCTAGCATTGTTGAGAAAAACAAGACCCAGAGAGATGGGATGTCTAAGGTCACCCAGGCTTCCCGACTAGCTGTCTGGTATCCTTTTCTTGACATCTATGGAAGGTTGTGGGGAAGGATAAAACTGACTTGTATCATCTGCTTCCAATTGCCCAGTCATGGCAGTGGGCACATGCGAGTACTTGGACAAGTTAAGAGAGCACCAAAGACATATGCGTTAGGGATTGTATCTTCCCTAATCATGAAGGATCTTTTAAGGATCCTTATGAAAGATCCTATGGAGGATCTTTTTAAGGATTAAGCAGAACAAACTACTCCATTCTTCAAATCCTAGTGGTTGAGAGTGAAGGTCAACAGGATTTCACTGGGTTGCTTGTTTTCTTCCAGTTTCTACCTCATTCAAACTGGAAGTCCTTCGCATTCAAACTGGAAGTCCTTCGCATACAAAGCCTTGCCTAGTGTGATATCTGCTGATGCACATTTAAATGCCATTCAAGGCTTATGCTTGGTAACTGGAGTTTTCTACATAGAGAAAGGTGAGTGGCTTTAGGCCATGGTATTGTCTGTATGCCTATTAATGTCTAGAGCCAGCAGTAAGTGCCCAGGAGGGGTTCAAGTTTTCTGCTTGGGACTGAAGGGGACACTTCCAAGGAAAGAAAAAAGTTGGGGCATGCACAGGAGGGCTCTAGCATTCTGACCTTTTGTGCCTGATTTAAACTGATATTTTCCCAAGAATGAATGCATCTGTGTGAAGCATGCCAAGAGTTGAGCCTCTTTTCAGAGAAAGGTTAACATTTTTCTAGGTGCCTACCCAAACTTTCATGGGAGAGTCCAACTTAATAAATTCCTCAAATAAACAGAACAAACAAGCGTTCACTTGTTTCCTGGGGATAGCTGCCTCTATGTTGAACAGAATGCATTTCATGAGGCTATAAGCAACTGCTGAGATGTTTGCATTTTCAGAAAGCTCAGAGATTCATCAATATTTACCTGGAGAGATTTCAAGTTGTTTTGCTGACATTATGTGGACTAATATTTCCTTGATAGAAATTTGGCAAATCCAGTTGCCAAATACCTCTATGCTAAATTTAAAAGGAATGGCAGAGTAACCCATGGGTAACAGTTTCATTCCAAGCATGAACTTGTTTTGCATCTAAAAGCCAAGCTCTTTGGGGCTTCTATTCAGACGTAGACAGAAGGAAATACAGCACAGGACTGAAAGAGGGTACGATCTTAGAAGGAGCTCATGTTTCCAGCTTCTTCCCCTGTTTGTTTTAGGGAATTCATTAAATAACACCCCCTTTTCCCCAATTGAGATATACAACACAGAGCCAGGTGAAAAATCAAAATACTAGCTTTATCACTAATAAAAGCTAGAAAAGAGCATATGGCTAATATGTGAGCATCATAGGCTTCCTAATATTTTCTGATTTCCAAATGAAATGTACCCACAAGCCACAGGAAGAGCTAAGCAGCCACAGACATCTCCATCATAGGAAGAGGCTAAGCTTATCATGTGGTACAGAAGAGACCAGAGTGCACCTCGGGATAGGCAGAGCTATGGAGTCAGCATACTCAGCCCCTGTTGTGGACTGAATTGTGTCCCCTCACAATTCATATGTTGAAGTTCTAACGCCCAATATGGCTGTAGTTGGAGACAGGGTCTTTAGGGAGGTAATTAAGATTAAATGATGTCATAGGGATGGGGCCCTCAGCTGATGGGATTGGTGTCCCTATAGGAAGAGGAGGCAAGAACAGAGATCAATTCCTCTCCCTGTGTGTATAGATGGAAGGTTATGTAAGCTCACAGCGGGAATGTGGCTGTCTTCAAGTCAGGAAACGAGGCCTCACCAGAAACCAACCATGACGGCACCTTGATCATTTTAGCCTCCAGAACTGTGAGAAGATCAATTTCTGTTGATTAAGCCACCCAGTCTGTGGTATTTTGCTGTGGCAGCCCAAGCAGACTAATATAGCCCCTTTTTCTAAATTCACCAATTTATAAAATCACTAAATTCACCAGTGGGAAGGTGAGAGGAGATACATGTGCATCTGAAGAAAAATGGCAATTATTTAGTTCATATTTCTCCTTTTGGGGTGTGGAATGGAAATCGCCTCCCTTTTGTGGAAATTTGGGGAGAGGAGAACAAGCATTCCTCCTTAACATGCTCCCCATGGGAATGCTGCCTCTAATTATTTCTGACGGTGGTGTGTCCAGCCTCTGACCCAAATACCAAGGAAAAACTTCGCTCCTCCTGAGGCATCCCACTCCATCTTTGGAGAGCTCTGACTCAGGGAAAATTGCCTTCAATAAAATCTACGCCCCGCAGTGCTCCAATGTAAGCCACAGAGATTTGGCTGAAGCTTCACTCACTTCACAGATTTACAGACATTTAAAGATACCTGTCTTTTATCTCCTTATTCTTCCTTTTCTTGAGTTAAACACACCTGGGTCTCTTAATAGCACCAAGTGGTCCCCAGGACACTCTAGTGGGTTTCTAGCCATTATGTCCTTCCGCTGGGGACCTTCAGTCAATACTCTAGCTCAGTCTGTTTGGACAAGGATGGGGAGAGTTCTTTGTGCTACTTAGTTACTACACAAACATTGAGGCGAGACTCAGGTGTACTTGCAGCCCCAGACAGGCCGAGTAGTTTCCACCCATGCTCTGAACGTAGAGCCCTGTATTCACTGGTGCCCAGCTTAGGGCTCATAGGCCCCTGGCCAAGCGTTTCAGGTAAGTAAATATTTGGTCTGTTATTCGCCTCTTAGTGAATGTTCTGCCATATTATTGAGAGCCCACAGAGAGTTGTCATTGGCCATAATCTCCAGGTCTCTGACCACCAAGTTACTCTACTCTATTACTGTGCCCTTCTTTTTTAAACCTAAATGTAAGACTTTGGTTTTTTTCTGAATACGTTTTAGCACTTTGGTTCCAGTCTGATTATAGCCCTTTCTTTCAAAGTCCCAGCCTCAAATTCCCCTCACCTCCACTTTCTTATTCCATCCTCCTGCCTCCTGTCAACAGAGGATCTATTCCTAATATTTCACTTTGGGTGTGATGCGGGCACTAAACAATCAGAAAGGACACTAACACAGTGCAGGGGGCTAAGGGAGGTACCAGGGCCCCCTGCTGTACCAGGCTTTATTCCTTTTAGGGGGGTGGGGTGGGTGTCTCGATTACAGAAAGATCTAAGGGGTCCTAATGGAGAGGCTGAGTTTGCTAGGCTGGTAGGGGAGGCAGCCTGCAGGTGTTCTGGACAGTGGTTATTACCAATTGATAAGAAACTATATCATATTATATCAACTGTTGTGGGAACAGCTGATGGATCTTTTAAATTTGAGTTCTTCCTAAACTGAGGCAGCATGACCCTAATGCTCCTGGCAGAGAAATGGAGTTCAGAACCGTGACTTGCTTACGGTCCACAGGCAGAGAGTGGCAGACTCAGGATCCTAACTCTGATCTCCAGCTTCCACGCTCCTGCCTGTGGCCAAGTTCATATTTGCCAGTGAATATGACCAGACAAGATGAAGTATAAGAGAAGTAATAGAAAATGAGCAAAAAATATTTTTCCCAAAAGCCAGACACAAAGGCACCTACTATATGATTACAATGTATATGAAATTTCTAAAAAAGGCAAAACACCACAGACAGAAAGGAGATCCATGGTCATAAGATGTCAGGGATATCTACTTTTTTGACTAAAAACAGGCAGGATGGAACTTTTTGGGTGATGGAAGTGTTAAAAAAAAAAAAACTGGATGGTGGTGCTTGCAAATCAGATGAATTTACTAAAATTCATCAAACGGCCGGGCGCGGTGGCTCAAGCCTGTAATCCCAGCACTTTGGGAGGCCAAGGCGGGCGGATTACGAGGTCAGGAGGTCGAGACCATCCTGGCTAATACAGTGAAACCCCGTCTCCACTTAAAAAATACAAAAATTAGCCGGCGAGATGGCGGGCGCCTGTAGTCCCAGCTACTAGGGAGGCTGAGGCAGGAGAATGGTGTGAACCCGGGAGGCGGAGCTTGCAGTGAGCTGAGATCCGGCCACTGCACTCCAGCCTGGGCGACAGAGCGAGACTCCATCTCAAAAAAAAAAAAAAAAAAAAATCATCAAACTATATTTAAAGTGGGTGAATGTTATATTATATAAACTCTACCTCAGTAAAGCTGTTGACAAGGATTTTTTTTAAAAAGAGGCCTGGTGCAGTGGCTCACACCTATAATCCCAGCACTTTGGGAAGCCGAGGTGGGTGGATTGCTTAAGGTCAGGAGTTCGAGACCAGCCTGGTCAACGTGGTGAAAGCCTGTCTCTACTAAAATACAAAAATTAGCCAGACGTGGTAGTGGGTGCTTGTAATCCCAGCTATTAGGGAGGCTGAGGCAGGAGAATTGCTTGAACCCAGAAGGCAGAGGTTGCAGTGAGCCGAGATCGTGCCACTGCACTCCAGCCTGGGTGACAAAGAGAGACTCCATGTCAAACAAACAAAAAACAAATAAATAAAATTTTAAAAATAAAAAAAGAAGGAAAGCATTTGCCAGCGTGAATTCTACTCCATTCTATTAGTACATACTGTTTCACAGTTCTCTAAGCACGAAAGTTGGGCACTTCAGGGTTGGTGTTAACTCTTTCTCACAAGTGATCTCAGTTTATAGAGCCATTTTAAATGGCCAGTTTGTTTCTAGCTGGTCCATAAGAAAAGAATTGGCCCCCTGAAATCCCTTAGGATAGTGGTAACCCACATTATACTCATTCAAGAAGTCAATGAGGTTCAATCGTCTAAATTTTTACTGATAGCCCACCCAGTGACAGGCACCTTTCAGGGGCAGTCTGGGACAGTTGCTGACAGCAGAGAGTTGGCACTAAACTGAAAATAGAGGACTTGAGGTTTGTGGCCTGGGAGCCAGAGTTTCAAGGAATAGTAACCAAGAGAAGCAAACATAGTCTATATGACTTACTAATTAGTAAATGATCTGCAAAGACATTCTTTTTATTTAACATAATATGTTTTCAATGATTTTTTGACAATAAACAGCATGTAATACAAGTGAAGGTTCAAATAAAAAAACCCAGATCCAAGTTAATTAAAGTTAATTACTTAAAATGATAAAGCTTCTGTTTTGAAACAGCAAACATTGAAATTTTTTCTTGCTTACAGGATGACTTAAAAGTCATTTTCAGTTCTGGCTCCTTATTGCCAGACATTTCTCTCCTCAACACCATGTGTGTCTTGCTCTCTGTTCCATCTGTGGCTCCCTTCCAACAAAGCCTGCCTGGTATCTGCCTCAGAGTTTGCCCAAAAGCAACTTGGCGCTGAGGTATGTCCCATCTCTTCACCCGAACTGCAGCTTCTATGCAGTGGTCTCTTCCATTATTGATTGCTGGATAACACAGCGTAGCGAACAGCAGTCATTTACTTGCTCACAAGGCTATAATTTGGCCCAGACTCAGCAGGGGAGGCTTATTGCTGCTGCTTGTGGCATCACTTTGATTGGGCCTAAATGGCCTTGGGAGAATGACCTCCCTCATCTGGCTCGCAGGTGGTGCTGTCTGTCAGCCAGGAGCTCAGCTGGAGTTGTCCAGCAAAATGGCCCAGTTCCCCTCCATGTGACTCACCTGGGATTCTCATAGCATGGTAGCTGGATTCTGACAGATTCTTTGCTTGACCAAACTTTTGACAGGCTCCTAAAACTTCTCATAGGCTCATCTATACACTTTTTGTAAAATTCACTTTTAGCAAGAGCCTTGCTAAGTCAGTTTAGCAAGACTGTCCCTTACTCCTTTCTGGATATCTGATCACTCTCAATATCTGACTGGATCTTCAGTCTTCACCATCCCCCAGATAATGTCTGATCATCCTGGCCTGCCTTCAGCAAGGAATCCTGTTAGGTCAAGTTAGTCAGACTCTTCCTTACCCTCTTATGTCTTAGTTTAGTAAATTTTTATTCACTGACATCATCTTGCTCCTTGGAATTCAGAGTTGAGCCCAATCTCTTCCCCACAGCAAAATTCCATTACAGTGCTTCCTATACCTATAGAGTACACTCCCTCCATAAAGTCCATAAAGTCTTTCCTACCATGCCTTAACAAGTGTTATTTAATATTGTTTTAATATTTAATATTTCCAAGCCGAAGCATTCTAAGAGACAAATATGGAGGCTGTAGATAGGCCCAGCCTCATAAATTGCACCACATCACTATTGCCACACTCCATTGATCAAAACAGGTTGCAAGGCCAACCCAGACTGCCTTTCAAAGCAAGGCATTGTAAAGAATTTTCAGCTACCTTTCCTCTACTGCAATATTTCTGACTCTAAAAAAATACCTATTCTTTTAAAATAGATTTCTTTTATTGTCTTGTGGATTCTTTTTTCTTTTTTAATATTTACTTATTTTTAACATATTCATTTTAAGTATCATTCAGAATGCTTTATTATCACTGGCAGGAGGGTTTCCTTGTTGCTTTATAATCTTTGTTTGTGACTTCATCTTCATGAGAATCTTGTGCTTGTCGCTTTGTTCATGGAGGCAGTCCCATATTGTGGATAAATCTTCAGCCCAAGGAGAAAGCTTTTTTACTATATGCATAGGTGGATAGAACAATCTCTTTCTGGCTCCTAGATTTTTGGTGTTAGGTGTTAGGATGGGAGGGAGGGCTTCCCACATCTGCTCAGTTCATCATCTTAATTTGAAGTTCCCATGATAATCTCTTCTCAATGACAAATTTAAATCTCTCTTTTACTAGCTTGCCTCTGCCAGTATTTGCAGTTTCTTCCCAGATTTAAAATCATACCTAAACACTGTAGTGACTAATTTGGAAAGTTAATAGTGATTTGTTCACAGGTAGGAAGAAAGTCACTCCACTAGGATGAGGAAAATAGTAACACTATGCACTTAAATAATGAGGTGGCCAGTTTCTGTAATATAAGTTGCAAATATTTTTCCGTTTGTCACTTATATTTTAACTATCTTTATGATCATATTTTTAAATGTTTATGTATTAAGAGCTGGAATTATTAAAATGTTCTTTTCTGGCTTCTGGTTTTGTGAGAAAAGAAGGTTTTGATCATTTTAATTATTCTCATCAGTGTCTTAGCTATCGGACCAGCTTCCCATTTACTCACTATATAGCACTGTGATCTTATTACTTTGTAAAATTGTTGTCATAGTTTTTTTCTATATTATGTGATATAAGTGAGGGTTATGATGCATTTCCCGAGCATGGGCACCATGTTTTCCCTAAAAAGGAACCAAAGCATGAAAACAGAAATACCACTATCATGGAACTTCAACCAACTAATGATACGCTCATCTTCCCATATTCCTTTTGATTTATTCTTCAGTCTCCATTTTCTGCACACTCCTCATCAGACAGACTGCTGGGGAGGCCAGAGGCAGCCTCTGCAGAAAGTCTCTCTTGGATACTTGCTGCTGCCCCAGCAGAAGAGGGTGCAGTCTGCTTTGTCCAGACCTTAGGCTAAAGGTCAGCAGTGGCCCTTTTCACTCAAATGTGGACGAGCATGAGTCACCAGGATCAGGGGACCCATGGATTAAGAGCCAATGGTCCCTAGAAACAAGTACCTTTTATTGCCTACCATTGTTCTCTAAGCTTAACTCCCTCTGGAATTCATCAAGGGAATCAGCAGTGGACTCAAAGACCCTAACTGGTTCAGGCCTATTGCAGCCACATAATGGCCCCTATGGCTGATTTGTTCAGGAATCGTTTGTTGAAAAAAACAGGAATACATTTAAACTAGTTTAAGTAAAAAGGGTTTATCGTATACATGGGACAGTCACAGATACAGAGCACAAGCAAGGTTGATGTGTCTCACAGACACTGGAAGGTTGTCTGGCCCTTTCTGCCCTTTTTTTGAAATGCTTGGTTCTTTTCTGCTTCTCCTGGCAGTCGCTGCTTCATGCTCTCTCTCTCTCTCTCTCACATCCATGTCTCTGAGCGCAGTTTCGTCTGTTCTGAGGGCACACCACAGCCCTCCTGCCTCCAAATGGTGGTCTCAGACTCCAAATCTCTGTAAACTTCTTGCTCTGGGGTTAGAAAGCTTTGTCTGCAAAGAGTCAGATAGTAAATATTTTATGCTTCCTGGATCCATAAAATATCTGCTGCAACTATCAACAGTCACAGACTTTATTAAACTAGCAAGCATTGCCAGATTTGGCCAATGGGCAATAGTTTGCCAGCCCCTGAACTAGCTCTCCTCGACTTTTCCAAATTATTTGGAGAAAGAACCTGACTGATCCCCTGTGGGTCAGATGTTCATGCCAGTCATATAGGGGAGAAGGTTTAGAGTTGCTCCTTTGGCCTATGGGCTGGGAAGAAAGATGGGCTTTTCCAGCAGAGTGGCTCAATTTTGCTGCCTGAATGGGAGCAGAGAGAGTGTGCATGGCTCATTTCCAGGCTTCAATATGAGTGTGGATGAGAAAAATGTCCTAAATGCTGGGGCATGCTGTGTCTACATTAAGCTATATATATATATACACACACACACACATACACACACACACACACACAATCTAAGCAGTCCCAATTCAGAATGTTGAGATCCCTATAGTTGCAGCCTAAACCCAAGCTTTTCCATGTTTGCAGATGGTCAACAGAGCTACAGGGACCTTCAGCTGGCTGCATAGGTCAAAGAATGGAGACTCTGGTGCAAGAGTAGGGTTTTTTGACTGAATTGTTTTCATGCATCACACACTTAGATGTAACCTAAAAAAACCTTTTATATGTTCCATTTTAATAACATATCCATGTATTGAGTACAAGGAGTATGTTTGCCACAGCTCTGACCCTTGGATCCCGTGTCATCTGTACAGGATGGAGAATGGAAGGAACTGAGGCTCAGAATGTGCGTGGTGTGTTACTTCGTTGGTAATCAAAAATAGTACACTTACATATTGACACATCAAAATGTTCTTTTTGTACATTGCTGCAGGTTAAGAAAGACACAGCAGGACCTGTACCGAGTCAGAGAAGGGAAAAGCAAGTATAGTCTGAGAAGGGAGGACTTCCACTCCTAAATATATTGCGAAAACCTACTCATCATCTGCTGGGTGGACAGAGCCTGGTTTGTATCACAGGAAGGGACATGGGAACCATGATGCTGTCACCAAATCAGGTATCCCACAAAGAATGATCAGAGGAGGTCTTTGGAAGCTGAAAGGATATAGATGAATTTTAGGGAAGATTAACATCTCCTGTCTACACAATGGGAAGAAGTTAGCAGAGGTCTTTTACCTGGAAAAGCTGTACTGGCCAGCAAGTGAAGTGACTATGCTCTCTTCCCAATTCAAGTTCAATAGTTATTTATCTATGCAAGGCACTGAGAAGATGCAAAATCAAGTGGCTGGAGAGACAGAACCACATTTGCTGAGTACATACAGTATGCTGGATGTTCCTCACGTTATCTTGTGGATCCTCCAAACGGTCTTGAGATGTAGATATTAATTTTCCTGTTTTTAGAGATGAGCCAATTGGGACTCAGAGCGTTTAAGTAACTTCCTCAAAATTACTGTCAGTATGATGTAGCAGAGTGAGAGCTCAATCTTTGGTCTTTCTGAAGTCAAAGTTTGTTTCCTTTCTGCTAAAGTAGCGGTTTTCAGTCCCGTCAGACCCAAGGCCCCTTTTTATGACAAATGTCTTGTAAGGTCTTCTTTACTACCCTGAAAAAAAATCATTGAAAACTAATTTTTTTCTTTCTTTCTTTCTGTCTTCTTTTTTTTTTTTTTTTTTTTTTGAGATAGAGTCTCGCTCTGTCACCCAGGCTGGACTGCAGTGGCATGATCTTTGTCACTGCAACCTCTGCCTCCCAGGTTCAAGCGTTTCTTCTGCCTTAACCTCCCGAGTAGCTTGGACTACAGTTGCATACCACCACACCTGGCTAGTTTTTGTGTTTTTAGTAGAGACAGGGTTTCACTATGTTGGCCAGCCTGGTCTTGACCTCCTGACCTCATGATCTGCCCTCCTCGACCTCCCAAAATGCTTGTATAACAGGCGTGAGCCATCATGCCCGGCCTGAAAACTAATCTTATGTATAGTACTTGGGTTTTTGTTTGTTTGTTTGTTTTGTTTTGTTTTTTTGAGACAGGGTCTCACTCTGTTGGCCAGGCTGGAGTGTAGTGGCAGGATCATGACTCACTGTAGCCTCAACTCCCTGGGCTCAAGCAATCCTCCCACCTCAGCCTCCCAAGTAGCTGGGACTACAGCTGCACACCACCATGCCTGGCTGATTTTTATTTTTTCTGGAAATGGGATTTTGCCATGTTGCCCAGGCTGGTCTCAAACTTCTGAGCTCAAGTGATCCTCCCACCTTGGTCTCCCAAAGTACTGAGATTACAGGCATGAGCCACTGCACCTGGCCTAGTACTTGCTTTTCTTATAAAAGCAATAATATCTACATAAAAATTTGCACACAAATGTTTGTAGTGGCATTATTCATAATAGCTAAAAAGTGGAAATGCCCAAACATTATCAACTGGATGATGGATACACATAGTCTATTCATACAGTGGAATATTATTCATTTCATAAAAATGAATGAAATATTGATACATGCTACAACATAGAAGACTCTTGAAAACATTATGTTGAGTGAATGAAACCAGTCACAAAGAACAATATACCGTGTGGTTCAATTTATATGAAATATCCAGAACAGGCAGATCCATAGAGATGGAAAATAGATTAGTTGTTGCCTAGAGCTGGGGGATGGAGGGACAGGAGGTGAAATCAAAGGAGAGCAGGATTTTTTTTTTTTTTTTTTTTTGAGATGAAGTCTCACTCTTGTCCCCCAGGCTGGAGTGCAATGGCGCGATCTCAGCTCACTGCAACCTCCACCTCCTGGGTTCAAGCGATTCTCCTGCCTCAGCCTCCCAAGTAGCTGGGGTTACAGTCACCTGCCACCAAGCCCGGCTAATTTTTGTATTTTTAGTAGAGACGGGGTTTCACCACGTTGGCCAGGCTGGTCTTGAACTCCTGACCTCAGGTGATCTGCCCACCTCGGCCCCCCAAAGTGTTGGGATACAGGTGTGAGCCACCGTGCCCAGCCAAGCACGATTTTTTTGTAGGGTGTAGTGAAAATATTCTAAAACTGATTGTGGTAATGGATGCACAACCGTGACTATACTAAAAACCATTGAGTTGCATACTTTAAGTGGGTAAATTGTATGGTGTGTAAATTATATCTCAATAAAGTACTTTTTAAAAAACAATAAAATAATGACTTGGCTGTAATGTAAATGAAACTAATTCATAATAAAACAACATAAACTATAACATGTAACAACATGCACAGCTACACCAGAAGACATGATCAAGTAGTCAGGGGCTTCAGCCTGTGTAGAATCCCCATAAATGTGACATTTACAAAATACAGACTGAATTGGTGTTTCATGTTGGTCACTCAACTGTCATGAGCAATATTGCCATTCATGAAGTGATTTTCCAAAATGATGAGCGATCCTTGGGCAGGCGATTTGCTTGAGTGAGTATGCAGCTTTCTCTCTTTCCTGCCCCCCAACTCAAGGTTTGTCTGGGTGTTTCACTCTAGAACTACTTGCCTCCCCTGAGGGTGTTGTGGGCTAGAGACAACTTTAACCTGGCTGAAACCATCTAGGGCCATTCTGCTCTGACATTCTACTGTCATCAGTGATAGTGTAGTAGTAGTCACTATTGTCATCATCCAAGTGGTAGTTATTATTTTTTGAACACTTGCAATGTGCCAGGCACTTTTTATAAATGTATGTTCAATTTTCATTGCAACC
This sequence comes from Trachypithecus francoisi, assembly GCF_009764315.1. Lineage (NCBI taxonomy): Eukaryota > Metazoa > Chordata > Mammalia > Primates > Cercopithecidae > Trachypithecus > Trachypithecus francoisi. The sequence continues at coordinate 26,029,949 of NW_022681455.1, read as the reverse complement.
TTAAGAGACAAGTAGTCATTATTCCCAGTTTCCAGATGAAGGAATTTACCTGTTGATTTAAATAACTTGCAGAAGTCCATTAGTCACTCCTAGTACAGAGTCAGATTTCCTAGTCATTCCTCTTTTGCACTTTCAGGACAGGGGCAGTCTCTGGTCTCTGCATACGTCCCTGCTCCCTTCTGGCATCTCTACCCCTTATTCCCTCTGAATTCAGGACTGTGCATCACACACCTTGTCCTTCTTCCCTTCTTTCCCTATCTTATGACAGCCACTCCCTTAGCAAGGAGAAAAGCCAACATTCAGTGACTCCACCAGGCAAAGATCAGCCGCTCTGCCCCACCGGCTGCCAGAGCACAGAACACAGCCCATGCTGAGGGCAGGTGGCAGAGCCACTGGACACATACAGCTGTCTTGATGCCCTGCTTTGCTCTGGACACCTTCCATGTTGTGGAAGAAAAGCCAAGTTACTTCTTCAAATTCCCACAAGCTAGCCCGCACAGTCCCTGTACCAGCAAAGGGACAGGAGCCATGCACCCAGGGTGCTCCACCAACATGGTCCAGTCCTTCCTTCCCACCTACTTTCCTGCTCACTTAATCCCCACTGAGTGTGTGTCTGGAGAGTCAAGCAAAACTGTCCACACTGGGCTTTTAAATTTTATTTTTTTATTTTTTAAAGAGAGGACAGACATTTGAAACATTTTCTCCAAGTCCCCATAAAAAGCACTTTATGAAACAATTTAGGCTTACCAGCCTTGACATTCCCCAGCTTCCTGGACTTAATCACAAAGAGGTATGAGGCCAACCCTTGGGGGGTAAAGTAGAAGAAAGTATAGGACTCCTTTGATGCCACCTACACACATTAAATGGCCCAGCCACTTCTCTACTTTTCCTTGTGAAGAAGTTTAAGTTAATCAATATCCCTTCTCTGCATGAGGTCAATACTAAAGCTACAATCAGTGCTTTTACCAGCGTAGCTGCCCTGGGCCCATGGGGCTCCTGATTGTAAGGAAATAACCCTCTTATGGACGAGCCCTTCCTCACTCCACCTCTCCCAGTGGGATCTCTCATTACAGAGGAAATGCTGGAGGAGGCTGGGATGTGATCATTTAGAGTGTACTTAGTGCCAGGACACCAGTGAGAAAGGGCTTTTTTTCTGGCAGGAGACAGGATGCCCTTTACAAATAAGTAGAGTGGGGTAAACCTTGGGACTTACCTGACTGTGCACTTTTCTGTCACTCCCAACTGCTTCATCCTTTGCTTCCCACAACTCTGGAATGTCAATCAGCAGATGGGCTGGCATAACATGGTGCTTAAGAGTGAGTGGTTTCGGCAATAGACTGTGTGGGTCATGAGCTGTGTGACCTTGGATAAGTTACTCAACTTCTCCGAGCTTCAAATTCGTGATTTGTAAATGGAGGTGATAATACTACCTACTTCCCAGGGTTGCTCTGAGGATTAAATAAGTGAGAAGGCATATAAGGCGCCAGGTACATAACCAAAGTTCAAATATTTCTTATTCCTATTATCATCTTCTCCATCTCTCTGGAGGCCTTCCAGAAGGCCCTAACCATTCTCTTTCTGTTTCTTCACCTGGAAATTGTGGATCATAGTCCAGAAACTTTTAAGTATTAAAACCATCTTACTGGCATATATCATAGAGAGTAGCAAGAAAACTGAGGGATAGAGGCTAGCGGAGGACCCACTGAGAATAGGAAGCTACTGTGGCCAAGAGAGAAAAAAATGATGATATGGAAAGAAACAAAATGGCAAACTCGAGCTGAGGGGTTAAGACCCTTCAACCAACTCCAGCAGCACTGGACAGGTTTATCAAGTTCTTTGGGGTGGTTCTCTGGTTGGACAGGTCTCTGGTAATGCTGGACCAGGTGTGGTTTCCAGGGAGAAGGGAGGTTCATAGGCTGGTGTTTGGCATATAGCAGATGCTCTGTAAATATTTGCTAACATTTAATGAAGAGAGCACTGCCCACCTCTTAGAGAGTGTCAAAGAGATGGCAGCAGCACTGAGGAGAAGGTGAAAGGGAACTCTTGGATGTTTCCAGAACCTAACCTATGCAGCATCTGCTAATGGAAGATGCATTTGCTCACCAAGAAGGCTTCCAGAGAAGACCTTCTCCAAAAAGTGCACCCTGACTCAGGCCAGGAAACGCCAAGAGTCTGAATAAGAAGAGCAGGCTCCTCAGGTCTCCCAGTGCCATCCTGGGAAAAGGAACTGGATGCCCGTGTTTGCAGGGGAGGAACCCAGGTGTACCAGGAGTTCGCAGAGCCTTGTTGAAGCCTATCCAATGAATGTTGAATATGAACTATAAATATATCCTGTTATATAAGTTCAACATAAATTTCAACCTCTTTAAACTCATTTTTTCAAAGTTTTCACAGGTTGGGTTCACCAAAAAGCTAGCTCTGAGATGGAGACTGGTGTGCAAGAGGGTTTTTAGGAGTGCTCTTGGAATCATCAGCTATGGATGGGAAGGAAAGAAAGGAGGCAGGATTGGGCAAAGGGAAAGTTGAGCTGTGATGCTGTCCCAATGGAGGCCTCAGCCTGAGTTCTGAAGATGGGGTGACCTTTCACTGCTGTCCTGAGTTGAGGTGAGGGGCTGGACTTTCATGTTTCTGCATTGATTAGGTATTAGATGAGCTGCCAGGGAAAGCAGTGTGACCTTGAGCTAGCTGGCTCTCAGCCAAGGCAAATCCCTCAGGGAGCTGACAGCTGAAGTCATCTGCCAGTGGCAGCTGAATTTACAAATTCGTTATTCCTAAAGGGAGATCTGAGTGGTGCATCCCAGTGTCCACCACAACTGGGGAGCATAAATTAATAGGAAACTCTAGTGAAGAAAAGCCCTTTCATATCCAAATTATTGTCCTAGCCATTGCCTAGTCCCTTGCTCAGCAGAGCATTTGTGAAATTATGTCATTCCCTAACTTGTTTATGTTCTCTCAGCTCCATTAATCAAAGCTCCATGAGCCAAAGGATGGGGATTTGGTCTTAGGTGACCAACACTCAGACCATATCCTGGTACATAATAGGTGCTCAACAAATATTCAACAAGCTAACAAAATGAGAAACCATAACTGGCAAAAAGCTTGATTTGTATTTGAGGTATTCTCAGGAGTCAGGGAAGGAGAGAGGGAATATTCTCCAAGGCCAGATTCAATGGAACTATGGCTGGGGGAATCATTGAAACAGATTGGGTCATAGACATGCAAAGTCTAATGCTGTGATTGAATGATGGCTGTCCCTTCCCTCTTCAGATGTCTTGTGTGGTTCTTTGGGCTTCTCCAGGAAAGGGAATGAGACAGTAAGGCACATTGTCTTCCTCCCCTTTAATCCACAGTGCATCTCGTCATAGTAACAATGGCACCAGTCTTGTCTACCATCGAAGCGGCAATCTCAGCACTGGTGGACACTCAGCCTTGTTCCTTGTAGCCTGAACACCTGGAATTTCAAAAGCAGCATGCTAGTGTAAAACTTGCAAGAAGCTCACATGGCACATGGGATTTTTGCGGCTTAGCTTGTGTCAGTTGCTGCCGTTGGGGTTCCCTATGTATGAATGCTAATAACACGGGCAGTGCCAGGCATCTGGGCTGCACTGACATCCCCTCATTAACCTCAGGGTCTTGCTTTGTTTGCCTTTCAGCAGTGATTCTAACTTCTTCCCATAATTCAATTAAATGAAATTAGATTCAGGGAGAGGAAGTTTCTTCCTTTTGCCTTTTCCAAGAATAATCAATCTAATTAACATGTTCATGCCCCCAGAACTTTTTAAAATCTCTCCCTCCTGTTTCAATTAAACTCATTAGTGACACAGATTTCTTTTTTTAAGTTATTAGAAGGTTGGAGTGGTTTGCAAGGCCTATTCAAAACAAGCCATTTGCACAGTGATAACCCCAAAGTGGGTGCTCCTGTAGCCAAAAGATTAAATCAATTGCTTTTGCTTCTTGAACAGGCCAAACATGGTCAACCCCAAAGTCTTCTTTGGGCCAGCCACTTCTGGACCATAAGGTTGCCCTCAGACCCAAAGTCACTCAAGGGTGTTAGTTTCTAACCCTCTCCTCAGGCCTCAGAGGCACCTGGGACCCCAAAAGCCCGCAAAGCTGAGCTTCTTTTCTACTCGCAGGAGTAAGTGATATGGTGGAGGGCAGGAAGAGGCCAGGGTGCTGGGAAGATGCTCTAAAGACCTATTTCCATCTGAACATGAGGCTCTGCAGGTCCTGCATTTGTCATGGCTCAGGTCTCTACTAATGAATATTAATTCATTCACCTAAGAGACTGTAAGGGCACACCTTCTCCCCAGAATGCACCATCACTTCAGCCAGGAATCCTAGGTGGCCTCTGTATTAATTACTCCTTTTGATTTTCTGTAATTCTTTTTTTCTTTTTTGAGATGCAGCCTCACTCTGTTGCCTCTGTGGTACAGTGGTGTGATCTCGGCTCACTGCAACCTCTGCCTCCCGGGTTCAAGCAAATTCTTGTGCCTCAGCCTGCTGATTAGCTGGGATTACAGGTGAGTGCCACTGTGTCTAGCTAATTTTTGTATTTTTATTAGAGATGGGATTTTGCCATATTGGTCAGGCTGGTCTCGAACTCCTGGCCTCAAGTGATCTGGCCCGCCTCAGCCTCCCAGAGTGCTGGGATTACAGGTGTGAGCCACCACGCCTATCCAATTTTCTGTAATTCTATATCTTGGGGTTTTGCTGACCCTAAAGGGACTGTCTCTCCCAGGGCTAGCCACTTCTCAGAGATAGTAAATGAATCACCTGGAAGTGTGCCTTTCATATGCAAACTAACCAATCCAGTGCCTCCCCATCCCACATCCTCCTCTAAGTGGAAGTGGGCTCTCACACTCCTGGCTGCTATTCCCCACCATAATCACCCCAAGGACAGGTACTAGACAACTCAGGACAGTTGCCCTACTCTGAACCTTCTGAAATTATTCAAGCTAGCCAGTCCTAAGCCTGGTTACCTGACCTTGTCCATTCTTTCTCATGGGAAACACAACAAGAGCACTTGCTCGCATTTCTAGCTCCCGCTGCCTTCTGACCAAACCTGCTGCTTCTCCATGTGGCCATGCCTGGTATGGTGCACCTTGTTTTCCTGGGAACTGTGAGGAACTGGAGATCTTTTCAATAGTAGTTGTCTCTTGATCTATTGACCTCACTATACCTGAATACTAATAAAACCTACATTTAAACAGCCTCCTAGGCCCTTTCTTGGAAGACAAAGTCCTTTAACCATTCACCATGGTGGAGGAAAGCCATCTCTCTCCCTGTGTCTGAACAGGGGCCGAAGGCACACATAGCTGAGCCCACTTCACACTCCCTCCCCACCAGCCACGAAGGCAATGCCTGGCAATGAAGTTTGAGATCCTGTTCCAACTTTGGAAACATTTTCTCCTCATAGGTATTGAGTTAATTTTTATACATTTCTAAGACCCATTGAAGAAAATCCTCAGGGGCACATATGGTACAGGAGGATAAGAAACAGCTTGGAAGACAACAGAAAGGAATATGTATCCACAAGAAGAGCCTTTTCCAGTTCATTTCCAAAAAGAACTCCTCTCCTGCCTGGCTGGGCCTGGGGCCGCAGCTCTTAGAGTTGGTTTCTAACCTTGCTTGGACCGTCATCTCTCTGGTAGTCTGATGAAGTCTCAGGACCCTTTCTTATCGTAAATATTTTATACGAATAAAGTAGAATACAGGGTATTACAGAAGAAACTAATAATATTGAAAATATAATTATTAGAATATTTTAAAACAAACTTTGATTTAGAAGTTAATGCACTGCTTTATTAATTCTTTAAATAACACAATGTAGTAGACGGTCTTATAAGTACCATAATTTTGAAGTAGTGGTGAGTGGGATAATGTATCACAATATCTGCAGTGTAAACTGATCTAAAAATGTTTATGATTTCCATTTTCCCAGGCACTGTTAATACTATTATAGTTTGTTGCACATATTCATAACTGAAAGAAATGCTAAATTGCAAAGGAGGCTAACGAAAATAAGTCATTTTTTTTTTTTTTTTTTTACAATTCAAGCTCACAAACAGATGCCCAGCATTCTCCCCAGCCCATGGTATGCAGGATACACACCCTGTATAGAGCTTTGAAAATTAGTAGCAGGCGGAGGAGCTGGTCTCCTCTGCTGAGTGTGCCTGAGCCACAGTAGTGCTGGCTTCAGCTGGGAAGTGTCCATTGGGAGCCCAGTGGTTTGGGCCAGCAAATCATATTCTTATTTGCAAATGGTCCTCCCTTCCCTCACACCTAGTCATTATAGGCAATTAAAGCGCCGTCAGGGTGCCTGGGATAGAGTAAGAGCAAACTAGCTTAGTGACCTTTGGGCAAAGTCTGTCTCCATTTTGTAGAAATGGAAGGACATGGGGGTTCTGGCCCTCTATCTCCAGTGAGAGTTGAGTCTTATGAGCCCTGGAGATCTCTCCAGGTGTCATAAAATTGAATTATCTCATTTCTAGGCATGGAGTATGGTCACCCTACACTCAGGAATTATCTGTATTACATACAGAATTTCTCATGCCCATGGGTCACCCTAATGATGCTGCATAGAGACGGAGCTAAAGCAAAAGATGAGGGAGACATCACTGCAAAGGTGGGAATTGTAGCCTTAGAAGGGAGTAAGGTCACCTGGGGAAATGAGAAGAAGGTGCATCATGAGCCAGCCTCAAAATGACTTGATCACAGAAAGGACAGGCTTTGGTGAGGGTTGGTCAGGTCAAAAGGTCAAATGTCCATTTGAATTCTTTGCTCTCAGTAAGTGGGAAGCAGCCTGCCTTTTCTCCCCCTCCTCTGAGGACCTGAGGGAAGAGCATGGGAGACCTGTTGACCCTTTGGGAACAGTCTAGGAATGTCCCCAAGATGAGCTCCTGCCTGCATTGACACCTCCCATTCCACAGGACCTAGACCTAGGGCCCTTCTTCCATGTCCTTACTGCCATGGGTAAGGACACTCCTGCATGGAAGAATCCCTGTGCGGTTCATGTCTGAATTCTCTGCAGGGATTCAATGTCTAGAAGCTCAAGCACATCCTCCCAGCAGTGGTTTTTCTGCATCCAGGCCCCTCTGATCACATGGTAGACAACTTGAAGTGGCCTCTACCCTGACAATGCTTCTGTCTTTGAGATAATTCTTTTCTTCACACCTCCAGAAACTATGGTTAAGTGTATGCTCTTACTGTCAGAAGAGACCTCATGATCACTATATGTCATGGGAGGTGCAAAGTTGTGCCTAATCCTCAAAGTAGTGGTTTGGGTGTGGACGCATGAAACAGGCCCCAGTGTAAGCTGTGTGTACACAGTGTAAATGATGGCTTCACTTTGAGTTAAACCTAATACAAACTGTAATTGGAAAGTATAAATGGATTACCCTGGTCTTACTCAAACGCACCACAACCCAATAACAGCAAGGTCAGTCCCCTTGGAGAAAACACATTTTGTTTCTAATGAGTTCAAGAAATCTCTGACTAGGGAGAGTTTCTAATTCATGAGATAGATTTTCAAGTGTGGCTAAGAGACTTAATCTCTATTATGTTGCCCTAAAAAGGAAAGGAAGCTACACATTTAAGTTGTGATTATGAAATAACATACAATCTGACCTCAGACTAAGAAATCCTGAGATGCGGGCCGGGCGCGGTGGCTCAAGCCTGTAATCCCAGCACTTTGGGAGGCCGAGACGGGTGGATCACGAGGTCAGGAGATCGAGACCATCCTGGCTAGCACGGTGAAACCCCGTCTCTACTAAAAAATACAAAAAACTAGCCGGGCGAGGTGGCGGGCGTCTGTAGTCCCAGCTACTCAGGAGGCTGAGGCAGGAGAATGGCATAAACCCGGGAGGCGGAGCTTGTAGTGAGCTGAGATCCAGCCACTGCACTCCAGCCTGGGCCACAGAGCGAGACTCTGTCTCAAAAAAAAAAAAAAAAAAAAAAGAAATCCTGAGATGCAATCTGTACATCCCAAATGTTTTGTCTTACATTTTGAGACTTAGTGATTTTGGTGGCAGTGGCACACAGTGATCAACATTTCAAAACCCAGGAAGACCCCCTTGGCTTTGGGTCAATGATAACCATTTGCACAGAAGCTGAATTCCCCCATTGTCCTATGTCTGTATGTGATGTGAACACTGCATAGCTCTTAACTCACCTTAATTATAGCACCAGCAGATTAAATTATGGCCCATTTCAGCGAACGGAGCCTTCTCCTACTCTCAGCTTTGTGACGTGTGGTGTGTGTGAGCCAAGAGTCACAGAAGGCTGAGATGTTAAAATGATGTGGCTCACTGAGCAGACAGTTTGCCCAGCCTATACCATCAGAGGGGAGGAGAGACCAGGCTGCCTCAAAGCATGGCTTTTAGTTAGTTTTGCCTCATTCAATCAAACCTCAGGAGAGACAAACAAAAAATCAAAACACAAGAAAGAGGGAGAGAAAACATTATCCTCCTTCCATTGCTCTTTGTGTTCCCTACTTTGCCTCCCTGCTCTGGTTTTTAGCAGTTTGGCCAAGGGGTGGGGTTCTGGGCTAAAGAATTTAGGAAGGTAGGGTACTATTTGGAATAATTTAGGAAAAGCAGGACCCTAAACATGGCAATGACAACAGTGAGCATCTAGGAAATCTCTACTGTTTTCTTAGCACCTTTTAAAGAGAGCAGAAATGAAGGCCAGCATCACTACAGCTATTGAAGGCATTGGTTCATGTTCTTGCTCTGAGGGAAAATGTAAAAGAGAGACTGAGAATGAATAAAGGCCACATCGTTTTTACTGCAGGGCCACACTGGGGCAGTGCTTTCAATCTAGCAAGTAAAAAAGTGATAAACAGAAATATCCTTTCAAGTTAGGATTTTCACACTTGGGACTGAGAACAGGTGTAATGTCTCAGTTGAGGGCCGTCCTGCCTACTGAGATTTCCTGTTGCAATCCATTTATTTCTTCTCTGCAAAAAAAAAAAAAAAAAAAAAAAATATATATATATATATATACACACACACACACACACATATATATACACACACATACACACATACACACATATATATATTCTGTTTTCCCTTCCGTTGAAAAGCTGTTTTCTCTGGAAATGCTGTTTTGCATATGGAGTGTTAAAGTGAACAGTCAACAAAAGGCACTGGATCACCTGGGGAAATGAGCCAACACAGGGCAGGGTCAAAGTCATGAGAATATCTTACCCACTGCAAGCTGTTTGCCCCTTCCTAATTGAAGCACGTGCGCGTGCTTCCTCTTCTGGGATTTTTAGTTGCCAATTTTTAATTGCGATCGAGTTCTCTCCAATACTTGACACATGCCTGATCAACTGCTGGCCAATGGCCTGTGCTAGTAGACAGCGACACTGACCAATGTTAAAGAAAAATAAGATTGGAAAGTCAGCCTGTTCAAAAGCTGCACAATGAATGCATTCCCCAAATAAGTGACCAAACAGTTCCTAGATTATTTGGCCCCTGCTTAGTATATCCGAGAGGTGATTATGAAATCTCTCATTCTTTTTTGTGTGTGCGTTTTTATTTATTTTTTTTTACAGTCTGCATTTTTAAAAGATTTTTTTCTTTTTTATTATACTTTAAGTTCTAGGGTACGTGTGCACAACGTGCAGGTTTGTTACATATGTACACATGTGCCATGTTGGTGTGCTGCCCCCATTAACTCGTCATTTACATTAGGCATATCTCCTAATGTTATCCCTCCCCCCTCCCCCCACCCCACAACAGGCCCTGGTGTGTGATGTTCCCTTTCCTGTGTCCAAGTGTTCTCATTGTTCAGTTCCCCAAAGGATTATAAATCATGCTGCTATAATGACACATGCACACGTATGTTTATTGCGGCACTATTCACAATAGCAAAGACTTGGAACCAACCCAAATGTCCATCAATGACAGACTGGATTAAGAAAATGTGGCACATATACACCATGGAATACTATGCAGCCATAAAAAAGGATGAGTTCATGTCCTTTGTAGGGACATGGATGCAGCTGGAAACCTTCTCATTCTTAATTTAGGTCTTGTGCATGGCACAAACAGAAAAAAGAATATGTAGAGGTTTAGTATTCTAGGGGTTTTCTAGGAGGCTTCAACCCTTGCTCCATGACCAGCACCCCCTACCGCCATCTGGCTGGTCCGAGTGGGCTCTCTGGGACCCGCAGCTCCTGATGGGCTCCACTGCTGCTCCAGCACTTAGCTTCACTGGGTTCCTGGATGCAAGAATGGTTCTCTTCACTTCTACTGACACTTTACAAGGGTAACGGGAATCAACGTGTTATCTGTTGTATCAAAATCCCAAAGGACCTCGAGAAGTCAGTTAGTCCACTCTGCCTTAAGGGCATCTTTCTTTTAGGGACATAGCACAAATTATAATATATTCACAAAACAAACACAAAGGCCCACACATTTTGAGGAAAGATCTGCTAGTCACCAGCACAGCAGATGTACATGGTAAAGCTGCCTTTCCATGTGTGTGTGTGTGTGTTTTTTTGTTTTAAGACGGAGTCTTTGTCACCCAGGCTGGCATGCAGTGGTATGATCTCAGCTCACCACAACCTCCGCCTCCCAGGTTCAAGCCAGTCTCTTTCCTCAGGCTCCTGAGTAGCTGGGATTACAGGTACCCACCACCAAGCCCGGCTAATTTTTGTATTTTTAGTAGAGATGGGGTTTCATCATGTTGGCCAGGCTGGTCTCAAACTCCCTATCTCAAAGTTCATCCATCCACCTTGGCCTCCCAAAGTGCAGGTATTCTTGATCTACGGTGAGAGAATATGGAGAAGTGTGTTAGTTCAGGTTCTCCAAGAAGCATGTGCCCAGATGGGATTAGACCGTAGAATACTTATTTACTGGGGGAAATCGCCGGGAAGGACAAAAGTGGAGGGAGCAGTTGCAGGGAGTGCCTTCAGACCTTATTCAGGTTGATCACCTGTAAAAGATTGGGAAGGAGGAAAGGAGATGTAGGTAGGGAGAGCTTTGGTGCAGCTCTGAGAAAGCCGTGGCCAGACCAGAGGAGGGCCCTAGAGCAAAAGTTGCTCAGTAGAGTCCTGTGTTGGGCAGCTCTAGCGAACCAACCATCCTCGGTGGTTGGCAGGGAGAGTGGGGGTGGCCTAGCTGCAGCATCACCACTGTAGAGGGTCTGAAGGTGTTGCAGCTGGAAGCTGTTAGCCATGGTTGGCCCCCACGTGCTCCCCATAGCCAAATTCTCTTGAAGGAGCATCTGAGTGGGCACCTCTTGACCACCATAAGGAGAGGGAAAATGATTAAGAATCCTTGCTCAGCCACTTCACTGGATGCCTACCTCTAGTCTATAGGGTTTACCTTTATAATTTTAGCTCTGATTACATTATTGCTTTAAAAAATGCAATGGCTCCTACTGCATAGAATCAGGATCCAACTCCATAATAAAGCACCAAGGCTATTCACTACCTGGGCTTCTCTCGACTGTCTCTTTGAGAATAGTTCTCATGCTGAAACTCAGAGAGAAGTGCTAACCAGCAGCATGTGTGCCTTTTACCGCATAGCATTCTAAGTGAATGTGAACCTGATTGCTCTGTGAGTACTTTCTGTTTTATGACAGCAGAGCTACAGCTGGAGGAAGCAATCTTGTGTCTCTGCCCTCATGAAGTCACGCAAAGGCAGCAAACCATCTGGTCTACATTATGGGCACTTACTCATATGCCAGGCACCTGAGTTGGGGAGAGGGCTAGTGGAGGATGATGAGGGAAATAGTCATGTCATGCCAACCCCACCTTCCATCATTCTTCTTTCCAATAGATAACCACTGCTTGCAACTCTTCAAATCATACTTCTTTGCTCACACTTGCATCCCTCATATGACCCTTATGCAGGGTAATGGGAGCTGGATCAAACTCATAATTCTATATTCTTCTGGTAAATTTTATCATTTTTCCCAAGGGTGAAAACAGGCAGTGGCACTAGTAAGTTATCTTTATTTTGAAGGTAATGGTTCCCAGATTGCTTATCTGAGAACATTGATTATTTTGGATTTTGGAAACAAAACCAAAGTTCACCACCCTGAGCCAGTCCAAACTAAAAATGTAACTGGAGAAGGCCCAAATTCCACTTGTAAAATCATTTTATTGGTATAAATATACATATGAATAAAATACTTCCAGCCTGTAATGTAAGTGAATATTTGTGAAATGTCTTATAAAGAGTAGTATTTTGATTTTTACAGTTGTCAAAGTATTCTCTCTTAAAATCACACATTAAAAGCTAATATGCAGACAGAACTTAAAGGCCTTCAAAAACACGAATATTCATAAAACCTCATTCCAATCAACTATATACATTAATCAGGGCACATGGTAAAATCAGCCGCAGGCCTCTCTCACTCTGTTCTTAGCTGTGCTCGTTGACGGTATGCAAAGGTCACCGACCAAGCTTTAAATGTACAATTCCACATCAGGAAGGAAGAAGTTTCCCATGGGAGAAGGTAAAAACCATACCCAAGATCTAATATATATAATTTATACAAATTATTAGTGTGCTCTGTTAACATAATTACAATTGTGCAATTGCATACATCAAGAATAAATTGTTATATTGAGTCCTGTGTGGATTTGACACAGGTACACTCAGCTGTACTCTGAGGTTTGCTGTGGTGTTACTTGTGTGAGTGTGTGTCCAGTTATTTCATTTATCTCCAAAAACTCATCTTGCAGGGCAATCTGTAGCTGCCTCAGAGAAATTCAAGTAGGGCCCATGGGATAATTGCTGGCTTTCATTAAAGGCATATGAAGGAATGTTTAGAAACCAAATGCGAAGGGTTGGAGGAAGACCAAACAAACGTGATTTGATTACCAAGAAATGGATCTGTTTCTGTACAAAAAAAAAAAAAAGGCAGGGGATGGGGGTAGGGGGAGAAATAAAGAAAAAGAAGAGAATAAAGCACCGAGAGAAGAACGCCTGGGAAGAAGAGGTGGTGCCCTTGGTTCCTCTCTGATGGCTACCAAAGCACCCTGCAGAGGAAGACTTCTGCGTGGGTGACCTTTACACAAAAATAAACTCTTTTTCTGCTTCTTCTCCAGAGTCACTAGATTTGCTGCCTTGATGGCCATCTTTACTGGAGGACCGTTGCTTTTGTTCTTGATACTCTTGGGCCTGCTGGCCCCAGCTTCTCCTTGAAACTGAAATAAAAAGAAAAGTCGCACAGTTTATTGACAAAATAATACCATTGGCCTGACTGACAACGGGCTGAGATGCAGTAGCCTTGATGTTTGCGGGAGGGGAGGGGAACAGCGTGAACTTTCTCAGAAACAAACTTGCTATTATGTTTAGAGACTCTAGACAGAAATGTAAAACAAACCAACAAAGCAGAAACAAAATGAGAAAACACACACAAAAATACAGTCTATGACAGGGTGAACTTCTCATAGATGTGGGTAAGAATCTGAGGTGAGGACCCTCCAGGCAAGGATGGTGAGGAAGTGGAGGGAGATGCCAGGAGGGAGGAGGGCTTTGAAGTGGTTCTGCCCCAGGTGACCTCCTCAGTCGTAGCTGCCCCCTCATGCAGCAGAGAGAACAGGGCAGACAGAGCCTTGAGGAGATGCTGGACTGACAGATGTCCCATTCGATGCCTTCTGCAGATGATTTGGGGTTTGTCATTCCTGATTGTGGGGCAGGATATCAGCAAAGGCCTCAGGAGTCTTTGTCAGACCTTTCTGTGACTCAGAAAACCTCAGTTTCACCCTCTAGGAAATAAATACTGTAAAGTCTAGTGAAAATGCATTAAATACTGCCTATGACACAATCAGCCATTTTGGAATCACCCTCCAGGTAAAAGCATTACCATTATTGTTGCCTGCTCTGATTACAAATAAATATGAAGAATCCACTGAGGCTTTATAAAGCAACGGTGGGAGAATCATTACTGGAACGGAGCCTCTGTTATGTGTTAGGCACTCTCTGTTTTATTATCGCTATTCCTCACAATTACCTCCTGTAAGGTAGGTTTTGTAAAACTTGAAACCAGGATTTAAACTAGATCTGTCTCTCCAAAGCCTATGTTCTTTCCAACTACAACATGGCTTCACTGCTATGATACCTGGGGAAAAGGTTTGGATGCTGTACTCCAGCATAGCTATTAAGGATTATTAAATACTATTTATCTTGTATATTGTATAGACAGCTCTTGAGCTAAAAATACTAAACCTACACACTTTGTGCCAGCTACCTCATCACTTGGAACTTCAAATGATCTAACCAGGAACACACTGCATCAGTCCTTCAAAAGTTAGTTATAGGATTCACCTGATGCTTCTAATCACTTGATTTTTGCAGTCTGCTAAAAAAAAAAAAACCCCAAAAAACAAAACTCATCTTGCCAGGAGCTGGCTATTAAAATGATGAACCCACCGAAGAGTGTTTCAGGAAGTGAAAGCTCATTAAACCTAATAGTCAAAATGCAAATCTAATAGAGTACTTCTCTTGCCAAAACTGGTATTAGAGCCAGATTCTGCTATTTAGACAATAAAAATTTAAATTTTTAGTTAATGACATTAAATTGAAATGACTCAAAACTCTGAAAAGAAAAAAACCTTTCAAATCTGATAATAAAAGTAGGTAATTTCTTAAATTGTGACTTCTTTTTGTCCGACAGAGTCAGGCAAATTCTCAAATCAGGGGAAGAAAGCAACAAATAAATATTATCATTGATTTCTATTATTTTTTTCTTTTCTTTTTAGAAACGGGGTCTTGCTCTGTCACCCAAACTGAAGTACAATTTCTATTTTTAAGCTTGTGTTGGGTAAAAAAATTAAATGTACTTGTTTGGTCCTTTCAAAGCTGTCAGTAAGCCAGGTTTGGAGAATGAAGGTGCATAAATATCTATAAATATTTTGCTCTTTATCACAAAACCAATTTGATACCAATAGACAAAGAATCCTTTAATTACTAAGAACAAAAGAAAGTAGGGAAGACTTGTATTATCTTCACCCTGAAAACTGTTTACAATAAACCCAACCTCAAACTAGAGCATTTCCTTTGGTATCTTCTAGAAAATATTTTTCATTGTTTTAAAATCGAAATAAGTTCTTCCTCTATATTAAATGACTCAAAAATACACTACAGGTTCAAGGGAAGAAACAAATACAATATACTGCTCATTTGTCTTCAGAGCAAATATATTGTTCTAATTCTTAGATTTAAAGGATAATCAAACTTTCCATTCTTCCCAATGTTTTTGTTTCCTGGCAATCTTGGGTCTAACTCATGTTGTATGACATGACACAAGAGTACTTTCTAAAAATGGAGAAATTCAAGAAACCAAAAATGTTTATGTCACAGATAAAAAACTGAGATAACCCTATAGACCAGGGTCATTAGAGCAGGCATGATTAAAATTCAAAGAAATCCAACATAGAAATCTTCCTGCAAAAAGTAGGTTGCCCTTCAGTCTCCACCTAAATGCTGATTCTTTTGAGTCACTGACACTGGGCTTCCAAATTCTCCAAGACTCAGGGACTGTAGGAGGAAAAATAATACATACTTTCAAGAAGGCTGTCAAAGAATTTCACTATGGTGGTGACTTTATTTAGAAATTCATTCTAACTATATTCACCTCCATTGATTAAACTCTACCAACTGTGAATGTGCATGTGATAATGAGACTATACCAGGCTGACATGTTCTTAGTATAGTAGGTAAGCACCATTCAACGATAGGAAAATTAAGGCACAGTGAGATCAAGGACTTAAAAGTTATGCAATTAATGTGATGAGTTTGAAGGTCAAAGCACTTGGTCTTCTAGTCTCCAGCCTTATTAGTCCAGATCCCTAATGTGAACAACTTTGTAGGAGGAATGTTCTTTGCCGTTTGCTTTCCAGCCCTTAAGGGAACATCTATTTGATTGCATGTAACTAAGATGTTGACTACAACTATATTGAAGTAGGTTTAGTCAGGCTTCTATTAAAAGATGGTCTCAATAGAATTACATCCTTTTGAAACTTAAAACTCCAGAATGTATGCATGTATGTATGTACGCATGCAAGCATTTATTCATTTATAGATACTGAGTCTCACTCTGTTGTCCAGGCTGGAATTCAGTGGCGCAGTCATAGCTCACTGTGGCCTCAAACTCCTGGGCTCAAGTGATCCTCCTGTCTCAGCTTCCAGAGTAGCGGAGACTACAGGTGTACCTTTTCACCACACCCAGCTAATTTTTTATTTTTATTTTTGTATAGACAACTCATTTGTTGCCCAGGCTGGTCTCAAACCCCTGGCCTCAAGTGATCCTCCAGCCTCAGCCTTCCAAAGTGCTGGGATTACAGATGTGAACCACCGTGCCTGGCTATAATTTATTTTTAATATATTTATAAGATTTAGACGTTTTACAAATTCAGACAGACCTCCTCTTAGGCAGCTTGAGTTCATGCTTGCTTTTACACACAGGGTGAAAAAAATCCAGTTGTTTCACAAACACTTCTTCAATGCAAGTATTTGTTAAGAGTGCTGGAGCATCTCTGCATATGTCTATATACATATTTATCACTATTTTAAATACCATTAAAGTTAACTAATAGAAGATACTCAAGTAAATGAACAGGTAATTTATTAAACACAAACACTCCATGTATATACACATCCTGTCTATAGCGGCAATAACTGGTACAGAGAGGCTCAAACATGAAGTCTGCCATTCTTGAAGATGATTTGACATTGCATATATGTGATAATTTTAAAGCTTCTGAAACATGCATATAAATGCAGAGTTAGAGAATCATATGAAAATTTGGTATTTTCTCCATTGTAAGCTCCACTGACATCCGTATTTTCAGGAGAAAAACACTATGATGACCTGAAAATAGTATTCAGTAGTTGGCCCTGATTTTTTTATACTTTCTAGCAAGAGCCCAACATGCCAACCGTTAAATTTATCTTTAAGAACTCACTTAGTGGAAGCAGAACTTGAATCTGGTGGAAAAAGTAGAGCAGAGCACTGGCTTACAGACTGCAAGTCACAGCCAAGTATTTATTGGCTGCAGCTTGGATTATGGAAGAGGCAAGTGATATATAAAAGGAATCTTAGAATCAGATGCCCTGTACAAACAGGGGCCATCACAATGCATTCAAAGCCAAAATCAACTATTTTCTTCAAGAAAATAGGATATACACTTATAAAAACATCACAACTTATAATTAAATGTAGAGAGGAAATAATATGAAATGGAAAAAGATGTGCTTACAAATATTTCTAGTAAAAGAAATTAAGCATTTTGTCTATCAAATCAATATAATAGCCACACAAAACATAATATTCATGATAAAAATATGCAGCATGCTTTGAGAACAATATTTGAGAACAATAGCCTCTGTTTGTTTCATGAATACATACTTTAGGAAAATAAGGCTGTTTTAGCATAAACAAAGCTGCTCTTAAAAGACTTAAAGTACATGCAATTATTTAATAGAATTAATCCACTAAACGTTTTTTTTAAGCAGGAACTATTCAGAAAGCAGACTGCTACTCAATTCTCAAAGGTGAAGACAGTCAAGTGCTAGGAATCGGCACTAACAAAACAAAATTAAAATATTACGCACAAAATCACTTTAATTGAAGCTCCTGTAAAAAGTACTTCTTAATGCCTGTCATTATTTCAAGAAATCAAAGCAGAAAAGTAAATACAAGATGGTCCTATTTAATTCCACCAAAATTTGACCAGCTCCTCACAACGAGAATTTTAAGCTAAAGAGGTTATGAACAAATCTGAGACAGATATAGAATCTCTTCTCCTTGCTTTTCTATAATGTGGGTTATCTCTGTGTTTATCCTCTTTTTACTCTAACGCAAAGCCTTACTGGATGATCAATAGGCACTGGGCGGCAGGTAGCAGGGGAGCGTCTCTTTTTGTTTTGTATGAAGTGTTTTTAGTGGCCTCTTGAAGAAGGAACATTGCATCAATGATGCTTTGTTAATAATCAACTGATATAAGTCAATGAAAACAATAGTTCAAATGTAAAGCTCCAGAATCCAGAAACATCTTTGCAACCTTAGGTGCCCTTAACAAAAGGGGCAATATAGAGACAGATATTCTGGCCTAATAAATTCTCAAAAATAACTCATCAGAAAATAAATGTCTTAGGTGTTCATTTATGTAACTTTTCTAGGACTGAAGATAGAGATTTTCTTGGCAATATGAGAGAAACTTTCTTGTAGAGAGGAGCTACTGTAACTATGTGTCTATAAACAAATCCACTACATAGGAATTCTGTAAAAGTAAAGGGTCAACTCAATTGGCTTTCTCTAGGGCAGGAGCTACCCAGCCCAAGCAGAATGTTTTATCCTTACGTGTCCTGCAGACTCTGCTTTATGCTCTGAGAGGTGTCTTTAACCCACCCCGCCACCTAGCTAGTACATGCTGGAACCCCAGGCAAGTGAGCACACGTGGCTGAGCCCATGGCACTGGCTGAGAAGGCAGGCTCCAAACATTGTCCCTGGCAGGCAGTTGGTAGATGCTTTTCTGTTTTAAAACCTGTATCAAGGAACGTTCTCAAAGACAACAGTTCCCACTTCAGGTATCATAACTCATTGGGCTGTTAAGCTGTGAAGTGTATCACAAGAAGTTTATTATCAATAGTAAAGTGTGAAAATTCAAGAACAGTTTATCCCTTTGCAATAAGAGAATAAGAGAAGGTATCCCTATAATAAGGTCACTCCCACTAACTTGTATTCTGAAATGATTTCTTGGGAGGCAGTGAAGGACATGGTATTACAGCCTGAATGCTGGGCCACACCTAATCCCTGGGAGCCTAAATACATGCATCTATTAACTCCTGATAGTTTCACAGAAAGAAAAGAGCCTCATTCCAAGAGCAGAAATCCTTTAAAGAAATCTCACATACCAGAATATGTTACATTATTTACAGGTACTAAGATTTCCTTTAATGGATTTTTGAAGTCATATTTATAAAAAAAAATTATTGTATTAACCAGGGAGGAGATGAGTACTTTAGGCACAAAAAAAGACATTTTTTCCTCTGAGTCAGCAATACTTGTTCTTAAATTTCCCAATGGAGGGCAAAGCTGATTTGAAATCTGTCTCCTTTCTGTCGCTTGGGATTGTTCTCACGTGAACAGTACATTACAGAATTTACTACAGGGCCAAATGAAAGACAGACGTCAGAGAGAAACTTCTAGAAAATGGAATAAATTGTTCCTGAAGGTTGACAAGTTAATTGGTACTTTTTCTTTCTTACTAAAGGGTGATAAAATGTCCACTGAAAGATCATGTGCATGACCCAACGTCTGCATTGAGTCAGTGACTTTTTATTGATCCTTTCCTGAAAGAATGTAAGATGTTAGGCCAATATTCTCTAAGGATATAAACTCTTGTCATTCTAAGAATCTCTGATCCAACCACAGTTGAAACCTAACAGGACAGTAAAGATATAAAGGAAGAGAATAGGAGGTCTAACCCCAATTATAAAAATAAACTTGCATGATCACAAAAATTTGAAAGGACAAGTCACCAAAGTAACTTGATCTTCCTCATAAGAATTTCTAATTTTAGATTTTTAAGTCAATATTTTTTATCCCAAATAAAAGGACCATCCTGTTGACATTTAGAAAAATCAAAAAACAAAAACAAAAACAAAAAAACTCTCTCGTATGACTCTCTTGTATGACCCAGTCCCACGACAGAATTTACTCAATTATAGTTTGTTTTTGTTAGTGCCAGTTCATAAGCTTCGGGTCAGTGAGGGATGATAATCGAAGGCTCTAACCATTTGTTGGCTGTGACTTCCTGTGCCCAATTGCATTCACTTCCTCTTCTGCAATGGTGGAGTACAGTTTTGAAGATCTTTTCCCTCTACTGGAAGGCTTGCCACTGTCATGATCTGAATGTCTTTTGTAATAATCTCCTCTTTGCACTACTGAGGAAAAGGGATTTATTTTACCCTTTATATTCGCACATACATCAATGTGTTGACATTAATATTTAAAAATGTAAATATTAAAAATTAAATATCAGCTTACCCACCCCACTTAGGATTCAAGGAACCTACAGTGTTGGTCCTGGGCAGATATACATCATTATCTACAGAATTCAACAGCCAACATTATGGAAATGTCGTGCAAAATGAGGTGAGCTCTGATTCTGCCCCAAAAAAGTATTAACAAAAAGGCCCCAGTATTATCATTTTGATTCCATGATGGATTAATGAAAATCACATTCACTATGGAATAATCCAGAAGAATCATAGCAATTTACCTGCTTCAGAAATTAGTTGGGCACGCTAGTCCAAAGGGAGGCAAAGAACAGGGAAATGAAGTAACCAGCATGAATAACAGATAAGAAAACAGAAATGAGCACAATATGGACAGTTTATAAAGAAAAAGTTAGGACTCACAAATGGCTGCCACTCTGGGCCACCTTAGCGGACAAGCTGATAAAGTCAAAATCTTACCACCTCAGACATTTACAGACTGTTCCCAGACTTCGTGTATATTTTCAGTCCAATTTCAATACCAAGTGATAACATCAGGATGATGTCTATGATTAACTTATTCTGGATCCCAGGTGGGAAAGTGATGGTCTCCACAGCTCAGCCATCCCTACCGTCTGACTGGAAAGAAGGGCGTGGGAGCCATTCCTAAGATTTGCTACTAGGGGAGGGAGAAGGATGAGGAAGGGGATCAAACATCCACCCCTAAAGCTCTGAAACATTTAAGGAGCAACACATTCTATCTCTAACTTCCTGGGGAAAGAACACTCGACTTTTTCACAGCAGCTAAAAGCCTGCAGCAGTATCCACTATCTCCCCGACTTTGTTAACTAGAGAGGCTCCATGACATATATTTGCACTTGTTAGGCTGGTGGGTTACTCTAGGCCCTGTTTTGATCATTTATAGACATCTAGAAAACATTGTTTTCCAGAAATGTTAAAAGAATGATTTTTGTATTCAACCTTCTGATCTTTTTTCTACTTTTGTAAATCCTTCAATATTTCAATTGCTTCAGACAAGATAGATGAACATTCCTACTTAGCACTACCATCCCTTCCTCACCTTTCTTTTTCTCTCCAACTGAACTCTTTTGGGCATTTTCAACACTTCCTTAAAAGTAAAGACATAAAGTTAGCAGTTGCAGAAAGGATGGAAAATTAGGGTAGGAATCGGGGAGGCACTTTGTGGTGAGAACTGGACTGTCAGAAAATACCTGCTGGCTCAAGTCTCTCTGAGCTGGCACCACCAAAGGTCCTTCCTTTTATACCAAGTCTTCCAAAGGCTTTGGTTATAATACTGAACCCTGTATTTATTTACCTCATGTAAAATGACTATAGATACCAGCTACTTTTCAAAAGCTTTAGTTTCTCTATTTGGCAGAAGTGGTTTAGCAGCTTTGGTCTCAACCCTACCATCTTTTATTTATAGCAAATAGGTGTGTAAAGCTTCTACCCAACAAATAAATCTGTAGGATGGAGATGAGAAAGCAGGCAGTGTTACTGTTTTTATTAGATTTCCAAGCCACAAAGACAGTACTGTACTCAGTAACACTTTCTATTAACTTCAACCCAATACTATTATCAATAAAAGAAAATAGGCCATTGTAGGAAGAAAACAGTCAGAGGGATCAAAGGATTCTAAAGCATTAAATAAATCTAAAATAAAACACAGCAACTCCAAACCACAATGAGAGCCTTCTGGGTGTAGACGACTCGTGTAGCTCTAGAATTTCCTTATAGGTGGGGCTCAGAGATGGCATTTACACTATACATTACATACGATAGAACCCCAAAGTCAATCACACATTTAAAAGAAATGGCATGGGTGCTGAAGCCACAACCATGCCTCACCTCTGATAGTAACTGGTAACAGCTCAATCTGATTTGGGAAGAAAGCATTCTTGTCACAGGATTAGCTTGCTGTGCTTCTACCTCAGCAAATTAGAGGGAGCAAACTGGTGCAAAGTCGCCCTGAGAATGTCCACGTCTGCACCACACTTCTGAGAGTGAGAAACATCTGACCTTGTGACTCAGCGAGCACCATGAGTGAGCTGCAAGTTGGCTCAGGCCCGGGGGTGCTGCTCCAGAACTACTGCAGTAGTGATTTACCACAAGTAGGAAAAGATTTCGTTGAAAATAATGGGACTCAGAAATCTATATGTAGCCCCAAATACATCATAAAATCATGTTTAAGGAGCTCCTAAATGCTGGAAGTCAGTTCAGAAGCATCTAGAAATTACTCTTGCAAATAAGTTAGACCTTTGGTTGGGTATCTCAGCTGCTTTTTTCATTTGTCATTAAGATCCAGTGTCATCAATCATGCTGAATCAAGTTTCTGAACTAAGAAACTACTCTATTTCCAAAAAGTTAACCCAAGGAATGTTGACTTTAACAAACTCTAAGATATCAGTAAAGTCCAAAATGAATTCCTTTATTTTGAAATGTCCCTCCTTGGGGAGAGCTAACCCAGAGAAAAGAAATCCTTACCTTCCTGTGAAAATGTCCTGGGGCTGGGCTGGGGGCTACTCTGGCCATCTCTCTCTTTGTCTGAAGGAACTTTTTTCAGGACAGGTGGAAGAAGGGCAACTTTCGGGCTAGATGGAGAGTCTGGAATGTCATCTAAGGAGGCACAAACACGTGACTCAAACCGTTCTACAAACTGGATTCCAAGAACATAAAGCCTGGTAAATCTATATATATAAATAGGTCATTTAAAAAAAAAGAAAGCATCATAGAATTTTTCTGGCCAAAAATTAGTTTTGTGTCTTTGCTCAGTGAAGTTACATCCACAAACAAAAGGGAAAACCAATGAATACTTATAAAAAGTTAATATCTGAAAAGATATGAATCTATCCTGTAGATCAAGAATTTCAATGCGCTGATATTTGAAAATTAGACTGTCAGTGAACCACATGTTCCTTCTGACTTAAACACAAAGCCTGTTTGGTTTTCATAAAATATGTAATACTTACAAGACACTGCCTTTACCTGTTGTCAAACCCAGTACAACAGTCACTATACATATGTGTATATGTGTATGCATGCATGCATATATGTAGGTCACTAACAAAAATTTGGAATCACGGTCTTTTAGAACCAGAAAAAACTTTGGTCACTGGACAAATGAAGAGCTTAAAAATGAAAAAGATGACAAAATAGCTAGGACTAGAATTCTAGTCTCTTTTCTTTCTTTTTTTTTTTTGAGACAGAGTCTTGCTCTGTTGCCCAGGCTGGAGTGCAGTGGTATGATTCCGGCTCACTGCAACCTCTGCCTCCCAGGTTCAAGCGATTCTCCCGCCTCTGCCTCCCAAGTAGCTAGGATTACAGGTGCGTGCCACCATGCCAGGCTAATTTTTTGTATTTTTAGGAGAGACGGGGTTTCATCATGTTAGCCAGGATGGTCTCGATCTCCTGACCTCATGATCCACCCGCCTTGGCCTCCCAAAGTGTTGGGATTACAGGTGTGAGCCACCGAGCCCGGCCAATTCTAGTCTCTTAATTCAAATATCAGGGCTGTTTCACCCTAATTGAAAGGATCTACCACAAGCTTGCCCAAGCCATGGCCCACAGGATTGAACAAGGATGCGGCCCAGGTTGGCTTTAAATGCAGCCCAACACAAACTTGTAAACTTTCTTAAAACATTACAAGATTATTTTGCTTTTTTTTTTTTTTTTAAAGTAATCAGCTATTGTTAGTGTTAGCATATTTCGTGTGTGTCCCAAGACAATTCTTCTTCCAATGTGGCCCAGGGAAGCCAAAAGAGTGGACACCTCTGACTACTGGATCTTGCTCCTTCCTTTGCTGTTACCAGCAAGGTGGTTCTTAAGTTAGTGTGTGAGTATCTGTGCATGTAGAAGACAATCTACAGCAAGGTTCATCTTCAGTCTTACACTTCCAGTTGCCTACTTGCTTAACCAAAATAAGCAGGGATGTGATAAGACATGTGGAGATAACACTATCCGCCTTCACAAGCTGTCAGAGCTGTGGCGGAGAGGAAATGAGATGCTGTATTTGAAAATGCCTGCTGATGGCCGGGCGCGGTGGCTCAAGCCTGTAATCCCAGCACTTTGGGAGGCTGAGATGGGCGGATCACGAGGTCAGGAGATCAAGACCATCCTGGCTAACACGGTGAAACCTCATCTCTACTAAAAAAATACAAAAAACTAGCCGGGCGAGGTGGTGGGCACCTGTAGTCCCAGTTACTCGGGAGGCTGAGGCAGGAGAATGGCATAAACCTGAGAGGTGGAGCTTGCAGTGAGCTGAGATCCGGCCACTGCACTTCAGCCTGGGCAACAGAGCGAGACTCTGTCTCAAAAAAGAAAAAAGAAAATGCCTGCTGAATTCCCAAGCTCTATAAAAACATGGGTTTGTTAACATAATTCTTGATATACTAAGTGCTATGAAATAAATGAACACATTTAGTAAATAAACAAAATAAAACTGTTTGCAACAGAATATTGGGAATTCAGCTAGTTTTAAATTCAGCATTAGAAACTGGGGAGTGGTCCCCCTTTATCCACATGGGATACAATCCAAGACCTCCAGTGGATGCCTGAAACCGTGGATAGTACTGAACCCTACATAAGCTGTGTTTTTTCCTACACATACACCTATAATAAAGTTTAACGTATAAATTAGGCACAGTAAGATATTAACACTAAAACCCAGTAATAGAATAATTGTAGCAATATACTATAATAAAAGTTATCTGAATGTGGTCTCTCTCTCTCTCAATATCTGCACCATGAATAACTGACACTGTAAAAAGCAAAACCTTGGATAAGAGGGGCCTACTGTACTCTACAAACTAGGTTACTCTACAAACTAGATTCATTTTATAAGAACTGTTTCTTTATTGTAGACCAGAGACACACCTAGCTGATGACAATGCTAGGAGCAAGCCTCCTTTGGAGAACTTATTTGCTTTGCTTTCTATTAAAACATTTTTCCATTTTCTCTGCCTCCATTCTCTCCACTCCTTCTACATGAAGACATTGTGTGTGTACCAAGAAATTTTTTGTGTTCCCCATCATAAAGAACTTTGGTTTGGGAAAAAGTTTGAGTAGACTTAGGAAGTACTAAGGGGTTTGTTTCAAGGCTTAGTTCCTTGAGGTAAAGCCAGTACAACCCTTTCTTTGTGGCTTCTCTTTGGAGATGGTTTACTGGTTTTTTCAAGGGACCAATGGGCTATGAAGATCAGGGAGTATCATCCAGGCTGGCCCCCCGGGAAACGAAAAAAATACATGAGGGAACATGGGAAAGAACCATAAGTGGAAGAAGTTTGGACACACAGGATTCTAGCTTTTTGCTCATTCTACCCAAATCATCTGCACATTGATAAATTATTAGGATGACCTGCGCATCCTACTTTACAATATGTATGTCCATGGGGGAGAGGTCAATAGAAACACAGTTACCAAGACAGCTGGTGGAGTCAGAACATCTGGCGGCTACACAGACACACCAGCTGCGTGACTTGACAAACTCAGTATCTCTATGCCTCAAATTCCTTATCTGTAAAATGGAGCAGTGATGAGGATATTGAGAGTTCATCATAAAGCACTTACAACAGTGCCAAGGACACAGTTAAGTGCTCAAAGATTAGCCATGATGATGATCTGACTATATTATTTTTATCCTTGTTTGACTAATTTTTGTGGGAGAACAAGGGGAAGAGGTGAAGAATTGATGTAACTTTTGTTATATTACCTATCCTACTTTTGTGTATGTTTGAAAATTCTCACAATGGAAAGTTAAAAAACAAAAAACAGTGTGTGTATGTATGTGTGTGTGTGTGTGTTTAAGAGATAGGGTCTTGTCACTCAGGCTGGAGTACAGTGGTGTGGTCACAGTGTGATGACAGCCTAAACTCCTAGGCTCAAATGATCCTCCCACCTCAGCCTCCCAAGTAACAGGGACTACAGGTGTGCACTACCACACCAGGACTTCTTTTGTGCAGGAGAGACTAAGGTGAAGACCAACCCATTTCTAATATTTTTAAGTTTCTTCTATCATTAGGTTCTCTAAGCTAATTGTCAGCAAACATTTTCATAAAGGGCCTAAGAGTAATTATTTTACATTTTGCAGGCCATATGGCCCTGTTGCAAGCACACCACTCCGCGTCTATAGCACAGCCACAGCCCCAGATGACACCAGTACAAATCGTATGGCTATGTCCAGGAAAACTATTTACAAAAACAGGCCCATTGTTTGCCAAGTCTTGTTCTAAACCCTTGATACATCATAGAATATGCCATAAAAACTGAAGAGCTTGTGCTTTCCCCATTTGTAGCCTTCATCCTTAAACTGCTGCTTTTCAAAGTGTCTGAACACCCTGGAGACAAGTATCAGAAAGCCAAGCCAAGCACTGCAGATGGGTCAACATGACAAAAGATGGATGTCCCTGTCTTGCCTACCAACCAACCTGTACCCCTGAAAGCAAGGGCAGTCTCAGAGTCCCCAACTCTGACACATGGTGGGGCTCAGCATTGAATAAAGGAATCCCTCAGCTCGCATCACTTTCACAGCTTTGCACAGGTTTCTTGTGATCTCCTCCTGCAGAAGCCGCTGTACCTTGCTCACCAGCTGCCCCTGAAACCACCTGTAGCATCTGATCCAGCTGGCTCTGGGAAGCTACCTGGTCACAATGCAACTCCCTAACTGCAAAACTCTTACCAGGCCGTGAGGCGGTTCTTGGTTTCTGCGGGATGACGGGCCGTGCTGCCAGGCTGGGTTTGGGGGACTGCAGGAGGGGCTTCGGGCTTGTAGGTGTGCTGGATGAGCTCCGAGA
This sequence comes from Trachypithecus francoisi, assembly GCF_009764315.1. NCBI lineage: Eukaryota > Metazoa > Chordata > Mammalia > Primates > Cercopithecidae > Trachypithecus > Trachypithecus francoisi. The sequence continues at coordinate 26,003,173 of NW_022681455.1, read as the reverse complement.
CCTGGAACCTGCTTCCACTTTGGGTTCTGCTTTGGTATTCTTTTCTGGTGTTCCCAAACCAAAGCGGTTCTCTGGAAGACCTGGGTGCAGTTTAGGCACTAAGACGAAAAAGGCCACTTTAAAATTAATCAAAGGTCAAATAAGCCAGTAACTTGAAACTAGAAGTCTGGTACAAACTGCTATAATCATTTACCATTGTTTCTCATGGATGTTTTAAGAATATTTTAAGAATATGCTGTTCTAGCATGTTTTTAAAATCAAAACATGCTGGAAGAAGAGTAATGTTCTTTGTAGAAAAGCAATAAACTTTTTGGTTCTTTTCTGATCACCCCTGACTATTCCAGGGTTGACAAGCTTTTACATTTAATAGTGTACAGTGCTGTAATCACATACAAGGAAAACAGTGGTTTTTCAGGCATTTGAAGTGTTCAGGTCTTTCTCAGATCTGGCACAAGGTACAGGTATAACCAAATGTAAGTGCCTTGGTTCTGGACAACAGGCGATTAGGGCTCTGGCTGCAGGTTCTAAGAGAGGAGGAGGACGCTGATGGCTGCAATCTCATGTTTAGTGAGAACAGCTCCAGAAATGTCATCTCATCCCCCACCTCCATCCATACTGCTGCCTTAATTTAACAAGACAACTGGTAAAAATAAGCCCATAAAATGTGATTTATCATCCAACTCTTACTGCACCAAGATACTGTAGCTATGCATAAGAATCTCAGATAGCAAAATGAGGATTCTATCACACAGTTAACACATTACTCTCCAGTTTTCATCTAAGGTATTGTCTTATTTTATTATACCTAAAATGTCAGAGGGACAAGTGATATTGGATTTCACGCATATTCAAGCTGCAAGGGAAGCATATTTTCATACCAAATAAGACAGCCACCCATCTTCCATATATCATGCATGGCTTATTCTTAAATACATCAGCCATGATCCTGTACGCTGGCCCCACCCCTAACTTTGCCAGAATGCTCAAAGGTGAGGAGTTTGCAGTGAAAAAATAGTCAGAATTTCCTCCCTTTGGGAAATCAAAAAGTGCCCTGTCCAGGCACAATGCTACAGTGGGGCAGGATGCACCCCAGGGGAAGGTAGGTAAGGGATGTGGTCTTTCAGGTGATAGCTGAGAACACACAACAAAGAGATCGGTTCTTGCCTCCCCATTTAAATTTTTCTTCTGTCAATCACACGTGACTCCTGCAATCAGAAGGTAAGCATTTTTCCTAATGGATGATGGCAATGGCCTGACTTACCTGCCCCACCTCCATCCAACCGTTCTACGCTGCTCAAGGCTGGGCTGGAAGAATCCTGGGATACAGCATCATTCCCAAGCTTCTGAAAAATTTAAGCACCATCCCTCAAAAAAGTGCACATTTATTTAATGCAAAAGTGAAAAAACAATGCAGGTAATAAATGACAGCAAAGAAGGGCTCTTTAACTCAGCTGCTGTTACGGTGACTATGCCTGACCTGCCTCCATAGGCTCTCCTACAGGGACAAAGCTGTGAGAAACACATTCTATTCTGTGTTTACGGTCAGAGCCGTGGGGTCCAAAGTGCGGCCGGTTTGGTTCCTCAGAAGGCTCCTCACAGGAGAGAAGTGCACGGGGCCAGGGAAAGTCAGTGGGCTCGGTGACCTTTACTGTTTTCCTTGTTGAACATCTATGCAGGCTCTGCAGCCCCTGATGCTTTATGTGATGAGGGCCCTTATACGCTAGAAATTTACAGAATCTGCTCTAGGTTTGGTTTCCAAAAATCTAGTTTTGGCTGAGTGCAGTGGCTCATGCCTGTAATCTATCTCAGGACGATGGGAGAATTGCTTGAGGTCACATGTTTGAGACCAGCCTAGGCAACAGAGTGAGACCGCCCCCCCCACCATCTCTGCAAAAAACAGAATTAGCCAGGCATGATGGCATGCATCTGAAGTCCCAGCTACTCAGGAGGCTGAGGCAGGAGGATCACCTGACCAACCCCAGGAGTTTGAAGCTGCAGTCAACTATAATCGTGCCAGTGCACTGCAGCCTAGGTGACAGAGCAAGACCTTATCTATTAAAAAAAAAAATACATATATATAATTTTCAAAGCAGCAGAAACCTTTCCAACCTCAATGATAATAGAGATGAAAGGGGTCCTGAAACAGGCAAGGTCTTCCTTGCTTTGAGGCAGAACCACAGGACACAGATCTATTATTTAGGAGACAAATACAGATGAACAGGACTGAACAAATTTTTTAAAAATCTGCAGGTGGGAGGAATTAGTGATGGTGAAGATGGTGATGATGGGGAAAGTAAAATGCCACTGTCTCGGGGTAGGAGTGGAAAGTTTAGAAAGTCTACACTAGATTGAGCCATTTAGATACTACAAAAGATATAGAAAGCAAAGTCTGGTGTTTACATCATAATATCTAAGAATTATATTGACAAAGATGGTCTACATCTACCTCTTATCTAACAGGCAAAAACAAGGTGGACCAGTAGACCAGGAGGCATGATGATTCCCAAGGCAGTATGACCTTCAGACTACTGGTTCCTGCTCATCTCATGCTTCTGACAAACCTCAAAAGCTCTGCAGTCAATTCCTAACTTTAAACTGTGTTGGATGATACAGGAAGGATTATTTGAAATGCAGGTGAGAAAAGCCTCACTCCCTGAAATCATCAATCTACTCCAGTCACACACTCCCCAGGAGTGCCGGCTCTATCAGAAGGAAGCACCCAAGGGGCAGGAAGGCTGAGGAATTTCTCAGGAAGATGACAAAGGTTCCACTGTCACGAGTGCGAGGTGCTGAACAGGTTTCCAGGAGGAAATGTGTATACAAGCACCGCAGCTAAAACAGGCACATTATTTGGCATCACTATGGAAAAGTGATCTCCTAAAAAGGAAGCCCCACGCCAGCCCTCTGTGCCCAGGACAAGTGCCTGGAGGGCAGGGCTGGGGACGATCCATGAAGTCCCCTTCCACATCCTTCCCTTTCAGGTTCCTCCAAGTGCAGGGCAGGCACCTGAAAGTGAGGACCTCCTTAAACTCTGTACCCGGGGCACCTCATTTGCCTGCATCTCTAAAACAATCCTGGGAGTTGTTTTCTTTTCCCTCCCATATTTTTAAAGTTATTTATAAATCCCAAACTGACTGTGGGGAATAAGGATAAAATAATATAATGCCCATGGCCTTTGTGTGTAGACAGATGTCTTGGAGGCCCCAGAGGAAAATACATGAACTTTAAGTATTCACTGCTTGTTTCTCTCTTTTGTCAATAAATGAAGTGTCATATCTTAATACTTACAGTTCTTTTTCTATATATATAGAGAGAGTTTCTATATATATATATATATATATATATATATATAGAAAAAGAACTGTATTTTTTATATATATAAAAAATTGATGCTAATCATTGATGCTGATCATTGATGCTAATTGTTGCTACCTTTATAAAGAATACAGTCATGGTACTTTAGGGAAAAAAATGTTCTAAAGCTAATTTTTGAAAAACTGTATTATTTAATGTTTTGACAGAAGACCCATGACTGAATTTTAAATAGCAATAATTTTTAACGATGGTGGTTTTAAATTGACACTAGATGGCGCTGAGATCATTAATATTGTGTAAACCCTAAACAAATATAAAACCATAAAGATTTTGTCACTGATTTAGATATCAAATCCAAAGTACATGAATAAAACACTCTAGCACATGTCATCTTTACACCAGAAAGAAACTGTTAATCATGAAAAACATAAACAGCATATTGATGAAAACTGCACATTCATTGTTATAAAGAAATTCACAATATGCATTAAAATTTTAACATTTCCTTTGGCATCTGACTCCCTAATGACATGGTTGTAGTATTACCCAGAATTCTGACCAGTGAGGATCACACCATGCCTCCTTTGTTGAGTGAGCAGGATATAGTTATGTGGTCTCTCCCAACTCTAAAGGTTTCTCAGTGAGTTAGGAGGGATCTATAATTAGAGAATTGCTAAATAATGTTGATGTTGGTGGGAGAACTTTGGTGAATAGTTGTAACATCAGGTGGGAAGTGGAGTTTAATTTTTAAACACTGGTTGTTTAGAAGCCATATAAAAGAGCTCCTTACACATGCCATGTAGTTAATTGTTTACTTTCTGAAAGTCAAGGGCTCACCGGGATGAACTGTTTTATTGTGGTACTTCAAATAAAATAGACAGGTGATATCCTTTCTTTGGAGAACCAGTTGTGTAAAAATAATGGAGCTCAAGATAATGCACAGAAGCCATAACCTGACTTACACATGGGTATGTTCATTTTATCACACGGATACAATCCTTCATGCAGTGACAGGAGAAAACAGAGGTAAAAAGGAAAGTGAAAAAGACTCCTTACACTTTAAAAGGAGGTTCGAAGAATAAATAATGTTTTAAGTCAGATTTTCGGGGAACTCAGCAAATTTTAAACTACGAAGTTTTTCTTTGTAGCAACAGATGATTATATCAATGGTCAAATATTCAATTAATTCTAATAGAATACCTTGCCTGTTATTTCTTTTGTCTTTTAAATCTGGAATATAACAAGGCATTCTTAGGTTTGAAAAGAGAATAATTTTTAGGTTTTGAAAAGGGAATAAGTTAGAAAATAGTTTCCATTTTTATATATAATCTAGTTTCAGTGTTTTTATTTCCCTCTGGTAGTTCACCTATCTTCAATATTACCCTCAGTCTTCCATTTGGATTCAGCTGACTGTCTTTTCCCCCAGACATGAGCATTTCCCCCGACCTGGGAACATCTCTGACATGCTTCCATGACATGCACAGGAGTCCCCTGGGCAGGTGGGAAAAGACTGGGGTCTTCAAAACCTACCTTAGAATGCCGGCACTCCACAAGAGTGTGACCCTCAGGCCAAAGTGAAAACGTGGCCATTTCTTTAGAGTCTGTGCTGCAGGTTCTTTAGCAGTAAGTTATGGTTTTGGATTTCTATTTAACCAACAGGCTATTTTTATTTTCTCACCCAAATAAACCAAGTGAGGGCAAAAACACAAACAAGGACAACCAAGTCAAAAATGAACCCCCACTTATCTCACGAAGACAAGGAGGAGATTGGGGGCTACCAGAGGGCAGGAAATGTGGGGGCATGGGGGGAGACGAAAAGAGGTACAAAATGGGTACAAAAACACAGCTGATAAAAGAAACAAGATCTAGTATTGGACAGATCAGTGGGGTAGCTCTAGTTAACAATCATCTATTGTCTATTTCAAAATAGCTAGGAGAGAGTAATTTGAATATTCTCAGCATAAAGGAAAGTTAAATGTTTAAGGTGATGGACATACATAAAAATATCACATGCACCATGAAAATATGTGCATCTATTATATATCAAATAAATGAATTAATTAAAAAGAGGCCCACCCTTACCTTCTGTGCACACGCAGCTCTCTTCTCTTGCTTGGCTTTCATCTCTGCCAGCAGACCACTGCCCATCACCTGGACCCCATACCTCCGCCCGCCCTGTGGGCTGCTCTTGCTGTCACTCCGTTCCACCTTCCCTATTTCTTCCCCTTGACTCTCTTCAAAGGAGTCAGGTGTTTTTATCTCCTCTATCCGTTCAGAATTGCCATTGTGCTCGGTGGCCTTTGTGTCCTTCCTGGGACAGTCCACAGGTGGACTTTTGACTGCCCCTTTTGGTGAGGAGGGTTCTTCTGTCATCAAGATTGTTGGTGGCCGCTCAGATTTGGACCGGGATTTGATTAAGTTGAGAAAGCCACTACTTTTCCGAGAATCTCGCTTTTTCTTTTCATCTCCTCCTTCATTAAGCTCATGAGACTCTGAGCCTCTTGTTGACCATTTCCTGCATTTCAAACCAAGACACAGATCTGTTATTTTTACTGTAAATAAGTTCCAGCAAGAATCAGTCAAAATATAAATATGGAGATTGCTACATATACAATAACCATTCAGAAGCATTTTTAAAAGTGGATTTGAGTTACTATCTTTAGGAAACAGAAAGGAATGTGGAATATCATCATCATATTCACATGTGAGAAAACTGAGGTGCGCAAACATTAAGTATGAAAGATGAAAATGTAACTGGTATAGCCAGTGTGCTAGCTTACTCGAAAAGTAACTCCTCCCTCCCTTTGTTTCTTGTTTTATATATGTATCTAACTACCTGCTCTGCTTGAGAATTCCAAAGGGTAATCTTGAAACAATCCAGGCATAAAGCAGAGGTGGTGGTGCAATTTTCTCCCTTCCGAGAAGAAATTGGTACGTAGTTAATCCATAACCTAACCTCTGCCAAGAGGAAACCGACCAGACCTCCAAAGGGTCCATTACTCAAGATAGTCATCAGAAAACAACTAACACACCGGCATCCCACACCACTCCCGTGCATAGTTTTCATGCCGCCTTTCACCTTAAAACCCTTTTAGCCAGCCTGAAAATCTGAGATGGCTTTTTGGGACTTGAGTCTGGCCATCTCCCAGGCTGTCGTCACTTGCATAAATCAAACTTCGCTTCGCATGTGTTTGGCTTTTTGAGGGGCAAGCAGCTAAACCTGAGTTTGGTTCCAAAAAGGCAGAGAGTATGTTCTGGGAGACAGTTTTCAGAGGGACAATATGCTGAAACTTGGGAAATGGAAAGGGAGAAACAGTCAACGAAATGAGCTAAGTAGGAAGTATCACTGACAACTGTCTCATTTAAAGCTGGCAGACTGAATATCCACTTAGCTCCCCTGAATCTCCATTAAAATAATAGCACAGGATTTATAAAAGAAAGTATAAGCCCTATAGGGGAGAAAAGGCAAAAACAACAAAATTTGGAGGCCAAAATACACTAGATATGTGTGAAAATTGACTTAATAGATCAGAGAAAGCTGAAACCTAAGCCAACAGTCAGGGAGACCCAGAAGCATGTGATTTGTGCTGGCTCCAGAATGAGGAGATGTAGGTACCTCTGCAAGTGGAAGTGAAGGGGAAATGAAGACAGGAAGGTTCTCTTTTTTGTGAAGCCCGTTCAGAAATTCATCAGATCCTCTCCCTAAACCACAGAGCCAATGATGCCCATCCCAACACCCAAGTTCACTCTCCGGAGAGAATGAACCAAAGAAGCTGAACTGGGGGACACCAAACGCAGCTGAGCTGAGTGAGGATCACGAAACAGGCAGGCTCAAGAAAGCCTGCACAGTGAGCAGTGACACCCCCGGGACCCCTTTTCTCACTCTGCATGCCAAAATCAAGCAGGCAGGTTTACACCTGCAAGGCAGGAGATGGAAGTTTCCAAAGCTCAACAGAAAAGACCTAAAGATTCTGAGAGTCAGGGATACCCTCTCCTCCAACAAAACGGTCCAGGAAGACCACCCAACATTGAAGCCCACCAGTCGACAAGCTCTACCCACAAATTTCTAAGAAGCTCTTTGGTGCCCCATTCCTTTTCAACATGGAAGAGAAAAAAATATTGTGTCCACCAACACGAATAATAGCAAAATGTGATAGCAGAAGTAGAAAACTCAAGGTTGGAAGACACAACTGAGGAAATATTCCAGAAAAAAAAAAAAAAAGGAATATAAAGAATAAAAAAAAATAGGAAAGAACAGGTAGGAATCAGTGGATTAATAGAGGAAATAAAAAATCTGAATAACGGCCTGGGCATGGTAGTTCATGCCTGTAATCCCAGCACTTTGGCACGCTGAGGTGGGTAGACTGCTTGACCCTGGGAGTTCGAGACCAGCCTGGTCAGCATGGCAAAATCCCATCCCTACAAAAAATACAAAAATTAGCTGGGAGGGGTGGTCCATGCCTGCAGTCCCAGTTAATCAAGAGTCTGAGGTAGGAGGATCACCTGAGCCTGGAAGGTCAAAGTTGCAGTAAGCCATGATCATGCCACTGCACTACAGCTTGGGTGATACAGTGAGATGCTATCTCAAATAATAATAATAATAGAAGTTTAAGAAAAAAAGTACAGACAAAAAAGGAAGAAATTATGAAATAAATAATTTTTAAAAATTCAGCAACAAAGAACATGAGTTTCCAGATTGAAATGGCTTATAAGTGTCTGGCAAATTGGTTTTTTAAAAAAATAAAAAAATAAAAAATCCACCTCAGGGCACATATCATCATAAAATTTTAGTACACTGGGAATGCAGAGAAGATCCCAAATGCTTCGAGAGGAGAGGGAAAACAAAAGCAAGTCAGAAACAAAAGATCAGGACTCAAGTCGACATCAGATTCTCATAGCAACACCGGAAGCTAGAAGATAATGGAGCAAAGCTATCAAAATGCTAAGGTACAACGAAGACCAACCTACAGTTCTATACCTAGTGACACTATTAATCCAAATGAAAGATATGCAACAGTTACAGAAACTTGTTTTCCAAACTTCTCTTTCTCAGGAAGCAATTCAAGAAGGTGCTCCATCAAAACAGGGGCATAAACTAAGACCAACATGGGCCAATGGAAACAGAAAAATGACACAGAGATGAGGTGAAGGGAATCTCCCGGCAGATGATGAAGGGAGATCCCAGAAGACAGCAGTGGGATGGACCTAGAGGTCACACTGGAGCTGGTCAGATGCTGGTAGGACGTGTGTCCAAAAAGAAAAAAAACTGAGAATACTTGAACGAATTGAAAGGAAATATATATCTTTACTGGAAATTTAGGAGATAAGTCAGTGAAAGGAATGCAGAAAACAAAGCAAATGAAAAAGGGGATAATTATTAACACCAAAGAAAACAAAAAATTCTATAGAAAGAAAATGTAATCACAGTATATGATCTAACACAGTTGTTAATATTTACATGGTTAGAATGAAGCAAACACTCAATATTGATCTAACCAACTGCTGTGGTTTGTCCCCATCAAAACTTATGTTGAGACTTGGGGTCAACATGAGTTTTGATAGTATTGGGAGGTGGTACCTTAAAGAGGTGATTAGGTTATCAAAATCAATTACTGAGACTGGATTAGTTCTCATGGGAATGGATACGTTCTTGAGAGCCTGGGTTGTTATGAAGTGAGTCAGCCTCCTTTACCCCTCCTTTCTTTTTGCACACACTCAATTCTCCTTTCACTTCTCTGCCATGCCATTATGCAGCAGGAGGCCCTCACCAGAAGCCAACCAGTGTGGCCACCCAAACTTGAACTTCCCAGCCTCCAGAACCATGAGCTAAACCAACCTCTTTCTTTTATAAATTACTCACTCACAAGTATTTTGTTATAACAACAGAATACAAACTAAGACACTAATTATGATAAAATTAAATAAAGAAGATGGGGCAAGGAAAAGTGTGTGTGTCTAAGTACGTGTGTGTGTCTGTGTGTGTGTGTGTGTGTGTGTGTGTGTGGTGACAGAGTATATAGGTTGAGTATCTGCAATCCATAATTTGAAATGCTCCAAAATTTGAAACTTTTTCAGCACCAACATGATGCTCAAAAGAAATGCTCATTGGAACATTTTGAATTTCAGATTAGGGATATAAAACCAGTAAGTATAATACAAATATTCAAAAAAGAATCCCAAATATGAAATACTTCTGGTCACAAGCATTTCAGATGAGAGATACTTGGTCTGTATTATCATCATCTAAGTAAGAAGTTAATGGTTATAGCACTACCTAAAAATGAAACATAAAAAAAAAAGAAAGCATGCTATTAAGACAAATGGAAGAAACAGCTAAAGGAATAAAAATTAGTTGCCTCTGGGGAATAGGGAGTGGGAAAATAACAAGCAACTTTTTTTTAAGCCTTCGTAGAACATCTGACACTTTATGAGCATGTATAACTTTGATTTTCAAACTTTCTTCATACTACTTCATGATTTTACCTATCCCTTGACCTTTAAAGACTGGACTGACTATTTATAAAAAATTTTAAAATCACAACTTAGTAGATTCCACCATATTATTTGATGATGAAAATTGATGTGTTTAGTCCTATTTGTGCACTGAAACAGGACCAGAATCTTCCTTGAGCACCATCTTTATTAAAAAATATATTTTATACCTTACAAAATTTACCCAACTTTCATTCAGAGCCTATTAAAGAAGAAAGTAGCATTAACAGGAGAGGAAATCACACTGGGGCACATTTAACAATACGTACAGTTCGGATCCAATGCTTATAAACCACCCCACTAACTGAATATAAATTTCAGAAGTTTAAAAAGACAAGAGCAAACAATGGTATCTGTAAATTATATGGAGACAAGTCAAGATTTTCTCCATTCGTTCAACCTTCACGAATTGAGGGGAGACTGTATATTATGGGCTGTGTTAGACATTGAAGCTATAACAAAATAGGGCCCAGGTATTGCTCCTTAAGAATGGCATTCTATTTGGGAAAAAAGACTTGAAAGCAAATCATTAACAGCAATTTCCCATTTTGCAATATATTTGTGTTGGTTTTTCTTGAATCTTTTACATTGAAAACACATTCATCTATTCCTTAAGTTGTAAAAAAATTAAAAATCAAACAAACTCTTAAAGGATTACGTAGGCTTTAACAGATGTGTGTGAAGGATGGAAAGAAAAGTATTAAGTCAGCAGTGGAGAAACAGCAATTAATTCGGGGGTGGGTGGGCGGAGCAGTCCCAGAAAAGCTTCAAAGAATAAATGATATTTAGGTTGGTTCTTGAAAGATAGGAGAAGAAAATTTTGCTAAGTATAGTATGCTAAGCTTCAAGGCCAGTGTCAAAGAAGACAAATAATTGGGTCCTAAAGGTTGTAAGATTCAGTAAGTTACATGGTTATGGATATAAAAATTTAACTCACTGCCACTTCACCATCCTGCCGAGGCAAGATAAGGCACATCCATCTACTAGAATTGATTAGTTGCTTCCCCACCTGTGCCCAGCCTGCCGCCTTTGGCTTATCTGGCTTACATTTGTTCCTGAATTTGGTATCTCAATGTGAAGAATCTTCATAAAAACAAATCCATGTTAGGAGTGTATTTTGGGATAGATTTGTATTTAGTTGAGGATTAAATAACTTGGTACAAATCATGCTTAAAGACTGAAATGTTTCAAGTTAAAGACTGTTAACAAAAGTACCACTGAACTATCTTCTAAGGGAACTCTCAGTAGCAAGATAGGAGAAAACTCTTCAGAAAATGCTCACTCTGAGGGCTCTTTACTAATTTTAGTGTCATTTTGACACTGTCTGTTAAATCATGCCATTTAGCAATGACTTAGCCCCCCAACCCAATAAATCAAATTATGAAAGAGGAGAAGCTCAAAGTAAGTAATTCCAGCATAGCCATGATCAGTCCCCTGTGATGGAACTATCCAAGTGATGAAGCCCTGGAAGAATCTTGGGGTGGGACATTTTGTGGTCTGGTTTACAGTCGTACAATAGGTCTCAAACTGGAGCATGCCTCAGCATAACCTGGAGGGCCTATTAAAATATACATTGCTGGGCTCAACGTCCAGAGCTTCTGATTCAGTTAGGTCTGGGGTAGGAGTTTGAGAGTTTGCATTTCTAACAAGGTCCCAGTGGACACTGGTATCGCCGGCCCAGAGATCATATTTTGCAAGCTGTCAGAATAGTAATTTCCATATATAAAATGCAACTGTTACTAATTTAAATATGAATTAAACAGCATTATTAGTGAAATTACTCTGAACTCACTTGGAATCCATTTTGGTCACCTTCTTGGTGAAAAATTCATCTACACCTTCATCTACTCTCCCCATGAGACCATTCTGTTCACCATCTTGGGAGACAATGTTGGCAGCACAGACCTGCAAAACAAACAGCTATAATGTTAATTCATATGCACTTTGATTTAGCAAACATTTATTACTAGATTTAAGACACTGTGATTAAGGGCTATGGGAGGGACAAGGCTCCCTAAAATAGGGGCCACATAATCTACAGGAATAGAAGCCATATGTACAATCATAACATAGACGGGAAGAAACAAAAGTGAGGGATGCACTATAAACACCATGCCTTGTGGAGGATTCATGCTGACTGGTGCATCAGAAGCTGGGACCTAACAGATACGACAAGTTGAGTGTTTCTAAAGGCAGAGAATGGCACTGCAGGTGTGTGTAAGGGGAAAGGGAATGCATGGAGAAATGAAATACGCACTGACTTCTGAGAGGGGTGATAACTCCAGGGGGCCTGAAATGTGTGGGTGGGGCTGGCTGCTAAGGATGGAGCACGGCAGATGCTAACATTGGCTTCCCCTAACCCTTTCCCCTGCCTACTTTCTTTCTTGCTAGAAGAGCCCTAGGGTCAGATTATGGATACTGATTTGCTTAAGCTACAATCCCTTCCTCTTGTTTGTGATTAATAGGCATGTGAGTGGGATATAATCCCGGTGTGTGAGATACAAGGGGAAATTTGCTAGGGAGCTCATGGGGACAGGTTTTGTCAGGAGGAGAGAATGTGTGTTTCCGCAGTTATGTGAGGGAGATGTGATGTCTGAGCTGCGGAAGGCCACCGGCATTCACCAAATGGGGAGGCCCAAGGATAAAAGGCCGCATGCTGGTTGACAATAACAAAGCAGAAAGGGGAAAGCACCTGGGTACCTATGCTCTGCTGCTGAATAAGCCAGGCCTGGATCCTGAGGTCTCTGGATTTTTTGTTAGGTGAAAAAATAAATATTTCTCATTGTTTAAGTCACTTTTGAGTGAGTATTGAGTATTCCATAATATCCAGTTGAATACTTTCCAATTAATAATACAAAAACCCATAAGGAATAGCCTTGAGCCTTATGCTAAAGAAGAAGGAATTTACTCCTTAGATGATAGGGAGCCACCAACGCAGCAGCATGGACCAACCTGAATTCTGGGGAGGTAATTCTGGGACAGCATGAAGGACCAATTGGAGACACCAGAGAATATAAGCAGGAAAACCTGTTCAGGAGCTGAAATCAAAGACTCTTGTAGTAATTTAATCTAATCTGGAGGTGATGAGGGACACTAATGAAGTGGAGAAGTGAGAACAGAAAGACAAGAGCTGCCCAAGATACTGTCAAAGTTTCTAGGCCAGGTAAATGGGGGTATGGTTCTAGGGAACATGTTACAAAGATCATATTTGGGGGAAAAGCTGTGTCTTATCTTCTTGAGTGCTTGAGGTATTGTGAGAAATCCAGAAGCAGGTGTCCAGCAGGCAGCCAAAAACTCTGATCTTATGAGAGAGGTTGGTGGTGAGAAGCTATCACAAAGCTATACCAAGTTAGCATGTCTCTTTGAAAGGACAACGCAGAGTGAGCTTAGTCAGATGCTTGATTTGTGTCTGCAATGTATATTAATATTTCACAGATAGGTTGTGGATGACTGAGAAAGAGCATGCATCTTGCCCATGCTGTTGGATACAAGGACAAATTTTCATGTGGTTGGGATACCTGGTCTAGATGTCTTGCCATAGAGCGGTGGGAAAGCTGTTTCCTGTAATCTTGATTTGCAAGTCTCCCTTAAGGTGCCTAGGGGGAACATGGCTTATGTCTGTATGGAAATTGCTTAAAGAAAAAAACCCTTGAACAATCATCCACTTCGTTTATCAGGAAGCTCTCATTATGAAAATGAACTGTGTGTTTGAGTTCATGTTTGTGACATGCTGAAAAGCGAAGAGACAACAGATAATAGACAAAGAACCCTATGAAATAACAATTATACCTCTCATCTGAATGGTGCTTTACATTGGAACAAGGATTTCCTACGTGTTGCAAAAGAGCAGAAAATCTGCAAAGTTCTATAATTCCGTTACGCAGAGAAACAAAGCTCACTGAATAACTTTTATTTTGATTACAAAAGATAAAGTAGTACAGAACTTGCTTGTATTATATTATTTTTCCCTTTTGGAAAAGAATGGAGCATAGAATCTCTATAGCAGTAACAGCCCCTTAAGTTAATATAGTACTTGATAGTTTACATGTGTTTTACACATTATTATGTCACCCCTACGTCTACCCTTAAACTGAAAGAGACAGTGCTATCCTACTTTTTGGTTAGTCACAGATCAAACAGTGACTCAGAAGGTTAGTGGCACCCCCACTGGTCACCTGATTAATGGATGAAGAAAGATGTGACCCCAGGACATACGGTCCTAACACACGGCTTCCTCCCAGCTTCCCCCAATGACTCCTCTTTCCATTTTCGGAAAAAAAAAAAAAAAAAAAGTTAAGTTTTACTTGCATAATTTCTCCCCTCAGGAAAAATTTTTATTTTCCCACTTGGAAACAGAAGTCACAGCCAGCACAAAAGGTTCTCTGGGGATGTGGGGTACATCAATGGGTTTCAGTGATGGAAGCACAGAGCTGAACAAAACAGTCTGCTTTCCTGCAGGACAGACCAGCTTTTAGGGCTGGACTGGCCCCTACAGATCCTCCAGTCCAACCCTATCATTTTAGAGATAAAGGGACAGAGAGCAGACAGGTTAAGAGAAGTTCAGTATCACTGGGAGATCTTCCATGAGACATGGTTTAAAATGCATCTGTTAAAATAGGAAGCAGGAGGTGGCATCAGCCTACATGAAGAGCAGTAGAAAAACTGAAGGCTGAATTGAAATGTAGTTTGCAAAAGAGTTCAAGGTCAAATGCACATGCTGTTTCAGCTCCTTTTCTAACAAAAGCAAAGGAAAGGACAAACAGGTATCAGAAGTTCTCAAAATCCCATTTGCTTTTGGTCTTCTCTGTCAAGGAAAATACATTTCAGACTGAAAAGGGTAGTACAGCTGTTGGAAAGGGAGTGAGCAGAAATCTCAGCAGTGAGCCTGGGGCCAGAACCCACTGCATTTGCACTCAGAGAAAGGCTTTTACAAATAAAATCAGGAATCGCTGTTGTTGATATTTGATAAAGAAGGTAGATTTTGCCTGTAATCCCAGCACTTTGGGAGGCCGAGACGGGCGGATCACGTGGTCAGGAGATCGAGACCATCCTGGCTAACACAGTGAAACCCCGTCTCTACTAAAAATACAAAAACTAGCCGGGCGAGGTGGCGGGCGCCTGTAGTCCCAGCTACTGGGGAGGCTGAGGCAGGAGAATGGCGTAAACCCGGGAGGCGGAGCTTGCAGTGAGCTGAGATCTGGCCACTGCACTCCAGTCCGGGCGACAGAGCGAGACTCCGCCTCAAAAAAAAAAAAAAAAAAAAAAAAAAAAAAAAAAAAAAAAAAAAAAAGAAGGTAGATTTTGCACCTCCAGTGTGTAAGTGCTAAAAGGATAGTTCATGAATGCTGAGAAAACAAGCTGGTGATCGTGAGGACTAAAGACAATTCAGACCACCCTCTGTTTTCCCTCTGCCAGGATTATTACAGTGAATACACCAGGGAAAGACAGTAGGCGGTGCACCTGGATTTTGATGCGGCAGCTGCCAAATCTCTCACAATGTCTTCAAAGGCTGGATGGAGAGGAATGGACAGGAAGTAAGGACAATTAGGTGTATTAGTAACTCTTCGAACAAATATACCAAGGAGTGCTAATTAGTGAACTGAATAATCATGGAATGTTGTGTACATATATTAGAATGTAAAAAACATGGAAAATTAATTAGCTAAGCAATCAAGAAATAAGGAACCCAAAGGAAGTAAAATGAAGAGCATATAATAAAAGAAAAAAATTAATGAACTTGAGAGGATTGATAAAACAGTTGACTCTTAGAAAAAGACTAATAAAAGAGATAATGACAACATTAAGAGAAAAGGCCTTAAAAATATGTTAAAATGAAACAGGGGACATATCTATATAAGAGATTAAAGTTATTGGTATAAGAAATTAAAAACTTAAAGGAATTCTATAAACAATTAAATGAACAATTAGACTAAATGGAAGATATCCTAAAAATACATAAATTACCAAAATGATCTTAAGAAGAATTAGGTAACCTGAACAGATCTATGACAAAAGAAATAAAATCCCTAGTAATATATCTACATACAAGTATCACATGCACACAAGCATATAGACAACACTTAGGGCCCAGATGGCATCCCAGGAGAGGAAGAGACAATCTCTATTACATGTAAACTGTTCCAGAGAATAGGAGAAAAGAAAGAGTTTTGCAACCAATTTTATGACGACAGTATAACTTTGAAAGTCAAACTAGATGGATGGTTTAGACAAGAAAAATAAACATGTTAAGCCTCTCTCATTTATGCATATAGATGCAAAAATTCTCATAAAATATTACCAAACAAAGCCTAGCAGTGGATTAAAACAAAGCAAAAAATCATGATTAAGAATGTTATAACACTAGAAAAAGTATGTTAATGAGATTCACCCAAATTTCACATTAAAAAAGAAAAATTATCAGTCTCAATAAATACTGAAAAAAAGAATCAAACTACCATTCATTCCAAAACAAAATTAGCAAAACAGAAGAAAACGCTCTCACCTGAATAAATTATAGCAGAAACTGCTTTGTGTCTATTTAGTGTCTATTCGCTCTCGTTGACTCAATAACAAAACCCTGACTTATTTGGAGTATCAATGTGACCAACTGGCTATTTATCTTCCTAGATTTTCTTGTAGCTGGGGATGGAAATATGGTTCATTTCTGGCCAGTAAGATGCAACTGGAAGTATACTAGGACTTCTGGGTAGTTCAGATTCCCTGATGCATGTACTTCCTTTTCCTCTGTCTGAAATATATGTATAAAAACAAATTATAGGCCTTGGCTGAGAATAAGATTAATACCAGTCACCTGGATGATACAGCCATTTTAAAGGTGAATGCAACCTGTGGTTGAATAAATAGAAGTGTCCTATTTAAAAGGAGAGAATCAATGGGCCGGGTGTGGTGACTCACACCTGTAATTCCAGTACTTTGGGAGGCTGAGGCATGTGGATCGTGTGAGCTCAGGAGTTTGAGACCAGCCTGGGCAACATGGCAAAACCCTGTCTCTACAAAAAATACAAAAATTAGCAGCGTGTGGTGGTGCGCACTTCTAATCCCAGTTACTTGGGAGACTGAGGTGGGAGGATCACTTGGGCCTGAGAGAGGGAGGTGGCAGTGAACTGAGATTGCACCACTGCTCCCCAGCCTGGGTGACAGAGTGAGACCCTGTCTCAAAAATAAATAAATAAAAGGAGAGAAGAGATATGGCAGATCTTATTAAAGTACTCTATTTTGTCTTGGGTGTCACACTGCAATTTATTCAGAACAGAGTAACAAGACTTGTAAATGGATTCTAGACAATTTCATATGAAGAACATCGAAAGAGCTGAAGAATTAAGATTTGACCCACAAATATTGCGAAGTCTACTAAGTGGAAGAGACTGGATACCATGTGCCACTCCAGGAGACAGAAACAAGATGGCTAATTTCAAGCTATACAGTTAAGAGTTTTAGCAACACAAAAAATAATTCGCTAATAATTAGAGCTTTAAGAAAATGGCAGCTTCAGAGAAAGAAGTCATTGTGGATGGAATGGCCAATCAACGGCTGTGTAGGGATTTTTGAGCACCTGATGAGGGACTGAACAAGATGACTTCAAAATCCTTTTCAGCCTTATGACACCATGATTCAATGCATACATGAGAAAACCTATTACCCAGGAGTTAGTCTATTTTAATTTGAGTTGGTTTGTTTCATCACTGGGCCGACTAGTGTAGGGCTATGCCTTATGCCAATATACGGCAAACTGACTGATACTGACATATCACACCAAGTGAATCCACTGCATGGTATAATATTTCAGAGAATGATCATAGACAAATCAGTTATCTGCCCTGGACTTCATATTCCCTTGAATATTGAGTAATCTTTAAAATTCCTTCCACTAAGAGATTATTCCAGTTAGTGGTAGAGTCAGCATTATATACCAGTCCAGTGTTTTTTCCACACCTCTATGCAAATTTTTCAATGATTTTTCCTTAAAGGAATACTTTTTCACCTATAGTTATATTAGGAAAAAGTAGAAAGAAGCAATAGCTAACTGGCAGTGGATGAATGAGTATAAGCATGCCTCCATCCCTGGGGGGTGTCATGGTTAGAATGCTCACTTGCAGTTAGGTGGCCATGTGGCCAAGTTCTGGAAAGTGGTATTCAAATGAATATGAAGCTCATCCTTTCAGACCTGGCCCATAAAACCTCAGGGGTATGAGCCTTCATGCTTTATGTCATCCTCCAGCTGAATGCATATGACTTGAAGGACCAAAAAGGAAGGTAGAGCCACAAAGTAAAAGTAGCCTGGATCCCTGACAACTGTAGCATCCCCTGGCTGAAAATACTCACAATGGACTACGATATGAACAAGAAATAATCTCCAAAATATCAGAGATTTAACATAGTAAAAGGTTATCTCGTATAGTAGCTAGTGTTACCCCACCTAATAGAGCTGAACTTCAGTATGAGGGGGATTGGTTCCAGGACCCTTGAGGACACAAAAATCCATAGACGCTCAAGTCGCTGCTATAAAATGGCATAGTATTTGTGTATAACCTACAAACATCCTCCTGTGTGCTTTA
Organism: Trachypithecus francoisi; assembly: GCF_009764315.1. Lineage (NCBI taxonomy): Eukaryota > Metazoa > Chordata > Mammalia > Primates > Cercopithecidae > Trachypithecus > Trachypithecus francoisi. The sequence continues at coordinate 25,984,790 of NW_022681455.1, read as the reverse complement.
AATAATCTTTAGATTACTTATAATACTTAATACAATGTAAATGCTATGTAAATAATTGTTACACTGTATTTTAAAATTTATATAGTTTTTTTCATTGTTGTGGTTTTTCTAATTGCCTTTTAAATAAATATTTTCAATCCAGAGTTGGCTGAATGCTCAAATGCAGAATGTGTGGATATGGAGGACTCACTGTACACTACACATTTTCCCCCTTTTCTCTGCTGTAGCTGGAACATTCTGGTACCTGAGAAAATGGCATTTCCACTCTTAAATTACCCATGTGACGCTCTTTTCCCAAAAGCAAAGACTTTCTGACAGTGAATTCAACTGAGGAAATAATTTTTGAATAAAATTTTATGTAAAGTTAGTTAATTTGTTTCTTAGTAAACATGGGTAAGAATCTCTTTGAATTAATGAGGGTAAATGAGTGTGGTATTAAATCAGTTTCCAGGAATTTTTTTCTCTTCCTCCTCCATTTAAGTATAGAAAAGGGTGAGTAGGTACAAAGGCAAAAGCAAATATAAGATTTATATTGTAAAGATAACTACATTAATAAAATGGAAATACTAGCTTTGAAGAACAATGTTTTTACATAAAGGATGGCATATTTTTATCCTATTTATTTCTTATGACAACTCAACGATGTAGGCAATGCTGGTATTTAGAAACAAGTTGGCTCAGGTTTTTTTAAAAAAAACCCACAAGCCTCTATCCACATATACACTGTCAGGGAGTGGGAGAGCCCACTGGCTAAGCCTGGCATCCTGCTCTTACCACTACAGTAGAAGGTTACACTCTATGGGCTAAGCAGCTATAATGTAATGTTTAAGAATTCTTTTATCTACTGAAAGAAAGAAAATAAATGAAAAGAAAAGAAAAGAGAAAAGAGAAAGAAATAAAAGAAAGGAAAGAAAGGAAAAAAGAAAGAAACATTCTATCTCTTGTTATTTAAAAAACATCTTTGTTTTTGTTTTTGGAGTGGTAGAGGTGGAATTAAAACATATAGCTAAAATATCTATATCCATTGTTCTTAAAATGACTGTGGTTTGATTTAAGGTTAAATTTTTGTGCCTAGCTTCTTGTTTTAAAAATAGGTTATCTACTCTTCATATTGATACAAATATCTATTTGTACATTTTTGGCACAAAAATCGGTCATTACAACATGTTTGGCCTGGAAGAAACTGGCATGCTGGCATTTAACTCAGCCTGGGCGTTGAGAATTCTGACACCTGGAAAAGTTCATTTGAGGCATTAGGATTCAGAGACAAACTCTAGAAAAGCCAAGACAGACTTTGGATGAACTGATTTTACTCAATCATAGGAAGAAAAACAACGATAATTGTTAATAATTGCTCTTACTAAACACTAGTAATAAAAGACAGCCACAGCATCCTCATTCTTAACTGAAAAATTGAAATAATGGTGCCTGTGTGGCAGCTTCACAGGGCTGTTAGACATGAAAGCACTTTGGAAATTGTAAGCAGTGTGATATCATAAGGTAATATATTTTCACTATGAACTCAAATAAAGGTGTGCTAATCTATACTTAGGTGTAAATATAGGTGTGCTAATCTATACCACCAGCACTCTAAGAAAAAGCCAGATCTATTTAGATCTCTGGCCGTAATACATTATTTTGGGACTTACCTTTGTGTTACACAGTCCCTCAGGGAAAACAGCCTAGAGTATGCCAATCCTGTGAGTCCTGGCTTCATTATGGACAAAGGTGAAATCTCTCTAGAACAGACTGATGAGGTTGGGACATGCTACCCCAAAATATGGCGCCTCGGCATTTGAGAAAATGGCAAAAGCAGGAAGGCCATTCTCATCTTCCTCTTGCCTTTCTCCCTTGAGGCAGGTCATAAAAGTTTCATTCAAGAAGCACCCTCCCTACAGGAAGATAAAAGAAATGTCCTCCCTATAGCCAGAGAAAAAGAAATGTCGCTGAAGACATGGGGAGAGGGAGAAGAGTCTGAACGAACAGGCCTTGCTAAGCGCCCCCAGTTTATTACCATTAGACCATACCTCCTTTGTCTAATCCTACTTCTCTGTACCTATCCACTTCATCAAACTTAGCATAAAAATACAAAAATACAAAAATGTTTGAGTCTGCATTTCTAAAGGTTTCCATGTCACATAAAACTTACATAAAATAAATTCTCTTATGCTTTTCTCTTGATGACCTGTCTTTTGTTCCATGTGCTTCAGCCATGAAACCTAGTGATAGATGATAAATATCTGTTCTCCCTTGCAATATCTAATATGCACCTCAAATAGGACTCTGCCACAGCTTCCTTCCTTTCTTTTCTATTTTTCAAACATTTAAGGAAAAAAGGCTGACATGGTAGATCATGCCTGCAATCCTGGCACTTCGGCAGGTTCAAGCAAGAGGGTACTTTGAGGCTAGGAGTTCTCAGATCAGCCTGGGCAACATATCAAGAGCCCACCTCTACAAAAAAATTATTTAAATAATTAGCCAAGCATGGTGGCATGCACCAGTAGTCTCAGCTACTCAGGAGGCTGAGGTGGAAAGATTGTTATTGCTTGAGCCCAGGAGTTCAAGGCTGCAGTGAGGCATGACTGTGCCACTGCACTCCAGTCTGTGTCACAGAGTGAGACCCTGTCTCAAAAAAAAAAAAAAAAAAAAAAAGAAAAGAAAAGAAAAAAAGAAAAGAAAGAAGTACGCAAGATTATCTCTTTCCATGAGTCACCATTTTATCAAGGATAAACTTAAGCCATTTCGCAGACAAGTTATATTGTTAATGTTATTCCATATGGAAAGATCCATAGAGAAACCATTTATTCAGTAACACCCTAGAACCTAGGTATGTTCTAGAAAGTGTGGGTTGTTGTTGAGCAGGGGCGGGGAGGGGGGGTTGTCTTTTTACCTATCTACAAAAATCTTTCCCTTATTTTTAAAAAAGAAAATATATCCCTATAAGGATATGTAATAATGGACTAAAAAAGTTAAAAATCAGTAAATTAGAAAACAGCAAACTAGAATTTTTTTGTATTTTGAAACAGTGTCAAGCTATTTGGATTCAAATGAGAGAAATTAACCAAACACAACAAAAGCCTGATCTAAAGTGAGGAAATTATCAACCAGGCAGGTAAGTTATTGTGACTTTCATCCATCTATGTCTCCAGCTATCCACCTACTTATCCAATAAGTATTGTTGAACCCCTACTATATTCAAAACCCAAAACCCAATGTAAGCACTGAGCATATTACCATGAATAATAAATCACAGGCCCTGCCTACACAGAACTTAGAGACAAGGAGTAAGCTGAGAAAACTCTGTGTGATGAGAGCTGTGACAGAGTAAGCATCAGGCACCGGAGGAGGTGGGGCCTCCATGGAGAGTTGCTCAGGCTGTGCACTGTGCACAAAAAGTCTGTGAGAACAACTTCCCTGGTGTAATGTGACCCTAGCTCTGTGGGAACACAGTGGGAGGGGTAAGGAGGGCTTCCTGGAAGAAGCCTTGCCTTCTTTAGAAACAACTATGATCTAATGGTAATAAACTGGGGACACTTAGTAAGGCCTGTTTGTTCAGATTCTTCCCTCTGTCCCCATGTCTTCAGAGATAAGGACATTTCTTTCCTCTGGCTATACAGAGGGCACTTCTTGAATGAAGCCTTTATGATCTGCTTCAAGGGAGAAAGGCAGGGGGAAGATGAGAATGACCTTCTTGCTTTTGCCATTTTCTCAAATGCCGAGGCGCCATATTTTGGGGTAGCATGTCCCAACCTCATCAATCCGTTCTAGAGAGATTTCACCTTTGTCCACAATGAAGCCAGAAGTAACAGGGTTGGCATACGCTAGGCTGTTTTCCCTGAGGGACTGTGTAACACAAAGGTAAGTCCCAAAATAATGTATTATGGCCAGAGGTCTAAATAGATCTGGCTTTTTCCCAGAGCACTGGTGGACAGAGTATAGAGAAGTGGATGGTTCTCCACTATCAAAAGAGATGTAGTGGAGATGTAAAAAATCTGAAAGTAGTTCTCAGTCCAGGAGATGGAGGGAAGCAATAAGAAAAGAGATGCAGCATTACAGGGCTGGAGCTCAGGATGGGAGGTAGCCAAAGCAAGGAGGAAGAGGGAGAGCTGGTGATCAGGATCGTATTCAGCTTTCTAACCTATCAACTGATGATGTCCCAAGAAGAACAGGGGATATGAGAAGGGCAGGTTTACAGGGAAAGGTGGGATCTAAGTTTCAAATTTTTGAGCCCAAGGTACTCATTCAAATTTAGGAGGCAAGTGGATATCCAGAAATCTATAGTCAACAACAGAGACTGAAACCATGAGTTCAGATGACATCACCCAGACGGAAAATAAAAAACTTAAATGGGTCTGACGGGAAAACTGAAAGGACGGGAAAACTGAAAGAGGTGGGTGGAAAAGAAAGGAGTGTGATGACTCAGAGATCAACGGGAAATCTCCTGTCGGGAATGACAGAGCTTTCTGTGTCAAGGAGCTGCTGAAACATCAAATAAGATGACGGACAGCTGAAAAGAGTCCACGGGATTTGGTCTGGAGTGACCTTGGGAGGGTGGTTTCAAGGGTGGGTAGATACAGAAGGAAGATTTTGGTAAATTGTGGAGTGCCAGGAAGGTGAAGAAGAGAGGCAGTAGAGACAGTTGGCACAGGCAAACTTCTTCAAGAAGTTTATCTATAAAGGAGAGAAAAGACATTAACCAGAGAGAGACATGGGTAAACTACAATAAGGCTCATCAGCACGCACAATTGAGTCTTCTACTGGAGTAGAAACAGCAGGATGTCAAGAGTCACACACCGGGGCTCCCATTTAGGGCTCTTCTCCAACACTTCAGTTACATCAGTTTGTGGAGGGGGGAATGCATGTGTGCACTCCAGAATCAAACAATTTTTAATTACCAATTAATTCTTTTGGTACTTGTATCTTTTTTGCCCTGACACTGTAAAGTGCTAGAGACCTTTATCTAGAATAAGGATTTCCTACCCTAGATAATCCTTATCTATCTAAGGATTTCCAAGGGCAGCTCTGTTCTAAAGAATTGGAAATTTTACAGCATTGTCTTCTCCACAATTATGTTGTTTTATTTAAGTGACACAATCTGTTCATTCTCCAAAATTATTGAGCACCAAGTTGAGATACTTTGTGTATCTCATGCAAAGAGGTCTAGTCTCCTCAACCATAGCTTTCATGTTTATGCAAAGCACTTTAGCAAGACCCCCCAACTTTCCCCAGAGAAGAAAAGGGTGTGAGAGATGGGGCCTCTCCAGTCCACCTACCGCTGCTTGGGTGGGTTGCTGCTTCTTATTCCTTTTTGGCCTTAACTTGGTAAAGTGTTCCAGCTTCTTCCCCTCTTCAGAAGGCAACTCTGAGATAAATCCCGAGCTCCGCTTCTCCTGTCTGAGGGATGGGAAGGGCGGGTCTTCGATGTGAATTGGTACCTCTTCCAGCGCTTTATCTAGATCAAACTCCATTTCTAAAATTGAAAAAAAAAAAAAAAAAAAAAAACCAGCCCAAGGCCAAAGTTTAATGAATGGGGATGGATAAAAAAATTCCTAAAAATAATTTTAAGTCTAGCATAGAATAGCAAACACCCATTCATAGATCACTTAACTCTTTCTCAATAATTACCCATGCAGTGCATCCATAAGGAACATCCCTAAAATGGTCTAAGGTCTTGCTGAGGGTGCTTCACGGTGCCAAGAAAATGACTGGCAGCAACAAAACACTTACCAAAAGCCCTAGAAACAGGCCGCAGCATTCGGCTATGGATACTCTTCCTTTTGGATTTAGGGGTCATCTAGAAATGAAATAATAATAATTAAAAAAAAACACGTAGGTAGCCACAAAAACTCGCCTTTCAAACTTCTGAAACATTCTGGATCGATTGTTTAACTCAGTAGTTGTTTCTCTGCTTTAGAGGTTGATTGAAAGCCTGACAGAAAAGACCAAACTATTTCTAAATGTTTACAATTTCTCAAATGATACAGCTAACCTCTTTCTTTTGTTCCCCCATCCCTAACCAGTTGAATTCCACTTATATAGCTGAAAAGAACAATGAATGAATTTAATTCCAAGCTGTATAAGAGGATGTTAACATGGATACAAAAATAAAAATCAAAGATTGTAAAAATCAGTCACGAAAAACTGAAAACACTACTATTCACTGATCACTCTCACAGTAACATCAGTGTAAGCAACTCTGACCTCTTTCTGTATCACGTCAATGATGTAAGCAGTTTCACTCTCTCGTTTCACATTTTGCCCCCAAGATTTTGATCTTTGCATCATGGGCAAAGACCAGGAAAAGGTGCTAGGATTCAAAAATCTGTATCTGTTGGCACTTCTCAGTGAAATGTCTTTGATCCTGTCAATCCTCTAAAAAATGAAACCCAAACTCAAATCAAGGGCCAAAACTGAAGAACACTTTCCTAGCACTGGTGTCAACTGTTTATGGTGCAAAGCCAGCCCTCAGAAAGGCACTATCTTCTCCCTCAATAGGATCACACAAATGTCAAAGATGGAGGGAAGCTTTGTCTTCACCTACACAAATCAACTCCAAGGATGAAATCGAGTTACAGAGGTGACAAAGGCTAACATTCATGTTGTCAGAAGGAGCAGAGCCATGGACAGAACCCAGTGAGGAGGGTCAGGCCAGCATCCTTCCTGCCACATAATTCATGATCCACATACAGATGGATGGATGTTAGGGATGTTTTCACTGGTTTGATATCAGGAAACTGGTATGTGTATAAACTAGGAGGTAACATAACTGAAAGAACTTAGTTTGCATACTTTCATTTCATTTAATAGGTTTTCATCTAATGCTTCCTCAAAAAAAAAAAAATCTACATGATTGAAAAACATTCTTTAGCTCCAAGGAGAAACTGGTTGATACTCATCTTTAAAGCAAACAAATCTATAGTTTTGACAATTATGTCAGTTTTAATAATAATATCGTTTTGCTATTATTTATTGTTGAGAGAAAAGGGAGAGAAAAAAAATGATTAGCAATTATATTGAAATCCAGACTTGTTTTCCTAAAATACAAAATGAAACTTGCTAATCTGACTTTTTTCAGGGTTTCATTAAAGGCAGACAATCTGAGGAAAAGCTATTTATAAAGTAACAGGCTTTGCAGGTTCAATAAAAACACAGCTAACCCAATGCAAATGGAAGGGAATCCAGTTTAAGGCAGTTCTCCCCAAAGTTAGCCATGCAGTTGGCTGAAGAAGTTAGTGGCCTGCCTGGTCTATTCACAAGTGAAATCTCTGAAAATAATTCTCAGGAGATACAAGCTATCAAAACATATGCTGTGTTTGGTTGCAACAAGTTCTTCAGTATTCTATCCATTTTATGCACAACTGTGGTAGGTAAAATAATCAAGAAGTAGCTCCAGATACACTTTTTAGCCAATTTCATTTAGATTGTCACAAATAAAGAGGAAAGATGTTTAAAAATGCATGGACTGAAGATGTCTTTTTTTTTTTTTTCCTGACTCTTGATTAGATTTTACAGAAAGTGTATTCATGGGCAAAAATAGTCTGGTTTAAGTTTCCATATCATGAAAGTCTTTATGATACCAAATACATGTAAAATGTATAAAAATTATATTGCAAATATATTACAATTTTAAACATATAAAAATATGTGCTATATATAAAATAAATGACATAATATATAATATGTACAGAAAGAATCACATTTACAAACTCATGTCCATCTGTGAATAGGTTATTCAGCTTAATTTCATTTCATAGACATAATTAAGAAATACACAAAAATCATCAGGATAATTTGACAGTTGATATCACTCAAAGGGGAGCTAGTTTTCTCCTCTTGGTCTTGTTTTCCAATGCTTCAAAGCCCAATATAGAAAGCTTGAATATCAGAAAAACTCACTTCTAATGTATTTCACTTGCTTTCCTTTACTTTGTGTGCTTTTTACAAGGGTAAGTAACTTCTAATTACATTTCCCATAAAACTATACTTATCATATCTTTTAGTTCTGAAGTTCTGGCACAGAGTCAATGGTCTTTTGGTAAAATAGAATTTGTAATCAGGCTAGTTTCTACAATTGGTATTAAGAAGGTAACCCAGCTTCTATATCTTTCCCTCATCGGATTTAAGTGTGACAACAGAGAAAAAAAATCAATCTCATTTCTCTCATATTTTTATTGCTTTTCTTTGGAAGTAATTCTTCCTTAGTTTTACAGAAAATGTGGACTTCCTTAATCTTATTGGCTTATTCCTACAATGCCATTATATATAAACCTAAAGCTAGAGGAAATATAAAAATGTACTATAATTATCTACCTAAGGGTATATTTAGGAGCAAATATTTAATGTTTGTCTAGAAATTTGGTTTATTTGAACTCCTTCCTCCTCCTCTCCACAACTGTTGGGTTGTTGAATTACATCCCAGAAAAAGAAAACAATCTGACTTTACCATCTTCTTTAACATGGTTAGCTCTCTTCTCTTTTGGTACCAAAATGAAAGGTCAATTTTTTCAAACTGTTTCTTAGTCCTTATTGACCTTCCCCTGACATCTGTTAATGCCTAAGCATTTTCTGAGTCAGAGAAATCACAAACTGTTCATCAGATGAAGGGGGTCAACATTTGAAAAAGAAGAGGTACATACTGCAAACGGACCTCTCATCAATCAGTGGTTAACACTGTCAACTTGAGGCCTAGACAAAATTAACTTATCTTAAAAAATGCATCTTGTAAGCAATAAGGTATAATTTTCAATACCCATATCCTAAAGAAATATGAGGAAAAATGTGTTAAACCCTTATTTTAAATGTAATTTTAGCAGGAAAATCTTAAACACAGACTTCTTTCTTGTCCTAACATCACAAATCATCAATAAATCCCCATTGTGGCAGACACTGTGAACAAAAAGGCCATAACTCTATTTTCTGAGAATCCAAAAGCAGCAATGTTCACATTACTCTGAAATTGTACTCATTTGATCAAATTTTTATAATAAATGTTAAACTATTCTGCACATAGCTCAATTGAGATATGTCTACTTTTACTACAAGTTAAAGACTAATCTTGGAACCTTACAAATAACGTAACCTTTTTCTTCCTGTCAAACCCACTTTTAACATGTAATTCCTAGACATGCTTTTTTTAAAAATGAGAGTCAAATTGCTTATGTCACCATAAAAATATAAAGAGGTGCTTTGTTTTTGTCACCGTTTGCTCAAAAAATAATAAATAACACTCTCACTCCAAGCTCAAGAATCCATAATTACTTCTCCCTCACCACCAAGGCTGTAGAAAGAAAAAAAAATCATAACAATACCAGTTGAGAAGAAGATTAGGAAAGTTCTTCTAATTTAAGAAGCAAATCATAACGTCGATTTTCTACAACCCTGGGCCCAAAACAAGTAATATGACAAGAATCAGGAAAAAACCTTAAAAGTAATGTTGTTGTTGTTGTTATTATTATTATTATTATTATTATTATTATTACATGAGTGGAATAAGCACTTGTCTCCTCTTGAATGTTTGTATCCTCTTCATCAACACTCTGCTTGCTTTCAGACACATGATTGGAGATATTTTAAATTCATCGCCTGTTTTGCTAGCTCAACCATCTTGTAAAATCCAATCTTGTCTCTAAATTGTTGCCTATTTCATTCAGGATCTGCAGATGGACGACGACACTACAGTCTCCTGGGAGACCAGCCAGGCAGCACAGAAGCAAATGGAGCACAAGAATATAAAGTAGTACAGCCAGAAACTGCAAAGCCACCAAAAAATACTTACACTTGTACAGCAGAGAGTCTCCATGCAGCAAAAAGAAAGAAAAAAATATGAATGGAAAAGAGATAAAGCAACAGCATTACTAGAAAAGGGGAGGGAGAGGGATACCATTCACAAACAAAGAAACAGAAAAGCTAAAACACATAAAAAGCCTTCATAGCAAAGGAATAAGGCAGGAATGAGGCCAACATATTAATGGCTTAAGACATCCAAACTGGCTTTTTATAAGCAGAAGCACAATTACAGCTTGAAAAATTTCAGAAACTCCTAACCTACAGATATTATTTCTCTTGCTAAATGTGTCAAAGTGATATTTACCAACCCCACAAGGCATTAACCTCATTCGGGGGATGGTGGTTTTATTAGCTCCAAAGCACATAATGGACAGAGTAGAGGATAGTTATTAAAGAACCCCATGCAAGTCCTGGCTCCTGGACCACAGGACCAGTCTCAAGAACTAAGTGGGGACAGTGTATCTGCAGGCATGAACAAGAGTCTCTTCTGGGGCCATTTACATCATTCTGTGCTCACACTGCATTTTAGAAGCAGTATCTTTGAATTCTTTTGCCTCTTTAGTCATTAAAACTTTTCAGGGAAAGATCTGATGTCAGGATTCAGCACAAGTTACCTACCTACAGTGTAATTCAATATGGATGATATCTTATAACTTAGTGGGAACTTCAGTCACCTTACATTTTACATTATATCTCTAAATAAGTTTTTTCTTTATTTTCTTTCCTTCTCCTTAGATGAAAAAAAATCTCTAAATAATTTTTAAAACTCCATTGGTCATCATTAAATTTTGTTAGGGCATCCTCTTCTTATTCTGAACATTTATAAATGAATTTTTAAAAACAAAAAAGAAGTCCAGTTATAGAATGTCAGTCTTTGTGAAAGCAAAGTGTCAGGGCTTGAGGCATCCTTTCCAAACCTCCTGAGGAAGGCCACCTACTCCTTCCACCTGGAGCTGGGGCTTTCTTTTTTCCAAGTTCTTTATTTTTCTCATGTCAATAGTTTTCAATATAAAATGGGATGGAAATACAGGGTTCCTCAATTTGTGAATGTAAATGATTTGTGTCTCTTTAAAGTAAAGGCAGCACATAAGTTAAAAGCATTCCCTATAACCATCACCATCACTGGCACCAGTATTGCTGCTTATCAGAAAGGCTTCCACTGGTAAAGTCCTGACAAATTCTCATTCTTCACATTTCTGATTTCATACTTGATTAGGCAATTTACTTCAAATATAACTCATTCTATGCCCCATTACATTAGCATGAAAACATCCTTGCTGGATGAAAGGAGAAAAAGTAAAAATATATTTTCAAATATATTTTCCAGAATTGCCCAAAACAAAGACTCTTGCCCTTTCCCAACACATAGCCCTCAGAAGCTTTCTTAAAGGTATGACTATGAATACATACATAAGAGAGTTACAGTTGATGGTTAAGTCCCACAGATGACTTTTTACTTTCCTTCTCCTTGTGAAAGATTAATTCAACAAGACAAGCAGTCTGTCCCAATTATCTACCTAAAGATCATTGTAAGTGATAGTGAGGAATCTTTCAATTGATTCAACTCCTAAAATGACAGGCAAGTAAAACATGTTCCCATGAAGATGGAAAGCATGGCAATAGACATTTCAACTTTTTGACAGAAGGAAGATCGTTAGTTCACTGCGCTACTCTTGTCCACTTTTTGGAACTCATTTAGGCCACACTGACTTCAACATCCCTCCATCAGGACAAGGGAAGGAGTATGTCTCATGCTCATGGCTTCGGCATCCAAGAACTGGGCTTGAATCCTGAACCTGCCATTTCCTGGGTTATGGGACTTTGACCAATGTTTTTGAAAAGTCAGCTTCCAGTTTTCTAGTTTGTAAAATAAATTGTGAAGATTAAATAATAAATACAAAGTGCTTGGCACAGTGTCTGGCAAACAGTGCCAATCAGTGACCTCTCAGTGCTTCAATAATTGGCTGTGATTATGAGAGGTTAATATTATCATTTTTAAAATGCTTCTATTCCCAAAGAGAGAGAAGAAAGGAGGGGGAAAATGAATAAGAAGCAGATTTATAACAGCAAAAAAGTCAGAACAATCGAAAAGCCAATCAGTAGAGGAATGAATAACTAAAATGAAGTATTTTAAATGAAGAAACATCAGTTAAAAGGAAAAATAAAAACTACATGTAGCAACATGAACAAGTCTCAAAATATAATATTGAGTGAAAAAAGCAAGTTTCAAAAAAGATACACGTGGTACAATGCCATTTATGTAGACTGTAAAACATGCAAAACAATACTATACACTGTTCATGAATACATGTATGCTTGAACACAAAAAACAAACAAGAAGTGTCCAACTGAACTCATGAGAGTGCCTCTGGAGAAAGGGGGAGAAGTGTGAGACTGTTAGTAGTGGTCAAATGATGCTATTACATTATCTGTGATGCCCTGTATTATTCAAGATTCAACAAATGCTACCGAGCACCTACTGTGCATCAGGCATTCTTGGAGAAAGGGGTGGGTCTAGCAGTGAATAAGACAGATGAGCTCTTGTACTCCTAGTCATTCTGTTAACAGGTGGCTCTTCAGGGTGGTAGGAACACAGGTATTTGGCATTTGTGAGTAATTTTTGTAATTTCTTAGCAATGCCCCCAAAAAGTTTATTTAGGAATACTTAAAGAAATCACTCTGGTCATAGCATTGACCGATTATCTGACTTATACTACTCTGCAGACACTCTAATAGGAGCCTGTCTGAATGACTATAGACTTTCACCACCTTTGCTACCTCCTGATGGGTAACAATGACAAAAACACCAACCAGATCATAATAGCTTGGGGGTGGAAAGTGATCAACTATAACACATGGAAAGAAACTTTAAAGTTTCTTAAAGTAACTCGGAGTTCTTCTGTATGTGTAAGTGTTTGATAAGTGTTAGTGCTCTTCTATGGAAGTGTTAAAAAGTGGCTGGCTTCCTGACATTCAGGAACTACTGTTTTCCAGAGACCAAGAACTCGAATTAAATAAAAATCCCAGTGCCACATCCTCCTTCTTCATGTTCTTTATCATGAACCTCACATGTAAGGAATTTTTTTAAAAAATTAATATTAACCTTAATATAATTCACTCTATCAGAAATACACAAATGTTTTGCCAGTCATTTCAGCACCTCCTTTTAATACATAACTGAGATGGAGACATGATGGTCAGAACTGGACAGACTAGGTGAAGTGGGAAAAAGCCAGTTAGTTAGAAAAATAAGGAAATGAAGGGTTTACCTCTAAGTAAAAAAGAAATAAGTAAAAAAAGGATTTTTTTTTTTTTTGCTTAGAGGTGAACCCTCCATTTTCTTATTGCTGGCAAAAAACTGGCAGAGGTGTCTTTTGGCCACTGTCTCATCAGTCCTCCCTCAGTCTCTAGGCGAAGAAAAAGCAGAAAACCTACAAGAATTTCAACTACAGAGTCACCTCATCAAGTATATTTACTTTAAAAAATGAGTTTAGAATCGAAACAGGAGGTGTGTAGGCAGAGACACATTCTTTTTATCTAATGGCCAACAAATTTACTATAGCATTCTTTCACAAAATTTTTTTTTCATTTTAAATGAAAATGGTTTTCATGTAATATACAGCAGAATACTTTTTGAAACATCTTAAGCAGTGTGTCAAAAACACATGATAGATAAATGGGACTAATTTGGGTGACATAGGGGAATGCCTAGAGAGTGACTCAAAGGATTTCCTTTAGGTGCCCATCCCCATCCTGCTCCCCCTGGTCAACCCTGGGGAAGACAAAATGAACATCTCTTGGGTGAAAAACACAAGCCAGGATTCTGTCTTGTTCATCTCTAGATCCCCAGAGCCCACAGAGGACTTGGCATATAATGGGCCTTCAAGAAGTGTGTGTTTGAATGAATGAACTGAACACTGCTTTAATCCAGTGCACTCCCCACATGCAAGTTCTATAGACTTGTTTAAAAACAAAATATTACCAGTACTAACCATTGTTACCACCAAAAAGGGCATTTAGGCACAAAGATAAAATAGTAAGGACATGTTTATTATAAAGAATAGTCCTTTAGAGACATTTATTTTCATGAAAAATCTGGCGTATTTTTTCTATTTCTTGTTACACGGACAAAAACTTCCTCATGGACCCTACTGGTTCATATATTGATGTCACCTCTTTATTTTTTTATTTTTTTACTTTGAGACAAAGTCTGGCTCTATCACCTAGACTGGAGTGTAGTAGCTCAATCTCGGCTCACTGTCCAACCTCTGCCTCCTGGGCTTAAGCCATCTTCCCACCCCAGCCTCCTGAGTAGCTGGGACTACAGGTACGTACCACCATACCTGGTTAATCTTTGTATTTTAGAGATGGGGTTTTGCCTTGTTACCCAGGCTGGTCTCCAATTCCTGAGTTAAGCAATTCTCCTGCCTTGGCCCCCTAAAGTGCTGGGATTACAGGCATGAGCCACTGCGCCCGGCCATGATGTCCACCTCCTTAAACAATACACTTTTCAAATACATACACCCACTCTTTTTCCCCAACTATTTATTTTTAACATATTCAAATTTAGCAAATTAAAAGGACAAGGATAGTTTAATAAATACAAGTATACTCTTCACTTAGATTCAGCAATTGTTAACATTTTGTCACATAAAATTACTTTATTTCCTTCATTCTCATCTCTCTCTTAACACAAACACAGAAAAAAAATTCTGAACCATTTAAAGGTTGTTGACATCTTGACATTTCTCCCTTAAATACTTCTGCATGAATATCCTAAGAATTATATTTTCCTATATAACCATACATTACTATCAACATCTAAGAAAATTAACAGCAATTGCATAATATCTAATGTACACACTATAGTCCATATTCAAATTCCCCCAACTGTCCCTCAAGTGCCTTAAAACATCCCCTTCCATTTTGGGATCTTAATAGAGAATACACTCATTATATAGGGTAATGTCTCTTCAGGCTCTTTCATCTAGCACATCCTCCCTCCCAACTCCCATCCCCACCTTTCTTTTTCATAATACTGACTTTCTCCATGAATCTAGGCCAATTGTTTTATAGACTGCCTCACACTCTATATTTGTCTGATGGTTTCCTCATAATTAGATTCAATGAAACATTTTTAGCATGAATACCATATAGGGGACGCTGTGAACTACTGACTGAATCACAGTGATTGGCATATATGTCAGGTTGTTCCACTACTGGTAAGACTGACCTTGATCCCTTGATTAGCATGGGGACTCTCCAGCTGCGCTCCACTGTAAAGTACTCATTCCCTTGGTAATTAATAGTAACTCTATGAGGTGATATGTTTAGTCCATCTGGATTTTAAAGCAACTATTGGTAATCCTTGCCTGAATTAATAGATATGATTGGAACTGCAAAATTATAACTTCCTACTTCTTTCATTATTCTTATATTTATTAGTTGCCATTCCTCTGAAAAGAGAAACATTTCGTCTCTTAAAATCCTCTGTACTGGCATTTTGATGTTTTCTGAGTATTACTATGAATGCATGGATTTCTATTACTTCAATGTATCTTAAACTACTATTCATATTCTTTTTGGTGCTCAGAATGTCTCAGTGAAGCCCTTTCAACTGGATTTTCTGAGATTTGAAATGATCCCATTGAATTTAGAGCTAATCATTGCTTTTTGATACAAAATATCCTAGACCTACCTTCCCTGTTTAATGAACTAGATTATAAAAACTAAATACTTACTACTGGCTTTTCAGTTCAAGGAGAAAACTCAGTAATTTTTAATTGACTTTTACCCTCAATATCTAGCCAAACAGTATTATCACATTTGTAGTTAAAAAAAAGTAATTTTTGTGCACTTCCATTTTAAAAAGTCTGAGATGGTGTAAATCTCACTGAGAAAAAGAGATACCTAATTCTTTCTAAGACAATTGTTGGACAGCAAAAAGTCTTCCTTTGCAAGCCTAGAAAGAAAAGGTATAGGGAAGTCATAACTCTGAGAAAGCTGCAATAAATCGATGGACAAAAGGAGGAATGATATGTAGAGATTTAGTGATGTGTCACATTTCCTACTAAACACAACATTAAATCCAGCTATTCATGTTGCACTCATTAACTTTTATATCCAGAGTCTCATTTCACATAAAAGTTAAACTGGCATCATGATGTTAAAACAAAAACATTTAGGGAATAGCACTGATGAGAGACTATTGTAAAGATCATGGTAGAGAACTATTTTGAAATTAAAATGGCTTGTTTCCTTATTTTCCAGATCTGCACAATTTTTTGATACACCAAAAATATTTATCTTCCTAACTTTGTCACGTTTTCTCCAGGAAATAGGAAATACCTCACTTTTTACTCCTCGTAACTCATCTTGCAACTGATGCAAAAGTGAAAATTCATGTTTGAATATTCTCCTTAAAAAGCGAATAAAATTTGATACATTTTTCTCAAGAGCAATCCAAAAATAGAATTCTCTGGCACTGATTTCAAGCAAGTATCTTGCCACCACGACGTGTGTGACTCCTGTTGGGCACAGAAGCATGATGTTTTATTACTACAAGATCAGGTATATGTCCCTGCAGCATTATAATTTTTGAATAAGTGGTAAAATTCTTTAATTACTTTGTTGCACTATAAAGCATGATGTTAATCCAATGGTCATAAAAACGTGAATAGCATTTTAATATTTTCTTTATTGTGATAACATAAACAAAGGGGGAACCCCACTGAGTATTAAACTTGAGATATTTTAAGTTGCAATCTTGGAAAATCCATGTTAAAATGGAAGGCAAAAATTAGGAATTTAGGAGAAGATTTAAATACTTTCCTTTAGAATGGACATCATAGTTCAGTGACATCAAGATGAATAATCAAAATTAGCCTAAATTCTTCAGGTAACACATTTGCTCCCTTCATGGAATATCAGCTTCATAATGATGACAAAAATGAATAAATTAATAATAAAAATTAAATAAAAAATAAATTAATTAAATTATCCTAAATTGAATAAAAAATTAAATAAAAAATAAAAAATAATAAAATAATAAAAACTAATAAATTTATAAATTTAAATTTAGGATCCTAGTTACAGAGCTGTGGTAATCAATCAGTAATCAGAAGATCTGGTTCCTATACTTTTTAACACAGAGCAAGTCGTTCCCCAAGCTTTACTGAAATTAGGTCCTCAAATCCCAACTCTTCAACCTCAAACACAGCTTCAGGGAAAGACGATTTACCACCAAAACTCTGAAACCTGCTCTAGCTTGGAAACCAAGATTTTCATCATGCTCAGTTTAACTCCTTTTAATCAACATCCCTACTAAATGAATTCTAAAGAGAGATTCTCAAAAGAGTGAATTATTAAGATATCCCTCTCTAAATGACAGATCAATTATTTTGATAGCTATTTTTCCATAACTTCAGATCATCATTCATACACTCTATTCTACCTATGAGAACATCTGTCAAAAACAATAAGCAATGTTGTTTGCTGCTTTCGATCTTTGGTGGCTTTGATCTCGTTTTAAAATGACATCGATTTACAGCCAAGGTATAATGAAAAGTTGGGTACATTTTCTATCAAACATATGACTTATATGCCACTAGGGCATTATTTTCTAACAAAACAAAACTGGCTTTCGGAGCATAATGAGGGCAATCTCTTAGCTGTTGTTTGATTTAATGTTAAGTGGAACAAACCCCATATGACTCTTCCATTGACATTCTCCAACATTTAAAGTTTCAACATCAAATAACCGCAAACAGGTGGCCAATTCATTCAGTTACCTACAGGGAAAGAGGCCACACAGTGCACAACTAGAAGCATCACTAAGGTTTTGATGGACATGATAAAGAATGCTCTGAAATCTTTTTCAGAAAAAAAGTCACTTTGGAATTGCTGAACTGAGTTTGGCATTTGTGGATTTCCATTGAGTACACGGCTCAAGGGCTGAAGTGGATTTGAAGCTGCTTTCAGAGAAAAACCCTGTCTGGATTTGCAGGTACCCACTCAATAGCTTGGCTCTGGTTAGAAAGTCTTCTGTCTGGACAAGAGAAATAATCACATACCCTAATTTGGATAATCAAATGTTAGATCTAAACCTTGCAGCACTGGTTTCCAGATTAAGGCTCAACCCTTAGCCAGCAAGCAGAATAGAGTACCATGTGGTCCTAGGCTGGGCATGGATCCTTAAGATTGCTATATTAGAACTCCCTCAGGTTTTCTTTCCTCTTAAAACTCTGTTCACCCCACTTTATCTTTTTAATTTCTATTAATTATTAAATCTGTTACCTAAAATAGTTAGCACATTTAATATATATAAATCAGAAACACATATAAATCCAAGAAACACATTTATATAAGGCTATATAATCTAGACAAGAATTTATAAAAGAAATCTCTTGCAGTTATATTTGGAGCATGAAAGTAATTTTTTTGGTCTAGTTTCCAAGTGTGATTTTTCAGAATGAAAGTCAATGTGATTTTCTTTAGCACATACATCAAAGGCCAAAGCTAAAAATCATTTATTTTATATTTTGATTTTTTTAAGGGGTAGGCTTGTGATAGAGGTTTGGCCTTGGCCCTGTGAGATGGGAGAAATCTTAAATATAAATTCCAGTAGTGACAGAGGTTTCCTCTGAGGCACATTTAGGGAAACTGAGAATTTGACAGACCCACTTCACTCTCTGAATGTCTACATGTGAGCTGAAGAATGAAGCTTAACTCATCCCAACTTTAATTGATGTTTCTAAACTATAACAGTATAATTAGAAATTTAGACAGAATCACTTAATTTATCTACTGTGACCTAATCTTAAATGGTCAAAAGCATAATGTGGAGTGGAGTCATACACTAGTTTTTTCCCCCTCCACCCACATTTAGGCCACTTCTTTTTGTCATTCCCAAATTTCAGCCCAAGTAAATCCACCCTACTTGTTCCCTCCTCAGAAAGTCTTTAATCTCAGGGAATATTTGGTTAAACCTAAGATTCTATCAGGCAAGAGGGAAAACTATCAAATTCAAAGTTAGGGCAAGAAGTGCAGCCTGATTAACCACAAGGGCTGAATTTGGAAGGATCACATGTGTTGTATATATGGGCAGCTTCCAGAAGCAGAGTCCTCTACCCCGGATCTTTCTGCTGTTTCCATCAGTTCAGGCATCTACAATCCACGCCATTGCTTGCCCCATAATTGGAGGAGGTATAGATTTGCTACCATATGTTAATATCTTCCCCAGTTCCACTGAGAATAAGAATAAACCTCTATAAAGAAATAATTGGCCTGTGGGAGTAAAGATACTATCCGCTGAACACTCAGTGTAAGCCCTCAGTGCAAAGGCTCTTTCCCACCACAAACCTCCCCTGGGTCTTTGTTCCTGTGATTCAGGCCAGCCTGAAGACCATGAGTTCTGCATACAGAAAATGTGTTTGAGAGTCAGATCGTATGGAGTTGGGCTCTCAGCTGCAGCTACTCCTTATTGCAATGTGATGGGGGAAGGTGTGTTAACATCTCTGACTTCTAAGAGTCTCATCTGAAAAATGGGTTAAAATAGCTACCACACCTGGCTGCTATGACAAAGCACTGGTTACAGTGGGTGGGTGGTTTTAATCTCTTTCTCCTAAGTAACTTGCTGACAGCTTGGTAATCTATAATCTTCTCATTAATTGAACCGCATCAGTTTAAAGATAACTTTTCCATGCAAGAATTATTTTCTAGACCTCCCAGATTAATCTGCTACTACTGATATTTATTGATGGCATTAGCTATATAGAAATCAATAACATGTAACTCCAGTTCTTTCAAGAAGCATACAAAGAAAACTCATGCAAGTAATTATAATTCAAAGCCAGGAGGAGAGAAACAAACTTTACTGAACAATTTTGTGCCAGGCACTGCTCTAGATACTGGGGATATGTGGTCAACAGCACAAAGTCCCTGCCCGCCAGAAGCTTATACCTTCACGAGTAAGATCACTTCAAGTTCTGATAAGTGCTAAGATAATACAATATGCAAGGTGACTGGAAGGCTTCTTTGACTCAGAGGATCAAGGACAACTTCTGAGAAAGAAACACTGGAATTGTGTAAACAGTGAGAAGAAGACAGCCATGGGACAAGTCGGTAGAGAATATTCCAAGGTGAAGGAGCTGAGATGGGAGCCTTGACAACTTCTAGGGAAAAGCAAGAAAACCACCAGTGGCTGGAGGGAAGTGAACAAAGGAGAGACTAGAGTAAGATTAGGAGACAGAGACAGAAGGCAGACCACGTAGGACCTTATGGACCAGGAGCCTTATTCTGCGTACAATGTGAAGCTATCAGAGGATTTGACACCTTAGATACTGATCTGAGTTCCATTTAGAAAACTCTGCTGGATACTGAATAGAGGATAGATTGACTGTAGAATCAACAGTGAAGGTAGGCGTGTGAGGTACAAGCCTGTTTCAAGAGTCCAGACAAAAACCAACATGTCTTGGATGAGGGAGGGAAGACAGATTTGGACAGTGAAAGAACAAGAGAGATACTGAGACTGACAGGTAGAGTTGGGAACAAATGGGTAGAAATAGAAAGTCAGAAAGCTGACGGTGAAGCCTTAGGGAGGGAAGGCGGGAACGCAATTATTCTATTTGGGACATACTATATATGAGATACTTTTTGAACAGCTAATTGAAGATGTCAAGTAGGAAGTTGAATATGTGTACCTGTAGCTGAAGGTAAA
Organism: Trachypithecus francoisi; assembly: GCF_009764315.1. Lineage (NCBI taxonomy): Eukaryota > Metazoa > Chordata > Mammalia > Primates > Cercopithecidae > Trachypithecus > Trachypithecus francoisi. The sequence continues at coordinate 25,964,287 of NW_022681455.1, read as the reverse complement.
TTTTTATTTTTAATTTTTTTGAGATGGAGTCTCGCTCTGTCACCAGGCTGGAGCGCAGTAACATGATCTTGGCTCACTAAAATCTCCGACTCCTGGGTTCAAGCAATTCTCCTGCCTCAGCCTCCCAAGCAGCTGGGATTACAGGCATGTGCCATCACGTCCAGCTAATTTTTGTATTTTTTGTAGAGACGGGGTTTTCATCATGTTGGCCAGGTTGGTCTCAATCTCCTGACCTCATGATCTGCCCACCTTGGCCTCCCAAAGTGCTGGGATTACAGGCGTGAGCCACTGTACCTGGCCGCTGAAGGTAAATTGAGATAAATTTCATGAATGTGGAAAAAGAACAGTGCTGACAGAGCTGAAGAGGCAATGATCACTTCAGGGAAGGCAGACTGGTGAGCGCATCTGTACTGTGGCTTTACTTGGGCATGGCTGACTCCTTATTCAGACTTGACTACTGAGCCCCAGAGCTACTTCTGGACACTTCAACCAGGGCCTTGTGAGTACCTCAATCTCGATGAATAAAACAGAAGTCACCACTGTTTCTGCAAAAACCTAGCTCATCTTACAGCTTTTCCTCACCTTTGGTGGCTGCTTGCTGCCTTAAAAATAAACAAATAAATAACAAACAAACCCTTAAGTGAAATCTACAAGGTTCTGGGTGATAAGGCTCATGCCTTCCCTTCCAGCCACCCCATCTAATCCCCTCTCCTACCCTTTATTCCTATTCTATCATAATACTACACTAGTTCCTCAAATTGCACTGTTCTATCTTCACTCCAGAGTTCTATATGTGCCACTCTCCCTACTAAATTTACTTGCTCATTTTCCTTCCAGCGAACTTCTTTCTCATGCCATCTCTCATTGTACCAATAGCTACTGAGGGCCTGGTATGTGCCAGGCATGATGCACAGAACCTTCCTCCAGGAAGCCTTCTTAACAACACCCCTCCCCTAGGCTGGGCTGGACACCACTTCTCTGTGCTTGCATAGCAACCTGCCTACCTCTGTCAGAGCACTTGCCCACCATATCTAATTTTTCACTTTACTAATGTATAACCACCTCAGTCTGAAAATGAGCTGAGGCCCATATGTAACAGCAATATTTTTTTAATGAGTAAATCAAGACAATGAAGAAAAAAATGAAGCCAGAATTACAGCTTAATACAACAAACTATACTTCTTCAGGCACTCCACACTTTTTATAGGTCAAATGCACATTCAGTTCTGAGTCTCTCAATTAACAGTACCAAAGTGAGACACACGGCACAATCCATCGTGTCCATAAGACAGAAGGCAAACTACTCAGAACGTCCACTACCCTTGCCTGCAATCTCACCTGGATTTATGCTGTAACAATTGTACTTTAAGATAAAACAGTGACGGTAATAGTGGTACAGGCAGTATAAAGAGTACATATGGTAACGAATTTCATAGGGATATTAAAGTGGTCCTCAATGAAGATCAACAACATAAGGCAAAAGCACACTTCAGTGAAAGTGATTCCATGGGAGCGCAAAACAATGAAACAAACGATGAGCCTATTTAGAAGAGGCTCTCCAGGGTACCAAATCCTCTTCTACTCCTGCGTCTCTGCTCAGGTCCTTTCCTGACCTGAACAGTGCAGTGGAGAAATAATAAGATCATGTATGAGCTGCTGTGTGCCTAATATTTTGAGAAAGTTGAAACACACCAGGTAGAGTTATTATAGACTAAAGTTTCTCAAATTTTTTTGACTGTGACCTATTCATAAGACATATATGTTATTATGTCACACCTCAATTTACATATCCATGAATGTATAACTGAAACAAACATTTGGTGTAATATGATATTTATGGTTACATTTTGTATGTTACTTATGATACTTAGTATGACACAAAATATGTTCATACTTTATGTCAGATCATTTTTTTGCAAACTCCTGGTTGCAACCATTATACTGATTTCATGACTCCCTAGTGGGTTGTGACCAAAGGCTTGAAAGATGTAACCTATATGAATTCAAGCCTTTCTTGATGACCTCATTTCAGTGGTAGACTCATAGCTTCCAGCATCCAAGCAAATTCAAGTGATGGATTTACACAGATGGTGGTTCTGTGATCCACCAAAACTACCTTGCCACATCTGCCCCTCAACGTAGCAAGCTTGGTGGATGATACAATGGTTCTTTCACCTTCCATTCCTAGCAAGAAGCCAAGAATACCTGGTATACAATGGATGAACAATAAGCATTTGTTGAAAAAATGAATGGCTGTCTAGCCTATTCTTGGCTTAAGGGATCTTCTGATAGCTCATCGCTACTTAAGACTTCAACACCAAGTACAACTGCCTCCTCCTCTGGGCTCTGTTGAGAGCCAGCAGCCACCTTCTTCCAGATGTTTCTTTTACCCCATCACCTGGGTAAACAAGTCCTCTTTAAGGACTTCCCATTGTCTTCCTCTTTAGGCAGGTTCTCTCACCTACATATATACAGACAAGAAATACATCCTTAGTAACTAAAAACATTGTTTTCTCCAATTTGAACATTGTTTAACCAGAAATTAAAGAGGAAACCTTTCATCCCAAAGGGATTTGATCTTTTATTCCAACTGGAAAGCAGTGAACATTTGGAGCTTTTCTGACATAAGAGAAACGTTGTTGACACAAGTGTCATCATGGCATGTTGAAAAGCACAAGGTTTCTAAGGTAGGAAAGCTGAGACTGAGTTTAGAGAAATTATTTCACTTACTATTGACTCTACTGTACTACACTCAGGAGTCATTAAATCTGTGACTGCTTATAAATAACTTATTTCATTTAGACTTCATTTAAAATTTTTCCTCCTTAAGAGAAGTATACTCCTACCAATATCATTCACACACACACACACACAAACACACACACACACACACACACACACACACACACACACAGAACAAATCAATGGAATGGTTTCTGCTTTATAAATCTGCAGGTCACTAGAGACATTTAATATAGTTCATGTCTAGTTTATGATTACAAAATTACCTGTTATAATGATAATTACATGTCACAATTAAGCTCCTAAGAATCACCATTTCCAATCAACAGGTCAGATGCCCAATTTGGGTGCTGGTTTTGGAATACCCTGAGTAGTCACAATTGGCTCATATTTGAAGTCATTTTGTGAAGGGATTTATTTAGTATGTCCCAACTTCTATCTTAGGAGTTTAGCTCCTACTGGGAGCTTTAGGGTTCTGGGGGTGAAGCCTGCTATGTCACCTGCAGGACAAAGGTGTAGGATTCATCTCTTTCTAGAAATAACTGCATTAAGGGGGAAATCTTTTGTCTCTCGGGTGGTCTGTGAGGGCAGTCAACACTGTACCTTAGGCCTTGTTTTAATCCTTTATAAAAGATGTCTGGCTGGGTGTGGTGGCTCATGCCTGTAATCCCAGCACTTTGGGAGGCCGAGGCAGGTGGGTCATGAGGTCCGGAGTTTGAGACCAGCTTGGCCAAGATGGTGAAATCCCATCTCTACTAAAAGATACAAAAATTAGCCTTGCGCAGTAGTGGGTGCCTGTAATCCCAGCTACATGGGAGGCTGAGGGGCAGGAGAATCGCTTGAATCTGGGAGGCGGAGTCTGGAGTGCCGAGATCACGCCACTGCACTCTAGCCTGGGAAACAGAGCAAGACTCCGTCACAAAAAAGAAAAAAAAAAATGTCTGGGTCAGATCTCTGGAAGCTCCCTGGAATAGGGCCTCTAATAGTGGTATTCATGTAAGTTAAACATTAAAAGATTAACTCTGGGTCTTGAGGCAACAATGAACTCTTCAGGGATGGGACATGTGTTCCTGGCTTTTTGACAAAGGACTGTAACAAATATTATTATATCAGAACAAAGATCTCTGAGGAAAGAAATAACAGTAATAATCAAATAAAAAATAAAAAACAAATATTATCACAAACTTTGAGGAACACACATTAACCATTTTAGTTGGACTCAGAGAGTGTACTATAGTTTTGAAATTTAGAATTTGGAAATAAAGGCGTTTTAATCAATTGCTTTCTACTAGTTAAAAAGTTAACTCTGCTTTCAAAAGTAATATCAATAAGAAAAGGACATTATAGAATAAAATTATAAGAGAAAATTAATAATGATGACTTGAACACCCCTCGGCACATAGTTAATATTAGTGTAAACCATTTTAAATGAAACATATTGACTCAATAGTCTGTGTTTGGCAACACTGTGAATAGATTAGTTCAGTTAATAGCTGTTGGTACTTGAGAATAAGGCCGTCTGTTTAAATTTCTTCTAAACAATATTATTTTGACCAAGTCAAATAGACTTTTGCTGAATTTTAGTCTGTATTAAAAAACTTAAAATATATATATTGAAATTTGAAGCTGAATTTGTTAAAGGAAAATAATTGCTATTTTGTCATTGGAGACAGGATTCACAAAGATGCATTCGGTAATAATTTAAGCCTTTTAAGATTCTTTTCCTAGGAAAGAGCAATAAGCAGACAAACTGCTCCTCTGCATGAATATCTTTTGATTTAAAACTGGTATGATGCTCATTAAAATAATTGAAAGAATTACATACAATTAGTGAGCTAGTTATGCCTAAGGAGCAGACACTGGCTCTTCACTTACTTGGCATACTACTTAAATTCCAAACTTCGGCTATTTTTAAAAGATGGTATACTATATATGGAGATAAATTAAATATTTAGAGATAACTAATCAGTAGAACTAAAACTGCATCCTTCAATACCCCAAGGACCAGTAAGACACCAAAGTTCAAAGATATGGCTCAGAATACTGATTTTCTAAGAGCATCCGACTGCAGAAGAACAGATGGTCTGTGAACAATAAAGATTCTAAAGAAATACATGTTTCAGCATGACATATAAGGCATGTGGGCTGAAATGATAAGAAGCATATAGGAAAACGAATTAATCATTGTCACCAACAAAATAACACATAGAGAGGCTCAGGAGGTTTCTGGTAAGTCAAAAGTGGGCAACTTCATTTCTAACAACTGGATAACAATTGAGCACAGCGGATATTTGACACAGTTGTTTCCAACAATGTTTAAAAACTACAGGCTTCCATTATGGTTATAGGACACTGCGCCTTTTACTTGTGTTTCTGTTCACATGTTCATTTCATCTGGGGCTAGTAAGTACCTGTATTACAGAAATCAATGTGGTATAACTAAATTGAATGCAAATTTTAATCCTTTTGTAAGAAATACCATAGATGAAATCCACAAACTCATTATAGCAGACTGGTTAAATGCAGACTCGCACCAAACTGCCTGCCTGTGGTTAATCTTGGGTTACTTACTTAACTTTTCTCTCCTTCAGTTTCCTCATTTATTAAACAGAAGGCATTAATAAGACCTTATTATTCAGGTTGCTATGAAGACTGAACTGGTTAACAGTTATAAAGAGCTCAGAATAGTGCCTGCACGTCACAGGTACTACATAAGTGTTAAATACATGAATAAGAAGGCTTTTTAAACCATCTGATTTTCTGCCCTACAGTTAGGGAGATATCACACTCTCCGGGACTAAGAGAACAGACACAGGCTAAAAAACAATGCAGGTCATTTTAATAGTTTGTGTTATCTTCCTCCCCACTACGTCCTACCACCTGAACTAGATTACCTCTTAGTTTCTTCTAGTTACAAGAAAAAGATCATTTATCTTATTGGAAACAAACAAAATTCCCTTTTCTGACACACTGTTTAAAAAGAACAGCCTTTTTCTTTAACTTTATAAAATTAAGTTTGATTAGAAGCTTAGTTATCCTCCAGCAGATTACAGATCCCAAGAAATCACTCAATCATTCTTACTTCAGCCTTCGCTTAGTCAAAGCAAAAGTTTAATTGTTGTTGACTAAGTGATGAATTTCTTTAAAAGAAATCAATCGTATGGATTATCGTTTCGAACTCCAGGAAGGTAAACATTAAATCTGAAATTAATATAAATTTCTACACCTAACATGCCCTTAAACCTCCCCTAGTGCAATTACAACTATTGGTTTTTTAAAGAGACTTAAGCACTGAAATGGAATTGACATTTGGACCAGGGAGAAATGGAAGAAAACATGAAGATAGAAATCCAGGGGCAGGGGACAAAAGGGGTTCCCAGAATCTCTGCCCAGTTTCCTAAAGAAATGGGTTTAGTAACTAAGAACATCCTGCACAAAAAGTGCCAGGATCTGTGAACAAACTTAAATCTGTGAATAGCAGGTTGGTGATGTGTCAAAGTTCCTTTGGAAATCATAGGGAAAGTTTCACATCTTTGGGCTATAAACAAACATTTTGGTAATAGTAAAATTACAACATCTCCCAAAGCAATCAAATTCAACAGTGCTGTAGCTCCATCTGTGGCACAAATTCTATCCACCAGGGGTTTTTAATTCCATGAGGGAAAGGTTGCATGCATGTACTTATGTACTTGCCCTTCTGATAGTTTTCTACACAACAGTTAATCTTGAGTCCTAACTTTCTGGATCACTTAAGATAGAAATGCTGCCAAGGAAAATGCATACATTCATTTAGAAACCCATCACGAATTAAATGCACCTCCCTTTGAAATATGGACTGCAAATTTTTTCCCCGAATGGCATCATATGAGGATCACAACTTGAAATATCTGGTAATGGATGTCGATAACAAACAATAATGGTTTGCTACCTTGATTATGAAAGGAAGCATTAAAAGACCAATCTATTGCTCTACTCCTTCCAAATTAGCTATGAGTTTGTACCACCTAAAGCTCAGAAAATAGATTTCCTTTAGGAGAGGGATCCCTGCGCTTGGGGCAGCTGCTGCCATGTGAATGGTTCTGTCTTTGGGTGGCTTGGAATTGATGGTTAGGCTGAAAGTATACAGGAAATCATTATCAATAGTATAGAATCCAGACTTGCACTTTTTATACACAAAAAATATTCTTTTTCATTACACTAACAGCAAATTTAACTCTGGTTTTCCACTACTTAACAACTTATTAGTCTCGTTAGAATAATGAATGAAGACAATATTTATTAGAAAAAAAGCTACTTTCACGACTTAAAAACTCATGCCTACCTATATATTCTTTTTTTGATGAAGAGCTCAGCCTCGTGTTTCTCTGTCACTCCCTCAACACTGAGGGTCCTGCTCCTCACCCCAGGACTCAACAACATGCTCATCTCAGGAACTGCTCTCCCTGCTTATCTCCTTGGCCCTTTAAACCAGATAGTCGGCCGGGTGCGGTGGCTCAAGCCTGTAATCCCAGCACTTTGGGAGGCCGAGACGGGCGAATCACGAGGTCAGGAGATCGAGACCATCCTGGCTAACACGGTGAAACCCCGTCTCTACTAAAAAATACAAAAAACTAGCCGGGCGAGGTGGCGGGCGCCTGTAGTCCCAGCTACTCAGGAGGCTGAGGCAGGAGAATGGCGTAAACCCGGGAGGCGGAGCTTGCAGTGAGCTGAGATCCGGCCACTGCACTCCAGCCTGGGCGACAGAGCGAGACTCCATCTCAAAAAAAAAAAAAAAAACCAGATAGTCTACCCTCCTAACTTGGTTTGTCCTGAGAGTTGAATTCAAAGAGACCTGCATCTACTCCTGCCTCTTTAGGCATCATGGCAACACGAATGTTTTTACAATGGAAGCTGCCTCACAGGGGCTGTGCCTGCTGCAGGGCTGTCCCTTAAGTTCTGAGGGTGGCCTTCCAACTGCATGTTTTAAAATTATTCCTTTCCTTTACCCTCAACTCACTCACTTAAAAAAACAAAAACAAAACAAGAAAAGAAAAACCTTTTTCTTCCTTTCACAAAACTAAACCAAATTAATTAAAAAAAAAAAAAAAACTTACTTCCAAACAAAGCTTACACATTTAAAACCAATGTTATCGTAGCTGAGTTGGTCTTTCATAACCATTTCCTCATTCCAAACCACATCATCTATAAACCCAGTAAAATACATTTTACTAGCTTATTTTTTCTTTCACCCTTTTCCAATTTACACATGACCAAATAAATTAGGAAACATGGTATGTAGAATTAATTTCAAATTTTTAATTCAACTATATTTCCTATTATTTATTTTCTTTCAGGACTAGTCTAAGAGCTTTCCAGAACAATTGTCCTATAACATAGTGTCCAACTTCTAATGCCTCAAAAGGCAAACAAACTCAAAATACTTATGAAATATAAATTTTATAATGAGCTGGACAACCAAGTTTTTAAAAACTTGACAATTTCCTCCACCCAGATTAAATATATGTGCAGTTTTATATAATTATATAGAAAATTGTTTTTCAGCTTTATTTAGTGATATGAGGATGTTGCTTGAAATCTTGGATTATACATTAGGCTTTCTTTGCTATTCTCCTTGTATAGGACAGGATTTTACATGGAGAACCCTCAAATATTTTATTCACAGACTTTAAAACACGGTAACAGTGGTTTATAAATAAGTAAACTTCTTAACACACTACATTCTCTCCTAAGCTAGGAAAGTAATATCAGCCATATCAGATCCTTGGTGTTCAAAGTTAAAACAAGTACTATTTCTTTTTTTTTTTTTTTTTTTTTTGAGATGGAGTCTTGCTCTGTCACCCAAGCTGGAGTGCAGTGGCCAGATCTCAGCTCACTGCAAGCTCCGCCTCCCGGGTTCACGCCATTCTCCTGCCTCAGCCTCCCGAGTAGCTGGGACTACAGGCGCCCGCCACCTCGCCGGCTAGTTTTTTGTATTTTTTTTTTTTTTTAGTAGAGACGGGGTTTCACCGTGTTAGCCAGGATGGTCTCGATCTCCTGACCTTGTGATCCGCCCGCCTCGGCCTCCCAAAGTGCTGGGATTACAGGCTTGAGCCACCGCGCCCGGCCAACAAGTACTATTTCTTAACAATGGCTTCATCTAAAAATTACTATAATCACAAGCTAATGTAGAAACATTTGGACATACAAGTAACCAAAATCTAGTCTTACCACCACCACCTCAGATTATAAGGAATTATTAAAAAGTAAACATTTTGTAAAACATAAACATATTGAATATAGAGGATGATATAGACACAAACAATTGTTTCACGGTAAAGTGAGAAGTAGCTATGCTGATTAATATAAATATTAAAATAATGAAATAGGATTCAGATAAAATTTTCCGCAGACTGAAAAGGTATTAATGACCTAGATACTCTAGTTATAGGGCCAGATGGATATGCTACATGAAATTTAGAAAATGGATAAGAAATTAAGACCTACAGTTAGGTAAACACTATAGTGTGCATTCGATCTTCTAAAGCACATCAAATCAGGTTAACGAAACACAACCTCATCTAAACAGGAAGCCCAAATTGAAGGGTTTGTCAAAAAATTGTGTAACAAAAGAAAACCGGTAAGACCAAGAAAGTCACCCTATATATACTTTTTATTTGAAAAAGTCTTTCTCCACATTTTTAATGGGTTACTTTTAATTTTAACTGAAGATATTTTCCTGTCACAAAAGCCTTTAAGAGTTACCTAATCTACTTCTCTTAATTAGGAATTTTCCCACTAGGGATACCAGGCCTTAGACGGGTGCTGAAGCTTCAGCTTATTCACTTCATTAGTGGCCTCTTCAGGACTTTTCTGAAAGAATTCTCTGGGGGTGGGAAGAGTGTTTTATTTGGTCTGATTTCAAAAACTGAGATTTGTTTTAAAAAAAAAAAATGGCACAATCCAGTGAATAGGGTAACAGTGCCACCAGAGGATGTGTCTTACCATACAGGTATCCAGATCTTCCAAACGCTCTATCTCTGTTAGCTCCTCCACTGTGATGATGGAACGTTTAACTGGCTTCTCCTCAGTCAGCTCGATCTCTAAGGATTCTTGTTGAGGAAGGGTCTTGCCACGTCTGCTGAAATGGTCAGCCTAGAAGGTCAAGACGTGTATGAGGAGAAATTAAAGCACAGAGACCTGAAAGGCTGGTTAGCTGGATTTCTGAAGACATCTTCCACAAGATGGCGCAGTGGAGCACAACGTTGACAAGAGATAAGGACAAGTCTTAATATATTAACAGTACAGTAACTTACCTCTTTTATTATCTTTCTTTGGAATCAGAGTGTTTTAAGCAATAAATTATAAATCTCTTTTAGTAAATGAAGAGACAGTAGTGTTCTTTTTATTAATTTTATTTGATATTTCCTCTGAAGAAATTTCCTTCTGTATCTAGTACTAAAAAGTATCTGAGAGCAATAAAACAATTCCAGCTTTCATTATTTTTAAAGGAATGAAAAGAAGGAAATTACTAGCAAAATTTTACTCTTAGCTTTCACTGTTTTCATATCATGAATACCATATTTGATATGATTTCTTAATTTCCAGTGTTATACTTTAGGTAAACATAACAAATTAAATAAGAGGTAGAATAAACTTAGCTGAAATTAATAAAACTTCAGTGCTGAGCTGATCTGACACCAGGAACTTTGATTTAATTCTGAAACACTGAAAAGCAGTTGGCAAGTCTATGGAAACTTTAAGAACGTTTACAAACTTAAGTTGGTGAAAATGGTATCTGAAAGTCATCGAAAACAAGGTTTCATTTTGAAGATAGTATTTCCTTCATATGGGACTTAATCTCTTTCCTTACACTCTAAATCAGCAGTATTAATGTTAAAATGAAGTTCAAACCAAAAGTGTATTCAGCAAATTTTTTCTCAATTAAAAAAATCAATACTTTCTGAGTAAATTCTTTAAGAAAAAACAAATGCAAAACAGTGAAAAATTCAAACTTTCAGTGTGGTTCTCACATGAAGATTTCTGTTAGCATAATATGTAGTATTTGTGTCATAAGTCAGCATTTTAAGGCCATTCCTGGAACTATGGGTTAGCAATAAATTTTCTTTTTCTTTTTTTTTTTTTTTTTTTGAGACAGAGTCTCGCTCTGTCGCCCAGGCTGGAGTGCAGTGGCCGGATCTCAGCTCACTGCAAGCTCCGCCTCCCGGGTTCACGCCATTCTCCTGCCTCAGCCTCCCGAGTAACTGGGACTACAGGCGTCCGCCACCTCGCCCGGCTAGATTTTTGTATTTTTTAGTAGAGACGGGGTTTCACCGTGTTAGCCAGGATGGTCTCGATCTCCTGACCTCGTGATCCACCCGTCTCGGCCTCCCAAAGTGCTGGGATTACAGGCTTGAGCCACCGCGCCCGGCCAGCAATAAATTTTCTAAAAAAAAGTTTATTTTAAAAGGGTGCTCTAGGCCAGGTGCAGTGACTCACATCTGTAATCCCAGCACTTTGAGAGGCTGAGGCAGGTGGATCACTTGAGGTCAGGAGATCGAGAACGGATTTCACATGGTGAAACCTCATCTCTACTAAAAATACAAAAATTAGTCATGTGTGGTGATGCACACCTGTCATCCCAGCTACTCCGGAGGCTGAGGCAGGAGAATCGCTTGAACCTAGGGGCGGAGGTTGCAGTGAGCCAAGATCACACCATTGCACTCCGGCCTGAGCAACAGAGCAAGACTCCATCTCGAATGAATGAATGGATACTCTATTGCTTTTGTTTGTACTTATTTAAAAAAAAGAAAAGGCTGAATTAGGAGCTCTAAACAATCAAGTAGCTCTTTACTGTGCCAGGAAATAGAAAACAGTGTTTCTTACATTCAATGTGGTGATAAACTGGTTTTTTATATTTCCAATTTAGCACAAACCAATTTACTGTTAAAATACAATAAAAAAGAAAAATCAGAAAAATAACATGTGTCTGGAGACTCTATCTTTTTTTGGTGCTATAATGAAAAAACACATTTTTTCATATGCACTGATATTGGAAGCTCAAGAAGTTTGTGGATGCTTCCTCTGGGGAACCATCCATTAGTGGGCCACCTCTGGTCCACAGGCAGCATTTGAATCGTGCTATTAGGGATATCTGTCTTGTCTTTCAGATTTTAGAAGGCAGTCTTACACATTTTTCTCAAATGAATTTTTCAAAAACATGCATTTTGTCTGCTTCATGTAGAAGAAGCTGTTGCTACTCCTCCCATTTTAGGATTCTCTAGTGTCAACCAACAATTCAACACCATGAAACTGGCATCTCCATCCCACACAGTTAGGAAAACATTGAAGAGTTATTTTTCTTGAAGGAAACACTGCTATAACTTTCCTGGGAGACTTCCACTGCATCATATTGAGACATAAGATATAACCAGTTATAAAAGCTTCATCTGTACTTCAGAGAACTTCCTCAAGTTTGTGAAACATGGAGTTTCTGACACATTTTTTCATATGCACTGATGCTGGAAGTAGGGCCCCTACCTTGATGGATTTTTAAAAAAGGCACAATCCAGTGCCCTTTTCTAGAGACAGTGCCCGTCTCCAGATGAAGAAAATATTTTTTTTTAACCTTGGTTATATGCAAGGCACCTGTTGGGCAGTCAGCAACTATCCATCACTAAATTATGCCCATTTTGTTCTTGCACTTTCTTTATTCAGATATTTTTATTTTCTACCATATTTTTAGAATAGTCCATTATCAAATCATCATATCAGCAACAAATGAGCAAAGATACATTAAAATGTTAATTTTAGACCTCAGTCTCAACATTTCTTCCCCAAACTTTTGACCGTCATTATAAATGAACAATAACATTTCTGGATATAATCAGTTCTGCTTTCCCTTATCATTCCTTCTGGAGAAGTTCTAACATGCTCCAGAATGGCTAGAAGCAACATAGAAGAGAAAGGAAGAAAATCAAGATTACAAACCATAAAGCTGTAATAGTGTGAAATGTAGAAAAGAAATCACATCCCCACACCAGAAGTCATCCTGCATCACAGCAGAGATGAAACAGGAGGTCCTGCTCAAGATGTGCACAGCACTCACCAGTTTATGATGGCAGTGTGAGAGTGCATCCAGGATTTCATCCACAATTCGATCAGACAGGAAGGAGGCCACTGTCAACTTTACTTCACTACGTGAAAATCAAAAGGACAGAGTATTATTTTAATTTGTGCAAGGGGGGAAAAATCATCCATCCTTGCTGCTACAGTGATAAGGTCAATTGTGATTCCATTTCTGTCTTTGAAAGTAGAATATAAGAATGTGTGAACAGGACTAAGGATTTCCAAAAATAAACCTTAAACACTGCCATAAACACACAAGTAATAGACTTTCTTTACCAATTTCAACCCGCCTCTGCAATTTCAAAACTCAAGATTTAATGGTAGAAATGAAAAACATCTGGATAAAGACAAAGTTAATGGGAACCATATGTACCATGTGGTGAGGAACAATTCATCCATTGACATAAAGGAAAACAAACCTGGCCTGGAGTAAATTAAGAAAGTCTAGCCTGATTGTTAAGTCTTAGTTACTGCTTTAGTATGCATATCACTCACCCTTTTAAAAACCTTTTCACCAATCAAATGATACCATAACTGCGTCTGCTTTGACTGACCATCTTACTTTGAATATTTACAAAATCACCTACCCTTATCTTTTATGAAGACAGGTTACTGAAATTTGCAGTTCTGGTGCCTGTTGCCTGACCTCACAAAGTTGTCCACACAGCAGAAAGTGGCTTGTTGTTTTTACTAATAAACAGACCCAGCCACTAAGAGTCTGTCAGATGGCTGGTATTTTTGTTTGCATTTTTGCAATTTGGTATTCCCAAGAATTCCACTTTTATGTGTGTTCTCGGTCTGAATATCTTAATGCACATATGTACAAACGTACATTAAGCACAATATATTTAAAGGTAAATATGTAGAGAAATACATACCTATATTCCAACATTGTCTCATAAGCTAACATTGAAAAGATATTCGTGTAACACAGAAAAAATCTTGCCAACCTAAAGGCAATAATTTGCATGGAGATTTCTCTGCCCGGGGAGATTTTTGAATAGAAGTACTCTTTACTTACAGTAAAAATTATCTTAAGCTAAAGATAAAAAATACGTTTAATTTCTGCCCCTGAAACAAGGTATCACTAGCTATTTGCTTTATCTGATACTTTCCTATTCCCCAGAGGTGTCTACTGATACAAGATTCACCCAGGTCTCATATTAAAAATACAGGTTACTGGTCCCACTCCAAATTCTCAGAGGGACCTGAAAATCTAATTTTAAGTACTTCCTCTGATTCTTTTTAGGCATGTTTAGAAATTATACTTCCTCATAAAACTATAGGTTCAATAGCTTCTCCTTCTCTCTGAAAGTGGGTAGGAGTGGTTTATCTATTTCAAATTGTAGCACCAAAAAAGATAGAGTCTTAAAAACGCAATTATTTTTTAATATCTCAGGATCGTTCTATCATTTTGCTATTGGATACTGCTTCCTTACTGGTTAAGCTTCCAGTCTGCAAAGCTTTTAGAGGAAAAGAGTCAACTTCACCTGCCCATGCAAACGTGCATATTATATGAATGTATACATACATGCATGTGTAGGTGTAAATATTTTCCTTCTATCAATGTTCAGTATAACGCATTATAAAAAGCCAAGTAAGGAGTTAATGGACATAAAATTGATTCATTGATGTGTGTTCTATACTGCTGTTCAACTTTCAGAATCTGCCTGTTTTCAAAGGAAATGATCATATTTGACAGAATTTGATACTCAAAGCTATCAGAATAGGATCTATTTGTGGCTGAAACCATTATTATGAAAGAATAGTAGTCAACATATTATTTTCTCCTTAATGTTTAGGCATCTCCAACAAAAAAATTCTGAAACAACCGGTTATAAGAAAATGTAAGCACACCTAGTGAAGGGCTAGAGTTTATAAGGTCACTGATAAACTCTATAGGGTCCTATAAACCCTCTATAAGTCTTTTCTAAAATTTCTCAAATCCTTCCAATTGCCTTACAATTCAGCTGAGTAGGATTTAGGGGCTTTAGTTAAACAAAACAAACAAACAAACAAACAAAAACAAGGCCTGAAATTATTCAGTTACTGCAGAATTTCTAAATCCTCAAAGTTCTATAATCTGGATTTACAGTCATCAGCCTTTGATATCTAGTTAATGACAATATAATTTGGGGCTTGTTTTATTTTTGACTCATTTTTCTCATGGATTGTCACTTAGCTATATCATTGTGTGTTAGTACCACCCCCAGCTCTATAGACAGGAGCTACTATTTCTGCTACATCTAAATATCTTTATCAATATTCAAAAATGGTTAAAATGGAAAATTAAAAAATGTTTCTGAACTTAGTTTTTAGTTATCTGATTCCCCAACTAAGAAACATTATGAGAATAAGCTGAGCTGTAATGTAATATTGGTGATGGACCAAGAGTCTCTATGTAAAAATTCAGAAAAGTTTGCCAGTAATCACAGCTTCTAAATATTTATATCTTGTCATATTTTTCAAACTTTTTCAAACAGAAATCTAGGTAAACACTGCAAAGATACCATTAATACACATAGTATTACGGACCCACCAAAATAACCCACAAGGAAAATATGGTAAGGTCAAAGTGGGCCTCTGCCTATTTATAGGCTGTGCATTTGTTCACAGTTTATGGTGGTAAAAAGCAAACTGATCTCAATCTTCAAGCTAGTGACTTATAAAGGTGAAAGATAAACTTCAGAAACAGAAAACAGGGATTACAAACATGTACCCCCTCTTAAATATAAAACCCTTAAACAGAGCAGATAATTCTATGACCTTAAGTAATGCAGGCATTTTACGTGATCATCTTATTTTGGAAATGTATAAAACCTATGCATTTATGCACAGTTATATTTATATACAGTTTCTGCCTATTAAACATGCCTAAACACATTATATATGGATACAGCCAACAATAACCCTCTTTACAGCTGCCTCAACTGCGTTTACAGAAACTGCAGCTCCTAGGTTTATTAACATTATAAACCTACCTAATTTTGTTAAGGATATCAATTCCAGACTGCTCCAACAGGACATTTTTAACAAAGGTACGTGGAATAGAAATCTTTTCGGTGCTGGCATGAATCAAGTCTTGTCGAATGTGGGCTTTTTTCATCACATTGGGACAAAGATTCTCAGCAGCATCAACCATGGACTCAAGCAACGCCTGCAATGCAGCACAAGTGAAGGGAAGAGATGATGACACTGCATCAGAGACGCCCGCCATAAAACTGAAAGGTGGTAATATATGATACGGAGCCCTAAGTGAACAGGAGCATGACAGAGTCCCAGAGCACAACCAAGAATTCTGAGCTGCCCTGGGGTGACTTGTGACTGTTGGATGATCATTGATCTCTGGTAATCACTTTAAATCAGACACTTGGCAGAACCAAGCAAGCTTCACGCTGGCATCTGAAGTGTTATGGTGTGTCAGCTGTATTTAACACAAAGCCATTAAGGAGAAGATTAAAATATACAAACATCAAGCCTTTATACACCCCCTTACCACAAGAAATTGTTTTCCCTGGTACTAGAAAAATGAAGTCATAGGCAACCCTAGCAAATATATCATACTTGAATGCTTCTGAGATTCTGCAAATCACAGAAACCCCAAATTAGGGTGAACCATTCAATTGCTCTATCAAAACAGGAGTAGCAGAAAAATCACAGAAACTACTGCCAATTTTACTCTTTTAAAAGAAAAGCTTTAGTGTTAGGTAAGATATTAATTATTATGACAACAATAAACAACGTGAAAAATAACAGACAAAAACACCAGCAGCACTTTATAGACAGCATTAATAACAACAGTTGAAAGACATTCATATAGCACTTTAGAGTTTGAAAAATGTTCTGCACATTTTATCCTTCCAACATCTGTGGAGATGGGAAGGGCAGTTATTCATGTGATCACCATATGTTACAGTTGAAGAATGTGAGCTAAGGGAAGTTAAATGATTTGTCTGAAATGGGTGATACGGTTGGAAAGTGTGGAGAGGGCATCAGCGCAGGTCAGATC
The DNA here is from genome assembly GCF_009764315.1 of Trachypithecus francoisi. NCBI lineage: Eukaryota > Metazoa > Chordata > Mammalia > Primates > Cercopithecidae > Trachypithecus > Trachypithecus francoisi. The sequence continues at coordinate 25,947,432 of NW_022681455.1, read as the reverse complement.
TAAATTTGAAATCTAGCTGAGTGACATTGGACAAAGTTACTGATCTCTCCATTTTACTTTCCTTGCCCATAAAATGACAATAAACGTTCTCACCTTATAGGATTATTGAGGATAAATAATATTACATGTGTAATGTGTTCCACAGAGTGTCTAGCACACAATAAGAGCTCAGTATATCACAGATATTAAAAGCTCAATATATCACAGACATTATTATTAATCTGATTTCAAAGACCGTTCTTAATGATAAGAAACCCAGTTTTGGAAAGTGAGGCTTGGATCCTATTAACTGGTCCAGTGTGAATAAGGACCAATGAAGCACTATTATCGAAAGACTAGTACAGTGGTTTATCTGCTCACATATTAAAATGCAAAGCACAATCCACCAGTAAAATTTCTCATTGCACTGCAGTATGAGCAGCAGAGTAGCATGCTGTTTACAAGGATCATGTGGAAAACCAGGGGAAGGGAGGAGGGAGGCAGCTGTTTGAGAAGTTTCCAAAAGCCCTTCCTATTTTGACAGTGGTGTGTCCCCATTATAACTCTGGTTTGAATAATCACTGAAGTAGTATATTTTCCAAGAAAGCTCCTATACCAATCATCTGCAAGAGATGCAAGTAAGTCAGTTTAAGGCAAATTAGTTTCCTCTTTGACACTGAAATAAACACATTCTGTTCTAGATGGAGTAATAGTCCAGCACTCCTGATACGAAAAACCTCAGGAATTAATACTGTTTTAATTCTGTCATGTTCTTCAACATATCAGTTACTTTCTGAAAGGTCTCCCTGCATGACAGTGCTAATTCAGTTTGAATGAACTCTACACCTAAAGGGAAGAAGCCTGGCTTCCAATGTAAACTCTGACATGAAATTTCTGTGGAATGTTAAGTGAGTAGTATTAAGTGAATAATCTGCAGATCTCTGCATTTTCATCTATAAAATTATATAAGGTCTCTTTCTGCTCCATGAACACATAACTTTGACCCTATAAAAAGGAATTTTAGCCTGTCTTAGGCATTTAATTAATCCAGCAAATATTCTGCAGTTAGTTCCTTACCACCACCTTTATCCCAACAGTACAATACACCACTTTAAAAGTAACTTCATCCAGGATTTCCTTTGATCCACACAACTAAAGGTAGAATTTAGATGAGGGAACTGGGGCTCACAGGATGTAACTGACTTGCTCAAGGTTGCTCAGCTGGTCACTGGAGTTGGTGAGATGGGGACTCAGGTCTTCTGTTTCCTACTCTTGTTTTCTATTCTACCCATCCTCATTTAATGGCCCTGATCAGCAGCCAAAAGAATGTGCCTTTCATCTCTGCTTTATTACTTAAAAGTTTGTTCCCTTGTTCTCTTAAGTAAACAGTTATCTAGGGCTGCCAGGGTGAACTTTGCAGTGGCAGGACTGGGAGGAAGATGAGAGTGGACTGCAGCCTCTCCCTCATGCCCCATGGACCTCTGCACACCAGACCCTGTTCAACATCCATCCTTCCCATGGCTTCAGAGTGTTACTTATATTCTAGTGAGTCTCAACCAAATGTTTATCTACAATCACCTATATAATACATATGATACATACACAATAAAGCCTAGGGAACTTTTCCACCTGAATATTCTGCCATGGAAAGTTCAACTGCAATGTGTTGTCCTCCCTTCCCCACTCAAACAATAACAACTACAACAGCAAAATCAGGCTTTCTCGCTAAGTTCTTTACTGTGAAAAATGGTATCAAACTAGGTGAGAAATTTGCAAGTCTCACTAGACTCTACCTACCCCAACCCCTTCCACCACAACTATCTCCAAAACATGCCAAATTTATTCCTAGATATTTCCTCAAAAGTGGAAATACGTCAAAATTATTATTCTTTAGCACAGAATAAAAATCCCTGAAGTATCTGGTAGATGCTGAGCTTGCCAGCCTCATTTCATGACATATCTCTCCATTTCCTTTATAACTAGTCATAATCCAATTATGGTTGTAGTTCCCCATATGATCCAGGCTCTATTTCCATGCTTTATACACACTGTTTAAAACTCCTGACCTAGATTCCTCCATTTCCCCCTCTGGGCCAGAATAAAACATCTGTACTCCTCTGTACTCAGTTCAATATTTTTCTTTGAGAATATTTTCTTTCTTCCCCTACCCTCTTCACACTCCAAGCTGTATTTGATGACATGCTCTCTTTCCTGATGCCATACAGTGGGAACCTCGGTAATCAAAAATAAAATAAAATAAAATAAAATAAAATGTTCAAGAAGTTAGTGACTTTTACCCATTTTTGGGTCAAGACACTCCTTTGAGGATCTGATGAACACTCATCCAGAAAAATTTATATACAATTTTAATAGAATTCTGGAACTTCACAGAGAGCTAGAGTCATCAGACTCTAGATACAGAGTTAGAACCTGATGACAATTGTGAAGTCCCATCTTACATCCCCAGGGCCTGGCACACTTCTTAAAACAATCACTAAGGAACATATTAAAAAGTATTACACGCCCAAGGACTCACTAAGTATGGGTACTATATAGTCCATCTTTCCTGTACTAAACTTCAGTGCTACCTCTGTCATTTCTAACATCTGAATACATGCATGGGTCTATTTCTAGGATCTGTTTTTTTGATTCATCTACCTCTGCATATTGTCCTAATTATCCTAAGTCTTAACATGTAGTAGAACAAGACTACTAACCTTCTTGTTCTTTATATGTGTTTGGGCTATTTTCGAGCACTGCTTTTCCATATGTTTAGAATCAACTTTGTCAAGTTCTATTAAAAATCTATTGGAATGTCTATTAGAACTGTCAAATAACAGATAAAGTTGGAGAAAAACTGACATCTGTAACAGTAACTTTCCCTACCCACAAATATGACACATATTTTTATTTTAGAATTTCTTTAAAGTCTCTCAATAAACTTTCTCCATTGAGGTGTTAGAGATTTTTGTGTGATTTATTTCCTAGGTACTTTAGATTTTTCGGTTACTATTTTATTTTTATTATTATTATTATTATTATTTTGAGATGGAGTCTCGCTCTGTCACTCAGGCTGGAGTGCAGTGGTGGCGTGATCTCGGCTCACTGCAACCTACATCTCCCGGGTTCAAGCTATTCTTCTGCCTCAGCCTCCTGAGTAGCTGGGATTACAAGCACCTGCCACCACATCTGGCTATTTTTTTTGTTTTTTTTTAGTAGAGATGGGGTTTTGCCATATTGGCCAGGCTGGTCTCAAACTCCTGACCTCAGGTGATCCACCTGCCTCAGCTTCCCAAAGTGTTGGGATTCTAAACATGAGCCACCATACCAGGCTCTCTGTTACTATTTTAAATGGTGACTATTTTTAATGACATTTTCTAACTAGTTGTTGCTGACATATAGAAACACAATATTTATTTATTTATTTAGAGACAGGATCTCATTCTGCCACCCAGGCTGGAGTGCAGTGGTGTAATCATAGCTCACTCCCACCTTGCTGGGACTACAGGCACGGGCCACCATGTCTAGCTAATTTTTAAAATTTTTGTAGAGATGAGGTCTCACTGTGTTGTCCAGGCTGGCCTCAAACTCCTTGGCTCAAGTGATCTTCCAGCCTCAGCTTCCCAAAGTGCTGGGATTACAGGTGTGAGCCATCGTGCCTGGCCTCATTTTTTACATATTGTTCTACATATAGAAACCTTGTCATACAAATTCAATAACTTACCTGCAGATTCTTTTGGGTTTTCTATGTAGGACATCATAAAATCTGCAAATTCTGATAATTTTCCTACCTTTTTAATTCTTACATTTCTCATTTCTTTTGCTTATCATATTGCACTGGCTAAGACCTTCAGTATAAAGCTGAATAGAAGTGATGATAATAAACATCTTTGCCTTATTCCTGACTTTAAAGGAAGTATTTCCCCCACTAAAAAATAAATCTAGACCTAGCAAAAATTGGAAAAAATAGGACGAAAAACATCTATTACCCTAACTCTTAAAATTCACCAGTTGCTAATAATTTGCAATATTTGTTTCTCCCTCTCTCTGAAACACCTGAAAGCATGTAGGCATCATGACCCTCACTGCTAACTTTTTAAGTTATCCATTAACAGCTCATTAGTTTTCAGCCTCTCCTCACTTCCAATATTGGTACTTAAAATTATGTATTTCACCCTAAGTACTGGTTTAGTTGCCTCCTACAGGTTCTTATGTTACAATTTACACTACTGTTCAATTCCTTATATCCTCTGATTTAAATTGTGTCTTCCTCTTTGACCCATGAGTTAGAAGTAATTTTTAAATTTATAAACATGTGGGGTCTTTTTTTTTTAGCTATCTTTTGTTATTAATTTCTAACTTATTTGAATTGAGACGAGAAAATATGGTCTCTGAAATTGTGCAGATGACCTTAATGACTTCATGGGCATTTTTCATAAATATTCTACGGACACCTGAAAAATATTTCACATTCTCCTTTTTTTGTGCACTGATTGAATAGTTGCATTCGATTGCAATTGAGATTTCTGTTGTTCAAATCTTCATCATCGTTTTACTTGATCTATCAGTTATGGGCAGTTATTTTAAAAGATCTCTACCACAATGGCAAATTCGTCCATTTTTCTTTGTAATTTTGTCCACTTATTCATTCATTTATATATGAAGCCATATGATTAGATGCTTACACACTTGAAATTGTTACATATTTCTGGAAAACTGGACCATTTGTCATTATTCACAGACCTGTTTCTCTCTGGTGATACCTATTCTATGGCCATTTGGGTGGGATCAATTCTTCTGGCTTGGAACTCAACCTTGTATGATATTTAGGATCACTGTCACCTCCCCATGTCAGTCACTATGACACCAAAAATAACCCAATATTTCCTAATGCTCTTCTAGAAATGCAGCATAACTTCTAGTTTAGTGCCTCTGTTTTAGTGATTATACTAGGAATTTTAACATGCATATTTTACTTCATGTGTAAAGCAACACAGTCCAATAGAACTTTGAGATGACAGGAATATCTGTGCTGTCCAATAAGGGAGGCAACAGCCACATGTGGCTACTGAGCTCTTGAAATGTACATAGTGCAACTGAGAAACTGAATTTTAAATTTTGTTTAATTGTAATTTTAATGGCTACATGTGGTTAATGCGTACACATTGGACAATGCAGTTCTAATGCTGAATTCTTAACACTTCTCCAGAATAAAACTAAGACCTTGGATTGCTTTAACTGACTTTCTACTAACTTATACACTCACTTTCAGTATTTGCTTTTTAAAATTTTACAGCATGTTAGACATTAATGTCATTGTTTCATGCAATGTTACCATTTCCTCATATCTGGACCTTCCCGGCTCATTAGTCTTTCACAATTATAGCTCAGACTACATTTTTAGATAATTTTTCTTTGTCCTAAAGTATATCCTTTAGTGTTTGGGGTGTGTGTGTGTGTGTGTGTGTGTGTGTGTAGTCCAGTGACAGTAAATGATCTCAGTTTTTGAAGTGATGAAAATGCTTTCACCTTCATTTGTAAAAACTAGGTCCATTGAGTATATAATTCTAGACTGATATGTTGTGTACTCTCTAAAGTTTAAAGATACTATTTCATTGTCTTTTGGATTCCATTAACTATTGAGAAGTGAGCTGTCAGTCTTAATACTGGTCTTTTTTTAAGTAATAAAAAAAGAGCATCTCCCTGCCTGCCCCCAACCACCAACTCTGGCCTCCTTTCAAGATCTTTATCTTCAGCGCTCTTCACTTTTTATTACAATGATTCTAGATGCAAATTTGCTTTTATCTATTCTGCTTTAGGTTTCACTGCGCTTCCTGCATCAGAAGATTCTGGTCTTTAATTCATCTCTGAAATTCTCAGCTGTCATCTCTTCAAATGTTGCCTTCCCCTAGTCTCTGTTTTCTTTTTTGGGGGGAAATCTAAATTAGGCTTATGTTAAATTTCTCATTCTATCCATATTTCCTAACTTTTTAAATATAGTCTTCATTTTGTTAGTCTCCCTGTTTTACTACCTTCAGACAACTTGCAGTGAACAGGCCTTGTTTTTGAAACATGATAATCCAATTTTGTTTTGATGTATCTCTAATGACAGTTATGAGGGTCTATATTTCTTAACTGTAAAAATAACTAATGGTACTTAGGAAACCTGTTTAATATTTGCAAAATAAATTGGATTAATATCCTTAACTTGGCAGCTATGCTCTTATATTCTTGCAGTGAGCCAATGACTTGTAATTCATTACCAGCAAATACAACTTCCACACTAAAATGTCCTGAAATCTTCCTTTCTTTTGCTTTGGAAAATATAAAGTCTAGAAAGAAGAAAACTCGAGAACTCTTCTGGCCAAACTGAGTTAATAGTTGACAAAATGCCACCTAAACCCCTCAGGCCTCATATCCTAAGTAAAGCTGAAATTTACCAGTCAAGTATTTTACCATTTAAGCCCTGAATGAAATTAAGAATTTCCTAGACCAACACAAATACTCTAGACTTTAAGTCCAGAAGGGAGAAATGAATGTTTCCTTATGTTAAAACATTCGATTCCCCCTTGTTCATCTACTACTACTCCAGGAATGAATGTTAGGATCAAAAGAGGGAAAACAGGGGACTACTGTCATTCTGAAATACCTAAAACAGGCCAGTTTAGAGGAAACATCATCTCCTTCAAAGAAGAAATTTCTCCAGACTTACTGCTTTATTCTCCTCCAGGAAGTATAGTAAGAAGGCTGGCTTATCTGGCCATTTATTTTGCTTTCTGAAATAATACTTTGGAAAAATGGCTTAAAGAGTTATTTGAACTAATTCTCATTCAATGTTCAAAATGTCTATGACTGGCCATGGTACAGGATGATTAAATATTAGAGCTGGAATAAATCCCCCTGATTATCATGAGGCCAAGATAATCTTGCAGAAGGAAACGTGGTCCAAAAAAGTTAGGCAACTTGCTTAGAGCACATAGCAGGAAACCCAGGACACAAATCTAGGCCTGTTGGCTTCCTTTTTTTAATCTACCACTTCCTATAATAAAAACTATTTTTACAAAATAACTTTTAAACAAGATAATCCATCGACTTTAGCTCTTGCGAGTTTAACATGTTAATTTTAGAGAATGTGGGAAATAGAAAAAGGAAACTTTTTAACTAGGAAAATTTGATAGTAGTAGTGAATTCAGTAAGAGACACAATAGTTTGATTTAAAACTGAACACTGGTTATATTAAAAATACACTTTGTCTACATAATTTTAAGAAAATCAATGCACTGGAAGTTTATATAAATAGACAAATGGTATTTTTTAAAAAATAGTAAAAGGTTGTCCACTTGTCATGTAAACTGGAAGGAAATATAAAGAAGTCCATTAGAAGTATCAAAACTGAAATGTGCACCCAATTAAAAGAACATTTTAAAATACATTTAATTAAGATGTTTTGGTTGAGGATTTTCTCTGCTTCATTCCAGACATCCCCAAAGGAGAAGAAACTTGAAACTCAGAAGGATGGAGAATAATAAAAACAAGGGAGTAGGGAACAGGAAAAGGTGGGGAAAAGGCCATTTGGAGGCCTGGGACCTTCGAAATAGTGAGAATGAGAGAAAAGCATGCTACGATATTTGCAAACAAGGAGGCGATGATGAATGGAGAACACTGGGGATGTTTAAAGAGGGGTCAGAGAAATCAGCCTCAAAAAAAAGTAGGAAATGCCTATTTACAGAAAATATTTTGAATCCTAAATATATTTATATTATTTTAGGCTTTTAAAAATACATATAGTTATACTTCAGATATTTTCCTTCTGCTCCCTCCTAAGAAAGAGACTGGCAAGAATCCATTTCAACAATTCCATGCAATGAGAAGAAAATGAACACCAAAGATATAAGGGGTGGTTTGTCGTTTAGACCAGTTGAAATGACAATTTTGAAGCTGTTTGATAGGAAAGGTCCTGTTACAAACATTTCATGCCCATTTAAATTCTGGCCAATCTTCAGTATGGAATAAGTTCTTACAAATACTTACAAATTTGTAATAAGTATGGAATAAGTTCTTACAAATGAAACAAATTAGGCAATGGATATGAATACATAATTTACAGAAGAAGAAATACAAAGGGGGGGATGAAATTACTTGATGCATCACTGAGTTATTGAAGAAATCCAAAAAACACAATGAGGCCAGGAGCGGTGGCTCATGCCTATAATCCCACCACTTTGGGAGGCAGAGGCAGGCAAATCACTTGAGCTGATGTCAAGAGTTTGAGACCAGTCTGGCCAATATGGTAAAACGCTGTCTCTACTAAAAATACAAAAATTAGCTGGGCGTGGTGGCCGGCACCTGTAGTCCCAGCTACTTGGGAGGCTGACATGGGAGAATAGCTTGAACCCAGGAGGCAGAGGTTACAGTGAGCTGAGATCATGCCACTGCACTCCAGCCTGGGTGACAGAGCTAGACACCATCTCAAAAAACAAACAAAAAGACACAATGGAAATTTTTTTTCCCCATTACATTGAAAAATATTAAAAGGTTGATAAACTTAGCGTTGTTAAAGATGTGGCAAAATCAGCAATTGCCTGCACTAGTGAATAGCAGTGTGTGAATACATATGAAAGTATAATACTATTTGACACAACAATGGGTCAGTTATAGACATTTACCCTAACTAAATTAATCAGAAATTATAAAATAAATTATGCTGGTACATCTATGCAATGGAATACCACATAGCCATTAAAAATGATTATTCATCAACCTATAATTGTATTCATGACACTGTACCAAATAGAATAAGGTTACCAATCAGTATGTATAGTATGATCACTTATATAAAAAACTGTTTATATAGGCACAGAATGTCTAGAAATTCACTAAGATATTAACAGAGATACTCTGGGATCTCAGGGGATTTTTTCACTTTCTTTTATTCCCTACATATTAGTATTGTTCAAACATTTCACAAAGAGTAAGTCAGTTTTTACAGTTAAAAATAAACAACAAAGCCAATTTTGTTTTAAATATGTTATCCTTCATGGAGGATAAAACAAGTGCTATTAATTAACAAATGGTCTAGCAGAACTCTACCATCCACTCCTTTTTCTGCCCATTTGTCTCTGCTCAGGATGGAATAAAAACCACCATGATTAAATAAAATAAAAATGACACACAGAGTCTCTCTGTATCATATGCACAGGAAGACAGGGGATTAAACTCCTTAAAAAGAAAACCCCACATTTTCTCCTTCATTAACTTAATTTTCAAAGAGAGTAATTAACATGCTGCAAAGTTATTACTGAGTTGCACTTCAAATCCCTATATGCTGCAGTAATTGTGTTCTCAGAATAAAACCGGCCAAATACTTATACAAATTCAGACACAGTGTTTACAGGCTGCCTTGATAGGCAGATTGGAAGTGATGAAAGCTTTCTGAACGTGAAATTTATCTAGTGTAGCTGTTTCTTGAAGTTACTTTAAGCAAAAGCTGGTCTTAGATTAGCCTATTCCCCTAAAATTTCAATAACTTTTTTTTTTTTTTTTTTACCTTTTTTTCAGTGAATCTATAGGCAGGTCTCTGCAACTTTGAGTACCTTGTAATTACATTTAAATACCTTTCCTAGTCTTTCAACCAGCTCCTTACAAGATTATCTATTTACCCAGTGGCAGACTCCCCATATAAGCACTATCTAGGTAATGTAAATGTACTTACCATCATTTTTCCCATTCTCTAAATCAGATGTTAATAACAGAAGGTATTTTTTCCTGAAGCACACTTCTCTTTCTACTCCCTTAATAGAAATCAATCATTCCTTTATCAGTGGCAACCCATAATTTATTAGGTACATTTAGAGGTTTACCATCAAAAATGATTATGTAAGAAGTCTTTCCAAAACTTATAATGAAGCTGCAAAAGACACAGTATTCAATTTTTACTACAATACATCTTTGCAGCATGCACACATACAAATCTATAAAACACAGATAGCTATGGAATAAAATGCTATCACACATAGTTAAATCTTAACAATTTCATTTCCCAAATAACAAATCCCACAAACCTTTAGTTGTTCATCTACTACTCTTGTAACTTCTCCAGCCATTGATTCCAGGGTCTCCTGAATTGGACTGGATAATAAGCCACTGGCTCCCGCCCAAGATGCACCACCAACATGGTATAAATTTGGTAACAACTGTAAGAGAAATAAAAAAAAAAACCTCTTTATAACTGAGTAAATATTTCAATCAAAGCCATTGCAGAGTGAATGAGAAGGATCTCTTCTCAGTCAAAGGCTCTTTGCACGGATTAATAAACTGATGTCCAGACTATGGGCATTCATTTTTATTCAATGAGTCATAGCAACCCTAAGAAACACTAGACTGGGTACTAGGAGACTTTCACATTGACCCCTTCTGTCATTAAGCAGCTTTGAAACCACAGGAATAATACATTAACTCCTCGTGTCTTTTTTTTTTTTCTTTTTGAGACGGAGTTTTGCTTTTGTTGCCCAGGCTGGAGTGCAGTGGCGTGATCTCGGCTCACTGCAACCTCTGTCTCTCGGCTTCAAGCGATTCTCCTGTCTCAGCCTCCCGAGTAGCTGGGATTACAGGCACATACCGCTGCACCCAGCCCTGCTTCGTGTCTTAATTTCTTCATCTGGGGTATGAAAGCTGAGCTGCTTTTACTTACAACACTTCTGTCACCAAAAGTGTAGGTGTTTGCCACACCGGGCAAGTCTCCAGTTCTTTGCATACACTATATGGGTGTCCTATAAATCTATTCAATTCAATTCTGACACTGTCTACCCAGAGTTTGCCTTGAATCACAAAAGTGAAGGACTCAGTCTCACCAGACTATCCTCAATTCAGATGGCAGTCACAGGTCCCAGGTTGTTACTGGTACTTCTAACAAGCCTTAAATTCAAGGGGTTCCCATAAATCCTTTCTCAGGTTCCATAATTTGCTAAAATGACTTACAGAACTCAGCCAAGCATTTTATTTACGATTACTGGTTTATTATAAAAGATACAGCTCAGGAGTAGCCAAACAGAAGATGTATAGGGTGAAGTACGGAGCTGTGGGAGCTTCGGGGGTGCTCTCCAGGTATACAGCCCTCCCAGCATGTTGATGAGTTCATCAACCCAAAAGTTATCTGAAGACTACTGTTTAGACATTTTATGGAGGACCCATTATGTAGACATGACTGATTAAATCATTGGCCATTGGTGCCCATTCAATCTCCAGCCCCTCTCCACTTCCATGGAGTCCAGGGGGTGGAGCTGACAGATTCAGTTCACTAATAACGTGGCTGGTTCCTCTGGCAACCTTCCCTATCCTGCAACTTTCTAGGGGCACAGGAAGAGTCACCTCATTAGGATAAACTCTGGTGTGATGAGAGGGGCTTTTCATTAATAATAAAGATGCTATTATCATCTCTGTCACTCAGGAAATTACAGGGGTTTTAGAAGCTCTGTGCCAGGAACCAGGGACAAAGACCAAATATTATAACAAAAGATGCTCCTATCATCCCTATCACTCAGGAAATTACAAGGGTTTTAGAAGCTCCATATCAGGAACTGGGAACAAAGACCAAATATACATTTCTTATTGTACCACGAGAGTATCTGATTGATCTACAGATTCCTCATACTCACGACATTCAGTGATTGTGTGATTCTAACAGCAGAATCAAAACTAGATCTCAGTTTTTCTGACTCACAGTTAAGTCCTTGCTCTACACTAAGTCACACATTGGGAACCAAAGTCTAATGTGAGAGAAACTTCCTTTTAGAGGTAACAGAGGGGAGTTTCATGTTATCAGCTTAGAAGCAGAATCATTTTAAATGAGCTGTTACTCATTTAAACTACAGCTCCCTCTCAGTTGTTGAGGTCCCAGTCACACCCTCTGTAAATCACGCTGGCCCTCTGCTTTTTATTCTGTATCTTGATTATTGGTAATCAGCACAGGTACAGAAAGGAGGTCAAGGCTAATTCAGTTCACTTTGCCACTTGTTAGTAAACTTGGAATTGGGTAGAGAGAGAAAGAAAGTTGAAACTGGTTTCCAAAACTAAATTTTATTAAACGCTTTTATTACACCAGACTCTTACACAGACTGAAGTGAAACTCACCGTTTTAGAGTTCTTAGCATCACGCATGAGCCGCTCTGCTGATTTTAAATCTTCCTGGATAGCATCTCCCCCACAATTTCGTAAGGAGTTGAGATGATCTTGTACTTTCACACATATTCTGTCAATCATCTGCTCCAAACCAGAAAAAGGTAAGCATCCAAGTCAGCCCCGCCGATATTCAGATAGAAGGAAACACAGAATGAAGGAGTATGAAAAAAACTTCAGCAAACCACAGAATGCATGAGGATGAAAACCTCAAACTGGAATCACTGAGAATGCTGCTTATAAGCAATTATTAATTTACTTTATTCATGCAAGTAACCTTTGGCAACTTTAATGCCAGAAAAAAATTGAAGGCATTTCAGTCCCCTTTCCTGCCTTAGGGAATGCAGCACACAGAACAAAAGTGAACACTTCTTGATGATTCAGAAGCTCACTTGGTGACATTTTGCTAGATACTAACTCCTTCATTAACTTTTAGTGAGCACCCTCTATGTGTTAGAGTTAGGTACTGAGGAAACAGAGAAATAAAATGTGCAACACTGAGACTGTTACAATGACTACAAAATGATGCCCGACAGCCAGTTGGTCTCAATACTATAGAAACCAGAGTATCTCTTAAAAATCGGTATTTTAAAAATCGATTCAATTACATCAAGTATTTTTCTTTGTAAACTAAGAGCCACCAAAAAACAAAAACAAATTGAAGTTTTATTATACTGACAAGGTAATAATAAAGTCAGTATCGTCTAGTTTCTATTACAGTAAGATGCCTCCCCTGCCAGGTTAATTGCACCTAAATCATTCTCAACTGTTTAAAGGATATAAATACAAAACCCAATGGGAGATGGTGGATCCCTATGGTAGACAAAAAATATTACAAAAGGTAAGATTATGCTCTTCTATATTTGTACTTATACAAAAAAGCATGAAGGAAGCCAAGAAGTCTGAAGAAAAAGATAACTACAGTGTGGTTTTAAAAGTGTCTCCAATATTTTAGTCAGAGCTGCCGGTTGTCTATTTATTTCATGTTCTTAAAAAAATTATTCATGCTTCAGAGACCTTACATGTCAAGAGTCCTCTTCCATCTGATAATTCATTTGGTAGAGGAGACAAACAATATTCTTTTTTTAGTTAAATTCGCACTTCTCTATTTTGAATTATTTGATATCATAACTATAGGAAGCTAAAGTCTGCCCTTCTTCCCCCATAAATTTCAAAATGATAAGAGACTTTTACACACTATTCCAAAGACTTCAAGTCTGATTACAAAGCCCATGTTTACTTGCTGCAGCACTGCCATCTCTCTTGCCTTTTTCTTTGTAAAGTCAGGTTCATAATATCTACCGCACCTTCTTTACTAGTGTGTTATGAAGACAATTCAATAAAATAACACCACTCAAAGCACCTATTACTGATAAAGGGCCAGTAATGCCAAAGTTCATATATAATAAAAACAGCTCCTATTGCTGTAAAATATATTGAGGTTACATAAGTTAGTATCTTGAGATCTCCATAGGAAAAAGAAGTTATATGAATATTGCTTCTCACATCAAATTCTCTGCCTAAAATCCCCAAAATTTAAGATAAGAAAGTTATGATTCCTGCCTATGATTGTAGGCAGAAATCGTATCTTTCTGCATTTACACAATGCCCTGCATAGAGCTAACTATAAGTTTTTAAAAATCTTAATTGATAGAAATCATAACTCTTCTAACTATTGTATTGATCTGTGCTTCCTGAAGCAAAAAGGGTCATCAATAATTCATATTTTACAAAGAATGAATGCCCAATTTCAAGAGACAAATAAACCACACACTAAGAAAGAAACTGATATACATTTGGGGCCACAATAGGCTAATTTGAGAGGCATGTGGATGAGGCACTATAAAGCTGATATCTTTAATCGCCATGAGAGACCAAAGAGATGCTTGAAATGTATGCCCTTAAGCATTCACCAAGGAGAGAGGGTTTACAGGAACTTAACAAAAATGGTCTTTAAGTAGAACACTTTAAAATGTCATCCAAAAGAAAAATCAAAATTAAGTTCTTCAATTCAAAGGAGACATAAAATCTCACGTCTCCAAGTTTCTTCTGAGCATAGCTCAACAGACCACATTTAGATCCTTTACCATGAAAGAGCTCAAAGCTCAGAAAAGGTAAACTATTTAAGATGACATACAATGATTACGCAGAGTACAAACTGAAAATTTTGAAAAAAGTAAATCAAGGGGTTTCAGTTCATAATTCATCTCTCAAGTACATAAATATGAAAAATAAATGAGATACAATCTGAAAGGCTATAATCTCTTGGGTTACTCCATTAGAAGACCTCATAGAAGATGGTTGTGTTAGGGCTGTTTAGTTTAACCTCTCTACTTCACCTTAACCCTATACTGTTCAGTTTCTCTAAAGCTACACAGAAAAGTTGTTGACTGCCATAGTTTACGAAGTTCAATTCCTTCCAAGAAAATGTACCCTGTCATTCCCAGACATGGTTTTGAGTCTCAATCTGTCTTCTTACATCCTTCCTGCAGTTCCCATATCTTACCCTTGTGAACACCCTGCACAATCATATGATCTCTTCCAGTGACAGTCTTGCATATATTTAAATACACCCATCTTTTCTTCCTTAGCGTTCTTTTCTTCAGGTTTAACATTTCCAGCTCCTTTTCCCATGCCTACACTGACACAGTTCTGCAGTCCTTGACCTCCTTTCCTGTAAGTCACTTCTGCATTTTGTCTTCCGCCTAGAACCTGATGAAGTATGCCCTCCTCAGTGAAATGGATTGTAACATAAGAGTGGACTGGTAAGCACAGAGCTGAGTTTCCTTACTGTAGAAAGTATACCTTCATTAATACAGTACAAGTCAAATTGGTTTCTTTGGCAACTATGTCACACCACTAACTCATATCACACTTGCTGGTGACTACCTAGGCTTTTTCAAATATACTGGGCTATTGAACTCATGTGTAAGAACTACAACTATTAGCAATAAATGTCATCTGTTGTTGCTCACAAGTTGATACAACTGATCTTACTTCCAGCAAACAGCTTATTCATAGAAAATTTTATCACTCTCCACATCTGTTTCTTTATTCCATTCAACAGAAATAAACTGAACACCTGGCATAGAGGAGATACAGTGTTGAAAACTGTTACCCCTTGCCATCAGCAACTTAAAAACCTAGAAGTGGGAAGAAATATTCACAATTAACAGTAACATAAGACACAAAGTGCTACATAATATAATATCCACAAGGACATGAACATTTTATTTTCTTCACTGCTGAATTCCTATTTCTTAAGATAGTGCCTGCCATATTACAGACCTTTACAACTGTTTATGATAAATGAATGATATAAGCTTTTAAAAAATTTTTAGCCAAAGGAGGAATCACACCTAGGTGAGGTTAAGAATAACTTTTATTTTTTGTTTAGCTGAGTCCTGAAAGATTTGTACAGATTGAGAAAACAGAACGGATTGTTAAGCAAAAGAATGAACCCAAGCAGCGGTACATCCTGACACTATGACTCCTATCTCCTGGTTAGGAACAGAGGCACCTTATAGTGGGAGATCAGATTGGAATGATGGGTTAAGGCAGGACATTACAGCACTCCAGTGCAGGCTAAGAGGTTGAACATGGTGTCCAAGGCACAGAGCGCCACTTCCCCAGCTCTCCCCGACAATTGTGAGCTCTAGAAATCCCTTACCATATAAATATTCATGGTGGCTCAGCTTCCCTGATACAAAGGACATGGGCTGTGGAAAGCAGGAGGAGACACGAAAGATGAAAAAACTAGTTCTTGCAGTTCTTGTTAAAAAAAAAAAAAAAAAAAGACATAGAAGGTAGTTAGTAAAAAGACCTTAGCAAGAGGGCTGGTAGTATAAATAAAAACAAAACAAGTATCTTTTGTAGCCACTGGACAGTGTATAATGGGTAATGGATGGGGAAAGCAAATGAAGAGTTCAAGATGATTCCAAAGGTTCAACCCTCAGTGAATGATGACGTTCCTGAGTGAAACGGCAAAATCAAGAGTTCAAAAGGATGAGTTTGGTCTTAATGACTGATATCTCAGAATGCCAAAGGGGTGGAGATGCTGAAAAAAATAAGTGGCAAGATAGGGCTCTCTGGAAAGAAACAGGGACTGAATGGTTAGATCCAGGAGTCATCTACAGATGAGAGAGTTAAAACAGAAGTAAATAGCCAAAGGAAAAGAACACTAAATACAAAGCTTTGAAAAAAAATCCTGCACTGGGGATATGAAAAGAGAAAGAGTTGTGTAGAAAGCAGAAGGTAAGACACAAGAGTGGCAGAAGGACATTCAGAATGGCACATTGTCCAATGAACTAATAATTGAGTTTTAAGAAAGATGAGATGGTCCATAACAATGATGGTAACTGTAATAATAAAAATAACAGCCAAAAAACCCATTAATGTTTAGTGGTAAGAAGCCAAATACTTTTCAAGCATTATCTCAGTAACTCTTTATAGCACCTTCATAGATGGGTACTATCATCATCCCCAATAAACAGATGAAAAAACTGAGGCTTAAAGAGGTTAGTTAAGTGACTAACGTAAGTTCACACAGATAGGGAATAGCAGAGCCTGGATTTACGTCTGGGGTCATCTGACTTGAGAGCCCAGATTCTTAACCATAATATTCTGCCTCCTTTTATCAAGAGATGAAGAAGGAGAAAAGGCCCCGACACTTTATGACAAAGAAACCAATGAAAGAGCCATTTCAGCAGTTAAAGAGGGACAGAGGCCATTTTTCAAAAGGTTGCAAAGTGAGTGTTTAACAAAGTTAGGACTGCAAATGTAAAGATGTGCACATGAAAGAGGAAAGAGAATATACCAAGCAAATAGCTGTAAGCAGTAAAGCCCCCTCCCCTGCCTCCTCTTTCTTTCTCTCCTTCTTTCCCTCTTTCTTTCTCTCCCCCCCGCCCCCCCTGCCTTTCTTTCTTGGTGAGAAAGCTAAAGAGAAGAGCGTGGCGAGTGGCAGGCAATTCTGGGCCTGTTTTTATAACTACAGTTTTATTGTAACACTCATTCATTTACATATTGTCTGTGGTAGCTTTCACTCTACCACAGCAGAGTTGAGTAGCTGCAACAGAGATCCTATGGGCTCCAAAACTAGTAAAATATTTACTATATGGCTTTTTACAGAAAAGGTTTGCTGAGTCCTAATTAAGAGGCTTTATCATCTGGAAAATAAGATATCAAAAACGAAGGTAGAATGTTGAGTCTTACAAAAATATTTCCTAATCAAAGTCACCAGACAAAAACAAATACAAGCAGTTATGAGACTTCAATATTTCATTAAAACATTCTTTTTTTTTTTTTTTTTTGAGACGGAGTCTCGCTGTGTCGCCCAAGCTGGAGTGCAGTGGCTGGATCTCAGCTCACTGCAATCTCCGCCTCCCGGGTTCACGCCATTCTCCTGCCTCAGCCTCCTGAGTAGCTGGGACTACAGGCGCCCGCCACCTTGCCCGGCTAGTTTTTTGTACTTTTTAGTAGAGACGGGGTTTCATCGTGTTAGCCAGGATGGTCTCGATCTCCTGACCTTGTGATCCGCCCGCCTCGGCCTCCCAAAGTGCTGGGATTACAGGCATGAGCCACCGCGCCCGGCCAACAAAACATTCTTTAATGCCTTTGATGTCACCTGAGAATGATGACTGAGAATGATGGTTATCAAGTTGGCAGGGGCATTAGTCACAGCGGGTCTATCCTTTCTATATTCGGGTTTTTGGAATCTTCAAAGTAAATCTCTCCTGAAGTGACTAAAATGATTAAAGTCTAAAAACTGCTAATCATAATGTCCTAAGAAATTCCCAAAGTGTAAAGGTGGCAATATACCTACTACATAATGACTCAGATAATTCAGAATAATGCCATCTATGCAGAATTAAACATCCACCAACTGCTCTTGTGTACAATTTTTTCTCAATTGATGAAACGTACTTTTAAGAATAAGTATTAAAGGTTGCTGCTGTAATTTCTTTTGGATGGGCAAAATCCGCTCTGAATCAGGGGGAAACAGTTGGAAAGATATTGTATTAAGAAAAGAAAGGCTGAGGCAGGAGAATCGCTTGAACCTGGAGGCGGAGGTTGCAGTGAGCCAGGATCGTGCCATTGCACTCCAGCCTGAGCAACAAGAGCGAAACTCTGTCTCAAAAAAAAAAGGAAAAAAAAAGAAAGAAAAGAAAAGAAGTCTTGGGCCGGGCACGGTAGCTTACACCTGTAATCCCAGCACTTTGGGACGCCATGGTGGGTGGATCACTTGAGGTGAGGAGTTCGAGACCAGCCTGGGCAACATGGTGAAACCCTGTCTCTACTAAAAATACAAAAATTAGCCAGGCATGGTGGTGGGTGCCTGTAATCCCAGCTACTCAGGAAGCTGAGGCAGAAGAATTGCTTGAACCCGGGAGACAGGGGCTGGCAGTGAGCTGAGATTGCGTCACCGCACTCCAGCCTGGGTGACAGAGTGAGAAGTCTTCATTATTGTAGCTCATAAAGGAACACAAGACAAAGTTTCAATGTAACTTTCATTGCTTTTCATGTTATACACACAAATCTGTTAATAATAGTAAACCATAAAATACTAGGCTAGTATTAGTTCTTTGCAGGAAAATAAATTAGATTTTTAAGGGACTGGTAAGGTCAAAATAATGGCTTCTTTATCAAAAGTCCTGCTACTTCACCAGTACAACTTTTCTTCTCAACACATATTGGTTTACTTTTTCTTGCTTAAACAATGCATATTTACTGTAAAACATTCAAAAAATACTGAGAAGTATAAGAGAATAAAATACACCTTTCATATCACCTAAAATAACCATCATTAATATTTTTTTTTGGTAGACTAATTATTATTGGCTTTCTTTTTTTTTTTTTTATTATACTTTAAGTTCTAGGGTACATGTGCATAACGTGCAGGTTTGTTACATATGTATACTTGTGCCATGTTGGTGTGCTGCACCCATCAACTCGTCAGCACCCATCAATTCATTATTTATATCATGTATAACTCCCAATGCAATCCTTCCCCCCTCCCCACCGCATGATAGGCCCCAGTGTGTGATGTTCCCCTTCCCGAGTCCAAGTGATCTCATTGTTCAATTCCCACCTATGAGTGATAACATGCGGTGTTTGGTTTTCAGTTCTTGTGACAGTTTGCTAAGAATGATGGTTTCCAGCTGTATCCATGTCCCTACAAAGGACGCAAACTCATCCTTTTTGATGGCTGCATAGTATTCCATGGTGTATATGTGCCATATTTTCTTAATCCAGTCTGTCACAGATGGACATTTGGGTTGATTCCAAGTCTTTGCTATTGTGAATAGTGCCGCAATAAACATACATGTGCATGTGGCTTTGTTGTAGAATAATTTATAATCCTTTGGGTATATACCCAGTAGTGGGATGGCTGGGTCATATGGTACATCTAGTTCTAGATCCTTGAGGAATTGCCATAATGTTTTCCATAATGGTTGAACTAGTTTACAATCCCACCAACAGTGCAAAAGTGTTCCTATTTCTCCACATCCTCTCCAACACCTGTTGTTTCCTGACTTCTTAATGATTGCTGTTCTAACTAGTGTGAGATGGTATCTCATTGTGGTTTTGATTTGCATCTCTCTGATGGCGAGTGATGATGAGCATTTTTTCATGTGTCTGTTGGCTGTATGAATGTCTTCTTTTGAGAAATGTCTGTTCATATCCTTTGTCCATTTTTTGATGGGGTTGTTTGTTTTTTTCTTGTATATTTGTTTGAGTTCTTTGTAGATTCTGGATATTAGCCCTTTGTCAGATGAGTAGATTGCAAAAATTTTCTCCCACTCTGTAGGTTGCCTGTTCACTCTGATAGTAGTTTCTTTTGCTGTGCAGAAGCTCTTTAGTTTAATTAAATCCCATTTGTCAATTTTGGCTTTTGCTGCTGTTGCTTTTGGTGTTTTAGACATGAAGTCCTTGCCCATGCCTATTTCCTGAATGGTACTACCTAGATTTTCTTCTAGGGTTTTTATGGTATTAGGTCTAACATTTAAGTCTCTAATCCATCTTGAATTAATCTTCGTATAAGGAGTGAGGAAAGGATCCAGTTTCAGCTTTCTACTTATGGCTAGCCTATTTTCCCAGCACCATTTATTAAATAGGGAATCCTTTCCCCATTTCTTGTTTCTCTCAGGTTTGTCAAAGACCAGATGGCTGTAGATGTGTGGTATTATTTCTGAGGACTCTGTTCTGTTCCATTGGTCTATATCTCAGTTTTGGTACCAGTACCATGCTGTTTTGGTTACTGTAGCCTTGTAGTATAGTTTGAAGTCAGGTAGCGTGATGCCTCCAGCTTTGTCCTTTTGACTTAGGATTGTCTTGGCAATGCGGGCTCTTTTTTGGTTCCATATGAACTTTAAAGCAGTTTTTTCCAATTCTGTGAAGAAACTCATTGGTAGCTTGATGGGGATGGCATTGAATCTATAAATCACCTTGGGCAGTATGGCCATTTTCACAATATTGATTCTTCCTATCCATGAGCATGGTATGTTCTTCCATTTGTTTGTGTCCTCTTTGATTTCACTGAGCAGTGGTTTGTAGTTCTCCTTGAAGAGGTCCTTGACATCCCTTGTAAGTTGGATTCCTAGGTATTTTATTCTCTTTGAAGCAATTGTGAATGGAAGTTCATTCAGGATTTGGCTCTCTGTTTGTCTTTTACTGGTGTATAAGAATGCTTGTGATTTTTGCACATTAATTTTGTATCCTGAGACTTTGCCGAAGTTGCTTATCAGCTTAAGGAGATTTTGGGCTGAGACAATGGGGTTTTCTAAATATACAATCAAGTCATCTGCAAACAGGGACAATTTGACTTTTTCTTTTCCTAACTGGATACCCTTGATTTCTTTCTCTTGCCTGATTGCCTTGCCAGGACTTCCAACACTATGTTGAATAGGAGTGGTGAGAGAGGGCATCCCTGTCTTGTGCCAGTTTTCAAAGGGAATTTTTCCAGTTTTTGCCCATTCAGTATGATATTAGCTGTGGGTTTGTCATAAATAGCTCTTATTATTTTGAGGTACGTTCCATCAATACTGAATTTATTAAGCGTTTTTAGCATGAAGGGCTGTTGAATTTTGTCAAACGCCTTTTCTGCATCTATTGAGATAATCATGTGGTTCTTGTCTTTGGTTCTGTTTATATGCTGGATTACGTTTATTGATTTGCGAATGTTGAACCAGCCTTGCATCCCAGGGATGAAGCCCACTTGATCATGGTGGATAAGCTTTTTGATGCGCTGCTGAATCCGGTTATTTTATTGAGGATTTTTGCATCGATGTTCATCAGGGATATTGGTCTAAAATTCTCTTTTTTGTTGTGTCTCTGCCAGGCTTTGGTATCAGGATGATGTTGGCCTCATAAAATGAGTTAGGGAGGATTCCCTCTTTTTCTATTGATTGGAATAGTTTCAGAAGGAATGGTACCAGCTCCTCCTTGTACCTCTGGTAGAATTCAGCTGTGAAACCATCCGGTCCTGGACTTTTTTTGGTGGGTAGGCTATTAATTATTGCCTCAATTTCAGAGCCTGCTATTGGTCTATTCAGGGATTCAACTTCTTCCTGGTTTAGTCTTGGGAGAGTGTAAGTGTCCAGGAAATTATCCATTTCTTCTAGATTTTCTAGTTGATTTGCGTAGAGGTGTTTATAGTATTCTCTGATGGTAGTTTGTATTTCTGTGGGGTCGGTGGTGATATCCCCTTTATCATTTTTTATTGCGTCTATTTGATTCTCCTCTCTTTTCTTCTTTATTAGTCTTGCTAGCGGTCTGTCAATTTTGTTGATCTTTTCAAAAAACCAACTCCTGGATTCATTGATTTTTTGGAGGGTTTTTTGTGTCTCTATCTCCTTCAGTTCTGCTCTGATCTTAGTTATTTCTTGCCTTCTGCTACCTTTTGAATGTGTTTGCTCTTGCTTCTCTAGTTCTTTTAATTGTGATGTTAGAGTGTCAATTTTAGATCTTTCCAGCTTTCTCTTGTGGGCATTTAGTGCTATAAATTTCCCTCTACACACTGCTTTAAATGTGTCCCAGAGATTCTGGTATGTTGTATCTTTGTTCTCATTGGTTTCAAAGAACATCTTTATTTCTGCTTTCATTTCGTTATGTACCCAGTAGTCATTCAGGAGCAGGTTATTCAGTTTCCATGTAGTTGAGTGGTTTTGATTGAGTTTCTTGGTCCTGAGTTCTAGTTTGATTGCACTGTGGTCTGAGAGACAGTTTGTTATAATTTCTGTTCTTGTACATTTGCTGAGGAGTGCTTTACTTCCAATTATGTGGGCAATTTTGGAATAAGTGAGATGTGGTGCTGAGAAGAATGTATATTCTGTTGATTTGGGGTGGAGAGTTCTATAGATGTCTATTAGGTCCGCTTGGTGCAGAGATGAGTTCAATTCCTGGATATCCTTGTTAACTTTCTGTCTCGTTGATCTGTCTAATGTTGACAGTGGAGTGTTGAAGTCTCCCATTATTATTGTATGGGAGTCTAAGTCTCTTTGTAAGTCTCTAAGGACTTGCTTTATGAATCTGGGTGCTCCTGTATTGGGTGCATATATATTTAGGATACTTAGCTCTTCCTGTTGAATTGATCCCTTTACCATTATGTAATGGCCTTCTTTGTCTCTTTTGATCTTTGATGGTTTAAAGTCTGTTTTATCAGAGACTAGGATTGCAACCCCTGCTTTTTTTTTGTACTCCATTTGCTTGGTAGATCTTCCTCCATCCCTTTATTTTGAGCCTATGTATGTCTCTGCATGTGAGATGGGTCTCCTGAATACAGCAGACTGATGGGTCTTGACTCTTTATCCAGTTTGCCAGTCTGTGTCTTTTAATTGGAGCATTTAGTCCATTTACATTTAAGGTTAATATTGTTATGTGTGAACTTGATCCTGCCATTATAATATTAACTGGTTATTTTGCTCGTTAGTTGATGCAGTTTCTTCCTAGCCTCGAAGGTCTTTACATTTTGGCATGTTTTTGCAATGGCTGGTACCGGTTGTTCCTTCCATGTTTAGGGCTTCCTTCAGGGTCTCTTGTAAGGCAGGCCTGGTGGTGACAAAATCTCTAAGCATTTGCTTATCTGTAAAGGATTTTATTTCTCCTTCACTGATGAAACTTAGTTTGGCTGGATATGAAATTCTGGGTTGAAAATTCTTTTCTTTAAGAACGTTGAATATTGGCCCCCACTCTCTTCTGGCTTGTAGAGTTTCTGCCGAGAGATCTGCTGTTAGTCTGATGGGCTTCCCTTTGTGGGTAACCCGACCTTTCTCTCTGGCTGCCCTTAAGATTTTTTCCTTCATTTCAACTTTGGTGAATCTGGCAATTATGTGTCTTGGAGTTGCTCTTCTGGAGGAGTATCTTTGTGGCGTTCTCTGTATTTCCTGATTTTGAATGTTGGCCTGCCCTACTAGGTTGGGGAAGTTCTCCTGGATGATATCCTGAAGAGTGTTTTCCAACTTGGTTCCATTTTCTCCCTCACTTTCAGGCACCCCAATCAGACGTAGATTTGGTCTTTTTACATAATCCCATACTTCTTGCAGGCTCTGTTCATTTCTTTTTCTTCTTTTCTCTTTTGGTTTCTCTTCTCGCTTCATTTCATTCATTTGATCCTCAATCGCTGATACTCTTTCTTCCAGTTGATCGAGTCGGTTACTGAAGCTTGTGCATTTGTCACGTATTTCTCGTGTCATGGTTTTCATCTCTGTCATTTCGTTTATGACCTTCTCTGCATTAGTCTAGCTGTCAATTCTTCCACTCTTTTTTCAAGATTTTTAGTTTCTTTGCACTGGGTACGTAATTCCTCCTTTAGCTCTGAGAAGTTTGATGGACTGAAGCCTTCTTCTCTCATCTCGTCAAAGTCATTCTCTGACCAGCTTTGATCCGTTGCTGGTGATGGGCTGCGCTCCTTTGCAGGGGGAGATGCGCTCTTATTTCTTGAATTTCCAGCTTTTCTGTCCTGCTTTTTCCCCATCTTTGTGGTTTTATCTGTCTCTGGTCTTTGATGATGGTGACGTACTGATGGGGTTTTGGTATATGTGTCCTTCCTGTTTGATAGTTTTCCTTCTGACAGTCAGGACCCTCAGCTGTAGGTCTGTTGGAGATTGCTTGAGGTCCACTCCAGACACTGTTTGCCTGGGTATCAGCAGCAGAGGTTGCGGAAGATAGAACATTGCTGAACAGCAAGTGTACCTGTCTGATTCTTACTTTGGAAGCTTCCTCTCAGGGGTGTACTCCACCCTGTGAGGTGTGGGGTGTCAGACTGCCCCTGGTGGGGGATGTCTCCCAGTTAGGCTACTCAGGGGTCAGGGACCCGCTTGAGCAGGCAGTCTGTCCCTTCTCAGATCTCAACCTCCGTGTTGGGAGATCCACTGCTCTCTTCAAAGCTGTCAGACAGAGTTGTTTGCGTCTGCAGAGGTTCTGCTGCTTTTTTGCTGTTGTTATTTAGCTGTGCTCTGTCCCCAGAGGTGGAGTCTACAGAGACAGGCAGGTTTCCTTGAGCTGCTGTGAGCTCCACCCAGTTCGAGCTTCCCAGCGGCTTTGTTTACCTACTTAAGCCTCAGCAATGGCGGGCGCCCCTCCCCCAGCCTCGCTGCTGCCGTTTCAGTTAGATCCCAGACTGCTGTGTTAGCAATGAGGGAGGCTCCATGGGCGTGGGACCCTCCCGGCCAGGTGTGGGATATATTCTCCTGGTGTGCCAGTTTGCTTAAAGCGCAGTATTGGGGTGGGAGTTACCCGATTTTTCAGGTGTTGTGTGTCTCAGTTCCCCTGGCTAGGAAAAGGGATTCCCTTCCCCCTTGCGCTTCCCAGGTGAGGCGATGCCTCGCCCTGCTTCAGCTCTTGCTGGTCGGGCTGCAGCAGCTGACCAGCACCAATTGTCCGGCACTCCCTAGTGAGATGACCCCAGTACCTCAGTTGAAAATGCAGAAATCACCAGTCTTCTGTGTCGCTCGCGCTGGGAGTTGGAGACTGGAGCTGTTCCTATTCGCCCATCTTGCTCCGCGCCCCCATCATTAATATTGTGATGAACACCCTTTCACACGTCTCTATGCCTATCTATATAGTCATCCATATTTTACCTAATTGGAGTATTACACATGACATTTTTATTATGGACATCTTTCTTTCATTCTCTGTTAAGAAGAAGCAACAAAAAATTAAATAACATTTTTAACAAGATAAAAAAATTAATGTGAGCCATTCAACATGGTCTAAAATGACAAAAATTTCCCTACTAGTCAATTCTTTTCAATTTGCAGAGAAAAATTCTTTTGAAAGCCTCTGCTCCTTTAATTCCTCTGGTGGCTTCCATTTTAAATTTAAATAGGATACTTATTTTTATGTTTTTGATTTATGAATTATAGAAAATAGCATGAAATAAAAACTAAACATTTAGCATACTTACAATACCATTCAACTTTCTCCCTCTTAAACTTCTAATTTTAGTATGTTTCATTACCTTTACATTATTGTGATTTTCAACATTTACAATCTGTTATGTAGCAATAATTAAGACTGCCATTCTTGTCTAATACTAAAATTTTAAACCCTCTAAAATGTAGTTATAAAGTTGTGATTATGGCTGCCCCAGAGAAAGACATGCCAATCCCACATCCCTTAACCCCGTAGCTCAAAGTAGATTTTCCCAAAGCAGTGATTTTTAAGAACTTTCTTTCAGCTTGTAAAACTTCTATGATTTCATCTCTGCTATCATATCCTATTTATACCTCATATTGCGTACTTTCCTGTTTGAGAATTTATCCAAGTAACTTTTTTTCATATATGGAATACGAAGGGAATAAAATTTCTGAGTTCATGTCTGAAAACAGCTAGGTATACAATTCTTGGTCCAAAATAAATCCATTTCCAAACTAGGAAGACGTTACCTCGTTTACGTATACTAATTGGGCTTGATGCTAAGAAATGATTCTAGTTCCCTTGTAAGATAGACAATTTACTCTTTCTGGAACTGTTTTTTTTTTTTTTTTGAGTCAGAGTCTCACACGAACTTGGCCCACTGCAACCTCTACCTCCCAGGTTCAAGTGATTCTCCTGCTTCAGCCTCCCAAGTAGCTGGGAGTACAGGTCTGTGCCACTACGCCTGGCTACTTTTTCTTTTGTACGTTCAGTCGAGACAGGGTTTCACCATGTTGGCCAGACAGGTCTGAAACTCCTGACCTGAAGTGATCCACCTGTCTCAACCTCCCAAGTGCTGTAATTACAGGCGTGAGTCACAGCATCCGGCCTGGAACTCTTTTCTTTCCGGAACTCTTTGAGATTTTTTTTCTTTATTCTAGGTGTTCTGAGATTCCACCAAGATATATTTAGGTGTGGATCCCTTTGCCCACTCATTCTGATCAATTCTAATGGGCTATATCAATCCCAAGACTCATATGAAATGGTTTTCTATTATTTTCTGTCCTCTAATATCTCTCATTTTTATAATAATTTTGAAGCTCCATTAGAAGGCTGTTGATTATTCTAAGTCAGTTCACCATTTCACTTACTTTGCTTTCCTATTTTTAATCTTTGTCTTTTTTTATTATAAGCCATACAGATTTGCTCTACTTTTTCTTCCAGAGGACCAGCTTAGTTTGGTCCTATCAGTTTATTTAATTCTGTACCAGAGTATCATAATTTTAATTGTTAAACACTGTTCTTATTCTCTGACTACTCCTGTTCATAGCAGCCTATTCTTATTTTATGGACATATCATTCTCTGTAGTCCCAATGAACTTACAATGACAATTTTTTTTAAAGCTCTCTGCTGTACTCTGCATTATCTGAGCTCAATTCCTTTGTTCGTCTTGCTCTTTGACACATAAATTGCTTTCCTCAAATAGCTTGTGATTTTTGGTTTTGGTTAATTTTTTGAAAAGAAATATTTCACTTTTTAAAAATTATTATAATTCCGTTTCCTCGGTAAAGCTGGGTAGAGCGAAAAGGAATGCAGTATAAGAGAAAAACACCTCAGTTTCTCTTCAGCATGTGTTAATTAATATTCACCAAACTTTTCTTCAAAAGAATCTCGGAATTTTTTTTTTCCTTTTTTAATGAACCTGACATTGTCAACATAAAATCTGGGAATCTGTATTCTACCCATGGAAGTGTGAAGGAATAAAGAGAAAGGAACAGAATGTCTCCAAAGTAGCAAATTTGATCACTTTCAGATTTTGTTATCTATTATAACCAAAAGTTCCTAATATTTGTATAGAAACCTATCTTACTGGCAATTGTTGATTGATAATTAAAAGTGCATATTTAGCATTAGAATTAGCCTGCCTTTTCCTCCTTCAGTATCTTCCCTAAAACTCTACTTAGATTTGTTGTCATTTTCAAAAACTAGTTCTTACTGACCCGTTGGAAGTGATTCAAACGCTAGAAGTCTTTTGCTCTCAGAGGGTCAGTTAAGAACAGAAGGAGAAGTCACAAGCACTGGCTCGCTTACCTGCTGGGTGGTGCTGGTGACAATACCCTGCTGCAGGCGGTAGGCCTGCTCTTGAAGGTATTTTCTAGTCTCGTGATTTCGTAGCAGGTAGTTTTCTATCTGGAAATAAAGCACAGGTATCCCTCATGAATACATTTCAACCCAGCAGAGAATAAAGTACAAGTGAAACAGTCAGTTGCTGAACAAACCAAAGGGCTAATACACACATCCTGCCAGTGCCTTGACCCCACAAAACACATGGGATGGAGAAACTGGCTTTCATTGTAAGTACTGGTGGTTTTAGTTAGAGATTCAACTTGCAGGTAATTGGAGTAATTTTTGTGTAACTCAGTAGTTGAAAAAGATAAGCAGGTTTTTAATTGCCTGCAGGGTTAGAGACCCCACTTCGTGACTTTTCATCACTTTCAGCACACAACCTCAATCCTTCTCTCACATGAAATTTTAACTACCCAACAGTTCAGAAGTTAAATAAATATCCCCAAGGAATAAGGGTAGTGTTCTCTGAATCTCTTATAGCCTTATTCCAGCTGTAGAATGTATCAGCACTTAGAAAATTCTTTATTTTAACATAAAAAGAGGCAGAGAGAATCGCTAATACATTTGAAGGATACAGGCTGGTACAACTCAAAGACATATACTAATTTCATTAACCCATCAAATTTTCATATTTTCTCAAAAACAGGACTGAATTATTAAAATTATAGCAAATAAAAAATGAATTTCTGTATTTTTATATATAGATTATCTACTATGAAAAATTCAAAGGTACAAAAAACTAGATTAAAATAGGCATTCAATAAGAACAATATGTAATAAATACATATTTAACAAAAATGCCAGGTTAACTATTAAGAATGATAGGTACTATAAAGATGTTTTTAAAGGCATAATCTGAGGTTGGTAAATTTTGTCATCTATTTTTTTAAATTTGTTCTTTTTGTTTGTTTTTAATAACATCACTTAACCATTTGGCTTTTAATTTGTCACAGCAGTTCCGTGGTTAAGAACTTCTAATAACTGCGAAGCTCTAAGTATATTTACATTTTAATTTTTATTTTCCATATGCTAAAATGACTACTACTTAAGACCAATTAGAAACTATTAAAATACAGACTATAATTACGATCATCCCTTGAAAATATAAAGTGGAACAAAATGTACCTTTCCATTAAACATAAAAGAAGAAATTATAAAAACGAAAAGATACCCGAAATGAAACATCATTAAAGTGACACATTAATGCCTTTACAGTGTATTACATTACTTTCTCTTGCTGCTTCCCAAGTCATCTCTTTCCAAGGTGACATGACTATCGGTGTAAAATATTTTGCCAAAAATATTCTTGCCTGAAATATATGACAGGCACACACCACCATCCAGCTTCCGGTCCTTTTGCTTTATTAAATCATTTGGCCTCACTGCAGCACTGGCTGTGGCTGGGTCTGAGAGAAGGTTGCTTTTTCAGAAGGCTCATCTCACATACAAGCAGTGCATCCAAGGCTGGCTCATGCCTTCCAGATATTTCCCCAGATGCACCAGTGGTGCTTTATAGACTTAAGCCAGGAAGGAATTGTTTTTTAAAGTAATACTCTAAAGCTTGCTTCTAAAAACCAGTTCAAAAGGAAGAAACAGTAACAATTTTCAAGTGACTTTAATATCAGGTCTGTATACACCACCACCAAAATTATTTGCATCTTAGATCAATAGGGTAAACTTTGCTTGCATGTACCATTTCAGACTAAGGACAGAAAACCCACCTCCTGAAGGACCAAAGGGGTCATTATCATGTTTACTGGGCTTCCCTGGACAGCTGAGAGCAAGCTGGGAGATAACCTAGAGCTAGTTAGACATCTCTGGTCCCACTGCTGAAACAGAGCAAGAAGCAAAAACGAAACAAAAAAATCTGTATTTTAGTAAAGGAATCGTGTGTGTGTGTGTGTGTGTGTGTGTGTGTGTGTGCGCGCGCGCGTATTTTTAAGATTGAGTATTGAATCACATTATTTTTTTCTTCTGCAGAGTAAAACTAAATAGTCATATTTTTTTCCAGAAGACAAAAATCTACCTATTAAAATAAAAACGAATATATAAGAACACAGCAAGTTTTACAAGAAAAATCAATAGGCTGGGTGTGGTGGTTCACGCTTGAATGCCAACACTTTGGGAGGCTGAGGCAGGAGGATCACTTGAGCCCAGGAGTTGGAGACCAGCATGGGCAACGTAGCAAGATCTCATCTCTACAAAAAATTAAAATCTAGCCAGGCATTATGGCTTACTCCTGTAGTTTTAGCTACTCAGGAGGCTGAAGCGGCAGGATCACTTGAGCTCAGGAATTTGAGGCTACAGTGAGCTATGACTGCGCCACTGTACTCTGGCCTGGGCAACAGAGTGAGACCTTGTCTCAGAAAAAAAAAAGAATGGAAGAGGAAAGGAGAGGAAAAGGAAATGAGAGGTGAAGGAGGGGAGAAGAACAGGAGAACAAGAGGGAAGGAGAGGGGAGGGGAGAGAAGAGAAACCAATAAACACAAGCTTTAAAGTCACCTATTTTTTATTAACAAAGCACAAATGTTACAGTTAACATATCTGCATACTTTGTCCTGAATGTCCATTTTCTGTACCTATTTTCAATTTTCTGGCCTGTCAATTATGTCTTAATATAGTAGGATTCATATCTACCATGTTTGTAATTGTTTTCTATTTATTACATTTGTTTTGTTTCTTTAAGCATTTTGTATGGTTACATTTCTCTTCTCTCCTAGTTTATCAATTATACTCCTTTTAAAAAAGTTTTTAGTGTTTGTCTTAGTGTTTGCAATATGCATTTATAAATAATCCAAGTCTACTTTTAAATAATGCTATATTGGTTCATGAGTAGTGTAGTAGGTACCTTATAACATAAGATTGTCAGTTCCTTTTCCATCCTTTATACCACATTCACCCAGTACATTGTGGTTATTACTACTCTGAAAAAACAGTCATCTATTATATCAATTCATAATAAGAAAAATATACTATTACTTTATTTTATTCCCTCTGATGCTCTTCCTTTCTTTATGCAGATCCAATTTCTAATCTCTATCATTTTCCTTCTCCATGAAGAACTTTTAACATTTCTTGCAAGACAGATCTACTAGTGCTATATTCCCTCAGTTTTTGTTTATCCTAGAAAGTCTTTATTTCTCCATTACTTTTGAAGGATAATTTTCCTAGATACAGAATTCTAGGCTGCTAGGGATTTTTTGCATCAACACTTTAAATATTTCACTCCACTCTCTTCTTACTTACATGGTTTCTGACAAAAAGAGTAATTCTTATCCTGGTTTCTCAATACACACGTGTTTTTTTAGTCTACATTCTCTAAAGATTGTCTCTTTGTCGTTGGTTATCCACATTTTGAATTTGCTATACCTATGTGTGCTTTTTTGGTATTTATCCTGTTTGGTGGTCTCTGACCTTTCTGGATTTGTAGTTTAGTGTCTGTTGTGAATTTCAGAAAATTATCAGCCATTATTACTTCAGATATTTCTTCTGTTCCTTTCTCTCTTTACTTTCCTTCTGGTATTCCCATTAGCTGCAAGTTTCATCTTCTATAATTATCCCACAGTGCTGGGATAGTCTGTTCTTTTCTTTTCTT
Source organism: Trachypithecus francoisi (assembly GCF_009764315.1). Taxonomy (NCBI): domain Eukaryota; kingdom Metazoa; phylum Chordata; class Mammalia; order Primates; family Cercopithecidae; genus Trachypithecus; species Trachypithecus francoisi. Next base: position 25,916,203 of record NW_022681455.1, on the reverse strand, counting down.
TTTTTTTTTTCTTTTTGCAATTCAGTTTGGGAAGTTTCTATTGAAGAATCTTAGAGCTCAATGATTCTTCCCTCAGCCATGTCCAGTCTACCAATAACCTCATCAAAGGCATTCTTCATTTTTGTTACAGGTTTTTTATCTCTAGTATTTCCTTTTAATTTTTTTTCTTAAGAGCTTTTATCTCCTGCTTACATTACCCATCTGTTTTTGTATGCTGTCTGCTTTCCCACTAAAGCCCTTAACAAGTTAATCATGGTTATTTAAAGGCTCTGATAATTCCAAAACTGGTATCATATATAAGTCTCGTTCTGATGCTTGTTTTGTCTCTTTCACACTTTGCTTGTTGCTTTTTAACATGCTTTGTAATTTTTGGCTGAAAGCTGAAAATGATATATCTGGTAATATAAACTGAGGTAATCAGCCTTTTAGTGTGAGGTTTTATATATTAACTGGCTAAGAGCTGGGCTCTGTTTAGTATTTGTTGTAGCTGTATGTGCCAGAGGCTTTGATTTCCTCTAGTGTTTTTGCTTTTGTATCCCGTTATTTTGGGGTTTCCCTAGAAATTCTTTCTTAATTACAATCTGTGTCTTGCAGTTTGCTCAGTTGTAATCCACTGTTATTTTATTTGATGTGGTGATAAGGTGTTAGGAAGGGGGAGTATTCTATAATCTTATGATTAGTTTTTATTTGTTTGTTTGTTTTTAAGCAATCCTGGTCCCTGGGCTATGGCCTTCAGAAATATTTCTTATCCTTTTTAACCCTATCCCTTATGTGAGACAGAAAGGCTAGAAAGGGAGGGTTGTTTAATTATCTTTCCCCTGTTCAGGTAAGATCCTACTAAAGTGGTTTCTTTGGCTGGTAGACCTTTGTTATTTAGAACAGAATGCTCTAAGTATATTTCAAAATGGTTATTTTCCTCTTCCCCCTGTCAGAAAAAAAAAAAAAAGAAATTTCTCTCCAATCTTGACTGCAATAGCCTGATGGGACTCATGGAAGTAAAATCCATGAAAGGGTGGGGGTTCCCTAAAACTGGACCCCTCGGAGTTTTTAGCTCTCATGATAGTCTATGCTAAGACTCTGGCAATTCATCACTTACTGTTTAAGTGCTCCTATAAGTTATTATTCTACTAGCTTCTGCTCCTGGCTGATCTTGGCTATGATTCACTGTGATTCTCTGCACCTCTCTTTCCAGTCCCCAGTTTTCAGGGTGATAGTTTTCCTTGTGGCTTAAGTTCTTTGATAGATCTAAGGAAAGTCATTGAGTTTCTGTTTGTTCAGGCATTCTTGCTGTTGTGAGGATGGGAGTGATAACTTCCAAGCTCTTGAGAGTTCAAATCTGAAACCAGAAATCTGGTTTCTCTAGAATATGTCATTTTTTCAAAGCTGATTAGTATCCTATTGGAAATTATAAAGATATCTAATATTTTTATGTAGCTTTTCACAAACTCCTTTTCACATATACTGTGTCACCGGATCCTCATGGTCACCTTAGGCAAATTAATCTTCCTGCTCTTTGTTTTCCATATCTGTAATAATAGAACCTACTGCATCGTTTTTTTAAGGAATACATGTTTTAATTTATGTAAAACATTTAAAACAGTGCCAGACACCTAGTAAGAATTATATATTGTCAGCTAACCATTATTACATAGTTTTATTTTTCCTACCTACATAGTTGAAAAAAAATAAAGTTCAGAAAAATTGAGTAACTTATTGAAGGTTATGAGAAGAGTTTAATTTTAAGTCAGATATTCTAAATTCAAATCTTGATTTATTTTGCCATACTACAGCTTTTCCCTCTCCCATCTCCAATCACATATGCCTAAAAAGCATTCAAGTGACCAGGCATGGTGGCTCACGCCTATAATCCCAACACTTTGGGAGGCCAATGTGGGAGGATTGCTTGAGTGCGGGAGTTTGAAACCAGCTTGGGCAACATAGTGAAACTTCGTCTCTATAAAAAATTTGAAAAATTAGCCAGGCAGAGTAGCATATGCTTATAGTCCTGGTTGAGATGGGAGGATCACGTGAACACAGGTGGTTGAGGCTGCAGTGAGCCATGACTGCACCACTGCACTCCAGCTTGGGCAACACAGTGAGACCCTGTCAACCAATCAATCAATCAATGAAGTATCCAACCATACACACCAGGCACTGTGCTAGCTGTGAGAATAAAAAAGATGAAAAAATACATAAGCTCTGCCTTCAAATAACTCATGGACCATTAGGAGAAAAAATCATGGAGCCAGGTAACTCAAATCAATGTTGCAAGGCCAATGACAGAGAGGAGCACAGGAAATCGGAAGACCACACACCTAGGGAAGGAAAGGGCCTCTGAGAAGTCTTCCTAGATGAGCTGACACTTATTTCAATCTCAACAGACCTGCATGGTAGTCAGGAAAGAAAAAGGATGTCTGGAACATAGCAGGGATTCTCAAACTTTACAAACACCAGGAAAGCTTGTGAAAACACAAATGCTAAGTCCCACCCCAGTTTCTGAGGCTTAATAATTTGCTTTTTTCTTTGACAAAATTCAACAGCCCTTCATGCTAAAAACTCTCAATAAATTCAGTATTGATGGAACGTATCTCAAAATAATAAGAGCTATTTATGGTAAACCCACAGCCAATATCATACTGAATGGGCAAAAACTGGAAGCATTCCCTTTGAAAACTGGCATAAGACAGGGATGCCCTCTCTCCACTCCTATTCAACATAGTGTTGGAAGTTCTGGCTAGGGCAATCAAGCAAGAGAAAGAAATAAAGGGTATCCAGTTAGGAAAAGAAGAAGTCAAACTGTCCCTGTTTGCAGATGACATGATTGTATACTTAGAAAACCCCATCGTCTCAGCCCAAAATCTCCTTAAGCTGATAAGCAACTTCAGCAAACTCCCAGGATACAAAATCAATGTGCAAAAATTACAAGCATTCTTACACACCAGTAACAAACAGAGAGCCAAATCATGAATGAACTCCCATTCACAATAGCTTCAAAGAGAATAAAATACCTAGGAATCCAACTTACAAGGGATGTCAAGGACCTCTTCAAGGAGAACTACAAACCACTGCTCAGTGAAATCAAAGAGGACACAAACAAATGGAAGAACAGACTATGCTCATGGATAGGAAGAATCAATATTGTGAAAATGGCCATACTGCCCAAGGGAATTTATAGATTCAATGCCATCCCCATTAAGCTACGAATGACTTTCTTCACAGAATTGGAAAAAACTGCTTTAAAGTTCATATGGAACCAAAAAAGAGCCCGCATTGCCAAGACAATCCTAAGTCAAAAGGACAAAGCTGGAGGCACCACGCTACCTGACTTCAAACTATACTACAAGGCTACAGTAACCAAAACAGCATGGTACTGGTACCAAAACTGAGATATAGACCAATGGAACAGAACAGAGTCCTCAGAAATAATACCACACATCTACAGCCATCTGATCTTTGACAAACCTGAGAGAAACAAGAAATGGGGAAAGGATTCCCTATTTAATAAATGGTGCTGGAAAATAGGCTAGCCATAAGTAGAAAGCTGAAACTGGATCCTTTCCTTACTCCTTATACGAAAATTAATTCAAGATGGATTAGAGACTTAAATGTTAGACCTAAAATCATAAAAATCCTAGAAGAAAACCTAGGTAATATCATTCAGGACATAGGCATGGGCAAGGACTTCATGTCTCAAACACCAAAAGCAACAGCAACAAAAGCCAAAATTGACAAACGAGATCTAATTCAACTAAAGAGCTTCTGCACAGCAAAAGAAACTACCATCAGAGTGAATAGGCAACCTACAGAATGGGAGAAAATTTTTGCAATCTACTCATCTGACAAAGGGCTAATATCCAGAATCTACAAAGAACTCAAAGAAATTTACAAGAAAAAAACAACCCCATCAAAAAGTGGGCAAAGGTTATGAACAGACACTTCTGAAAAGAAGACATTCATACAGCCAACAGACACATGAAACAATGCTCATCATCACTCGCCATCAGAGAAATGCAAATCAAAACCACAATGAGATACCATTTCACACCAGTTAGAATGGCAATCATTAAAAAGTCAGGAAACAACAGGTGCTGGAGAGGATGTGGAGAAATAAGAACACTTTTACACTGTTGGTGGGACTGTAAACTAGTTCAACCATTGTGGAAAACAGTGTGGCGATTCCTCAAGGATCTACAACTAGAAATACCATTTGACCCAGCCATCCCATTACTGGGGATATACCCAAAGGATTATAAATTGTGCTGCTATAAAGACACATGCACCCACATGTTTATTGCAGCACTATTCACAACAGCAAGGACTTGGAATCAACCCAAATGTCCATCAATGATAGACTGGATAAAGAAAATGTGGCACATATACAACACGGAATACTATGCAGCCATAAAAAAGGATGAGTTCGTGTCCTTTGTAGGGACATGGATGCAGCTGGAAACCATCATTCTCAGCAAAGTATCGCAAGAACAGAAAACCAAGCACCGCATGTTCTCACTCATAGGTGGGAATTGAACAATGAGATTACTTGGACACAGGAAGGGGAACATCACACACCAGGGCCTATTGTGGGGAGGGGGAAAGGCGGAGAGATAGCATTAGAAGATATACCTAATGTAAATGACGAGTTAATGGGTGCAACACACCAACACGGCACATGTATACACATGTAACAAACCTGCACATTGTGCACATGTACCCTAGAACTTAAAGAATAATAAAATAATAATAATAATAATAATAATTTGCATTTTTAATGAGTTCCTTGACACAGGTCAAAACAAAAGAGTTGGCCAAAGATGAAGTGGGAAGTGTATAGGAGGTAGATTCTGAACAGAATTTCCTGCTGTGTTACGGAGACCCTGCTTTATTTATCCTGAAAGCCACTAGGAAGGGATAGAGTGAAGATTTTAGTCTGCTCAGATTTACCATGAAATAGGATGGCTATTTTTTTATTGCAACATGTAAAGCTGACAAGAGGAGGCAAATGTGGCAATAATCCTGGTAAGAAATGATGAGACTTGAAGGAAGGTATCCATAATGGGAACAGAGGGAAGAAAAGCTAATGAAGGGACTTATGCTACGTGATGGTAGACTTGCTGATTGATAAGCTAAGGAAGAAATGAGAGAGGAAAGTCAACTCTGGAAGACTAGATGGAAGGTGGTAACACTGATCTGAGCAACCTCTTCATCAACTAAGATGGACCCTAAGATGAAGGAAACAAAGTTACCTATGGGGTAAGGGTTCAGGGCCAGCTGGCAAGGCAAATTTCTAAATTCCTACAGCTCTAAACATCCTAACAACAGGAACTATCAGATCCCTTCTATTCTGATTTACAACCCAGACAACTACGACTCTGACTGGACAGACAGCTAGCCTTACATTCTTTTTTGATAAGTAACTGCAGACCTGAAACTAGTTTCAGCCAGTGTACAGAGGCTGCACACAAACTGTCTTCATGTACTATAGTTCTAACATAAAGAACTAAATTCACCCTCATTTTAATGCTAAAACCTCACCCCAAAGTGAATATGAGATGTATGTTACATATGTTTACCCACTGCACATGCACTCTGCTCCCCTCATAAATATGTATAGCTTCCACCCAAGCCTGCTGAATATGTACAACTCGACTGTATGATGCATGCCTTGTGAGGCATAAAACCCAACCTGCCCTTCCCTTCTTTGAAGAGAGGAGCACATTCAGCACACACTAGAGGCTGTCTCTTCTCAGTTTGCAAATCATCATTAATGAAGCTATCCTTTCTAAAATTTAGCCATCTTGGTGGTCTTTTGGATGACATCACCAAGGAGAAAGAACAAAGGGGGAGGAAAAGTTCAAAGATTCCTCAAATAATACCACAGTGTGAGTGGAGCAGGCTTCTTCAGATGGGAAATATTTGAGCACATCTAAAATGCAGAGAAAGGTGGCCATAGAAAGAGAAGGATGAAGATATGGGAGAGCAAGGGAATGATTCAGAGGTTTCTAGCAGAGGGCAGAATAAGGGAGTCAAATGCACCAGGGAATGGCTGGGCTTTGAAGTGGAAGGTACCTCTGAGTTTGCCAGTATAGAGGCAGGAATGGCTGTGGATTTATATACATTTATAGATGAGGATGGTAAAGTGAGAGCTCAGAATACACTAAATTTCTTGATGAAGACAGAAGAGAGGGATCCATCTGTTGAGGACGAAGAGGAGGGAAGCTGTGCAAACTGATATTCAGTTCCACACACTTCTCCGACAGTCAATCAGGAAGTTAACTATACTTTAACTATACTTAAGCTCCAGCATGTTGATGTTGTAAGAATGTTATTTTATTCCACTTAAATTGCATGACAAGCTTTAGTGTTCCTTAGTTTACTCCTCCTCCAGTCATGCATTACCCCAGTTGTGGTCACAAGAACGCAAGACAATGTGAAAAAAAATAAATAAATAAAAATAAACTTTGTAAAATAACAAAGTATTGTTAATACCTTCAGGAACATAACCACAATTTAAATGTGAATTGCTTATAATTAAGCTACTGTTTCTTTAATACCTTTTGCAGAGCCTCTTCTGTTTTTTCAGGGTTTGTTTTTAGGGCTTGAGAAGCATCATACATAGGAATTGGCATAAATCTTAACGTGTAGTTCCTAGAAAAAGGAGAAAATAATATACTTATTTAAAAATAACTTCCTATTACCTTAATTAGCACTCATTTTTAAAAAAAATCCAAAAGGATAGCTGCAAGAGTAGCTTAGAAAATTCCAAACCACCAGACCATTTAGACCACTAGATCGCAGATTATCCTTTGTAATAACCACATGTCCAATACTACAGGCAACCACATTAATTCACACTACCTACAAAACTGACACAACTTTGAGGAATGCAGTTTTGTTGTTTTGTTTTTAGTTTTGGATTCCATCAAGGACAGAATTTTCACACTAGGATTGAAAAGATGAACAGAGGGCAAGCCTAGGGAAAGTCCAACATCAACTCGCTACATGGGTTTTAGTAACCAATAGACCTGACTGTACCTGGGTCCCCACAGTGATTATGTGTGACAACCAGCCCCAAACTGGTAGAGGGAAAAACAGAAATAAAAACAAAACATTTGCTTGCAAAGCAAGCCATTAGTGCCCACAAAACAGTCTATTAAGTTTCTGGGCTCCATTAAATGATGATGTCCAGTATACATAGGATTGTCTCTTTTAAAGCTGCTGGGAAAGGGTCTGCTGCCTGGCTAAACACTCTGACCTCTGCAGGTCCTTTCAGCTTGAGTTCAAGAGCTGCTGTCCACCAGGCTCTAGAAACCAAATGAAGTAACTGTTGATTGCTGTATATTATCCCATTGCTACTGGCAGGCCTATTGAACACAAACATGCAGGAGTGAGCCATTTTTGTGTGAGGAAAACACACAGAACTCTGAATCTGGTCCCTGGCCTTTGATCCTGACTTTGCTGCAAACTGCTACGTGCTGAAATGATCATTAACACCTGCTCACCTACCACAAACTCCAGTATTAGAGATGACTTCTGTCCTCCACTCCAAAATGCATCTGTCCATTTCTATAACACGGTGTTCAGGAAGAGATCAACTTCACCTTGGGCTACTTGGTGGCAACTGGGACATTAAAATTGCACAGTCAGCTGCCTTGTTTTAGGACTCTAAACTATCAGCAGCACTCACAGTGTGCTTCTGGGGCATATTTAGATGACATCTATTGGAAGAATAAATTAGCAACTAACTCGTAAAATAAGGTACTAATAAAGAATAAATAATAAAACCATCAACTTAATAGTAGCAGTCTAGATGGGCTACTGAAAAAAAAAATTCACCCAGTCCAACTTACAGGGTAGCTTCATGTAAAATAATCAGACAAACAGAAAGTTGCAATTTCTATAGCTCTGATTTTTAACTTAGCTTTGTTTTAGCAAAATTGTTTTTCTTTGCCTTCAGAAAATCCAGCCAAATGAAACTAAGAGACAATATGTCTTTTTTATGGCCTTCACAATTCTTCTTTCCCTCATCCAATTTTTATCATGTTACAGACCAGCATAGTTTATTTAAACCAAATGTGATTTTGAAGCATTGGCATCTTGGAGCAGAGCATACGTAATCGACTGTGATGAAGGCAGTCTGACAGTCTATCTGGAAACGTTGAGTATTGGTTGTCCATGCTCCTGACTTCTTCCAAACACCAGCCTGAGCTGGCAGTCTACATCAGGGTGGCAACTGTGCTGTTAGCATCCAGATGCAGTGTGAATAAATGTTTCCATTTGGGGTTTTGTGGTGCAACAGGAGTAACCATAGGGGGGTCTACAATCATGCAGTGGCAATGCTAAACTGATGGTCTGAGCTGCTTAACCCCTATTTAGTGATGGCCTGGGGTCAGTAAAGGGAAGAGGCTGAGAGATGAGTCCCTGTGATTTTGTAGTGGCAGTAACTTTGAACTCCTGGCTAAAGTAGAGCCACAGAATTTAGAAATGGAAGGGACTTGGAGATCATTTATCCTAATCCTCTCACTTCATGAAAAAAGAATTAATCAGAGAGATTAAATGACTTGATCAAGATCATAGGCTTGTGGGTGACAGAACTGAAGACTGAATGAAGGACTCCTGATTCCTAGTCTAGGGTTGTACCACAATACCATGTCAGGCATGAGAGGCCCTCCTGGGAGGCCTCATATATACAAGGAATCTGGAAAAACACAAAATAATGAGCATTTTCTCCCCTTTCCCAGGGAAACGGCTTCTATGCTATCGGCCCCTTATTTTTCACCCATATCTTATAGCCTCTCATTTTTAATTGTATAAATCTGCTTTGTTCACTTCTGCCTTTATAATACAATATGAGGACTGAAAAGCCCAGAAAGAACCACATTCCTAGTTTTACTTTCAACTATGTCTAGTATTATTTTCTCATTTAGTTTACTGGGAAAGTAAATTCAACAATAAATAATAACTGTAGGCTTTAGTTACTGAAGTAATGAAGAAAGTCTTTCATAGTAATGACACAACTTAGCCCTGGGCTTACCATTTATCAACTTCACCTTTATTTTCTGGACCTCAGCTTTCTTCTCACCAGTGAATTCAAAGGTGTCACAATAGGCAAAAGAACAAGACCCAGTGTAGATTGTGAACGACAAAGGGGAAAGGAAACAAGCCAAGTGTCACACAGCCCCTTTCCCCTTTCCGTGATCTCATTTAATTTTCACGACAGTGTGGTGTTTTTAGCAGAACAGGCATCTGTGCCCTCATTTCATACATAAGGAAACTCCCACCAGGGAAAATTCAATGTCTTCCAAGATCCCATAGCTGGTTAGCTGTAGACTAAACTCAGACCCAGATCTTCTGATCCCCAATAAACAGTTGCTTCTATTACCCCACAGATAATATATATACCATTGGTTTTGTTTTTTTATTTTCCTAGAAAGAAATCCTAATTCAAACTTACTTTTCCATAGCAACAGCTATATCCTGAAAGCCTTGTGCAGTGATGTTGTTCTTGTCCCATATTACAGTCCTGTTTGAAAACCAAATCACATAAATGATCAGACACTTAGAGAAAATGATTCTCGCATTGAATATAAACCTCTTATAGACAGCACTGTCTAGATATTTCAGTACAGTCACATTATAGGAGGAAGGAATAATGTTCATCTTCATTTCTAACAAAACAAGGATAAGCATTTCCCCCAATATTATATTCGTAACACATTTATCATGCAAGTAGTGTGGAAAAACTGTACTAACAGCAATAGCACATATACTAACTTAATATTATGTTATCTAACTTTCACTAGACAGAAAACTCTAAATTCCAATATTTCTCTGATATTCTCCCAATAATATTCTCATATTTATGTCTGAGGTGGAAGCTATTTACAAAAGATGCTAACCAGTTCCATGCCCAATATAAAGAATTTCAGCTACTAAGATTTCCCCCCCCAAACAGTAAAACACTAGTGTTTCTAAAACACTAGAGAGAATCTGTCATAGTTCTTTGTGTTTTCATTACTTCCCTGACATGGCTTAATTAGTACTCCTAGGAATTTCCTCACTCTGCTGGCAAAACATCAGTTACTATAAACAGGTAATGTTACCGATGTTACCTGTTTATAGTTTGCTTATAGTTTTGTTTGCTTTTTAAACACAAAATGCATTTGGAGAGAAAAATACTACTTTACCTTCAGAATGTGTATACTTCAGAGATATTTAGGATTTGTCAGTTCACCCTGACACATAAAACAGCTTTTATTTGTCTGGATGATCCCAGCCTCACAACTTTCACTGCCTTCCCTTCCTAATCTGGATGACCTTCTTTACACACATACTGACCTTCAAAGAAATTGCTGCAGATTTTGGCTTTTGGCTTCAGTTTAGACAGAAAACTCAGACTTTTATGCCAGAGAATAGAAAAACTTCATAAAAGAGCCCTTGAGGAGCAACGTGAATTGACTCTTCATTCACCAGACTGTTGACCTAGGTAGCAACTCCAATCTCTCTGAATGATGGATGGCAACGAGTTGCCAGTGGAGCTAGTCCTTGAGAAAAGCCACACTTAGGAAACATGGAATAAAACTGCTAAAGAGAACAGCTAGCACCCAGTGTGAGCCTGGTTTTGAACCAGCAGACCTTTCGTGCCCCTTGTTTCTAAGTCTTTATATTGGCAGGCATGAGCAAGGGGGTTAAGACCTTGCGCTCACAGCAAAGTATGGGCTCTGCTCACTTAGTGCTGCCTACAAAACCCTCATAGCTTTTCACTGCCTTTACCCACACACTGATCAGCTATCAACACTGATGTGAAATAGGAAATCGTGGCAGTTCTCAGTCAGGTTCTACCGTACAACAGAACTATAAGACAACAAACCAAAAGAATCACGATGTCTAAATTTGGGAACACCCTCCTCATTATTCCGACAGAAGTCTTGACATTGTCACCTCTTCTCAGCTGGCCTCATGGGAAGCTGAGGTCCCCTTGGGCCCAGCGGCTCTGCAATGCTTGCTGTTCAGAATCTGCTCCAAGCCTTCCTCATGAGCAGGGAGGGCAGGATCTCTCTACCTGAGCTTAGTGTTGATCTGCAGTGCTTTGGCCAGCATCTTCGCTCCCATGTCCCCCATTCCGTTCCCGCTAATGTCCACTTTGGTCAGGGAGGTGTTGCTTCCCAGGGCATTGATGATGATGGTGACTTCAGTCTTGAGTTTCGAGTCAGCCAGGGACAATGACTGCAGAGGCTGTGGAGCAAATGACACGCGGCACTCAGCAGTCTCATCAAAGCAGCACCCACTCTCCACGATACATCTCGTGGAGAATGACAGGGGATGGACCCACTGCACGTGTCTGATTTTAGAACTGCTACCTAAAAGACACTCATGGATAGAAACTGAAGGTTCTGGCACAAAATGGACCACTGGAGTCAAAGATGGGGAACTTGTGTTTTAATGCTGAATATCTAACACTTCTCTCTTAAGGGAAGCCAGGGAAAGACAAGTAGGCTGACAAATGCCAGCTTTAAGCAGAGGATAGGATGAAATTTAAAAAAACAAAAAACAAAAAAAAAAACCATAACATAAAAATTTCTCAGCTTTAATATGATCACCCTTTATACCCATTTTATTTTTATACAAGGTGAAATGACACCTTAAAATACTAATAGAGGGCAAATGCAAGATAAAAGCCAGCCAGGATTAATAATAGCTGACAATTATTGAACAATTACTATGTTTAACCACCATTTAAGCTTTTCATGTGTATTAATTCACTTAATCTTCCCACTAACCCATTACTTAGATGCTACTGTTATCCCATTTCCCAAACCAACAAACAGAAAAGTCAGGTGACTCAACCAAGGTTACATTGTTAGAAAGGACCTGAACTAGGATTCAAACCCAGATGTACTGGTTCCAGATTTCATGCTCCTAACCTTATACCACATCTCCCTATTAGCATATTGCAGATCTTTTTGATCATCACCCTTTAATTTTATCTTTTTTTTGAGACAGAGTCTCGCTTTGTGAAGAATGCACAGGCTGGAGTGCAGTGGCACAATCACCACTCACTATAGCCTTGACCTCTTGGGCTCAAGCCATCCTCCCCGCCCAGCCTCCCAAGTAGCTGGAACTACAGGTGTGCGCCACCACGTTCGGCTCATTTAAAAATTTTTTTTTGTAGAGACAGGGTATGACTATGTTGCCAAGGCTGGTCTCGAACTCCTAGGCTCAAGTGATCCTCTCTTGGCTTCCTAAAGTGCTGGAATTACAGGCGTGAGCCACCGCACCCAGCCTTAACTTCATCTGTTAAGTTTCAGTCAGAAGATACATCTACAATTCTTTTTTTAAGTCAAACTTGTGTGTGCCCTTTTTTTTTTTTTTTGAGACAAGGTCTCGCTCTGTCCCCCAAGCTGGAGTGCTGCAATGGCATAATCTCGGCTAAATGCAACCTCCACCTCCCGGGTTCAAGCGATTCTCCTGCCTCAGCCTCCTAAGTAGCTGGGATTATAGGCACCCACCATCATGCCTGGCTAGTTTTTGTATTTTTAGTAGAGACAGGGTTTCACCATGTTGGCTAGGCTGGTCTCAAACTCCTGACCTCAGGTGATCCACCAGCCTCAGTCTCCCAAAGTGCTAGGATTAAAGGCGTGAACCACCACACCAGGTCTTGTGTGACCTTTTTATTTGACCATAAGCTGTATGGTGAATCCAAACCAGCCCACTCATTGTCCATTTAAACCAGATATTGAAAGCCACTCAGCCTAAAGGCAGGTTTTGTTTGTCCTGCGTGGTATCTGACCAAAATAATAATAATAATAAATTAATAGAGCTTCCTACTTACACCCAGCTCACTTTACTAGTTTATGTTGCGTTCCTAGCCCTGTGGGCATTTGAGTTTGCATTCCTTGATTTAAGCCATAACTTATTGAAGTGGGGTAAGAATTCCAGGTTAACCAGGTTGAACCAATGTGCCTCTAAATGTCAGAACTCAGACTTCCCTGGGAGATCTGGATGTCTCCTGGGTTGCGTGGAGTGCTCTATATTGTCCTAGCCACACTAAACAAACTGTATGGTTATTGCATAAGCAGTCCCAACATTACAGGAAGTAGTGATAGAAGCAGCTTCTGCGGTAATCTATGACAAAGTTCCACAATGGCCTGGGGATTGGAGCTCTCAAGGTGTGCCTGGGTGGTCTACATGACAGCCCCCACACACAGCCTGGGATTTATGTATGTCTACTCAACCACTTAACGTTGACTTCCAAAGCAATATCTGTGAGAGGTTCATCTACCAAAGGGCTACAGGAGACAGAATGAGGGTGTTGATGGTTTCAAGACTCAGATATCAACAAAGCATTATTATGCATGTGGTTGGTACCAAGAGACAATATTATCGTCCTTATCATCCAAATTTACCATGGCTTTCAAAGTTAATACATTTACGGTAAAATCAAAAGGTAATGCTGTATTAATAAGAATCAAATTTATAAAAGTTAAATGGCCTAGTAAGTGCTAAGGCAATTAAAACCTGGGCCAAAAAGTCTGCATCCATTTAGACTCAAGCGGGTTTAGCTTGGTTTCTTCAATTTTCTTAACATCCTACATACAGGTAAGCAGAAATGATAACTAAAAATGTTTCAGGCTCAGGAAACTGTTTTAAAGAAAAACAAACAAAATATGCTTTAAAAAAGATGTAATCACATCTTTCATCATTTCAATAATCTTGATTCAATTACTACAAAAATGATATAGCTTCTTCCTAATATTGGAAAACTGCCAACTCTCTGAGCTATCAAGCATCAATTCCAGGACTATATTCAAATTCTAATACACCCCAGTTAATACTTAAAAATAATAGGCAGTCATTAATGTGAACAGAACAGCCTGAATTGCATGCATATTTATAAGGTCATCCCTTCTTGATTTATTGTACTTCCGTGTAACATTACTATTTGAAATCTTACTATTTCTTTTTCATAGCTGAACATGCTTAATCTGAGAATCTGAGAATCTCACTCCCAGGAGAAACACATTCTGTTCTGCTGGTTACAATATGGGTTCATATGTATAATACTTCAGAACAAACTCCCTGTCATCTTGGCCCCTCTATGTTACTGTCCCATGACTCTGGGTGCAACAGCCTGAAAACCACTGTCTATAGATGAAGGTGACACTGGAATCCACCAGCATCTAGGTTTTTCAGCTGAACATAATGTATAACACTGGGTGAATAAGGTATTCCATAGGCTGGTCAAAGAACAAGCTCTACAAACACCAGGTCAGAATGTAAAAAGCAAAGAGATTACTTTTTTAATATGTAAAACTCGTAAATAAATAAAACAAAAAATGATCCCAATTGTACCAGGTATCGATAAAATTTTTATCATCACAAGACTCATCTCCTAATCATTTCAAATTGTTTTGCATATTACCCATTTAAAAGTAGAAAAAAATAGAAGGTAATTGCTTTCGGAAAAAGCCATCTACTTTTCAATGGCAGGAACATAAAAAGCTTTTCATTGTACAGCATTACGAGCAACACTCTATTCAAACTTTTAACTTGACAAAATTCACATTTATATACCAAACTTCATCACCTGCAAATATGGTTTTAGGTATATTTTAACTATTATCTTTAAGTAACAGACTTCCAGAATTATAGATGGTTTGAAGAACCTCACGTAATGACCAAAACATAAAATTTATATACTTTTCATAAAAATATAAATTTTCCTAAAGTATGTGTTAAGAAAAAAAACCTTTTGGGGTGAATATTAAGTATAATTACATAATATTAGCTTCCATAATCTGTTAAAACTGGGCCAATACTGGAAAATCAGAAACTCAGACAAAGCAGAGTGATGCAAAGTCAAATTAAATATGTAAAGCAAACAGCATAAACTCCGAGAAGTCTAAATTACATTCTAATTATATCCCTAATTTCAATAACCCAGCATAAGAGCAACAAAATGTGGGGTTTATTAGCAAATGAGGGTAAGGAGAAGTGCTGAATTCATTAAATAATAATGAGATTCATTTTCTAGCCCACAAGTTGAAAATTGCATCTACAATGAAGAGGAAACAGAACAGAATTTTCTCCTGCCCACCAGCTCAGAGGCCCACCAAAGAAGTGGGGGCAACAGCAAGTGAGGAAGTGTCCAGTGTCCATCCCTCCTGGCCTCTTAGCTTTCACAGAAAAGTCAGCTTACAGCTGTAATAGAATTTGCTATTCCCTGGTATGAAATCAGAAGGGAAAATTACACTTTTTCAAAATGTGACATACTCCACATGATTAATATAAAAATCACCCTCATGACCTACAAAAGCAGCTATTACAAAACATGAATAATATAACTCTTCATAGTAGGAATACAAACTGATCTGAGTTTTAGGAACTGGAAAAGCTGAGTCTGATGACTAAATAGGACTTTGAGAGGAAAGGGACAAAATCTTAAAGAGCATCAGTAAAGTGTAAGATGTAACACACCAGCTCTAAATTAAATGGATTCATGGTAGAGTGCTTCTTACTTTGTCCATAAAATAACTTTTCTTTCTCCTAATCCATTTTAAAGGGCAGGAAAATAAGATACTATTTGAAATTAAACTTCTTTACCCTGAACTAAATTTTGGTCAGGGGCGACTAAAGGGAATTAAAAATACAGAGCGCTACTAGACTTCAAGCAGCAATTAAAGATGGAAGAAAACTTCCTTGGTCTCCTATAATTCCACATAATTATTAGATGAAATTCAAATTAGCAATATGATATTTCTCAGCATTATATAAGGTCATGAAGTCAACTAGATTGTAAAAATTCATGCCTGCAGATTAGATTATTAGCTAAAGTTAGGAAGTAGTAACGCTAATTAAAAGATAGGCCCAGGAGTCAATTTATACTTCTTTCTATTAGTGACAATCTTTCTTTAATTGACAGTGCGTTGAATGAAGTAAAAAAGTGAGTTTTTAAATACATTCTACAACTCTACTAAAGCATATTTATTCCATTTTTAAAAAGTAATGGAAAATGTATACATTGATAACACTATCTGAAAGGATTTCAGAATTAATCCAGTAGAAATAATCAGTAAGAATGGCAACAAACAGAAGATTTCAGTAAAAAATGTTTAACATCATACTCACTGATTCTTCATCTTGAATCATCTGTACTAAGTTGTCCAATACAGGTGTCAGATTTCTAAAGAGATTTTAGAGATGTGGACAGTGGAATCAAATCAAAAGCTTTCAGGAGGCTGGTTATTTTCATCATTGTCATATAAAAAAATTCAAAACTCTTACTTGGATTTCATATTATTAAAATTTTTGCCTAACGCCAGGTGTTGTATTGATCTGTTTTTACTGAGCCACACTATTAAGGTAGATAGGTCAGATTCTAAACCTGGAAAGAATCAGAGTAAATAAAGCATCAAAACACATGTGTATAAATTAATTCTCAGCTGGAACACAATTAAGCAAAGGTGACATGTAGTTGGATGACTTCCTTTGCCTTCCTGAGGGGCCTGGGATTCTAATCTTTCATTTTCAAAGGCACTCTTTGCTCTCTTTTCATGCCCTATTATTTCACAGGGATAAATTCATTCTCTACAAAGACTTATCTAAATCTCTTATACAATCAGTGGCTAAACCAAGTCAGCAGGAAATGGGAATGAATAATGGCAGAAAGTTTCATCTCTCCCCGCCACTCTGTTAGAGAAGATTCCAACAAACTGCTCACTGGGGGGTAAGTGGAGTTAAAGTTGTCTATGCAAATTTCACAGGTTCATACTAACATGATACTACAATCAGCAGAAATGAAGCTAATGAAATAAGCTTCTGAATAAATAAACAAGAGTACAATTTTATTATCAGCAAGAATGCAAAAAGTTGGGCTCAGACCTTTTTCAATGTACTGGTGATATTTTTGCAACTGAGTTGTTTTACTGCATAGACTTTGCATAGTTGGCCACAGAATCAACTTAGTAAGACTCTGGCACAGTTTTATTCTACAAATAAATCCTATTATTAAATTTAAAAGCCCTATTAGTTAAGAAATAAAATAACATTTTTATTAAGGTATGTCTGGATTTGGGTAGAAGATTATTTTCCCCATATTAACTTGTTTCAAAAAAAAATTTCAGTTTCGTTTCTTTTCTGATACCTGACTTACCATTGTCGGAGATGTCTAAGCTGGTGATGTTGTGTATTTCAGCAATGCAACCTTCTAATACTTGAGCACCTCCTGATCTCAGCTAGAGAAACACAAACCAAACACAGAGTAAAGTCTTCACTCTACTGGAAGTGTAATCAAAATATTAAAAATAGGAGAGATAGTCAGTCTTAAAATAAACTTAGTACCAAAGAAAAAGTAAAAGCTTATCAACTCCAAAGAAGCCTATCACTAGCCATTGCTGCTGTAAAGAGCCTATCACTAGCCACTGCTGCTGTTTTCTGTGCCACGTGATCCCACATTAAATCCTAAAACCATTAGAAAAAAACGAAAGAGAAACAAGATGACTACCACCCAGGCCACTATAGTAGCAAAGCAGTGTCAACCCGGAAGAACTTCTTCATTTCTGACTTTTGGAAATCTAATAAATTCATTTTATACATGAGAAAATTACTGTTTTATTTGACTGTTACCGATTCCAAGGTATAAACTCTCCACCCAACCAAAGGAGACAATAAAGACTTACTTTGATTGTCAAACATTTCAGGAAGGACCCATCCCTACCTGTTCTAAGAAACGAGTGTGAGTTCTCACTAATAATTAGCTAACCAAAGATGACTGCAAAATGACTTGTACAAATGCTTTGAGTCATGGAGAGAAAATTGTTGAATTAATATAAAATATCATTATGATGATTATTTTAGAGCAAAACTAAGTGCAAATTATTCTCACCTCATTTGCAATTTTATTTAAAAGAGAACAACAACCTGAAAAACCCAATACAGCACTTTTCATCTTTTCCTATGAAATCAAAGTATATTGTACAGGAGTCATAATATCTTTGTATTTTCCATTCAGCAATATCTGTTGAGTTCTTACTCTGTGTAAGACACTGTGAAGGATGCAAAGTTCCCTAAGCTGTGGCCCTTTTGCTCAGTAAACTTATTATCTAATGAGGAAAAACAAACTATCATTTATTGGAAACCTGTGAACCAAGGAACATGGCAAGTCCTTTACTCATGTAGGAAAATTAAAATTTATAAAAATTTTGACAACAAACTTACAATACAAGGTGCTATTTTCCACATATCTAGGTTTTGATGTAAGAATTAGAAGAATCCTCATTTCCCTATTTTGGATGCAATATTTTGCTGGTTCCTTGGATCAGAACGTGCCAACTTCTCTGGTTTTTTTGTATGGTAAGCAGAGAGTTCTGCACAGATCTTTGGGAATGCTCTCTATTCAGAAGAATTTCAGTGGGGATGTTTACATTCAGCCATTCCTACTTTTCTGAGACAGCATCTCACTGTGTTGCTCAGGCTGGTCTTGAACTCCTGGGTTCAAACAATCCTCCCACCTCAGTCTCCCAAGTAGCTGGAATTATAGGCATGTGCCACCGCATCTCACCATTTCTACTTTTTAAGGTGACAGATTGCTCTAAGGTGAGCTCTGAAGTAGGGTATTGCAGAGAGGCAGATCTCTCCAAGGGACTGGTTTTCATACTTCAGGGAAACCAAAACCAACTTCACAGCTGAAGGGCTTCTAACCTATGAGTGAAGCTATTGTCAGGAGAGTGGCAGGCCCATTTCACTACACCTGCTTGTTTTCTCAGGCGCTCTCCAGCTTACCCAAATGCCCCATCAGGCCTGTCTCATCATGACACCTGTACATCTTCCCCAGCACCTTGCTACTCAAAATCTGAGATGAATAAGTACAGAAATTGAGTGTAAAGATTTTAGAAACCTTAGTAGTAAACATTTTAGGTCTGTTGTATCTAATCACAAAAATTGGGGGCTTGTATATCTCGCATCTTTCTAAATCTTTCTTGTATTTTGTTCTTATTATATTTTATAAATGTATTGGTTTATGATAGATTGGAAGTTTAAAAAACATAAAAATAATTTATTTACTACAGATAGTTCTGAAAAGCATGGCTCTTGGTCACAGCTTGTTTATACTTGAAGAATTAAATGTGTACATACACTATGTCAAAGCTAAAAATAAGAACTAATTTAAGTAAACACTTCTCCAAAAACAATTTGATTTTTAGAGCAAGAAAAAAGTACGCTTTTGAGAAGGTAAGTGTAACTGCGTAAGTCTTTACAATTTCATATTTGCTGAGAGTTATTTACTTGTTGAGAAATAAAATTTCTGTTAGAAAATGTCTATGTTCTATCAGTTTAAAGTATAGTAAAAATATTCCATTTATAGAAATAGAAAATATAGGTAACATTTAAAGGTTTAACTTTGCTTATACATACTCCTTACTGATAATATTTGCAGCATATACACATAAAACATATTTTCCAATATTTAAAAAATAATCAAATGTATCAATATATTCTAATTGATTCATAAAGTACTTACACAATGGCCAAGCTAATGAAAGCCCAAGGAGAAAAAACAGAAAACATTATCAGCAGTATGCAGAGCAAGAATAAAGGAGAAGCTAAAGTCTCTATCAATACAAAATGTAAAAAAGCAAAGAGTCAGGAAAAATACTTCTAACTAAAATTTGCTCCCAAAACAAAAATTTAGATACAAAAATAACTGAGCTTCAGTTACCAAGAACATTCAATTTAAGTCACAGGTTATTAAATGTCTAAAATTCTCCAAAAGCTAAAGCTTTCCCAAAACAGTAGAAGCTTTTTCATTACTGTAAATGAAAATCCTTTTAAATGAATTTGCATAATTAGAGGCTGTCTGCATGTGTGCATGTAAAACTGGTTTTTAAATTACCCTTATTTGGATCCCACACACTACCATTATTTAAAAGAAAGCAAGATCAAAGAGAAGTAAATGTGACTAAAATGACGAACACTTTTTGAACTGTTAAAAATAAAATCACATTTCCTTCAAGAGAGTAGTATCCTCTCACTCACATTTCTGATCTTACTCATAATTCTAAGGAAAAAGTAATATCAAACACTCAAATATCCATAATGGGGATAAGCACAGCAAGGAAAATTAAAATCTAGAAGGAACTTTCAATAATTTACTTTCCTTCCTTAATATCATTTATCATTTAAAAAAATATAAAATGACCCCCAAATTATCTACTATTCTTTCATAGGGCTTCCAATAGTAATTTTTTAAATTAATTTTTATCCTGGGAAATTTTCATACATAAAACTGAATGGTGTAGGTTTCTCCAAGGACAGAAAAAATGATTAGACAACATCCAGTTCATAATGCCCACTTTCTAGCAGGATTTGATGCCAAATAACAATCTAGTACCTAAGAAGGATATATATAAATACAGTTGTTTTCTTTTTTGTTTGTTTGTTTGTTCGAGACAGAGTCTCACTGTCTCCCAGGCTGGGGTGCAATGGCACAATCTCGACTCACTGCAACCTCTACCTCCTAGGTTCAAGCAATTCTCCTGCCTCAGCCTCCGAAGTAGCTAGGATAACAGGTGTGCACCACTATGCCTAGTTAATTTTTGTATTTTTAGTAGAGACGGGTTTCACCATGTTAGCCAGGCTGGTCCTGAACTCCTGACCTCAAGTGATCTGCCTGCCTTGGCCTCCCAAAGTGCTGGCATGACAGGCGTGAGCCACCATGCTCAGGCAAATACAGTCATTTTCAAAGTGCAAATAGGTGCAGATATTCATTGCTTTCATATATGCATCCTGTCACGTGAAACATTTGCAATTCTGCGTTCCATACCTGGCCTGACAGGGAAGTGATAGGTGAGGGGAACTACAATGATGCTTGCCTCAAGGTTGGTTGAATGATTATCAAACGGAATGAAACTGTAAAAGTTTCTATTCAATTGCTGCAAAACTCATTACAAATGTCAGTATTTGATGTTCTTTTTTCTACTCATCATGAATTGCAATAAACTGTAGGATCATCTTCAGAAAAGTTTCCACTTAAAGAAACTAACTCCCACACCCAGGCCTGCAACTAAGCCACAACTATAATTAATTGCCCTTTGCATCTTCTCTGAAGTATTAGAGATTTTTGTCTCTCATTTGGAAGGAGATTAAGTTTGAAGAATTTAGTCCCATCATTTACCAATTCTTCTCTTAATGTATAACTATGAAGTTATAACATTTTTAAACATATAAGAATGCACATGGCCAAGCACAGTGGCTCACACCTGTAATCCCAGCACTTTGGGAGGCCGAGGTAGGTGGATTACTAGAGGTCAGGAGTTTGAGACCAGCCTGGCCAACATGGTGAAATCCATCTCTACTAACAATACAAAAATTAGCTGGACACAGTGGCATATGCCTGTAATCCCAGCTACCCAGGAGGCTGAGACAGGAGAATAACTTGAACCCTAGAGGTGCAGGCTGCAGTAAGCCAAGATTGCACCACTGCACTCCAGCCTGGGTGACAGAGCAAGACTTTGTCTCAACTAATGAAAAAAAAGAAAAAGAATGCATAGATCCATTGCCTCTCTTCAGATACTTGGGTACATGGGAAGAATACTCATGAATGACAATATCACTACTGCCATATAAAATGGTTTTGAAGCTCTTCAGAACTAACCTAGAGGGCAATGGAATACACACATTTATCTGAACATCTGTACTGACACTAAATCCTAACCCTTTGAGAATGAATAAGGATCAGCCACAGGCCATCCTGAAGCTAATCTGGCCATGAAGTATAATACTGTCTTGTGCCCAAAAAATCAGGTTTCAAGAAGAATTTGTCTCACCAATAAGCTGATGAGAGTAATCCTTATTGAAAGATGTAAAACAGCTTTGAAGGCAATTCCCAAAAATTTTTTGGTAAAGATTGAATATTCATAAAGCTTCTAAATAAAAATTTTTAGAAGGGCAATACTGACCTATGATATCAATTCTGACATTCCAAATAAAGCTCCTCCATCGCAAATCTTTTACACCCTAGATGATGGCTCACATATGCTGGGCTGGCGTAGTGACGTTGTACCAGAGCTAGCCTTGAAAACCATTATTTCCATTCAATAGATGAGCAACAAAGGCTGAAAGAAGGTGAGTCACCTAATAAGCCAAGTAAGTGAGCCATGTTTCAAAGGGGGCCCTTTGATTCCAAAGTGCTCACCCTTGGCTCACTCTTTTTGCCTCCCATAACTACTTTGAGTCATGTTCACACACAAGACAGACTCCTTTTCCATACTAAAAGACTAAGGGAAAGAAACAGAGGTGATGATATCATTAATGCAAAATGCCTTAAGGAACATAGAAGTTTTTTCTTGTAAGTATAGAAGTTACCTGAAAATGTAAGGTTAATTTCAGTGCTTGTTACCTTAGTTATCACAGATACAAAGACTATAGACCAACATTTTAGATTTAATTTTCCAAATAACAATGATGTTTGTATTGTAAGAAAGCAACTCCATACGTTCTAAATACCCACAGGGAACTTTTTTTTTAATAGCATGAAGTGTAAGTCTCCTCTCTCATTCAAATGAATGAGTGTGAAATGCCTACTTCAGGGGAATAAAGAACACCCTGAGAACTACAAGCCAACTTATTAGGAAAGGTGAGAACGAACAGTAAAGGAACCAGCATATGGCAAAATCGAAAATAATTTGCTTAAGTTATTCTAAGCTCCCTGTCCAAACACTTTTACTTCCTACTTTAAGACTATTTTCCCTTTCTTCCCAATAATCTCAACTACCATATTTTACCATCATTTATCCTCTATAACACTCATACTAATCTGATTTTAAAATCCATCGCTGGATTTATTCCCCCTACCAGGAGAAGAAATAAATCTGGGTCAAAAATTCTTTACAGTAGCCAGGCGCGGTGGCTCACGCCTGTAATCCCAGCACTTTGCGGGGCTGAGGCGGGTGGATCATGAGGTCAGGAGATGGAGGCCATCCTGGCTAACACAGTGAAACCCTGTCTCTACTAAATATACAAAAAATTAGCTGGGTGTGGTAGCGGATGCCTGTAGTCCCAGCTACTCGGGAGGCTGAAGCAGGAGAATGGTGTGAACCTGGGAGGCGGAGGTTGTAGTGAGCTGAGATCACGCCACTGCACTCCAACCTGGGCGACAGAGTGAAACTCCATCTCAAAATAAAAAAAAAAAATTCTATACAGTAGATGTTTTATATTAATCACCTATTTATAAATATAAGAAGACTTCAAGGTATCTCACAATAGCTCCTGTTTCCCTGGCTGTGGTGGACTTGTATTAGAGGTACCCACAGGAAGCGTTGAGCTCTTACGGAGCCCACATCAGAAACTGCAGGACTGCAGGACAAACCCTCCCTATCCGTCCCCATCTCCCCAACCCCCGGCCCTCCGCACCTCCTCCCCCAACCCCAGCAGGATGATCAACATCTGCCAGCTGAACGCTCTGGACCTTGACTTGTCCCAGGTCTGCCAGCCCCTCAACCTGAGTAAGTAACCTCCCAAGATGACAATGGTATCAAGGAGAAATTTCATTTCTCACCACCTTTTGGATTTTAAGACTAGATTTATATGATCATCGGGAAAAGTCAAGGGCTGAAGCTGCTATGATTTTGACTGGTATGCTAAGAGTGGAGAGGGTTTGTAGTTAAACAGAGAACAGGCAGAAAGAAAATATACATATTCATGATTTTAAACTTCCATGATAGAAAGAGCTTCTAAGAGGATTACACAAACTCTGCAATATCAAATACAGATGATTAAAGACTCAAACAGTTAACACTCAAAGTGTCAAGCATTCCAGCATGAATTATATTGGAAATCCAAACACTTTTGGGGGGAGATTTATTATATCATGAAGAGAAGCAAACTGAAATCTACTTAAATGTGGACATCTAGGCCTAAGAAACAAAACGTGATAAAATATTATGACATAGTTTAGAAAAATAATTTTGTGTTTTACCAACTTTCATGAGCATCATCATAACATGTGACTTTATAAATGTGGTCGCCAGTACTGTGATTCAAGTTGTAAGTGGGGAGAACATGGTACTACAATGCTTTTAAGACTTCCCCAAGTCAGTAGTATCAATTTATCATATAATGCATAAGTGAAAGGCCAAAATGAAGTTGGAATTATCATAATAATACTGTTCAATCCCATCATCAGAGATTAACTATTTGACCTGAATTCCTGCCTTCATTAAAAAAAAGATTATAAAAGATAAAGTCTACTAGCAATTAGGTTGAACTTTACGAAACTGCCAATAGTCTGCAATTTTTGACATGCAAAATATCAGTTTTATACAGTTCTTCTACTGTAACTATCTGAAAGTTATTCTCAATAGATCACAAAGGAGTTTAAGGAACAAGGTATATAGCAATCTTTGGGAACACGGCCCCTATCAATTTATTTGAGAAGAAAATGTCTAACCATACTTAGTAGTCTAATAATTATCACTGTCAATATAACTATTAGCAACAGAGAATCAGGACAGTATTTTCATCATGGGTCTGCCATTGTTGAGTTATATTATTTCCACTTCTTTTGACCTCAGTTTATCTACAATTAAGAAACCATCTTAGCTTTATCACAGAACTGAATAAAAGATGTTAGACTGCTGGCAGTCACGATATTTAATCAGGGTTGTAAAACCACATTAGAACTTATTGCTAATTTAGTAGTTTGATCTAATAGAGCAGTAAAGTTTACACCAACTTGCTTTTTTGTTTTTTTGAGACAGAGTCTCACTCTCTCGCCCAGGCTGGAGTGCAGTGGTACAGTCTCAGCTCACTGCAACCTCCGCCTCCCAGGTTCAAGCAATTCTCTGCTTCAGCCTCCTGAGTAGGTGGGATTACAGGAGCCTGCCACCACTCCCAGCTAATTTTTATATTTTTAGTAGAGACAAGGTTTCACCATCTTGGCCAGGCTGGTCTTGAACTCCTGACCTCGTGATCTACCTGCCTTGGCCTCCTAAAGTGCTGGAACTACAGACATGAGTCACTGCGCCTGCCCTGTTTTTTTTTGTTTGTTTGTTTTTTTGTACGGAATAACCTATCCCACTGGCTTCATCTCTCACTCCTCCCCCAATTAAAAATAAAATTACTGGCCAGGTGCGGTGGTACACGCCTTTAATCCCAGTACTTTGGGAGGTCGAGGCGGGAGGATCACGAGGTCAGAAGATCGAGACCAAGGTGAAACCCTGTCTCTACTAAAAATACAAAATATTAGCTGGGCGTGGTGGCGGGAACCTATAGTCCCAGCTACTTGGGAGGCTGAGGCAGGAGAATGGCATGAACCTGGGAGGTGGAGCTTGCAGTGAGCCAAGATCGTGCCACAGCACTCCAGCCTGGATGACAGAGGGAAACTCCATCTCTAACATAACATAACGTAACATAACATAACATAACATAACATAACATAACATGAAATATAAAATTACTATTGGCATGCCCCTCAGTAAAGTGCTGGCAAACAAATAATTAATTAATATTACCAGATTTGGTTTCTACTATAGTCTATTTTTATAAACGAAAGATAATTAATGTGCATATGAAAATTCCACAATGCAAGGTTAGTTTTTTAGGGTTCTATTGTCTGGGTTTTTTTTTTTTTTTTTAAACAATATGTCTTTCTGTATTGTTTTTTGCTTTTCTTTTTTCAAAACAATAAGACTGTTAAATCACATAATTGGTGTTCACTCCAGCTTGAAACTAATGAAAAATACTACACTAACAATTTATATGGTACAAATTCAGACTTGTCCATTTCTAGAATTTTCATAGAGGCAAAGCATTAATCTTATTCAATATTTAGTATTGGCTTGGTGCCTGGCATTTTGCTAGGAGATAGAGGAAATACAAAATATAGTATCACATAAATACTGCCCTCCAGAAAGTTACATCCAAGCATACAGGAGTTAATTTAATATCTATGCAAGGTACGACTGGCGCTTTAGCGTCCAAGTGTATGCTATTATCATTAAGGGTTAGATAATTAGAAAAGATCAAGATCACAAAGGGCTAAAGCAGGCAGGGAAGAAACCTGGCAGACAGATAGGAAACCAGCAAGAGCAAACAACTTTTCTGCATACCAGATACCCTAAGCAGCACTTTTCAAAAAGAGCTCCTTTAAACTTCCTAACAACCCCTTGGGAGAGGTACTATTATCTCCATTTTGCAGGCACAGAAATTGAGACTTAGTTATATTAACCAATTCATCCAGGATTGCATAGCCTAGGAGGCTGATGCACGTATGCAGGACACTGCATGTGAGTTAATTCCTCAAAGAGAGGGAGGCCTTGGGGAGGTGGAGGAAGAGGGGCATGGTAGGAGTGCTGGGGAAGAGAGAACAGTGAGTGTAAAGGCCCGGGAATAGGAATAAGGAGACTTCCATCTCCATTCCTGGGAAGAAGTGATAAAGTTTGACATGTCAAGTCAGGCTCTGAATAGGCCATATAGTTTGTATCTGGGTATCTTCTTACTAGTCACACAAAGTAAAAGTTTCAAAGATAGTAAAAGTTTAGGTGTCCTGTAAAACACAGACACTTTAGTCTCAATTCTTCTCTATGAGCTCTTTGATAGGAAGCGTTTGAAACTGCTATACTTTCTAGAGGTATATTAATTTTCTTGTTTTAAATCAAGATATTAAAAAGTAAAATTAATAAGACAGCCACTCTCTTTCACGCTCTACAAAATCCATGTTAGGTTATACACATTTATCCCCTGCAACAAATGCTGCATGTTTCATTTTCATGATGGCAAAGTAAGTCTATGGTTTTATATCTCAAGGCTTCATCATAAAATACTCAGCCATCCGGCACCAAGAATGGAACAACAACAAAACCCAAGTCATTAAAAACATACTTGAAAGTTTTCTAAATGGTGTTCTGTGGCTGTCTGTAGAAGAAACTTGCAAAGTACAGAACGTTCTAAACTTGTATAATGTGTTTTTCTGCTTCATTTACACCCTGTGGAATAACACTATCACATTTTATACAGGAAAAAGACAAAGCGGTTAAGGCTATTATCTATTCCAGTAAACAATCTAAGGGTGTTCTTACCTCACAGTTGCTGAGATCCAGAGAAACTCCCTTCAAGTTATGATTACAAGCCAGGCCCAATAACAGTGCTCTGAGGGGAGGAAACACATATATTAGATACATATTCCACACATTGCCCAAAAGAAAAAATATAAGCACACTGAATAAAGCCTAGAGAAAGAAGACTGCCTTTTCTGAATCACAGGTCAAGCACCAAGCACCCTCTTACTTTTTAAAATGCCAACTGCATTTCCACCTCACAACAACAGTGAAAGACTGACTCTGCAGCATTCTTTTGCCTGACAGGCAGTGAGCCCATCATAAATGTAAAACCTGGCAGGATTGCTATTCCTATACAAATAAACCAACAGCACACCTAATTGCATATTGAAATTAAATTGTGCTCATCACAGATAAATTCCCACCTGCATCTGCTTGAGAAGAGCTTTAATAATGTTTAGAATATTATTAAGCAATTGTTATTAGAGTTGCAAAGTAAAGCTAGTTTTCCCTAAGGAACATGTAAGTGAGGAAGTCAGGCTCCATAGTATACCAGGATGTGAAATTATATCTAGATGAGTTTATTAAATGACCTACAGTAGCGGGTGGGCAAGGGTATAAAACAAGGCACATGTCTTGAATTGGAGTCCAGGATCCTGCCTGTCCAACTACCTGCTCAGCCGGGACAAATCATATATCACTGCTCTGAAAAGGAATTTTCTCATCTGCAAATTGAGGAGATTAGACTAATCACTTGGATCCACTCTGACAAGTCAGTCCTATAAAATCCAACACCATCAAGCAAGCTTGAAACAGAAAATTCACACATACACACACAACCACTACATTATACAAAGTGGACAGAAGACCCTAAATCAGACTTTGTGAAAAACACAGAGATGAGCATAAGATGGTTCCTGCTTTCAAGCAAGAAAACAGATAGGTATGCCAATAACTCTAACACAAGGTTGCCAGTGGTAAGTACTAGAAGAGTGGAACCCAGGTATTTATTAACTGGGGGTGACTACCTGTTTTCCATGTTGCCAGGTAAAGGACCTCTACTCAGAATACCCCAAAAATACCCTAGGGTAAGGGTGAGGTGGGAAGACAGGCAATTATTTTATGCCCAAGTCTCTGAGATTTTCTTTTCTAGTGATTCTCTGGCTTTATCTACTACTAAGAGAGAACCCAGCAGTGGCATGGAACACATAGGGGCTTGGCTGCCTCCAGCTATGAAAACCCACCTCCTCCCACTCCCTGACCCTGTTAGGAAGCTGGAAGTAAGTGCCTTCCTTTTCACTTTTTAAATTCAGTTCACGAGTCCCTTATTCTAAAACACTGTCCTATGAGAAAGGCTGGGTGTATCTCATCTATGTACTTGTTCAAATACTTATTAAATTGCTTCTCTTTTCCTAAAAATTACTTGTGTGCCCTTTCTTTCATGGGGGCAGTATTGAGTCACTGAAAGCGCTGGAGGCTGAAAACCACAAGGCCAGTCCTCATGTCCCAGCTCAGCGGCTACTGGCTGAATGACCTTAAGCACATCACTTCTTGTGTATGTCTTAAGTTCTCATCAGTAAAATGAGAGAGTTAGGATATTACCAAAAAGGCTCCTTTTATTTCCAATATATGCTGAGTTTCTAGGACTTAGACACATATTTCAACATTGTATTTTTATGATGCTTAAACGGAAGGAAAATACTTCCTACTTTTCTCACATGTGAATTAAGGCCAAGAAAACAAATGATATGCTTTAAAGCATTTAACTACAGAAGGCCAATGATTAGGAGGCAACAATTCATGAGACTAGTAAAAATAAATAACCTATAGAAACTGTCCCTAGTAAAATAAAAGAATAAATACAATAAAGCATACTGGGCACTGGGGAAAAATTCTATAGCAAAATAAGATGTTTATTTTAACCTAATGATGGCAAAATTGCCTTAACAATCATCTTCTAGATCCCCAATCACTATTGCAAAATTGCTTAAGAGAACAATTTGAATTTAATTCTTCCAGCTCTAGATCAGTGGCACTAGTTATAATTTCAGGGTAGCACATTCAACAGGTTTATGAAAAATACTCAGCCAGAGAGATGGGGTCAAAGAGAAGGGGTGCCACATGGCAGGGAGAAAGGGGATGTCCAGGAAGAAAGACTTGAGGGAGGGAAAACGAAAGACCAAGAATGAGCAGTAAGCAGGAACTCACACTGCACTCTGAGTGATGCTGGAGCAATGAACATCCTTGGGACACACATGGACCAGACTACTCTAGCAATTTTAGAAAACACCAAGGAACAGCGTCACCATGTTCTCTAACTCCCCTTGAAATACATTAACATGGACCAAAAAAGGCCTCAAAGGAAAATTGTAACAATAAAGTAAGCAGTCATATTCTTTGTCTTGCTTCCTACCTCCACCTCCTGCAAAACACTCTACTTCCCCAATTTGCTTGTAAAAGAATCTCAAATTAAGTGGGAAACTTGTGGGGAAAAATATTGTTATGTCCAAACTTCTCTCAAAAGTAACTGTGTTGCTTCAGTTTATTCTCTCACTGATACTAATCCAAAACCCTTAGAGAAACAAGGGTTTCTGCCCCTCTTGGTGCATTTGAAGGCGGAATGAGGTAGGGAACACTGCTGAGCCCATGACAGCTGGCTGAGAGCAGCGGACACTGCTAGGCACTTCCCAGAACCCACTCTGGGTTCTTCCTCTTTACTAGAAGAGCCTCCCAGCGCAACTTCTCCCTTCCGTCTGATCCTGCTTTCTCCCCGATCCCTCTTCACTGATGGTAATCCCAAGAGAATGTCCTTATAAATATCCTACTTGCTAATCTCCATCTCAAAGTTGGCTCCTCAGGAAACCCAATCTCCAATAGTGATTTGGGGCAAATTACTTAGCTTCTCTGAGCCTCAATATCCTCAGCTGTAAAATGGGGATAATGATATCAACTTCTCATCACTGTCATCAACATTAAAGGTGACAGGCCATATGTAAGCACCCAGCGCAGTGTCTAGTTCAGGGTAGTACTGTGCAAATTCCTTTTCATCCTCACCTTCTCATACATAAACCTGAGAACTTCAGTTTTGTGTTATCTTTTCAAATAATTATATCACATTAAATGAATACGTGGAATTTTATTTACATAATCTTTAGCCATGAAGGCTTTCTCCCCATATTAAAATTTTTACTGATTAAAACACAGAGCTGAAGAGACTACCGACTTAACATTATCAAACATTCACACCAATAACATCAGGTCCAAGATTTAACAATTACAAAGTATCTCTGAAGTACAACATTTACAGGTATATATCTGCAACAAAGTACATTAAGTCCATTCTATTGCAAAGTGAAATATTCCACAAAATCAGTTACACTAACCAATAAAATGTTACTCTATATTATACAAAAGTCAACAAGATTGCAAGAATTAAAAATAGAAAACTATTTGAATATGCTAATTTCCTGCTGATACATTACCAGGACAAGGACCCTCTCTGGTTTTGCTTCCTACTCTGCCATCCAGTGTCCAGCACATTGTAGATGCTCAGTATTACTTGAATGAATACGTAAATCAGTACGATTATAATGGAACTTTAGAATATGATTCTCGTAGCTTTCTTAATATCCATACAAACAGCCAAATCATGAGGTGTTTATTATTTGTGGCTATTATATTTAGGGATCCCAAATATATTAACTCAACATTTTTTAAGCCTGCTATAACATAACATCAGACTTTTTTTTTCAGCACTTGACTAGATCTACTTTTTCTTTTTTTTTTTGGAGATGGAGTCTCACTCTGTCGCCAGGCTGGCATGCAATGGCGTGATCTCGGCTCACCGCAACCTCTGCCTCCTGGGTTCAAGTGATTCTCCTGCCTCCAGCCTCCTGAGTAGCTGAGAATACAGGCATGCACCACCATGCCTGGCTAATTTTTGTATTTTTAGTAGAGACGGGGGTTTCATCATGTTGGCCAAGCTGGTCTCGAACTCCTGACCTCAAGTGATCTGCCCACCTCGGCCTCCCAGAGTGCTGGGTTTACAGGCATGAGCCACCGCACCCGGCCTGGATCTACTTTTTTAAAGGCATCCATTGTTTTGATCATCTGGTACTACTGTATGAAAACAAGAACTTCATACCTCTCAAAACAGAAATAAAAAAGGAAAAGAAAAGATAATTTATAAATTAAATGAAGCTTAATTTTCTAGTAAGATGAATAGCAGACATTAATTTTAACATTTCATACACATTACAAGGGAAAAATTAAATGCTGATTTACAGTCAGCTGGGAAGGGAGAAATCCATGCATATAATTGAGCATATCTGACAACTTTTATAATCATTACTTCAAAATACCTTCTTTAGACTCAAAGAGAATTTGACCCTACAGTCAAATTCACTGAACTTGTACACTAAACTTTTGACTCTTTCTGGCAATAGTGAACAGAAATCTCAAGGATAATAAATTATTCTCAAACCTCAATTTAACTAACAATTTTAACTTCACCACTATACCTACACTAGGGATATTAACCCATAAGTTAGCTGCCAAATAAAAGTGCCAAATAGCCCATACTAACCTCAGTAATTCAGAAACCAAAGTAGCTAAAAATTCACTCTGTTGCATACATACAACGTGTTTAGAGTTTATTACTATTAGTAGAAAGATTTAGAGTAAATGCTAATGAAAACACGCACATACACACACACACACACACGCACGAATATGCCTGAAATGGAATGAACAGAGGTTAATATAAAAGCAATAGTAAGTACCTGGGAATACAACTTTTGCAGATCAGTGACTCCTGCCAAGGTCATAAACCAAAAGATGTTTTTTCTTAGAAGATGCAATAATATCAATAGTGCACAATGTATTTTTTAAAATTTTAATTATTTTTCTGCCCCACAGTAAAAAGGTATTCTCATCTGTGGTTTTTGTCTTTGGATTATATATCTTTCTCCCTTCCCTCAAGCACATTCATAAAAACAAGTTGAACTTTAAAAGCTCTGGAGAAAGTGAATTAACCACTCACTTTAAGGGCTCAGGAGACAGTTTTGTGCCTGAAAGGTTGATGTGCATCAAAGCCAGAGAACTACTAAAAAATTGTTTGAAAGATGGAGGTACTTCTCTTCCTTTCCTGAAAAAAACACAAGAGTTATACAAGCGGTTATACCTTCATCAAACATATTCATTGATTATTCAGACACTGTGAAATCTACAAATCAGTCATATTCTCTGTAGAAATTTATAACCTATATATTTCTATATTATAACCTATATATTTCTAGAAATTTAAAAGTAAATAGAAACAAATAAATGTCCAAAACCTAAAGCCATAAAGCCAATATTATTAAAGGAACCACTTAAGTGAGGTAAAGAAATACTTAGTTCATAAAATAATTCATTGCTGTTCTTCATAGCCAATGAATTCATTGTGTTTTACCTCTTGATCAGGAAACTCCATGTTTGGAATTTTTAAAAATAGGAGGTGAGAGAAGATGTATATTTCTCACCAATTTAAAAGCTTTCCCACTGGGTGGCACAAAATGTTAGAGATCAATACCTGCATTTGGCAATGTTTTTAGATGTAGCAGGTTTCACATGCAACAAGATTGTGATCTGATGTTGAGCTAAAACAGCACAGAAAGTCCAAATGGCATGAAGCCTGCATTACAAATAGCCTATTCAGTTACTATGTCCATATCACAAACCTAATCATTTCAGGCCAACTATTAGAACAGTTAAAGACAAAACTACAAAATAAAATGGCTATAACCTCTGAATACATCCCCTTGCTATTACGGAGAAAAGTATGTGGATCAAATCATACAGCTCAATAATAAGGTAGCATCTACACTATATGATAAGGGTTTAAGAAAAACAGGATTCAAGAGTCCAAGATGGAATCTGAATGAACACTTTGCTTGTTCTGTTCTATCTGGTAGAAATGATGGAAGGATTGAATAAGTCAGTATATATAAAGCACTTAGCTGATGCAGAGTAAGCACTCATTTAATGATAGTTATTCATATTCTGTGGAGGGACTCATGGAATCTCAGCGCAGAGAGCATCCTAGTGGTTTAGTTCAACCACATAATATTCAATAATATTTAATGTACAGAGATCTGGGAAAATCTGTCAATATTTGACAGTTTTTTTTTTTTTTTTTAAGTTTTAAAACAGGACAATTGAAGGCTATTTGAGAAGAAAAATCTAAACAACAAAAATCTCTATCTGAGAAGATAAAAAATAAAACTAAGAGGAAAGAGAATTCTGGTAGACTGTGTGATATAAGAAATCTCAAACGACTCTGTTTCTATATAGTGGAACAATGTAAGCTTGTATATTCTTGTTCACTTTCTGCTGAGAAAATACTGTTAACTTACTCTAAATATATTTCTCCTCCTGCTATTCTGTCTTAGTGCTGAGTATTCCAGTGTTTCCAAATATTCACTGCCCCTTTTTGAAGGAGGATGATGCTTCATCCCTCCACTGACAGCAGGCTTGGCCACGTGACTCTCTTTGGCCAGTGAGACGTGAGCAGAAATGATGTGTGTGACTTCCAGAGAGAAGCCTTGGGAGCCAGTATGTGCACTGCCATGATCTCTTTTTCTCTGCCATATGACTGTGAATGTTCTAGATAGGAGGCCACTCTGCCTCCTGGAGTGAAGGTTATATGCCAGCCCACAATGGACACGTCACAAAATCACTGTTACTGAAAGCCATGGACATTGGGGGGAAGGGGTCACTGTTACTGTGGAACAATCTAACTTATCCTGACGGATGCACTTATGAAATTATCTGTGAATAAAAGAATGAAAAGCCTAGCTGACAATCCACACCTCAATGTAAATGCAGTAATTTCAACAAAATTACTAAGGGCTTTCTACAACTATATCTAGGTAAGGTATTAGGTATTAAACAGTTTAATCACAACCTTTCATGTGGAAGACAAGACAATTTGTTAGCGTAATTCTGTTCTATAAGCTTAACAGCTCTACTGAAGACCAGTCATCACAGAATTCACAGTATTGTGAACTCAAAAGTGCTGATTATACAAAAACCTTTATAGTCTGTGCTTTCATCTTGTAACCCAGTTCCCCAGTCAATTACTGCTCCACCAAAGCATGGCTTTATAAGCTGGCTTCAAATATATGAGTTGACTAGGTTTCAATTAAAATTCTCAAATGTTCCCCAAAATATAGTTACCATGGAAAATTCTACTTTTCCCACCATTATATTTTCAGACGTAATACTCCCTAACTTTAATCTATGGAGGTATTTGTGGCATATTTTTGCTACTGTAAAGATTTAATCACTATTGAAGTAATAAAAAATAGTACTTTAATATACAAAGTAATTGATTTGCAAAGCACAATTATGGAATAAAGCATGCTACAAAACTGAATTTTCCAAATAAGTGAGGGTTATCCTTTTAAATATATAAGTCCTTTACAAATTAGCAAAAATAAAAATATTTCTAATATTAACCAATACCCATATTATTTAAAAGCATATAATAACTAAATATTATTTATAATTTATGGTCATAATTAGAAATGCTAAGTGTTGAACTGTATTAATTCTTTAGATATTCCCAGATTCCATACCTATACAATCCATGTACTTTTCATCATTCCTCTGATAATTCCTCTATAGTCTCTTTGCATTCTAAGTTGCTACTCTTTGTGAATCCTTGTTGCTTCTAATCTACTGCCTTATTCTGTAAACAGTTATAGTCAGGAGTATATAAGTGAAGTAGTCAGACTGGCCCTCAATTACTTCTACAAGTGAAAATGCATGACTTTGAGATAACTATTCTCTTTACTCTCCAAAAGTAGTTTATACCTACATCCAAGCTCATCCATGCAAAATACCTATAAAAGTTTCTAAAAGGGTTTTTCCCATATTAAGACAGATTGCCTGACCACATATGAGAAATAGTGCGCTATCACACAGTTCACGTAGGCAGGCTGGAATTATTGATAAGAACATTAACCTACGTTTAAAATGAGAAAACAAAAACTTGAATGTTCAAGGCCTAATATTCATAAATAATGCTTAAGGCCGCCTTCTTTCATACACAACATTCAGCCTTTATCACTCCATTTTCCTTTCACTACAAGTTTTTCTCAGAAAAAGACACTTCCAGATGACAATGAGAGCAGAAATAAATCTATACCGGTGAGAGAAGACAGTTCTGGAGAGGTTGAGCACAGCTAAATATTGAAGGCATCCACGGAGAAGAGCTCCACAGACCTGAAAAAGAAATAAGGTACTCTTCTTTTCAAGTATTTCTAGGTCCAGGAGAATCTTTTATTAGAGGTCCCCTATATCCCATCTAAATAGCTCTTCTGAGACCCCTCAGAGCAATATATATACATATATAATAATATATATATTAAATTTACCATGTCCAGGGAACATTCTGTATTGGAGAAATCCAGATGAGCAATGGCATTCGGCTGGGCCAAAAAATTGTACATGTGCTTGAAAAAAATAAAAGATACATGTTAGGATTCTAGGAACACACATACACACAATGCAAGTTAACATTTTAAAAGGAAGTTGCCAGAATTTCTTAGATCATTCTCTGCTCTTCCCAAGGGGATTACCAGAATTTTCTGTCATTCCTTTACGTTCCCTGACATGAAAATCCCAAGAACAGTTAAAATTATGTTTGAGTA
Source organism: Trachypithecus francoisi (assembly GCF_009764315.1). NCBI lineage: Eukaryota > Metazoa > Chordata > Mammalia > Primates > Cercopithecidae > Trachypithecus > Trachypithecus francoisi. The sequence goes on along the minus strand of NW_022681455.1, from coordinate 25,880,457 downwards.
AAAAAGGCCAAATGGAACCTTGAAAACAAAACCCCCATTTTGTTACACATGACTTAGTTTTCCTGATTAGTTTAATTTTTATTATACTGTTTTGGAACAGTGCTAATTCATTTTAACTCCTGAGATTAAAATACCACCCGGACTGCAGTCATGCTATCAAAATGCTAATCACTTTTGAAAGTGTTTGCAGAACTACGAATCTGAATTTGAACCATAGGATGGTCTCAGGCTAGCCTCTCTTCTGTTCAACATAATGATTTTTCTACCCTTAGTTACTTCTCAAAGCTAACAAGAATGACTTGGCAGTAATATGAGTGCATTTTAAAAGTTTTCACTAATAGCTAAGACACTTCTGGTTTCAGGGGGTCACAATGCCTAAACTTCCCCAGTTCTCCCATTCAAGGCCATCAAAATAATGAAACTGATCAACAGATCAGTTCAATTGAGATGTTGTTCTGGAATTACCCTGTATGTGTAGCAACTGCCAGAGCCCACCCATAAGAAATTGAGTCCAAGCTCCCTGCCACCAGGCAAATAGCTTAATTCTCCTCTGCTTCACTGGATACTTGCAAAAACAAACAAGCTTATACTGAGTAGCAGTTTGGCTATATGGTGCTTCAGAAGAATCCTATAAAGAAATTCAGAAGAGCAAAAAAATAGCCTGTAAACACTTTAACCATACACATAGAATGACTTTTCTTTCTCCCCTCCCTTCCCCTCCTCTCCTCTTTCTTTCTTTCTTATTCATTTATTTACTTATTTATTTTAAGACGGGGTCTGGTTCTAATTTATTTATTTATTTATTTTAAGACAGGGTCTGGCTCTGCTGCCCACACTGGAGTGCAGTGGTATGAACTCGGCTCACCGCAACCTCCACCTCCCAGGCTCAAGCCATCCTCCCACCTCAACCTCCTGAGTAGCTGGGACTACAGGCATGTGACACCACGGCCGGCTAGTTTTTGTATTTTTTGTAGAGATAGGGTTTCACCATGTTGTCCAGGCTGGTCACAAACTCCTGGACCCCAGAGATCACCTGCCTTGGCCTCCAAAAGTGCTGGAATTCTAGGTGTGAGTCACTGCACCCAGGCATAGAATGGATTTCATTATGAAAAGTTCTGATTCAGAAAAGTCATTTTGCTCTCACATGAAGATCCTCTGCCTCTTTCTGTTTGCCTTGCAAAAATTGTCTCAAGAGACTTTTAAGTTCACTGTGGCTTTGCTCCCAGTCACCAGCTGGGGGAGCTCTTATCACCATGAAATGGTGACAAGACTATTTGGTCACACTTCTCCAAAGAGGCCAGGCCCTGTTGGCTGCTTTCCCTGGGGGCACAGGGTCAGGTAAACTCCTGCACCTGCCACCAGGCTCCTGGAATTTTCATCTTTCTCATCTACTCTCCCTTCCAGCCCACTCTCACTCAGGCCTCATCGTTTCACTCCCCAGAAGCAAGCTACAACAGGACCCATCCTGGCAAGAAAAAGAAATCTTGAGCTATTTTGTTGTTTTAGGTGACTATTAATGTTCCTATATTAGCTGAATCTTTAGCCTTTCCTTTCACCCTTCCCTCTATTCTTCTACTTTGCCACAGTATTATTTTGGTGGTTTCACATTGGCCTCCTTGTTTTATTTTGGGAGGGAGCAGATTTATGAACCGTCAGTGAAGGTAACAACAGAAACTGGAAAATGAATTGAAAAATCATGGCACACCAGGAATCAAGTATTATTTAAATAATTTTAAGTGCAAGGGAGAGGAAAAGGAAAAAAAAAAAATACAAAAAGGCCTTCATTTGTACTTCCTGCCTTACAGGTAAACCAAAACAAGAGAAGTAAGAATAAATTTCAGTGTTTTTCAGCCCTGTGGCAAAGCAGTGGATTGCAAATTAAGGCCCTCCAAAGATGGCCACTGGGTGCAGGCCATGTTGTTAAAGAAACAATTCTTCTAAATTCTATCTTGGTGACCAGAGGAGATCATTCGCCTCATATGGAAATGAGATCATACCTAATCCACTGTGTCAAAGATCTACCAAATATTACATTATTGATTCAGTTACATTAACAATTTTATTATAATTGAGGGAGTAGTTTTTGTCTTCACACTCAAACTCTGAAGAAATGGCCCCAGGTTATGTGTAGACCACTCTTCTCCCTATTTTATTCACAGAATAGACGAGTGCTCAGGTTTATCCCAATACTCCCTTTCAATTGTAACCTATAAAAAAAAAAACATCAATCTTCCCAGTAACAATAAAAATAATGACAAAGTTCAGTTTATGTCCCCAATCTTCTTTACCAGGCAATTTTAACCTCTAAGCTAATGAGTTTTTGTTGTTGTTGTGATTGTTTGATAAGGAGACTCATGCTGTCGCCCTGGCTGGAGTGCAGTGGCGTAATCTCGGCTCACTGCAACCTCCACCTCCAGGGTTCAAGCGCTTCTGCCTCAGCCTCCCGAGTACCTGGGACTACAGGCACATGCCACCATGCCTAGCTAATTTTTGTATTTTTAGTAGAGATGGGGTTTCACCATGTTGGCCAGGCTAGTCTCGATCTTCTGACCTCGTGATCTGCCTGCCTCAGCCTCCCAAAGTGCTGGGATTACAGGTGTGAGCCACCACGCCCAGCCCCTGTAAGCTAATGTTTTTAAATGAAGAAAAAAAATTCTTCAACAGCATTACTTCCAAAAAAATGTGAACTTCAGCATCATTAAATAAGAAAAAAAATAATTGTGGTGAAATATGACATTTAATTAACGAAGGCTCTGGAATTTTCAGTAAAACACTTCGTAAGCTTGTAACTAAATGATTCAAAGGTGTCATGATAAAGAGACAGGCAGGGAAACGCGCTACAAAGTCACGTTTAGAATTATTCCAGGCTTACTAAACACAGCTTCTTTGAGGATGGAATAAAGAGGGACAAGTATACATATGTAACAAACCTGCACGTTATGCACATGTACCCTAGAACTTAAAGTATAATAAAATAAATAAATAAATAAATAAAAATAAAAATAAAAAAGGAAAACTTACTGAGAGGTCATCTCCACGAAGGACATTCCCTGAGAGGTCGAGGTGGACAAGGGTAGAGGCGGTCAATGGATTGGCACTGAGTGACTGAGAAAGGCTGTTCACCCCTGCAACATTAAGAAAATCCAGGCTCAGTTTGCACTCCAGGAAACAAAATGAGGTTTGGGTTTCTATAAATGGCCCAACAGTTCCATCAAATTGCAGGACTGAGGTTAACCATGAACACTGTCCCCGAAAGGTGGCGCTATGATTGTGTCTCCTTTTGACACACCCTCAGGAAGAACAGGTTGGTCAAAGACACAACCCCCTCACTGAATCGGAAGGAGTAATGAATTGGCTTCCCTTTGCTCCATGTCTTCTGCTGTGTCCAAGGACAGAAAGGATTTTAATCTGAAGCCTTAGAATGATGAAAGCAATATAGTTGACAATGTTTATCCTTCTCTCAATCCTGCCAGGTGATTCTTGAGTTAGTGCCTGGTATTTAAATGATGCCTGTCCAAATTCAGATAATTTAGGCTATTTAAAGTATTGGGAAGTTAAAAAGAGAAGTATACAGCTCTTCTTAAATGTATTACATTCAAGGAAACATTTGGATTAAAACAGATTTCACAAAGAATCAGGAGATCATCTGTATACCATGTAAGATGCAATCATAAGGAAAAATGTATAATTAACATTCTATACACTCTTTACACACAAACATAAATGGCTCGAGTTAACATAAACTGAACTAAACTGACAAATCCACCTCAGAAAACAAATAATGAGTATGTGAGGAGGCTGCTTATTCTGTATGGATAGAACTAAGTTCTCTTATAGGTGGGTAACAATTATTGTCAGGCCCGCTAGTCATGGTTGTCTAGTGGGCCACTTCTTTTCAGAAGGGAATAGGAGCTCTTTGAGGTGTCATTATCAAATGGGAGCCCAGAAGGGTCTAATCACTCACTGAGACTCAATCACTCACCACAGCACTGATGATTTTACTTAGCATAATGGGAATGTAAAAGATAGTAAAGCTCTTCGTGTTTCTACCCAAAAGTCCATGGTTCCAAATTATATACTTTAGAAATATGGCTATTTCTTAATTGGGTACACTTTTATAAATTATTTTGTTTTTCTTAGTTTTCAGCAAAATTTTTTGAAAATCTCAACCTATCAAACTGAGACTCAAGTAAGTCAACTACTGTAAAGAGAACCAGGAAAAGGTTTTCTTTGCCCTCCACATTTGGGCAGATCCTTCATGGAGAAGAGGGGCCAAGGTCAGGTCTGCCAGTAAGAGACAGTTTTGGTCATAGCAGCAGGATCTGATGAGGGTACTACAAGAGCTATGGGTTGCAGGTAAAGCCTCCCACTGGAGCACCTCCCTGATGTGAGCTTAGAACATTCAGTGTGGGGCTGATAAAGAAGACATTGTCTTCCCCAGCTTCAGAGAGTTATAATAAACTGATTCTAGTGTGTGTCTGATAAAGGCTACTGAGCCATTTCTCAAAGTGGGCACACATTTGGGTGGGTATACAGGAGACCAAGAATTCAAAAATATTTAAGTGCAAAGAACTTCTTGGCTGTCAACTCACTCATTTACTAAATGCTAATAAAATGCTGGGAATTAGGAGATAAATATAAATAAGATCTTTTTTTTTTTTACCCTCAAAAATTGCAAAGACCATTAGGGAAAAACTTAATTAGACTCTGCAATGAAAAGTCAGTGCTACACAAGGAAAATTCATTTCAATAAACCTTTACTGAAATCCTCCTGTGTACCAGGCAGGGTCTTCTGAGATACCATCTTACTCACTGAAGGCCAGTGGAGCGGGAGACACAGACAGCTGAATAATCACTATCCAGAGAGGCAATAACTATCAATGGGGCAAGAACAAGAGCTTGGCAGTAGAGAAGCAGGAAATTTGATTAATTGTGTTAGATAAGAGGAACGTACGGTGGCTTATAACAAAAGGTTATTTTCTGGAGGTTATCTTCTATAACTGTTTAAATGACCAACTTCCTTTAGTTTGTCCTGATAGTAGTATTAATGTATTTTTTAATAGAATAATTGAGTCCAAAACATAGGGCCAATACCAGATTCTCATCAAGAAAATCATTTGTGAAATCATTTCCTTACTGAGGTATAACAAAACTCAATAAATAAATTCCAAAAATAGAAGGCTAAATTAGTCCTGACAGCAAAATGCTCCTTGACAAGTGCGGGCACTTGGCAGTTGTCCAACATCTGAATAGACTCGAGAGAGCATCATGTTATCAGCTCAGCTTCATGCTACTGAAACAGCACGAAGGATTTCCTCTCCTGCCCCCTGAGCCCATCTTCACATGAGGGCTGTGTTAATAAGCCCACGAAGAGTGGAGAATTATAAAAGTATAGAACTGAAAAAAAATCAAGGCTCTTACAGCCCTAACTAAACACATTTACATGACTTTCTCGATTCTGGCTGTCTAGCAATTTTGACCATTCCCTGTTATTTATTATTGTAGTGTTTACAGCTGGAAAAAGGTGGTACCAGATGGCTCTGCCCTGACATAATCTGGCAACCAGCAGGACATTTGCTAGAAATCCAGAAAACTATCAGTTAGTTAACATCTGAGATAAAGAAACGGTATTTGGAGGCAGTGACGATGTCATGGGGAGTTTTCTGATTTTTTTTAAAAATCTGCCTTGTGTTATCGAGCCATGAATATAAATGCTAGTCTGATTCACCAGAAGCTTAACACTGCAATGTAACTCCAGTCATTTTAAATCTGTGAATCTTTCAGATCCTATGTAAAATACTTCAAGAAGTCAATTTTTAAAAAAAAGTAAACAAACATTTCAAGATAGTTTTGTCCTAGGGCAATTTGAAATTACTCAGTCTGGGCATGGTGGCTCATGCCTGTAATCTCAGCACTTTGGGAAGCTGAGGCAGATGGATCACCCGAGGTCAGGAATTTGAGACCAGCCTAGCCAACACGGTGAAAACTTGTCTCTACTAAAAATACAAAAATTAGCTAGGCATGGTGGCACATGCCTGTAATCCCAGCTACTTGGGAGGCTGAGGCAAGAGAATCGCTTGAACCCTGGAGGCGGTGGTTGCAGCGAGCCAAGATCATGCAACTGCACTCCAGCCTGAGCGACAGAGCGAGACTCCGTCTAAATAAAGTAAAATAAAATAAGATAAAAATTCTTCAAGTCATGTTATAAGACAATGCTAATTCTTAAAACACATATTGTAATATATACATATTTTATTGCAGGTAAGAGATAAATGGGAGGACCCTTATTTGTAAAGGGTATAGGCAATGTGGAGCTGTCCTCATCATAAGGAGGTGAAGAAGCCCAGCTCTGCCCATAGGACCTACCCACTGTTACCACTCTAAAAGGGACAGGGACATCAGGAAGAGGTGGCACTGAAGGTCCTCAGAACCAAACTTGCCCTCGGAAGGATAAATGATCACTACATCCTTTTATTTGTTATAATGAACAAATGAATTAAAATAAATATAATCAAGGATTATTAATATATCAGTTTTCTGTTTTTGTTTCTGTTTTCTGAAGAGACAGGTTCTCACTCTGTCACCCAAGCTGGAGTGCAGTGGCACTGTCATAGCTCACTGCAACCCGAAACTCCTGGGCTCAAGCATCTTCCCACCTCAGCCTCCTGGGTGGCTAGAATTACAGATGCAATTCATATAATCAGGTTTTTTAAAACCACTCTATCTTATAAAAGACTTAAACTAGACCTATGGAGCACACAATAAATAATGAGTGCTTTTAATATGTACAGAAGTCACATAAACTTTTAAAAAAAAGATTAACACTATAAACAGAAAACTAACAAAGGATATAAACTTAGTGATTTCCCTAAAAGAAATACAAATGACTAAGGAACAAGGGAGTTCAGAGGGGGTCTGCCTTCTTATTTATACTTTTTAGTATCTTCTAAATCTTTACCATAAATGTGTACTACACTGATAATGATCAGAAAAAGGTTTATATAAAATGGATTTGCTGAAGTAGAACAGTGATAATGTAAAGGAGTTAAACTTAGCTGTAAGATCTGTAGATGGCTTCAGGCACTAGGTCTGAAAACACTGACTCCTGGGGAAATCCCTTTGGTAATGTATTTTTAAGCCTTAATCTTAAATATGTGTGTATAAATGTGTGCACATAAAATCATGGGACTTATGGAACTAATCTCAATTTCAAACCATTCTTAATTTAACTGCATGTTCAGAATAATGTATGATGGCATGGATATAAAATCATCAAGGGATGACTTTGCTTTACTCATTTATCCAAGGCACATTCAGTGAGAGACTGAGAAGTGCTAGGACACAGCAATGAATGAAGCAAAGCCCTTATTATTCAGAAATGTACAGACTAAGTCACAATCAAATGCGATGGACACATGCTAAGATAGAGGAATTTACAAAGAGCTATGGAACACAGAGAAAGGGGCATCTAGTCATACAGGGTGTGGTGAGAGGGGACTGTCTGAGAACGTTTCAAAGAGAAAGTGAGATAGAAGCAGCCAGGCGCAGGAGCTCATGCATGTAATCGCAGCACTTTGGGAGGAGGCTAAGGCAGGCAGATCACTTGAGCTCAGGAGTTCGAGACCAGCCTGGGAACATGGAAACCCTGTCTCTACAAAAAAAATTAGCTGGGTGTGGTAGTGCGTGTTTGTGGTCCCAGCTACTTGGGGGGCTGAGATGGGAGGATCACTTGAGCGCAGGAAGTGGAGGCTGCAATAAGCCAAGATCGCACCACTGCACTCCAGCCTGGGTGACAGAGCAAGAACCTGTCTTCTAAAAAAATAAAATTAAATTAAAAATCCACCTCCAATTTTTTTTTTTTTTTTTTTTTGAGACAGAGATAGAAGCTGAATCTGCATAGGATGCACAGTAATTCATGAGACATTCCAGGTAAGGACACCAAGGTTGCTCCAGGTAGAAACTGAGGCATATAAAAACATAAGACACCTCAGGATGATGATAATTATGATGATGGTGGTAGTGCTGGTGCTGGTGCTGGTGCTGGTACTGGTGGGGGTGACGGTAGCAGTTTACTAAGCACTTTGTGACAGAAACCATACTGTATGTATATTAAATCATTCAACTCTAACTACCTGTGTAGAAATAAGATACTGTTATTTCTGTCCTACAAATGAGGCACCTGGGAACAAAGATATTACATATAAATGCATGACATATAAGTAGAAAAGTCAGAATTCAACCTTGGGCAATCTGACTACAGAACTGACACTTTCAACCACCATATATACTGTTTCCAAAAGACAGTGACTTTCTTAAGAAATGGCAAGATGTTCAAGAAACTTTTGTTAAACAGTAGTCCAGGCACAGTGCCAGGTGCTGCAGATAAAAAGATGAGAGAAGCACAGGCCACAAGGAGAGCCCCAGTGTAGCAGGAAAGACACAATATTTATACAATAATGTTACATATGTGATCTTGAATACAAAGGGAACAGTCATTGATTCCGTGTTGCCTTGGGAACAGGGAACACATCTCAGCAGTTTATCACAGAAAAACAGTTTTATAAAACAAACTGAACCTCTCTGAGAATATTTGGAGATTAAAAAAATTTTTTTCAGGCATCCAGGGCAAAATGTGAAGATATACAAAGGCACAATGAATGCAGGATAATTTCTAATATTATTATTGTGGTGCTGCTGTGGCAAAATAATAACAGAATTGACAGGATTTGATGGAAAAAATGAAGGTGAGTGAACTTATGAACTCACCTGGAGAGAAGATAAGGAAATCTCTAAAGACAGAACTACAAGGAGGGGAGCTACAGTGGTGATCCAGCAGTTAGGCCCAACAGTTTTCTGTAAAGCAGACAGTCTATCTGACAGTTAGAAAGGCCAACTTGTTGAACCAAGATAAACACAACCAGGTGCATCTAGGAATGTGAGGCAGGAGGATAGAAGCAGACAGGAGAGTGTTCCCTGACTCAAAGTTTTAAAAGTTAAAGACTGCACGTACATATCAAAATTATTCTCTACACTGACAGCATTTCACTTCAGAGCATCAAAAATTGAATTACATAATGTCTTTTATCTTCAAACTGCCAGAGTAATATAATAGATATATTTTTAAATGTAAGTACATTTACAAATAATTCTAACTAAGGTAGCAGGTGCAGCAGAAATATTTCAGACACATTGTTAGGTAAATAAGAAATACTGTACCTTTAGGCGATAATGAGGTTTTAGATAAATTTAAATGCTTTAATCCCTTTGGGAGTTTGGCAAATTGAATACTTAAAGAGGACACACCTGAGAAAGGAAAAAAGGCGGTTAGAATTTTCAAGTTCTCGGAATTGCATTTTCTACAATGAATGAAAATTAATTTTGATTCTGAATGAAGTGATCATATTTTTCTTTCTAATATCAGACTTTGTTTTCTAACCATTTACCATCAAGCCTCGTTTTCTTTCTGTCCTACCTACAGGGAAAGAGAAGGGGAAGATGTCTTATTCGGCATACAATATCTGAAACTTTTCCATTGGAGATACTTTTCTTGAGGCCAAGTGTCACTCTTTTTCTCATAGTTCTACTTAAAATGCAAATCCTCTTGGAAAGGATGTTAACCCCTTTTCTTTTTAACCTCTGTCTTAACGAGTTGATCGCTCTTCTAGATGAGCAGATGTATGCTATTTAATTATTGTCAAGAAGAATGGAGTAACATTAACTATTCTGATAATGGCAGATGGATTCCTATACTTAATTGGCTTACAGCTAACAACCTCATACAGAGCTTCGGAGCATGTTTTAACTTCTTAAAAGTAGATTTTGTAACTTTGGATAACTCACCAGGAATTTATAGTATTTAAAATCAGATATCTTCTAAATTTAATAACCAGAGTGGGAGATTGAGAACACCAGGTCACCCATCCAAGGACTGCAGTGAGCATAGACTGTTTTCTGGGAGGAAATAAGTAATACACAAATGTATGCCCTTCATACAGGTCCTTCAACTGACCTCCTGCTGTAGATGAGCCATCATTTCCCCAGGGGCATGTTCTTCAGAAGGCTCCTAAAACAATGTTAATTCCTGCTCCCTTAGGCTAATTCTCAAGCTTCAGGCAGCAATAAGAAATTACTGTGCTGGTTGCTGTCCTACTATATAACCCCAAATTATCTACAAATCTTATCACAACTTCTAAGAAACAACATGGAGGTCGTGCAGCTACAGTAAGCCTCTACATGGGTGTTTCCCCTAGAATAGTGGGTGTTCTGGGAGCCTCTATTTCCCCACTGTGTTTCCACAGTCAAAGAAGTTTGAAAATCACTAGATTAAATCACGTTAAACAGGTTTTTATCTGATTATTTCTAGAGACTTGAATATGCAAATACATTTTGTAAATTACAAGAAAAGGGCAGCCTTGATATTTAGCTGATACACTCTTGTAAAAAAAAAATAATAAGTGACTAACAAGTTGATGAAGGAAAGGGGAAAGACAGAATAACTGTTAAAACTTGATTAATCTAAAAGGCAAAAAAGCGAGGAAAACAGGGGACAAATAAAAAAACGGACCAGCACTTTGGGAGGCCAAGGCATGCGGTTCACAAGGTCAGAAGATCGAGACCATCCTGGCTAACACGGTGAAACCCTGTCTCTACTAAAAATACAAAAAATTAGCCAGGCGTGGTGGTGGGCGCAGGTAGTCCCAGCTACTCGGGAGGCTGAGGCAGGAGAATGGCGTGAACCCAGGAGGTGGAGGTTTGCAGTGAGCCGAGATCGTGCCACTGCACTCCAGCTTGGGTGACAGAGCAAGACTCTGTCTCAAAAAAAAAAAAAAGAAACAAATAGAAATACAACTTTTCACCCAAATATCTGAATGATTACATTAAACATAAATTTATTAAATATATTTAATTACATTTGTATTATTTAAAATTATGTAAATATAAAGATTCAAATTACAAATCTAAGATGATTTACTTGAATAAAAATATCAAATGTTTTCAAGAGATACACCTAGAGATATATGTATTCAGAAGTGAAAGTAAAAGCATGAAAAAAGATATGCTACAAGCACTAACCAAAAGAAATCTGATGTAGCTGCAATGAGACAATTTAAATTTTAAGAGGCATTACTAAAGATAAATGGAATATTTCATTAATTAAAAAGATACAATTACTCTAAATCTATGCTCTGATTAACATCATCTGAAAATGTATAAAGTAAATCTGACAGTAACAAAAGGAAAATACATATATTATTACATAAACACACACATATATAATAATAGTTTTCCAACACACTTCTATTAGTAGCTAATAAATGAACACAAAAAGTCAGTAAAGATATAGAGAACATCAAGAGCATAATGAAGAAAGATATAATTGATATATTTAAAATGCTTTACCCAGTAACTACAGAATACATATCTTCAAAGTCCACAACGAATATTTTCCAAAAGGAATCAGATACCGAGCCATAAATTTAGCAAGTCTCAACAAATAATAGAATGTTCCTTAGTACTGTGAATTCATACACAGAATATTTGTATGTTCTCTGTTACCACTACTGCAGTTAAAATACGAATTATAACAATAAGATAATTAGAAAATCCCCAAATAATTATAACGTAAGCAATATATTTCTAAATAACAAAAGAGCCAAAAATTACAATGGGAATTCTAAAGATCTTTTGAGTTAAATCTAAAACCTATAGTATTAAAATTTTTGGGATCTAACTAGAGCCATGCCTAAAGATAAATCAATAGACCTAAATACATATTTTAAGAAAGATTAAAAACTGGAAAGTAATTATCTAATTATCCATCTCAAAAAATAGCAAATTAATCCTCACCCACCTCTGTAAACAGAAGGAAGGAAAAAAATAAGAAAAAGGGAAGAATCCAATTAAATAGATAGCAGCCGTAAAAATAAGTAAATTTAACAAAGTTGGTTCTTTAAAAATACTAACAAAATTAATAAACTCCAGCAAGACTGGTAAAATAAATAAATGAGAAAGAGAGATCAAATTATCAAAATCAAATCAAAAAAGAATTTAAAGATCTTACAGGCATTGAATTATAACTTAAGGGTATAAACAAATCTGTAAGTCAGAAAACTATCATTTTAATAGAAAGGAAACAAATCCCTTATGAAAAACATGATAGACCAAAACTAATGTAAGAAGAAGTAAATAATCTCAATAGTTCGCTATCTATTCAAGGAAACAAATCTATTATTAAAAAATCTCTCCATAAAGAGAAGCAAAAGAAGCCAAACACAAAGGAGTACATAGGCAAAGAACAAGCAAAGCTCATCCATCATGAGAGAAGTCAGAATAGTAGTTATCTTTTCCAAGTGGTAGAGGACAGGGCTGGTGATCACTGGGGCAAACCACAAGGTAAGTCTGGAGAACACTGGGAACATTCTGTCTCTTGATCTTGGTAGTGGCTTCTGGGAGAAACAAAAGGCCTCTTCTCTGTTAGAAAGCATACAGATTAGAACATTGTAGATGTCAGAGCATAGGTGAGTAAAAATTTTTACAGTTCCACCCATTCCTATAGCTTTCCTGGAGAGTTCAGAAACGCTAAGAAAAGTAAGTGAAAAAGCAAAATACAATGAAGTATTTCCATTTCAAAAATAAGGCTGAGAGGAAAAGACTTGGAACCAAGAATATAAGAATATAGGGATACTGGAAAAAATTGAGTCAACACTTCTAACTTTTAAATGCCCTAAAATCTAAATCTATGCCTTTTTCTTTTTTTCCCCCCAAGATGGAGGCTCCCTCTGTCGCCCAGGCTGGAGTGCAGAGGCGTGATCTCGGCTCACTGCAACCTCCTCCTCCAGGGTTCAAGGGATTCTCCTGCCTCAGCCTCCCGAGTAGCTGAGACTACAGGTGTGTGCCACCACGTCCAGCTAATTTTTTGTATATTTAGTAGAGATGGGGTTTCACCATGTTAGCCTGGATGGTCTCGATCTCCTGACCTCGTGATCCGCCAACCTCGGCCTCCCAAAGTGCTAGGATTACAGGCGTGAGCCACCGTGCCCAGCCAATCTATGCCATTTTTAAAATATTGCTTTACCTGTTTAACCATGAAAATATCAATTATCTCATTTAATCCTTAGAACATTCTTATTTGGTAGGTACTATTATTATATTTTTAATAGAAGGAAGCTGAGGTATAGAGAAGGTAGGTAACTTGTCCAAGAACACTTAGCTAGAAAGCTGTGAAGCTCGGAATTAAACCCATGTGTTTCGACTCTGGGACTCACTGATATACACTGAGACATGAAAGATCTAAAACACCAAGAAAAATAAGCAGCAATCCTAGAATCTATAAGTCTCTTGTCTTATTTAGAAGATCAAATCAGAGCCACCACCAAATAGCTGGGAAAAAATATGAGCATACTTCAGGTCAACAAAAAACACTAGAGCTAGGATTCTAAATGGTGTCTAAATGAAATAATCAAATTTGTAATAAAGTGAGTGGAGGAGCCTGGGCAACATAGTGAGACGACATCACTACAAAAAACATTTAAAAATTATCCAGGTGTGGCAGTGCACACTTGCAATCCCAGCTACTTGGGAGGCTGAGTGGGGAGGATGGCTTGAGCCCAGGAAATCGAGGTTGCAGTGAGCCATTATTGCACCATCATACTCCAGTCTGGGCAACAGAGTGAGACCTTGTCTCACACACACAAAAAAAAAAAAAGTGAGGAGAAGAGGACAGACATTTTTGAAAAGGCTAAAATCATAAGAACTAAGGTAATTGGGACAGATAACTAGGAAAAACAGAACACAGAATTTGTTATGCTTAGAGAAGTAAAGCATAAATGTACATGTATTAGGATTAGAAAACTAAAACCAAAGTTTCCCCTAAACAATGCACTCTGACATTTCTCTTCTAATCCACTGCTTTTTAAAAAAAAAAATACTTGTCATGAACTATTAAATTGATTTCATGGCCAGCTAATGGGTCTTGACCCACAGTCTGAAAAAACACTGTGTTAGATGAAGACCAAGAGCAAGCTGGTGAACAGGCATGGCCTGGCAACAAGGGTAAGAATAGCTTGTGTATGTGTGTGGTCTGTTCACCATCTTGTGTGGTTCTTGCAGAAAGAGAGCAGTAGGGCATCTAGCATTTGAAGGATTACTCATACACATTATACCTCTGCTTACTAAGTCATACTCGAACCTCCTTTACCACAACCCCCTCAGCAATCAGAAGACTGCAGGCCTAGTCCTCTATACATAGATGTGAAAATAACAGTTTTGCTGCATCAACATTCATATCATACAAATCTTTGACAGTTTCCAAATAAGTTCCTGAGTGGAAGGTTTAGGTACAAAACCACATTCCATTTGCTGTATAAATTCCTCAGAATTCTTGGCCACTTAACTGTTAAGACCTTATCTTTTTTTTTTTTTTTTTTTGAGACAGAATCTCTCTCTGTCGCCAGGCTGGAGTGCAGTGGCACAATCTCAGCTCACTGCAACCTCCGACTCCCTGATTCAAGCGATTCTCCTGCCTCAGTCTCTCAGGTAGCTGGGATTACAGGCACATACCACCACACCCAGCTAATTTTTGTATTTTTAGTAGAGATGGGGTTTCACCACATTGACCAGGATGGTCTCGATATCCTGACCTCATGATCCCTTCCCCTCAGCCTCCCAAAGTGCTGGGATTACAAGCATGAGCCACTGTACCCAGCCCCTTGTATTTCTTTGAGCTTCCTTACAAATAATAGTCCTGCCTTAGTCTTTTTTATATCCTGTATAACTTAATTACAGACTCCTCCTTCACCCTTTTTATTACTTTCAAACACAAAATACCATCATTGAAAAGCTTGGGAACAAAAATTACTAAAAGTTTTCTCTAGATTGAAATTTCAATAAACATTTTATACTCAATTAGATTTCTTGTGGAATTTCCATCCATGAGCAGAAAAGTTACCAATCCTTCAGGTAGTTAGCCTGAATGAAAAGAATAAATAATTTGTGTTCAGGAGGCTCATCCTGAAGAGTAAAGAAAGGTGGGAGATATGAATGTTGGCAGTTGTCTGTGAGCACTGGCAAATACAGCAATGAATGAATTTAGAAGGGGCAGAAATGAGAAAAGTCTTGGTCTGCGAAAATATTTTCAGGACGTCAAAATTTGAGGGTATGTGAGCAGAAACCACACTACAGACTTGGCAGGAATATTCAAGGCTATCCTTGGAATGATTCATGATGACAGCACTGGTGAATGGGCTGCAGCTAGATAAAAAGACACAGGTCTCAGAAATAGGAAAGCAGAGGGAAAAAGGAGGCAAACATCATCTTTGAACACATGGTCTGACTCTATACAAAAGAAATCTCTCAAACTTCACCATAATTTTCCAGTGCAAATAAAAAAACCTATACAAGAGAATAAGATTGAATACAATCAAATAAATCAAATTCAATTTAAAGAAAATATCTGTTGATTGTGGACCAAGTCTTACACTAGATGCTTTGCATCTTAGGAAACAAGGAAGGGGAGACAGAAAACCCAGAAAGTGGGGATGAGAGGAAGCAAGGTGCTGAAGCATGGGGGAAGAAATGTCCACCTCTAGTTCTCATGTGAGCAGAATGAAGTAAGTGCTATTATGGAAGTTTACATGGGAGCTCCAAAGTGAGGGCAAGACAAAGGAAACTGCACCTGCGGTGATAAGTTGTCCAATGTGGCTGCACCTCAGAGAACATGAAGTGGACAACGGGAGAGAAAACAAAGGGCCTCAAATTCATTCTTCCTCTTCCATCTCCCCAAACAATGTGTGGTATTTTAGGTCTGGCTTCTTTCACTTAACAGTGTTTTTGAGGTTCATCCATGATGTGGCATGTGTCAGAATTTCATTCTCTTTTGAGTAGTATTCCAATGCACATATTATATACACCACATCTTATGTAACCACTCTCCAGTGACGAACATTTGGGATGTTTCTACTTTTTGGCTATTATAACTAATACTGCTACAGACATTCATTCACAAGTCTCTGTGTGGACATAAGTCTCCTTTCACTTGGGTGATACACCTAGGAGGAGAATTGCTGGATTATATGGCAGGTTTGAGTTTAACTTTTTAAGAAACTGTCTAGCGTGTTTTGCATGTGGCTGCACCATTTTACACTCCCACCAGCAACGCAGGAGTTTCCATCTCTTCATATCCTTTCGAAGACTTATTTTGATTATTGCCACACTACTGCTTTTGAAATGGTACCTCACTGTGGTTTTAATTTGCATTTCTCTAAACACTGAGAAGTGTCCCCATCCTGATCCATCTGAACTCTGGATTTCATTTGCTTAAGAACCTTCCTCAAACAACTACCTCCCTCTACAGATTTTTTCCTATCTGTTGATAAATATGACTGAGTCCCTCCCATCTTAAAAACAAAACCAAAAATAGCCCTCCCGTCTATAAAACGGTGATCACCATGATTTCTACTTTGTCACATTCACCTCTCTGTAGTATCTAATAGAGAAACATTTCTTTTTCCTAACAATTGAGTATACCCTAGAAAAACTCCTATTCCAGTACTACGCAACCATTAATTTCAGCTTTGGTTTATTCTATGAGGGTACTTTTGGCGTGATCTAGTTTTCTAATTCAGTCTCAACCTTCCTATAGATTCACTACTTTAGATGATGACGAGTTACCCTGGAGATTTTTGCTTGAATATAACCTAGGTATCTTTGTCAGCACCAAACAATGACCATATTAAGGACAAAAAGAAAAACTGAACATCTATATCAGTATCTTCAGCTCAGTTTAATAATTAATACTCTTCAAATATAACATTGAAAGGTGAAAGGCCGTATTCAACAAACCTGGAAAACATCTGCAATAGAAAATGAAAACAAAATAGTCCCACTAGAGATAAACCAATTCCTTCTTAAACCTTGTCCATCAGTGTTCCACTAAGAATTCAAATTCTCGAGTTTCCCTTTCTAAATCTACTGACTCCTCTCTCTACATATCCACTTTTAATAAAACATTCTGACTCTTCGTGAACTCTAGTCCTTCATCCTTTCCCTATTCTCACACTCAAATCTTGTTAAATATTAAAATATAATAGTGGTAAAGAGAAATCTAAGATAGTCTCCAAGATTCTCACCCCTTGGTGTATACGCCCTGTGCAATTTCCTTGAATATGGGGATGGGGAGCAGTAAATACACTGTTGACTCTTGAACAACATGGGTTTGAACTGCACTGGTCCACTTCTGTGTGGATTTTTCTCCACCTCTGCCACTGCAGACATAGCAAGATTAAGGCCTCCTTTTCTTCCTCCTTCTCCTCAGCCTAGTCAATGTGAAGATAACCAAGATAAAGACCTTTATGATGATCTACTTCTGCTTAACAAATAGGAAATATATTTTCTCTTTCTTATGATTTTATTAATAACATTTTATTGTATTCAGCTTAAAGAATACTATATAATACATATAACACACAAATTACACGTTAGTCAACTTTTTATTGGCAAGGCTTCCAGTCAACAGTGCTATTAGCAGTTAAGATTTGAGGGAGTCAAAAATTACATGTGCATTTTTGATGGCTTATGGTCAGTGACTCTCACTCTTGAGTTGTTCAAGGGTCAACAGTAATGAGACATCCCTACCACGATTAGGTTACTAATCACTTGACTTTGAGTTCATGAAAAATGGGAAACTGTCATAGGTGGGTCTGATCCAGTCAGGTGAACTGTTTAAAAGAAACTAAAGCATCAGAGAGATGTGCTCCAGCTAGCCTCACACACAAAGCAAACTGCTATGTTGTGAGATAAGGGGGTCACATGACAAGAACCCTTCTAGGAGCACAGCCTCTAGGAGCTGGGAGTGGCACCCACTGGCAGCTAGCAAGAAACTGGGGACCTCGAGCCTATAGCTTCAAGGAAATTAATTCCACCAACAACCAGTGAACTTAAGGAGGACTCCAGGTCACAGATGAGAGCACAACCCCTGCTGACAACTTACTTTGTCTTGAGAGACCCAGAGCACAGAACCCAGCTAACCCGGACCCAGACTCCTGAGCCAAGACACTATGAGATAATAAATTGGTATCATTTTAAGCTACCAAGCATGTGGTAATTTGTTATGCAGGACTATATAACTAATAAAATACATTTAAAAAAATCTTCCTTTCCTTTCGTTTCACTTCAAAAAAAGCTAAACAGATCATACAATTTTAACATAAGTATTTATATGAAAGGGTGGAAAGAACCAGAAGCCAACAGGACAATCAACAGCACTTATAATTACAACTTAGCTTGATACAGCTCTTCAGGTATGGCTAAATTAAAATTCTCTAATCCTCTTACAATTCTGGCATCAATGATAATGAGAACCCCGCAGTACCTCTATCCTCCAGTGGGTTGCCAGCAAGGTTAATTGTATGGAGTCCTGAGTTGGGATTATGCGCTAAAGCACTGGCCAGTTTTTGTGCAAAATCTCTGCGTGTAAACAAAACAATAAGATTAAGTAGCAAAATGTAAAATGTAAAACCATTCGAACAGAACATTTAAAGCTTAGAACAGAGTGAAATCTAAATAGAGAAATCTCCCTTACAATATTAGTCTATATAGCATATATTTCTTAATACCCATTAATACCTCATTAGAGAATTTGTAAAGCCACAGACAGAAAATGGTTCATTTTGTGGCCAAAAGCGAAAAGAAAATATATAATTGCCCCTTTAAAGGCACTCTGTTGTATGCTATTAATAGTACTCTCTGGCCCCTCCATAATTAAAAAAAGAAAAAAAAAAAATCCTGGATCGAACCTGCTTTTCATGAAACTTATAGTATTTACCATATCTTATTTCTCATTTCATGCAATTGTGAATGCAAAACTGATTACACTAATTATTAAGTTTAAAGGTTACAATTGCTAGCGCTACATTTTGGCAAAAATTAAAACTACTGTTTTAGTTATGTTTAACTTGAAATAACGTACTAAGTGCTATGATTATGAAACTGTCAACCGTCCTCATTTAGCAGCAGTGAAATCTTTATTCTACTAGATTCTAACTCTTATGCTCTTAACAGTACACTTAGGCAGTGACTACTAAACCACTAGATAAAGACTATACAAGCATTAACCTGAAAAAGAAAAAAATGACTAACACTGATCAAAGCAAAGCAGTAAAGTCATATGAAATACGTTATCACTATGACCACCAGTAATGATAATAAAACCTACATATACCATCTACAGAGTAAAAGGCACTTTGCCAAGTACTTTAAATATATTAATTCATTTATCCTTGCAATTTTAATTGTATAAAATAGGCATTATTATCATCCCCATTGTAAGAGTGAAGAGAATGAGGCACAGAAAGCTTAAGCAACTTCTGCAAGGCCATGAGAAATCTGGCTCAAGGATCCATGCTCTTAAAAACGATACTATGTACTCTCAAAAATATCAAGTGACACAATATCAAGAGATGTTACCAAATGCTTAGGCTTCATGATGATGGGAATTATAGGGATTTTTTTTCCCCAGAAGGAAAAACATTGCTGTGTATGTGATCAGCCCAATTAAAAAAAAAAAAAAAAAAAAAAAAAAACTATGAATTGATTAGAAGAACAAACGACACAGAGTTTTAAAACAACATATTTATAGATTCAGGAAAATACTCACGTTCTAAGTGCAGCATTTTCCAACACCAATTCTTCCAGTCGATTGGACCT
Source organism: Trachypithecus francoisi (assembly GCF_009764315.1). Classification (NCBI taxonomy): domain Eukaryota; kingdom Metazoa; phylum Chordata; class Mammalia; order Primates; family Cercopithecidae; genus Trachypithecus; species Trachypithecus francoisi. The sequence continues at coordinate 25,860,756 of NW_022681455.1, read as the reverse complement.
ACTCACCACCCTGAAGATCTGTTCACAGACATCAGTGGACTGTAACAGAAAACATTCTTTGACTACTCCATAACTCTAAAGAAGAAAAACTTTATTGTTATACATCTACGCAATGCAAAGTTTTAAGTAAGTAAAACGTCACTCATTCAACAAACCTTGAATGAGCATCTACTACTATGCACCATCGTCATGAAGATCCTGGAAACACAATGTTATAAAGGAGAAAGTCCCTGCCTTCAAGAGTGCGCCATCCAGCAGGGGAAACAGACAAGAAGAATACTATGGTCAGAGTTTGTGTCCCCCCTCCCAAAATTCATAGTTAAAAACCTAATCCCCACTGTGATAGCGTTAGCAATTAGGTGCCTTTGGGAACTGACTAGGTCATGGTGGTGGGGCCTTCATGAAGGAATTAGTGCTTTTGTAGAAGAGGCCCCAGAGAGCTATCTTGCCCCTTTCCACCTAGTAAAGACACAGCTAAAAGGCACCACCTGTGAACAAGAAAGGGTGCTCTCACCAGACACCAAGTCTACTGGAGCCTTGATCTTGGGCTTCTCTGCCTCCAGAACTGGGAAATAAACCTGTTGTTTATAAGCTACCTAATGTATGATATTTTGTTATAGCAACCTGAATGAAATAAGATAAAAATATACAATTATGATAAAATAATAAAAAGACCATTTTGGTAGTGCTATGCATACATATAAGTGCACCTAATCCAGGTTCACAAAACTAAGAGGACTTCCCAAAGAAGGTGACGTTCAAAATGGAGAACTGAAGACTAAGTGTTAGTGATGATGATAATGATGTTGAAAATATCTTTGCTGAGTTCTCACCATGTGTCAGGCACTGAGTTAAGTCCTCTATGTGTATTTCATTATAAAACCATTAAAGATTATTATTCCATTTTCATAGATAAGAAAATTAAGGTTTAAAGATGTCATAAACTTAAATAGGAAGGCTAAATAAGTACTTGATGAACGCTAGCTGGTATCAGGATGTTCCTACTGGAATATAAATAGGATAAAATGGGAAACAACATAATAATAGGAAAAACTTTAATAAATAATAGTCTCATGTTAATAAACATGTTTTCAAAACAACCATTATGTAGTTATATAACTATTACGCCTATATGTTAGGCATATAGACATATGCCTATATGTTAAACAAGATTACAACAATTAAAATGAGTAATATATAACAACATTTTGAGGGGACTATGAAAAATGAAGAGTTGTGTCCTGGTGGTAGAATTGTGCATATTTTTTAAAAATATTTATTAATGTTTTTATATTTATAACCTGCCTCATTCCAAAACTAATTTAAAGTGGTTCTTGACCTTAATATTACTTATACATTAAAAAGTCATTTTGGCCCATGTCTGTAATCCCAGAACTTTGGGAAACTGAAGAAGGCAGATTACTTGAGCTCAAGAGTTCAAGACCAGCCTTGGGAACATGGTGAAATTTCATGTCTACAAAATATACAAAAAGTAGTGGGGTGGGGTCCCAGACTGCACGCGCCTGCAGTCCCAGCTACTCAGGAGGCTAAGGTGGGAGGATCGCTTGAGCCCAGGATGTCAAGGCTGCAGTGAGCCGTCATTGCACCACTGCATCCCAGCCTGGGCCACAGAGTGAGACCCTGTTTCACACATGCACACACACACATACACACACACACACACACACACAAAGTGATTTTAAAATTCTCCTTGCAACCTAGCGCATACTAAATACTTCATGATATTAAAAAAGAGTGAGAGAAAGAAGGCATGTTCTGTGTGCCACAGTATACAATATCAAAGTACTTTCTTTTCTTAAAATATCACATAAAAATATTACAGTACTTTGACTTATCATATAACAAATACCCAACTGGATTAATCATAATTGGAACACAGTCTGAATGTGGCACAAGTTCTCTAGCCAAGTATTTTTAAGAAAACCTAACTTAGAAACACCCCAAGTCCCACAGCATGTAAGGCTCTCATAATTCTTATTTGCTATTTGATTCCATTCTGTCAATAATGCCACCTTCACAATATTCCTGGGTTTCCAATGTGTCCCACTGATTAAGGAGAAAAGAGAAAAATTAATTCCAATTGACCTGATGCCTGCAATTTACATTATGCTGACAGTGATGATATTCAAAATGGTGACCCCCTTATCAGTGCAATTCTTTATCTCATAATGTACATACAAGGGAAATAAATGGTCTTATTCTGTGCTGTCATGATAAAAAGTGACTACTTAGATAATTTTTTTGCGGATATTATCCTAATTACCAGAAATAATTCCGGGGATCATTACCATTTCTGGGCTACCTTGCAGTGCACCCAGAAAAGTAATTTATCATAATGCTTTGAAGATTTACAGCCCATTGGGGTATAAATACTGTAATATAAATTTATTAAGGAAAATGTATGAAAGTGTCTCCAACTTTTCTTTAAAATGCCAGTAGGGGAGATGTATAACAAATCATTCATGACTAAATTAATTCTACTAATTTTTATTGAGTGCCAAGTACATTAAAAGCATCATTTTCTACAGGGATGAGTATAAGGAAATGAAACTTTTAAAGGGAGACACACTCAAACCTAGCTACTAAGTATAATGTGATAATTTCAGTAGTATTTTCCAAATGTCTACAGCATGTGCAGCACTCCGTGCATCAATTTAGGAAATTTTTTAAAAACTGGATACAGTGGCTCTCCAGGAGCTTGCATTCAGTTAAAAAATGAATGTAAACAACAAAAACTAGAATCACTATAGAGTAATAAATGAACTATTGCAAAATAAATTAATTTTTTAAAACTAGAACTTTAGAACTGAAAGAAACCATATACATTATCTCGTCCCACCATGTCATTCCCTAAAGACTAAAAAAAGATGCGATGATGCTCACCAATTTGCCTGAGCTGCAAAACAGAAGAAGCTGAGCAAGACCCCAATTCTACTGCTTTTTTAATGAGTCAAGAATGTTGGCCAAAAACATGGTCTTAATTGCATATTCAGTACCATTTTTTAAAAAAATCCTTGACTCAAATTAGAAATACTGATTGCTAATTTGCTTCATAAGATCAACATAAAGTCATATTTTTCTTGTGGCACCTTAGCACAGGAGGCTTTTATTGGACTAGTAACAATCTTAACCCAGTGAGCTTATATAACTTGAGAAGCAGCCACTTATTTTTGCCCTTGCACTTCATGTTTACAAAAATCCAAAGACGTGCCTCTTCATATTGTCCTTTTCTTTGAATAAACCCAATGTTAACTGCCCACTTCAGTACCCATCAAAAGGGAAAGTATCATTTCTTTTTAACTTTGGGTAAAAAACATCAAGAATTTAGTATTCTTTTTGAAGACCCGTAGAGTAATATCCACAAAGATCACTTCATTTTAAAATATCAAATATTAAAAATATATGCAAACTGTATTTTTGTGTTTAAATCTCAGTTAATAGAAAAGCAGCATGAGCAGTCCTCACATCCTGTCACTCCACTTCCTTCCATCCCAGGACACCCAAGAAAGCATAATAGCATTTACATGCTTTGTTTTGCCAGGACTGAAATGATTAGGTGCATATTTTATGTCCTAAACATCTAAGGCAGCTGAAAGGAGACGATACCTGGGAGGAATAATGACAGAACGGCAGCGGCAATTGCCTGGACACCTTCCTGTAATTGCAGGTTGGGACGATCTCCAAAAGTGAGATATCCACAACCTTCTTGAAACCCTCTTGAGGCCCGATTTTGAAATTCACAAGCTTATGTAAATGTTTGAATGAGCCAGAAAAACTGACATGGTAGCAAACCATTGTTCTCCCTGATCCTACAACCTCTGGACTCATCTCCTTCTCATTCCTCTAATGGCTCCCCTTTCCCACCTGTACTCTTTGCTGGCTCAGTCCTGGAAATGGTCCCACCCCAGCAAGCAGCAAATAAGGGGCATCTTAGGTCTCCCATCATGGCTACCTGTCTGCTCCCTGAGGGCTCACCTGGCTCCAACTCATGCCAACCCTCACTCCAACATCACTGCTCAGACACAACTCTTGTTTGAGTTATACAGTTCACATAATTCATACTCTCATATATGTTCATTTCTCAATCTCTTTGATAACTTATTAGACATATACTTATTAAACCAATTTTTATTAAATAGTTACTATGAGCCACACACTCTCGTAAGCACTGGATAGAGATGAGTAAGAAATGGTTCCAGCTAGCTCACAATAATAGGTATGCAGGAAGCTGAGGCCCTGGAAGGTCAGGTAAGTTATCTAAGGTAACACAGCCTTATAATAAAAATCAGAATCTGAAATCCAGGCTTCTCATTCCAAGTCTATGCATTTTCCTCTACCATAGTGGCTTTTAAGGGACCCCAAATGAGTTTAGTCCATTTTCAAACATACAATGTTTTAGGCCACCCCTACCCCAAGCAAATTCAGAGAACCAAGTCGCCTGCCCACTAGCCAGTCTCAACCCTCCATGTCCTACAGATCCATCTCTTACTACAAGTCTGATGTATTCACTATGAAAATCTTAAACCCCAGCCGGGCGCGGTGGCTCAAGCCTGTAATCCCAGCACTTTGGGAGGCTGAGACGGGCGGATCACGAGGTCAGGAGATTGAGACCATCCTGGCTAACACAGTGAAACCCCATCTCTACTAAAAAATACAAAAAAAGAAAACTAGCCAGGCGTGGTGGCGGACGCCTGTAGTCCCAGCTACTCGGGAGGCTGAGGCAGGAGAATGGCGTAAACCCAGGAGGCGGAGCTTGCAGTGAGCTGAGATCCGGCCACTGCACTCCAGCCTGGGCGACAGAGCGAGACTCCGTCTCAAAAAAAAAAAAAAAGAAAGAAAATCTTAAACCCCCAGATCCTATGACCTCTGAAAGTTAGAGACTTAAACATGAGAGTCTCCAGGAAAACATACAAATTCTTTCTTATCCCATAACAAACACCAGAGAGTTAATTTATGGATAAGCATCTGTCCATATGACTGATATGAACTGTCAATAACCCCAACACAGCATCTTATTTCCACTAATAAAATACGCCAAATATTTTTCTCCTTCATACCTTATGAAAACAGATTTCACTTTAATTTAATTTTGCTTTCATATAAATCTACCCAAAAACCCATCTAGAAAATCAACATTAACTATCATTACTCAACCAGGGGAACGCTACCTGCTAAAGTTTTCCTAAATTCTTAGGAAGGGAAACTTTGTAGACACAGAGTGTAAGACAGGAATATAAAATCTGCTATTTGCAGCTGTGCAAACGTAACTTTAACAGTTTTTGCCAACTGAATGGTTTGTACTAAAGGCTACACTAAATGTATCTTTTTGTTCATCCTCTTAAATTGCCTGAAACAGCTGAATACATGAGGAAATACTTGGAAGCATCTCACATCACAACTTTTACTAAATGTTATGCAAATCATTTAAAGGAAAATATCTCCTCAAGAAATAAAATGCATACAGTTTACCAGTACAGTAAAAAAAAAAAAAAAATTTTTTTTTTTATAATTATTGGGTTTTTGAAATTCAGCAAAGTCAAGCAACATTTGCTGCATGTTTGATTACTTACCAGTTTTAGATCCTTAGAGGACAGCTTTGTGAACCACTGATTATATTCCAGAGCAGCTATGATAGGTATTAAGTCCCTGGAAGCAGAAACAAAGTACATGAAAGTGCTCCTACAGTAGCTACACTGACACTTAATTTTTAATCCATGACATCCAAGTTCACCTGTTAATTTCTATTATTCACAAACACAACATCTAGTAGGCCACGAGACAACAACTAAGTTCTCAAAGACTGATCTTCAAAGTTCCCAAAAGTTAAAGTAAATTGTCTCTAGGGACTCTGTTTCCTACTTCCAAAGGAAAAGAGGCTGGTATCAGAATTTGCTGGAAGAACCTCCTTGCTCTGAGAGAAATCATACCTCTAAGTCCATACCAATAACAAGTCTTACTTCTTTAGACCTCTCCTTCATAAAATCTTTTTTTTTTTTAGACAGGGTCTCACTTTGTCACCCAAGATGGAGTGCAATGACATGGATCATGGCTCATTGCAGCCTTACTTCCCAAACTCAGGTGATTCTCCCACCTCAGCCTCTCAAGTAGCTGGGACTACAGGCACGCGCCCCCACGCCTGGCTAATTTTTGTATAGATGGCATTTCCCCATGTTCCTCAGGCTAGTCTCAAACTCTTGGGCTCAAAGCAATCCACCCACCTTGGCCCTCACCCAAAGTGCTGGGATTACAGGTGTAAGCCACAGTGCCTGGCCTCCTTCATAAATTCTTTAACCATCAATTATCTCATATAGTATTCTCTAGTCAGAGGAGTTCATATTGCAAGCAAGATACTGCCTACCCGAACAGTAAGTGGCACTGGATGGATGCCCAATGCTTAGCAAGCATTTTGCAACCATTTGGTCTTTTTTTTTTTTTTTTTTTTTTTTAGTTCCTAGTAGTGATTACATCCATAAGATAACCCAGATGCATTTTTGTCTTAGGCTTCATATCAGCTCTTCGACCACAGAGTGAAGCTATTTGCATGACAGTTCTGCCTCCATTCCAATTTTGCAGCCTAAGCTCCCACAACTCATCCCATGCTCAAGACAAAAAGCTGACAACTCCTTACTCATCTAATATGATGTGCAGTTTCACATTCAGAATAATCTTTTACTGCTCTGTTATGAAAATTGGTGTGTCCTTAAATGCCACTATTATCACACATCCTCACCTCCTTAAGTCCTCCCCTGGTCAAACCCCACCTCCCTTTTTAGCATTTATTCTATCTTATATTATAGTTTGTTGCTTTAAGCATCCTTACCACCCCCAATTATTAAGTTCTTTGAAAACCAAGCCTTTGTCTACCTCAGTTTTTTAGCTTTAGTGAGGTAATAGCAGTTTTATACTCAGTGCAGGACAAGTAGCAGATACTCAAATTTTTACTGAAATAGAAAAGAAAGGCAGAAGGTGGAAAGAGGTCTGAGAATCAATATTATCTCATAGCTCTGGGTGCCGGCCCTGTGCTTGGCACTCTACATAGACCAGTTCGTTTAAATCTCAAAACAACCCCAGAGTTACTGTTGTTTACATCTTACAGATGAAGGAACAGATGCTCAGAAAATAAAGTGAAACTAGGCCAAAGGGACAGAACTGCAGTCAGAACCCTGGCTCTGAAGCACCACATGTCTGCAGTTTCAATAGACATGCTTTAAAAAGACGAAATGAGTGCCCACAGGTAGTAGAAAAAAAAAAATCCAGAGAAATAGGCAGGCTGAGTCATATGTTTCCACATGCCAGGTTTTCTACTGACAAGCCTCTTTACTAACTTTGCCTAAGTTTAAATTTTTTTTTTAGTTTTAGATTAAAAAGGAGAACAACGCTTTCAATAGTTAATTTATGGTCTTCACTGGCCTCGTCCCCCTCCACTGACACGCTCCCAGGGCTCAGAACAAGTCCCTGTATCTCTCCCTGTTGCCTAATTATAGGTTGTAGCTTCTCTAACGGTGATTCCACCTTATTACAGAGTCCCCAAAGCCCACGCTGAGAGTTCTCATGCATATTTCAACGTTCAGAACTATGGCAAAGCAGTCTCATCGCATCTTTTTTGTGGATTTAATGTCCAGGAGTGACCACACTTGGGAACCACTGTTTTGTGTAGTCTGTTCTGTCACATGATCTGATTTGAAGTATAACTGGCTTTTGTCATAGATGAAGTCATTTTCAGGAATTGAAGGGCACATCATTTCACAGAATCATGAAGGCAGTGGGTAAAACAGCATCATCTCTACATACGACAATACTTAACACTAAAAATGCTTATTGTTCAATATTAAATTTTGAAGGTATACAGCATTCTAAAGTGTACATTTGTGTGATATAATCAATAATTGGGATTAATAAAATCTACATATAAAAAAGATATAAACGTTAAGAAATATAGACTTTTCTTAAGAAAAGAAAGAAATACAACCAAATGTCATAAGGATACTGTGTTAGCATCAAAGGTGATATTAATTTCTTCTAACAAAATTATTATGTTTTAAAATTGTTCTGTGATGCATATTCATAATCTATTTTACAAAATTAAATTGTCTATGGATGATATAAACAAAATTTTGCTCTAGAAAAAATTATTCATGAGGAGGATGGAGACTAAGTATACTGGCATGGTTTGCCTACCATGTTTCTCTAAATTGTGTTAATGCCTAGGCTTTTTATGTTAAAAAACAACTAGAAGGAGACAATCACATACTATATTCAGTAGATATTTATTTAGTCCTTAGTACTAGGCAGGGTTATTATGCTCTGAGAGCTAAGAGATGAAAAAGAAGCGTAGCTCTTATTCCTCTATCACACTCCAGTGGTAAAGAAAAACTCCTCCTCAACTATCTGTAATACAATAGGAGATGTGCTGAATAGGGAAAATGTTAAAAAACAAACAAAAAGCCCTAAGAGCACAGTAGGACAGCAAGTAATTCAGCCTGAAGTAAATGGGGAATGGTTCACCAGCTTCAAAGATCAGAAGGAAACCAACCAGCCAGGGAGACAGAGTATTTTAAGAAATTAGGAATAGCGTATACAATGGCATGGGAACCTGAGCATATCCAGCAATTCTATCCATTCTTATGTTCAACAAATGCCAGCCATCGTGCATGAATCACTGGGCCTGATGCAGAAATGAACATAGAAAATGGTCCCTGCCCTGTAAGACTGATGGCCTGGCACAGCCTAGCAGGAGACTCAGGCAGGAAAAAGCAGCTATAATACAGTGAAACAAGCCCTAGTGAGGTAGGGGGAATACAAAATACTATGTGTGCAAACAAAAAGGGTGTTAATCAAGACAACCAAGTTGAGAAAGAGGATGTTACTAAGCCCTCAGAGTGGGATGAGACACATATTCTAGCAGAAGAAATGGGCAACAAAGTCAGGTACAGCTTAGCCTAAGAGTTTTTAGAGCTCCAAAAAGCACAATGAGAATTAAAACATTGATAAACTGGACTTTATTCAAAATTAAAAACTTCTGCTCTACAAAAGATGTTAAAAGAAGAAAAAGATAAGCCACATGCTGACAGAAAATACTTACAAATCCCATTTCTGAAAAAAGAATTGCATCAAAAACGTATAAAGAACTATCAAAAATAAAAAACAATCACCTCAGCTTTTTTAAACAGCAAAAGATCTAAACAGACACCTCACTAAATAAGATATATGTATAGCAAATAAGCACATGAATGGATGCTCACAGTTTTTAGCCATTAGAAAAATGCATTAAGGAAAAACCAAAAAGAGATGCATGGTTTAAAAAAGAGAAAAAAAAGTATTTAAAAAAACCTGACAATACCAATTGCTAATAAGGACCCAGAGCAACTGGAACTCCCAAACATGGCCGATGAGGATGCAAAATGATACACTCAGTGGAGAAAACAGTTTGACAGCATCTTATTTAGGTTTAACAGATATTTGACATCTGATCCAGCAATCCCATTTCTAGGAAATTACCCAAGGAAAATCAAAATTTATGTTCACATAAAAATGTAGACAATTATTTACTTTTAAGAGCTATGTTCATAATTACCAGAAACTAAGAACAACACAGATGTCCTTCAAGCTACAGGACTGTCAAGGCTGGATTAGAAGAGGTAATAATACAGCTCCTACCCAGCTCTCTCTCATGGCAAGCTCACCCATGGAACGCAGCGCTGCCTTGCAGCAGACAGCCAGCATCCAGCACCAAACACGTGAATGAGGAACACTTCATTGTGACTCCTGACTGTTCTTGCTGTGGCCATTAAGTTTGAGGGGCTTTGTTACATAGCAATAGATAACCAGAACACTTAGCACCTAGAAATGAGGCTTGAAAGCTACAGTTAGGAGGCACGACTGCATGCATGCAAGGCAGTCATAGAAAACTTTTGAACAGAAATGTTTCAGAAAGTTAATTTCTGCAACATCGGTGGGAGGTATCAGAAGCAAGGTGACAGTCTCCACAATGCAGACATGATGTATCAGAGATACAGGAGTCTAAGGCAGAAGGTGGGTTCAGAGGCTAGAACAAGGACCAAGGCAAAATAGTAATTGTTTCCAAATTGATTTATAGATGTAAGTAATGCAATGCCAATCAAAATAGGCATACTTTTGTGATAAAACTATAAAGGAACACAAAGATTACTAGAACCATTATTATAACTGGGCAGGGCAGGTGGAGAAGGAGGGAACCGTGATTGAAAATTGATATATGTAAGTCTTTTAAGGAGAGGCAGTAGCCTATTTCTTGTGTTAAATGGTGGACATAGTAGTTAAATTTACAAAGATTTCCACCCTAGTATATATCTGCATACTTTTCGCTAAGGGGACAAGTACAAGGATGGCCTTAGCAGCATTACAGATAACAGACAATACACTAACCAAAATGTCTGACAAACATTCAGCAGAATGGATAAATTATGGAATGTTCATACATTAGAATACGAAATAGAAACAAAAGTTAATACATTATAGCTACACATACCAACACGTAAAACCTCAACTTCTTAGATACTTAATACCTCTCAGCCTGGCCACAATATGCTGAGAATGAGGAGCTTACAGTGTAAGACCAAGTGCCCAGGAAGTACTTCAGCAAACGCTTTATATAAGAGGCAAGGTCTAGTCTAGAGAGACATTCAGGACCCCTAGAATTCACTACTCTCTGGGCATCAAGTCACCATGACAGCCAGAACAAACATGAAGACCAAGGATCAGGGAGACTCAGGCCTGCATGGGACAAACAAGTTTGCATACAATAAAAAAATTACGGAGCCAGTAATAAACAAGACTCTGATGAGGTCTCATTTTAATAGAAAATACAAAATACACAAGACAGTACGTAACTAATCTCATTTCTGAGAGTTTATCTTCCTGGATGGCTTTCTTACGACATAGTAATAAGTGAGCACATAAACAGATCATGAATAAATATTTAATCTGACATTTGTATGTGCCTCCCTACTGCTGTGCTGATACCAACTCACTGCAAAGGACTACCTGATTTTCCCTGGTGGAGTTTATGGCAGGACAGATCCTTCCTCGTGTTTTCAGTAAGTGCTGATGCAATTAATTGACTTAAGAGGAAAGGTTTCCAAACATCAGCCACTGTCATATTAACTGATTTCTCTTAGTTGGAAGTGGTAACAACTTTTTACCATCACCAGTCCATGATATTTATTGTACATTCCCCACTGTGTTTTGCTCTGATATCCTAAGAAACTCCTAATTATGATGGAACCTTTGATGTGAAAAGTAAAGTCAGCCTTAAAAGGAGTGATAACAGTCGAGGGAACCCTCTCATGAGTCCTGGAAACATGGCAACATAGCATTCTCCTGTACATTTCCAGACATTACTTCTATCATTTCTTTAAAATGGTAGCAAAAACATCTTAAGACTACAAACCCTGAGGAGAAGGATCCAGTATTAACATCTTTTAGAGCCACGTCACACAGTCATTTCTTACATGACACTGAAGAGAGATGAGACAGTTAATATTCACTAACTTTTTCCTGTTGTAAATTTATTATACATAGAGTTTTTTTGGTTTTGTTATTAGTCTAATGACTTGTTAGGGAGTGTAAAAAATGTTGGGATCCAGGTCAGGTGTGGTGACTCACACCTGTAATCCCAGCACCTTGAGAAGCTGAGGCAAGTAGATAGCTTTTGCCCAGGAGTTCAAGACCAGCCTGGGCAACATTGTGAAACCCCGTCTTTACAAATAAATCATAAATCAAATGTAAAAAATTAAAAATATAAAAATTAGCCAAGCATAGTGGTGCATGCCTGTAGTCTCAAGCTACTAAGGATGAAGCGGGAGGATCAACTGAGCCCAGGAGGTCAAGGCTGGGTGATACAAGACCCTGTCTTTAAAAAAAAAAAAGAAAGAAAGAAAAAGTTGGGATCCCTATTTCTCATGTCAGTTGACACTTCAGAATAATAGAAACCTCCCCTTAAAACTCAAAAGAATCAAGTTTTTCTCTTATACCTTTCCAGAAGAAAAAGCCATCATAAAACTGATAAAGTAAGAGCATCACAGAAAAAAACCCATGAACTAGTCTCAGGAAATCCAAAATTTTCTGTAACATAGGGATTCACTAACTTTATTTTTTTTCAATTAAGAAAACTTGTCACTTTAGATAATTGTTCATTTTTTAAAAAGGAAGACCTTTTAAAGACATAAAAATAGCAAGCATTTATTTGAACATTTTTATGTACTAATACAAAGTGCTTTAAATATATTTATCCATATAGTCTTCATAATTACCCCAGAAGAGAGGTATAATTATTAACCCCATTTTCAGATGAACACTCCAAAGGCACAGGGAAGTTTGATGTATGCACAGTTACAAGGCTAGCTGAGGCAGAGCCAGGATTCAAAAGCAGCCAGTGTGACTCATGATCCCGTGTCTTAACCACTGTGCAGTCATCTCACTAATGACTAACTTGCCTTCCGTACCATCAAAAAAGTCTTCATACTCTACAGAGGAAACCAGGATGGTATATCCACAGGTTTTCAGATCAAAGGATCGAAAACCCCTTCCATCACAATTAACCAATCATTTGGTTTCTGATTTTAAAGTTTTGTTTTGTTTTGTTTTGTTTTGTTTTTGAGATGGAGTCTCGCTCTGTCACCCAGGATGGAGTGCAGTGGTGGATCTCGGCTCACTGCAACCTCTGCCTCCCAATTCAAGCAATTCTCCTGCCTCAGCCTCCCAAGTAGCTGGGATTACAGGCATGTGCCACCATGCCTGACTAATTTTTTTGTATTTTTAGCGGAGTATTAAGATGTATTCTGAAATGACAATTGTACCATCCCCTTTTTTCTGAACATCAAAAATAAACTGTTAATATGTGGGGGCTAATTTATAATAAAAAGGTAAAATGCAAAAACAAAGAAGTTGGCAAGGGATTGAGTCTAGATCTCTTGCCAAATTCTTTACTACTCTACATTCTAGATAACCCATTAAACCTAGATTACCTAGTTTGATCCCATCTTTCTGATCTGTATGACTTTATAAGAATTTAATTTTCCTAGTTATTATTATCAGTACAAATTTCCCTCCTTACTCCCTTTCCCCTGCCTGCCATCTCTCTGAAATTTCAAAAACACTGTGTAAAGACAGTGTTAAATATACCAGGAAAGTGTTAAAGAACAAAAATAACTGATGGATGTGAAGGACATCTAGCAAGTCCCACAACCTGCAACGCGAGAAAAGCACAAATAGAGCAGTAATTCAATGAACAACATCATGATTATTCTTATATATCCACCTACCACAGGAGTGAAGATTTCCCTCTAATAAATCTTATAAACATTTAAAGGCTCAAAGGAGGTGTTTTAATGCAAGAATGCACATCCTTGCCACTCTTCATGCTCCATGCATGCACACAATAGATTATGCACTCTCGTGGAAAAACTCAAAGCCTAGCACTATCATTTCCTGACATATTCATTTGATAGCCTTTCTGGGAATAATTTAGACTTTTCTCCATTCCATCTATTTTGAAAATGGGAGTTGGAGAGTTTTAAAAAGTTAAGAATGTCACAAATGAGCTATTCCTTCCTGCTATCCTAACTTATGTCTTGTATATTATTAAATCATTAGTGGAACCACTCATCAACTCCGGGAAGGATGTAAATACCTAAAACAGTTCCCAGATGAGGACATTCCTAGAGGTCTAAATGAGTGGTCGCTACATTTTTTGATCATTCATCCCCAACAGCAAAGAATTTTGAATATTCCCCCCTCTAAAAAATGTGTTAATCTATAAATCATACACATGTACTGCAGCACTAATATATTAAGCTCAGTATAAAACATACACACATGCATAAATAAAATGAATAAGAAAAATTAGACAAAAATCAAGTTCTACTATTAGCGTCCCATCCCCAACATATCATCATCTTATTTGCTCCTTAGAGTTCATCTCACCCAGGTTGAGGACTATTGTCCTACAGAACTATTTCAAGAAATTCAGGACTGGAAACAGAAGCCAATGGTGTTCACACCTGATTCCACTCTCCAAGCAGCAATGCTTTTATAAATGAGACAAGGAATTAAAAAAAAAAAAAAAGGATCTTTGATTAGGAAAAGAATGACAGCAGTATCCTCAGGACAACCTTGCCAAACATAATCCACATTCAGAACTCTTTCCTGATAGTATCACACTCAAGAATGTCACCTTGATCAGTAAGAAATATGACAACACAAAAAAGCATGAATCTGCTGCCTGGACTCTTGTGAGCCAAGTTGAAGCTCAATGATGCATGTCATTGAGTCTTCAAAGAATTCATGAGATTAGCTCCTCTTTAATATCTTTCAGGAACATGAGAAATCAATGTAGTTACAGCTATATATTTTCTTCTTCTTGGCACCAGTACCTCTACCTTCATAATTCCCTACCACTCCAAATTACAGTGTAATTAAATTTTTTCCATGTCAGCTCACAGACCTTTGAGAAATCCCATGAGAAATTTACAACAAATTTTCAATCTATGCTTTTTTTGCCCTACTGATAACCTAAAACAGAACGGAAAGAATATACTTAAATAAGATGCCAACTGGACATTTTATAAATAACAACTGGAGTGGGCATTTTTCCAAGTACTTCCTAATTACGGTTCTCCAGAGATTAACTGGCTAGATCTAGCATGATCACTGTCATCCTTATTCCTGAATGCTTATTCAGCAACAACAGAGGGACTGGTCCTAGATTCAGTTCTGATAGAACCATAGTAAATAAATAAGAAAACATTATCACAACATTCAAATTGCTTACAATTTACCATGAAGCACCTAGATAGATCTAATAGGTTTTAGTAAGTAGCAAGATATATAGAAACAGGAAGCCAAGTCCACATTGAAAAGAGAACAGCAAGCTGGATGACTGATAAAGCATCCCCAGGACAGGATGATGCACATGCCTCTCCATCCTTCGGTTCCTGTGGCTATAGATCACATGATATAAGGGGCACAGTGTCCTAACACTGGGCCTATGTCTGAAGAAGAGCAGATCCTAGGCAAATCAGAGGGGTGAGGACAGTAGTAGGGGCTCTTGGTGACAGAACAATGACCAAGGCACTGCCCTGTCACCACACCTGGACCTTCTAAAACCATGTCTCACGTGTGGTGATGGGGTCCCACACAGACAGAATGTTGCTTCCTCCATCTCTGTGCTTCAGATGAGCAAGGTACCAAAGCCATGTTTCATCCTCTCAGACCTGTGACATTAACATCAGTGCCTCTCCCACGACTCAAATCCCCGGCTTTGAATCTGAACTGGTCCTGGGAAAATGGTAGTTACAAACCTCCAGGCAGAAGAAAACAGTGACCTGGATGAGTAAACTAAAAGAAACAAATGGAACTGTATAAGAATCCAGATAGAATTTAGCCATGGCTTCAAGCAAAATGGGGTTAAGAATGTCATTAAAGCTATAACTGCCGACCTGAGCAGGGTAGTAAACAATATTTGAGTAATCTGACAGGCTTTCTAGAAATAATCCTACCTCGCAGGATTCTGATGTGCTCCACTAGAGCAGATCACCCACTGTCCCTTAAAAATCCTTTATTCTGGGACAATGGCTTGACTGTAGAGTATCACATCACAGAGCATGAGCAAGACAGACACAGCCTAGCCCTCAGTGAATTTCCATTCCAGAAGCACTGATGGTTTTAAGGACTGTTACAAATGGATGTTTCTAAGTATGAAGACTAAATATAATGGCAAGAAAAAGTGGAATGAAAAAATAAAGCTTTGGATGATGGCCAGTCAGAAGAGTTTTTTTATTGACTCTATGAAGCGAGTACAGCTTTCTACAAGGAGCTCTAGTTGTAATATGAAGTTCACAGATCTTGACCTACAAATGCATGCAGAAACTAATTTTAATAAATATAAGTGGCAAACATGGTTGCATGATTGTATCTGCCTTACGTTCAAATAGGGGACATATGCTCAAATATGCTCAAAAAGGGAATATAGGAACTAACTGTCATAGTGGGAAAATTAATGTATACATACGAGAATGTCTCCCCATTTTTGCTAACAAACTCCAGCTCAACACATAGCCCATTTGATGTCTTCTCTGATACCTCCAAATTTTCTAATTCCTCTTCTCTGTAACTCACACCTCAACAAGAAAAATACCAGTAGAGGTTAAGAGAATAACCCACACACATCACATCAACTTATGCCACAATGAATCCTACAACTATGCCATTTAAGTGCAGACTGATGCCTTCATGAATTAGCATGTTCAAGTTTCCACTACATCGAAATATTCAGCTAATAAAATGTATTGTAATTGAATTAGCGAAATACTATCAAAGCCCATCTAAAAGGACTGAGAAGGCCGGGCGCGGTGGCTCAAGCCTGTAATCCCAGCACTTTGGGAGGCCGAGGCGGGTGGATCACGAGGTCAGGAGATCGAGACCCTCCTGGCTAACACGGTGAAACCCCGTCTCTACTAAAAATACAAAAAACTAGCCGGGCGCGGTGGCGGGCGCCTGTAGTCCCAGCTACTCGGAGGCTGAGGCGGGAGAATGGAGGGAACCCGGGAGGCGGAGCTTGCAGTGAGCCAAGATCGCGCCACTGCACTCCAGCCTGGGCGACAGAGCGAGACTCCGTCTCAAAAAATAAATAAATAAATAAATAAATAAATAAATAAAAGGACTGAGAGCAGTCTCTTTATATATAACCTGGCTCTAATTTTAATAGTAAAACTAGTAAAAAACAGTAAAAAAAAAAATTTGAGTACCATCTTGTTTTTTAGTATTTGGTTATTGCATTCCAAAGACTACAATAGTAATATTTACAGACATACTATAAAACAAGGAGAAATGTTAAAATGAGTCAATAATAAATATAAAGTTCCACTACTTTTTTGTACCCCAACTTGGATTTTTGTCTAGATACATACATTTCACATTAGAGGCAGCTGATCTAGAGCAGGTATCAGCAAACTACAGCTCATGACACCTATTTGTGCAAATACAGTTCTATTGGAACATAGAAATACTCATTCATATATTGTCTAGGTCTGTTTTTAAGCTACCACAGTGGAATTGTATAATTGCAACAGCAACTGTCTGGCTCATAAAGTCTAAAATATTTACTATCTGGTCCTTGACCAAAAAAAAAAAAAGTTTTCCAAATCCTCCACTAGAGTCTCAATAACGACAAATGTCCTTCTAGCCCCTTAATGAAGCAAGAAAAGTAGATTATTTGGGTTTAGCCCACTAATGCAGTTTTTACTGATGAAATGAAAATTCTCCAACTAAGGAATTAGTAAATAATTTTTCTAAAAGGTTTGACAAATTTCTCATGCTACGTATTTCAGGTAACTGTATTTAGTGGCTTATTTAAATATAGTTTCCCTTTGCCTACAGATTAATTAAACATGGTGGGTTAGTTGCTGGATGAGACCAAATTAAACATGGATTAGCTGAAAAGTTTAGCACTGGCCCTATACATACCTACCAATGGTATAAAAACCATTATGGCATAATAAAGTAAGTCAAAAAAAAAAAAAACACCTCCAGCTGCCCTACAGTGTCTTCACTCCCATGGGCCAGATGTTCTCCAAGGATGGACCCTTGGAGACCCTGAGATTCATTCAGGAGGTTCACAGGTTCAAAATTGTTTTCATAACAACACTAAAACAAACTTATCCTTTCACTGTGTTGACTTTTGTGTGGAAGGTACAAAAGCAAAGGTGAGGAAAACTGCTAGCACCTGAGCACAAGCCAAGGCGGGCGTCTTCACTGGCACAAGCTCCTAGTTTTTTAAACAAACGTCGATTTCATTTTAGAATGTCCTCAGTGAAACAGTAAACATTACTCATTTTATTAAATTTTAGCTCTTAAGTACAAACGTTTTAATATCCTGTGTAACAAAATGAGAAGTATGTTCAAAATCAGATGTTCCTCTATATATCAAAGTGAGCACTGTCTCAATGTAAAGTGTTTGTGTGATAGTTGCATTTTTAAGCAGAACTAGCTCCTTTTTTTCAGTGGGCCATCACAAAAAAATGACAACATACAGTTATTTAGATTTGGGATTTGGTAGACATTCCCTCTAAAATGTAAGAAGTAATCTGGTCACTTCAAGATATCACTTCACCTGATACTATGTTTTTTTTGTTTTGTTTTGTTTTGTTTTGTTTTTCCCCAATAGTAAAATTGTATCTTTCAAGCAAAAATTTAAATTTTGGAAAACTTTTATCTGCTACTATGAGCTCAACAGCTCTGAAGTATTTTAAAAAGTTTTATAAGATCAGTGATGATAGTTATCAAATGTCTTTCTTTTTTCTTTTGTTATTGTACAAGAGGAAGATACTTGAAAACTATGTATAACTCGATGAACCAATATTTTCTAAGTTACCAATGTACAATGCTACAAAATTATGTATGGGTAAGACCCAGTGGAAGGATAAGATAGACCAAACAGACTTTAATGTAAAAAAATAAAAAACAGTTCATTGATATGGTTCTGATTCTACATTGCAACTTATCTTTAAGAAACTACCACTTACTGAGCTGTGGTGAAGTACCAAGGAAGAATAGCCACAACTATGTGACAAGGGCTATTAAAAATACTCCCTTTTCTAACTACACATCTTTAAGGCTGGATTTTCTTTTTATACTTCAGTCAAAACAACGTACCACAATTTTGTGAATGCTGAAGTAGATATGAGCAACCAGTTGTCTTCTATTAAGTCAAACATTAAAAAGATCTGCAAAAAGATAAACCAATGCCACTCTTCTTGCTGATTTATTTTTGTTTTGGAAAATACATTTACTTTTTCATAAAAATGGTACCATGGTGCTATGGTACTATGTTAGCACGTAATGGTTTGGTTTATTAGTGTCATTTTTTTAAATTAATAAATATTTCAAATTTTAGTTTTAATTTATAATATTGTAAATATCAATGTTTTGACCCACAAAAAGCAAAGATCAATCATTTTTAAGATTTGTAAGCCGGGCGCGGTGGCTCAAGCCTGTAATCCCAGCACTTTGGGAGGCCGAGACGGGCGGATCACAAGGTCAGGAGATCGAGACCATCTTGGCTAACACGGTGAAACCCCGTCTCTACTAAAAAACACAAGAAAACTAGCTGGGCGAGGTGGCGAGCGCCTGTAGTCCCAGCTACTCCGGAGGCTGAGGCAGGAGAATGGCGTGAACCCGGGGGGCGGAGCTTGCAGTGAGCTGAGATCCAGCCACTGCACTCCAGCCTGGGCGACAGAGCAAGACTCCGTCTAAAAAAAAAAAAAAAAAAGATTTGTAAAGGGACCAAAAACGCTGAGACCAAACACTGGATGACTGTGAAGTTCTATCTTATTCTACATGCAATTTTCTTGTTTTATTGGAAAATACTTACGAAGAAAAATATTTTCCCTTTTTCTTTCTCAGTTCACTTTTTTATGAGCTACACAGGAAACATCTTGCCTAAATTTGAAAGTATAAAGTTGCCTCACTTATAGGAAGAAGGAGAACTGCTCTAAGCAGGAAAAAAAAAAAACATTGCCTGAGAACTGGAGGCTTGAGGCACATCAGCCACAACTACAGACACAGCTGAGCCTGTTTCACCATCTTCCGTAGACCCAGGCTGTGTGAAGACCAGGTATATGCAGCTAGCATACTTTTTCCCTGCCTGATTCAGTTGGCTAGAGCTCTTCAGGGACCACACTGCAATTCTGGATTTCCTGCCAGGTAGGTGGAAAAATAATTCAAAACGGTATTTTGGGGGGCAAGATGCTGGTGCTGAGATGGCATATGGGCAACAACAATCCTCTGTGACACTCCAGTTGTCCAAATGGCACAAATGATATAGCTAGAATCCCAGATTTCTCTCTCAATTCCAATCAGAGGGAAAAGATTTATTGGGTTGGAGTTTATTAAGCAGGGGACTGACCTCTGCCTACCTACAATAGGTAGCAGCATATCCAGGGTTGAAGAGATTGGGATAGGCCAAGATAAATTCCCAGACATTCTGAAACAGGGCCAGGCTCGACTGTCAGAGAGCAAAATAAACTTGCCAGGTCTGCTCTTGTTAAGAGACATGGGGAGCAAATGAAGCTTTTCTCTGAGGCCTGAATCTCACTAGCCATAGCCCTAAATATATTCAAGTCAAGATCTTAAACCTAAAAGTTTCTCAAATAACTTGTAACAGGTTTCACGACTTTATTATCACTATCACATGGCAGATACTGGCAAACTGATTTTCACCAACATACACATATACACCCTACCAATGCCCAATTCGTAAAGAAACTCTGAACTAAAAGTCATATCTTAGAATTTCAGCATGGAAGTTCATCCTTGAAAAAATGTTCTAAATAGCAATTAGGTAAATAATACTACATTTTATAGACAGGGTAGAATAGATAGACTTTTGTAGGCCGATATAAGAACCTAAGAATTATACTGTTTTTATGGTAAAATTCAGCACATTTTCTAACTATGAACTCTGGATTTTGGATACACACATGCACCTCCACAAGTCATCCACAGTGATAAACATATTTGAAACTATAACTTGAAAGGCAAAAATCTAGAGATTCTTAGATTGTCCTGATTCCTCTTATAAAACAATTCTTTGGGGATAATGCACAGCCCTAAGTGCCAACAGAGAACTGCAGGAAAGGAAAAAGGAAAGGAAAAAGGAAAAAGGAAAAAGGAAAGGAAAGGAAAGGAGAGGAGAAAGAAAAAAGGAAAGGAAAGGAAAAGAAGAGAGAGGAGAGAGGAGAGAGGAAGGAAGGAAGGAAGGGAGGGAGGGAGGGAGGGAGGGAGGGAGGGAGGAAGGGAGGGAGGGAGGGAGGGAGGGAAGGGAGGAAGGGAGGAAGGGAGGGAGGGAGCGAGCTTACCTGTGGTCAAGATGACTAAAATCTTGTAAATTCAATTCCCTGGTGTCTTGGGTAAGATAAATTGTATCCACATCCTATTTGAAATATAATTCAGTCATGTAATCAGTCCATGCAGATGACCAGGGAAGCAAGAGAGACAGTGAGAATTAGACAATGACAATGTCAGGTTTTTATGTAATCTGAGAAATGAAGATTTTAAGTGAAAAATAAATGAAGGGAAAAAAAGAAAAATAAGCCAGCCAAATATTACCATATTTTCCAGGAGTGTGTGTGCTCACACACATGTACACAGACATTCTTACCCATTGTACTTCTTCCCTGTAAGAAAATCCAAGCCAGTCACAAACACAGGCATACATCTGAGAAAATCCACCTGAAACATACAACAAAAACACTGACAGGTCTTTGGCAAAACGATTTTTAAATTAAAATTTTAAAGCTTAAATATGGCCGATGTTGACAATACTGATTATCCTTTTCCTTTTTAGGGGGGAAAACAGCAAAGATTCTCCTCCCTGTTCTATAGTAAGTACATAGCAGGATGCAACACAGCTTAAATATAGGACTTTTGTCCACCAATCTAAAGTCTGTGCGCTGCTAATTACACCTTGAAACTAATTGCACCTTTACAGTAGCACACTAGGAATAGACTTAACTTCCTGGCAGGGGAATATCCATCCAGCTATTCACATTTCAGTTTTAAAATGCATGCTCACCACAGGGGCCCTGCTCAGCCACGGTCTGGCTGTCCCACAGAGCCTGGAGACTAGCCAGGCGCTCAGGCGGCTCCATGGAGACTTTTTTCATGATTCTCCTGTAAGATCAACAACAACACATTTCACAAACCACATTTTTCAACTGCACATAGAAATAAATTTTGTCACATTCCTTTTTTTTAAACAAAGATGAGTGTCACTTAAATTTCAGAAAATATAATTTTATTTTTTCAGCACTAGAGAGCTGGAAATCTAGAAAACATAACAATAAATCCCTATAACTTTCCTTTGTAGATGAAAGGTATTTAGCAATATAGTCTCCATGTTATAGTTTTATAACGTTAGATTTTGTTAGAATAGTTTGAAAAGTGTGTGCCACTTAATGAATTACTAGATTACATGTATACCAAACATAAATTACTAATTTTCAATTAATTAAAGTAAAAATCTCTTCTGTCCTTCCATAGTGCCTTGCACAGATGTCCCTCAAGAAACTGATCAAGTCATACTGGAATAGTTATTCCTTTTGCTATCTCTTCCCCTGGGCCATGATTCTTCTGGGGCAGAGAACATGTGCAGCTCCTCCCAACCCCCATCCTCCTCCTCAGAACCTAACAAAGTTCTTACCCACACATGCAGAGACAAGTCAGAGTAGTGGTTAAAAGTACAGCCAACCATCCCAAAGTTTCCTTATTCAGGAACTGATACATTTCTGAATTTGTCAGTTGCTGAGATGCTATCCCATACAGTTATTGTGAGAAAAAAATAATAATAGTACCTATAAAGTTATTAGAATAACACCCCCAGGGCTGAGCCTGTAATCCCAGCACTTCAGGGGGCCAAAGCAGGTGATTACTTGAGCCCAGGAATTCAAGGCCAGCCTGGGCAACATGGCGAAACACCATCTATACAAAAACTACAATAATTAGCCAGGTGTGGTAGTATGTGCCTGTGTCCCAGCCGCTCAGGAGGCTGAGGTGGGAGGACTGCTTGAGCATGGGAGGTAGAGGCTGCAGTTAGATTGCACCACTGCACTCCAGCCTAGGTGACAGAGGGAGACTCTCAAAGAAAAAAAAAAAAAAGAAAAAGAAAAAGAAGAATCCCTGGTGTGTGGTAATGTCAATATATGTTAACTGATACCGTCGTTAGTTATCACAGAGTAATCGCTTAATGAATAGTTTATAAATTCATTAATTCACTCAAAAAAATTTTATGAAAGATCTACAGAGTGCCAAGACCCAAAACCAGGTACTAGGCATACAACCATGATTAAACACGGATGCTGCCCCTGCCCTCGCAAAGCTAGCAGTCTATTGTGAGAAACAGACGAATAACCAGGCACTAGTGGAAGAGAACTAACACAAGGAAAGTTCAGGGTGGAAGCGCGGGCAAAGAAGGGGCACTTAGCTTATTCCCTGGTGAGGAGAAGGGGTGGAACGTAGGGAGTTGGAAATGTTCTTTGGTATAAGATATATCTCTGCTAAGACCCATAAGAGGGCAAAAAGAGACAATCAGGTGAAGCATGGCAAGAGGAGGTGTGAGCTAGGGTCCAGGAAAGTGTTTCAGATAAAGGAACAGCACACCCCAAAGATGAGAAAGCCCATGCTTATCAGAAACTCAATCTAGTTCAAAATAGTTGGCAAATGATGTGTAATAAGGAGAGGAGTAACAGAAGAATCTGGGGAGCCAAGCAAAATCCCAGGCCATGGTGAGCCTCACAGGTCAAATAAAAGGATTTAGATTTTATTCTCAGGGCAATGAGGAGCCATGGCAGACTGTAAACAGAGGAGTACATGATGATTAGATGGGCACTGTGAACAAATATCTGCCGGTGTAGGTATTTGCTCTCAATTTTCTACAAAATTGAGAAATAGAAAACATAGCTTGAGAAATAAAACAGAACTTTCCAGGACTGTTAAGAGTCCAGCTGAGAGTGCAGGTCATGGATTCTTGGTGGTTCAGGGCTAAATAGCTATGGGATTTTCTCCTGCAGCCCTCAGCAGCCCAAATGTATATGGAGAGGTGGGCAGCTGGCTTGCTGCAGGATACAGGATTTCCAGGTGCGTGTGTCCGAAAAACAGTGGGGAAAGAAGGAGCAAAGGATACTGATAAGGACTAGGTGAAGTCATGGATGTTGTGGGCTGAGCAGTTAAGAACGGACAGGAAGGCAGGACAGGGGTGGCAGAAGAAGAGAAAGCCAAGCCATCCCCAGTCTGGAGGCCTTGAAAAAGTCCAAATACTGGTACTTCCAGGGGAGACGACGTGAAAGGCTGTAGTCAGACGCGGAGGGCTAAACTGCTTTTTCACCATGGAATAAGCTGTTTCAGGAGATGACAAGGTCATGTGGCCACAAAAGCAAGTGGAAGTAGAGCAGAGGTGAAGGGGCCATGAGCTGTGAGGAACAGTGTCAGGGTGTCAGTCACCCAGAACCATGACAGGACGTGGGTGAGAGGTGGTGAAATAAATCTATTAACTCATATTGAATATAGTTTCATCTTTAATGATTTCAAGGCACTCTGCTACATACAATGCTCTCAGTCATTCTTATGAATTTCAATCACCTTGTGATTGAAAGAGCTCTTCTTGAGACTGGAAGAAAATGTTCCCAGTTATTTACATTTTCTGATTGAATGGATGGATTCCAGATAAAATATGCTAGGGCCTGAGAGGTTGCCTGGTTGGGTTCTACTCCTGGAGAAAACCTCAAATACGTATCAAATCATTTAAGTACACACATTCTGTCAGCAAGGAAAATATTCCTCCTACTTCTTTGTACGTTTTATGACTAAGGCATAATCAGGTTCCGACATACCTCATTTTATTGTATTATACTCACAGGTATTGTGAGTGCCTCACGGGTACTGCATTTTTTGCCAATTGAAGCTTTGTGGCAACCTTGCATTAAGCGAATCTGTCAGCGCCATTTTTCCAACAGCATGTGCTCACTTCCTGTCTCTGTGCCACATTCTGGTAATTCTCGCAATATCTCGAACATTTTCGTTATTATTATATCCGTTTTGGTGATGTGATCAGTGATCCTTGATGCTACTATTACAACTATTTTGGGGGACCATGAATCACACCCATATAAGACAGCAAACTTAGCTACTTAAAAGTGTGTGTGATCTCACTGCTCCACTAACAACCATTCCTCTCTCTCTCCCTTTCACCAAGCCCCCCTATTACTTGAGACACAATATTGAAATTTAGGCCAATTAATAACCCTGCAGTGGCCTCTAAGTGTTCAAGTGAAAGGAAGAGTCGCACATCTCTTCACTTCAAATCAAAAGCTAGAAATAATTAAGCTTAGTGAGAAAGGCACATGGAAAGCCAAGACAGGCTGAAAGTTAGGCCTTTTGTGACAAAAAATTAGCAAAATTGCAAATGCAAAGGAAAAGTTATTTAAGGAAGTTAAAAGTTAAAAGTGCTACTTCCATGAACATGTGAATGATGAGAAAGTGAAACAGCTTTATTCCCGAGATGCAGAAAGTTTTAGTGGTCTGGAATGAAACATTCCCTATGCCAAGCCTAATCCAGAACAAGGCTTTAACTCTCTTCAGTTCTATGAAGGCTGAGAGAGGGGAGGAAGCTGAGTTGGAAGCTACCAAAGGTTGGTTCATGAGGTTTAAGGAAATAAGTTGTCTCCATAACATAAAAGTACAAGATGAAGCAGCAAGTGCTGAGAAGCTGAAATAAGTTATCCAGAAGATACAGCTAAGATCATTGATGAAGATGGCTACACTAAACAACTGATTTTCAACGTAGATGAAAGAGCCTCCTATTGGAAGAAGATGTCATCCAGGACTTTCTTAGCTAGGGAGAAGTCAGTCTCAGGCTTCAAAGCTTCAAAGGACAAGCTGTAATCCCAGCTACTTGAGGGGCTGAGGCCGGAGAACAGCTTGAACCCAGGAGGCAGAGGTTGCACTGAGCAGAGATCGTGCCATTGCACTCTAGCCTGAGCAACGAGAGGAAAACTCCGTCTCAAAAAAAAAGAAAAGAAAAAAGAAATTGCCACAGCCACCCCAACCCTTAGCAACCACCACCCTGATAGTCACAGCAGCTATCAGCATGGACACAAGCAAAACCTTTTCCAGCAAAAACATTACAATTCACTGAAGGCTCGGGTGACTGCTAGCATTTTTTAGCAACAAAGTATTTTTAAGGTATATATATTCTTCTAGACATAATGCTATTGCATACTTTAGTAAACACAACTTTTATATGCACTGAGAAACCAAAAAGTTCTTGACTCATTTTACTGCAATGGTCTGGAACCAAACCCGTGGTATCTCTAAGGTATGCCTGTTTACTTAACTCATGTCAGATATCATTAATTTCTTCAAATTCCATGTAAATGCACAAGATCTACAAGTGTAGCAAGATTTTTGTCTATTTTACCCAAAGGAACCTGTGATTAAGAAGCATTATTTTAATAACTTGGGGTAACCATGTTTGAGAAGACATTATAATTAAAGCAATATTACAGAATCTGGCAATTTGGAATGGTTCATCTTGGTTCAAAACCATCATCTGACATTTTAATGGCATTATATTCTGTCTACATCAAGACAATGAAGCAGATGTTATGCAAAAAAACAGCAAGTTTGTCAGAAGTAGATTCAGCCATTATTCAACTCAATTAGGTAAACCTTGGACACAGAAAGCTGGACTTCTGTCTGACCTCATCTAGGATCACATTTCTCTTTTAAAATTCTTGCTTTGTCTCCATAAAACTGCAGATCATGCTCTTTTGATGATACATACGTGGTTTAGCTACTCAAACACAAGAAGAAAATATGGCAAAAATCTTTGACCAGAAGCTGGTGGGATTAAAAACAGGAAGCTGTCAGTCTACAATTACCAAAAGAAATAAATTAATCTTGATGGTAGATTTGGAAAGCAGAGCCTCAGTTTTACTCGAAAAACAACAGTGGACATTCACACTCAGGGTTAAGGGGAAATCAATCAGAGACTAAGGGAGGCAGCAGCTAGGGCAGACATCTGTGCGAACCAACCTGCCAACATGTCCGGCGGGGCCTTTTCAAGTAGCTCCGCTTCTTTACAGTTCTCATTTTTCTTTTTTAACTGAGATTTCAGGAGCTAAAGGAGTCTCATGAAACAAGTTTATTCATTTTCGTAAGAGAGAAAGTTGTAAGAACTAAATTTCCAGAAGTTGGGAACTATTTCTTATCTATGCTGACACTGTGCATACAAATAATGAGTGAGAGGAGAATCCACTCTACAGAAGTTGTTTTCTGCCTGTAGTTAAATGAGAGCAAGGAGCCCCAACACTGTATTTGTTACCGGGCACCAGCTCACACACACATACACACACACACACACACACACACACACAGAGTGTTACACAGACAGAAAGACAGAGGATTTGTTGTCCAAATAAGCACCACAAAAGGTAAACCAAAATCCCAAAACAAAACATAAGCAAGACATGTCTCTCACAAGCAGGCAGCACTAGTGCTGATTCAGCATTTGCACTATATGCATTTGATTTGCATAAGACTCAGAAAATAGTTACATGTGGCAGCAAGAAATAGCAAACTAGATAACAAACACACCAACTCTCCATGCAAATCTCATGATAAACTATTGACACAAAAAATTGTATTTTAATGTACTTACACTAATTGATTTAAAATTCAATTCCAATGCTCAGCCTATGCAACATGGCAACTGTCTCCAGAATGGCACATGCTTTAATGCTGCAAGCCACACCACAACAAAAGGCTACCTACTGCTTTGCAAAGTGAAGAGACTACCAAAACACAGCCACCACCTTTCTCGTTTATATACAAACTTCTATTTCATCAGCTTTCTCCATAATAACCTCACATTTTCATACTTCATACCTGTATTAACAATATCATTTAATACTAAAAAAAAAAATCTAGCTTTGTTTTGGAGAACAGTCAAGGTTCTTGACAGTAGAAAAGCTGAAGGCTGTAACACAGAACAACTTCCTGAAGAGAACTGCCATCACAGACAACCCTGAGAAAACAGATGACAACACTGAGGCTCTAACCCCTTCCCTAGTTCAACCTATAGGGTTGTCACTGTCTGAGAGGTGAAGCCTCCAACGACAATCTATAGCAAAGATTGGAATGTTAACAAAACACACGATAACAGTGATTTAAGTTGGGGTGATTTTTAAATTTAACTTAAATTTTCTTCTTTATACTTTACATGTTCTCTATATTTTGAATTAAACTTTCCATATTTGATGAGGAGAAAATGTCATCTTAGAAAGGAAGGAGAGGCCGGGCGCGGTGGCTCAAGCCTGTAATCCCAGCACTTTGGGAGGCCGAGATGGGCGGATCACGAGGTCAGGAGATCGAGACCATCCTGGCTAAGATGGTGAAACCCCGTCTCTACTAAAAAATACAAAAAACTAGCCGGGCGAGGTGGCAGGCGCCTGTAGTCCCAGCTACTCGGGAGGTTGAGGCAGGAGAATGGCGTAAACCCGGGAGGCGGAGCTTGCAGTGAGCTGAGATCCGGCCACTGCACTCCAGCCTGGGCAACAGAGCGAGACTCCGTCTCAAAAAAAAAAAAAAAAAAAAAAAAAGAAAGGAAGGAGAGAGGGAGAGAGAAACATCCTAACACATATTTGGAGACAGGAGATGGAGAGAAAATATGACATGTAAATACTACAAATTTTAATTTAAATCCTTCATTTTTTTTCCAACCTGCATTCTCTTGACTATAAGAGCTGATTACATACACACACACACACACACACAGACACACATATATATGTGTGTGTGTTTTGAGATGAGATCTTACTCTGTCACCCAGGCTGGAGTGTAGTGGTGTGAGCACAGCTCACTGCAAGTTCAAACTCCTGGGCTCAAGTGATCCTCCCATTAGTTGGGACTATAGGCATGCACCACCACACCCAGCTAGTTCTTAAAATTTCTTAGTAGAAATGAAATCTCACTATGTTGCCCAGGCTGTATATTTTCATACATTTGATTTGAATGATGGATGTTATTTTCAGAATTATATATGGGTAAAATCAGAAATTCAGATCTTTGGAGTTATAAGTTCATTTATACAGAGTCATTCATAGACTATTCAATAACTGATTACCCAAACTGACAATCTTCTGGGATCTAACTCCCCCTGATTCACCTAGTTCCTAATACCTCCTCATGAGGCCCTTTTCTGTTCATCAATCACCACCAGAAGTGCCCTAAGCAAGGAAGGAGATGAGGGTCCCCATGACAGGCTCAGAAAACAAATTTGATGGGACAAACGAGTCATACAAGGTCTAAGGATTCTAAATATAGTTTCATATTCTCCAGTTTATCATGAGTGTAATATATGACATTACTGGAAATATATTTTGTTTTGCATGTTCTATTGTGTATTATTTATATAAAGCAAATATTGCCCTGACTGATAGCTTGGACTTAAGGCATACTGGGAATGTAGGAGAAAAGATACGGTTACCCATTTCTCCACCCTCTCTAGTCACAACAACCAAAACCAATAAAACTATATGTTTCTCCTGCCAAAATCATGTAATGCAATCTAAGGAACTTCAAGAGTAAAGGTATAACATAGAAACCACAAAATATTAGGCTTATGATGACAAGCTAATTGTGTGTGTTGGGTAGGAAAGAGGAATGCCAATCAAATACATTTAGGTAATTTAATTCTCTGCCAAGGTATTTTCCAAATTATAATCTGCACCTTCTCTCCGACTGGTCTCTTCATGTGAATTGCCTTCCTTTCCCCCACTCGCTCCTCTGATTTCTCTCCACCCATTTGCGGTAAATCTCCTTTGCAAAGTCAGCCTGTGCTCATTCATCTCCCACTTACACCCAGTCATCTCCTGTCTCATCTGCTTCAGGTTACCTCAGCTAATGAGTTCATGGTTTGAAGGCAAGGCCACTGTCTTCTGACTTCTCTATGTCCCGTGGTACATCATCCAACAAGGTACTGGGCACGGAGTAAGTGTGAAGTGTATGTGCTCATCCAAAACCTCAGTCAGTACCTACTATGTGCCAAGAACTAGGGATTTAAGATTAATAAAAACATGGTCTTTGTTTAAGCAGCTCCCAGCCTAGAAGGAAAAACAGGTGTGTTTTGTACCGTGCCTCTCACTTTCTCAAGGATATTGCTGATTTATTTATTAGGGCAGTCTCCAGCAACAAATCTCTCTTTCTACTGATCATTCCCCTCATTACAGCCATATGGTTTAGGCATATGCTTTTATCTCCCATTTTAAACACAAACAGAAATCCCCTGTAATCCCTCAGAGTGCACTAGCTACATCCAATTTGTCAGTTCCCCTTGATAGCTGATCTTCTCTACGAAGTTGTCCATACATGCCACATCCACTTTCTCACTTCTGAGTTCATCCCTCAACCACAGCAGTCTGCCCCTCCCAACCAGACCCCTAGACCTGCTCTCATCAAGGTGCCTGTGTTATCCATGTCACCAACCCACTGGACACCTCTCTGCCTGCAGTTTGTTCAGCCCCAGCATCATTCTGCAGAGCCACCACTCCTTCCCAGGCCCTGGTTTTTCACTGGTCTTCCTCCTACCTTGACACCCAGTCCTTACCCAACTCCATTTGTGGCTCTTCCTAGTTTACCTGATCTCTAAGCGTTGAGCTCATTCCAAGTATGCCTCATCTGCACATCTTTCTCCAAGTGACGTAATCAACAGCCATGCAGTGAAGACCATCTTGTACTCATGGCACTCACCTTTGCTCCATCTCCAGACCTCTCCTCCAAGCCCCAACCTCACATATTTGCCTACCTTATAGCCTCATCTAGATGGAGCTTGGAGGAGAGGTCTATGGAGGTCTTGTAGGTCCTACACAAATAGATCTCAAATTCTACATACCTAAAACAGAATGGCTACCGATCCCACCCCCTAGAAAAAACTTGTCCCCCACCTACCCCAGGCCTTCTCTGTCTCGCTGTCATATTGGTCACCCAGTTATTAAACCAGAATCTGAGAAGCCATCCTTGTTTTTCTTCTCTTTCTTTCCTCACTGCCCTTACCCACACTTACCTAATCCATCAGCAACTCCTGCATCTAAAATAAAGCTTACATCTACTCTCTCTATCTTAATCCCTAATGCTGCTACCTTTCTCCTGGCCACAGTCATCTCTTGCCTAGATTACTACAAATGTCCAAATTAGCTTTCTACTTCTACTCTTGCCCTGCCACCAGTCTATTCTCTTTAGCAGAAAACAAACAAACAACAAAAGATCTTCATAAACTATCTAAAGATTCATCTCCCACCCCTAAAATGTTACAGTGGCTTCCAAGGAAAATACTCTTGAATCCCAACCTCTTTCCCACAAGGCTCTACATCAACTCCATCTATATCAAAAAAGCTGGTGCTAGCCTCCTCTTGCATCATTCCTCACTCCTTCCCAACTTTGTTCTTCATTATGCCCCAGCCAAAGTGGATATCTTTCAGTTCCTCAGAGATACCAACCCCTTTCTAGGCAGGAGAAATAGCATGAACAAAAGCCCTGGGAAGATAATATTCTTTGCCCTCCTTTTATAGGGCAGGCATCTTCTCTTCCACTAGGTCTGTTGAAGTTATCATGGCCACAGGGAGGCCTTTGGAGACAGAAGTTTATTCTTTATATTAGTCCCATCTATTACTCTCATAGCACTTACTCAAAGGTACTGTTACTTGATTTATGTATTTCCCTCTTTGGAGCGTTTGTTTCCCCAAGTTAAAATGTAAGTTCCACGTGGGCAGGGACCATGTTCACTGCTGGACCTCAACACTTAGCACTATGCCTAGCATATAGTAGAAACTCAATAATACTCATGGAATATTTAAGTGTATGAACAAGCATTTACAACACAGTGTGATGTGTCCTAGTGCAGGAAATGATCCAAAGTTCTTTGGAAACATGAATAAAGACACTCTACAGATGAGAAGATACCCGAGTTAAATCTTTTGGAATTTGTCAGGATTAGAGTTATGATAATGGTGCTGAAAATATATATGAGAGAGCCTGATTGTGTTCAGGAAGAGGAAAACAGTGGTATTCTGTGTCAGGCTATACAATTTACATTTTATCAGGAAAGCCGGCCATTTGAGAGCTTAGGCAAAGAACAGATACTGTTTGAATTATAAAAAGATGACTCTGATGACAGTATGAAGGATCACTTGCAAGAGAAGAACAGAAGCAGGGAGACTAACTAGAAAGATGCAGGGGAGAAAGTGACTATGGCAGTGGAAATGAAAACGAGGAGAAGGAACCAGACCATGAGATATTAAGATAATATGTTTAAAAGCTTAGCAACCAATCGAATATGACAGTAAGGACCAAGAGATTAACATGGCTCAGCTTTTAACTTGTGAGACTATGTGAATGACAATGCCATTAATTGAGACAGAAATACAGAATACAAGCAATTTTTAGTGGGGAAGTGAGGAGTCCAGCGTGGGACATAGTGAGTGTGAGGTGCCTGGGGCTATCCTTGTGGAGACACCTAACAGGCAGCTGGTAAGTGGGGATGAAGACCTGGGTACAGCAGAGGTCATAGATTTAGAAATCAACATACACATGGGAACTTTCTTCCTAGAAACAGAGGTGATTAATACTTGTTTAATATTTGCCTGAAGATTTTAACAAGAAGTTAAATGGAAGCTATAAGTGAAAACACTATTCTTACTCAATGTTCTATGGGAAGAAAAAAAAATGGAAGAATCCAAACTAAAAATAAAAATGGTTAATTTCTCTGAAAATCCTACAATACTAAACTAATAAGGCTGCCTTTTAAAGAAAATAGAGATTCTAAATATTGCTCTGAAGTATCTTTAAATTCCAGGGTATTATAAGCTCTTGCCAAGTAAGGTGGTGCTTAATAATTTTTTTTATTTCATCAGTGTTAATTTAGAAGGAAAGCGAGCACATTATAAAGAAACACATGTACAAAGTTGCATTACTGAAATGTAGTTTAAGGAAAATGGGTTGTAGCTATTGTTAACTCATGATTACCCTAGCTAGTTCTCTGTTGGCTTTAAGGATGATGTCGAAACCATTCCTAAGAAAGTTTTGCTTCTTGGCAATTCTCATTGCCACCATGGATTCACTTCTTACCACATCCTACCACCCACTGCTGCCCACACTTCTTCTCCAGAACTGCCCGTGTGTGATTAGAGACCAGGAGAACTTGCCTTGAAGACACCTCATACCTGAAATTCTAGCCAAGCAGGAGTCAGAGGGCAGTCCCAGCTCACCCTCTCCACTCCACTGAAATGGAGGCTAGGGACACTTAGCTCCCCCAGCAACCAGCTACCCTGATAATCAGAGAACCACAAGACTTAAGCTTCAGGAAGGAAGGAGTCCAAGGTGAACAACTAGCAAGCACAGGGCCAGCCTTCCATTCTGGTGTGTTCACCTCCCACCACGTGGGGAAGAGAGAGAGGCCTGCGAAGGGCTGTGAAGGGAACTGAGCAGGCCTCTTAAGGCCAAAGAGCTTGAAAGGGAGTGTCTGTCCCCACTGAGCCACTTTTACTCATCCACAAGGTTTAAATGACTAAAAGTTTAGGTTTTCCTGCTTCTTTGTCCCTCAACTTGCAGGCAAGGCATTGCAGGAGGAGCATGTTCTATGAAGGGCAACTATTCCCAAAATTCCCCTCCCACCTCCACCATGCAAGGAACAGTTACCATGCTACATATGCCTACAAGGGGCCTCCAGCCCTTCCCTGTATACATTTCTGCCTTCTGGGAGAGCAATGGGAGGGAAATTCTCTGCCATCTGTGTATCCTGTTCTTCTTTCAGGAGGGTATTTTGACTATAACTATTATTTTAGGGAGCTTTCAGACATAAGCATCTCTCTGCCTTTCACCTCAGTCAATCTAATTCCTGCATCCCAGCAACCCACACACCCCCCAACTACAAACTCAGGTATCCAAGCCCATAATCCTAACTTTAAAAGCTTAACAAAAAATATGAGGGCATGGATGAACAAAATTTACTAATATGCCTAATGGGTATTTCAGAACACTAAGAGGACAATGAAAAAAAGGGATTTTTACATTCAACTTTTTTAGGTTTCTTGTTACTGAAAATAAAAAAGCAAAGAATATAAAGCCCTCTCTCTCTTCATCCACATTATACTTGGTGCCACTATACAAAGTATGCAGCCCCTGGCACTCTGGTAATAAGCTGTGAGTAAAATTCACACTCGTGTAAATCTGGAGTTATATTAAAAGGTTACTGTTTTAGTCTTATGTGAAGTTAAAGGATTGCCAAATCCCTTCATCACTCAAGCTCTTTGAAGAATAAGACACAGTCCTATAGAAATCCTCAGACCAAAACACAAGGGTTTTGAGTAAGGGTTTTGATATTTAATGTTTAACAGGAGGAGAAAGTCTGAGAAAGGAACTAAGTGAAGGGGTAAAAAGAAAGCATTGTTGTATTTGCCATTTTGAGGAAGAACAGGTTACTTGCTCTCCTCACCCTGCCCAGGGAAACTCACACTGGAGAGAGGCCAGGAAATATCTTCCTCAGGCAGGTGCCTATGTGAGCCAGCACCTCACTCACGTCCTCGGGCGACGCCATCTTCATGGAGATGTTGCACTTCTCAGTTTCCACAACCATCTGCAAGAACCGGGTGGGACACTTCTTAAGAATGAGTCCAGTTCCTTCCGTTTTAAATTATTTTCAATATTGTAAACCACATAGTCACACAGATATATAGTAATATAATATTAGCTGTTTTTTAACAAGGTTCGAGGGTAGCACATCTCACATACGTGCGTGAACACCCAGCCATCATGCTCATGAACTACAAAAGAATCACAGTATTAGCTTTTCAAGAAGCACTTCCTTAAAATGACGCACTTAATTTAAGACTCAAAGAAGTGTTTGGGTAGCGGGTGTAAGTATTGTCAGAAACATCTAGAAACCGAAGCAAGTGTTTCCAAGGGCCAAGCTGGCAGATTCAAATAGACTCCCATATGACAGAGACTGAATTCCCACATTCAAACATGACTCTCCTTTTACCAAGATTTTCTCCTGAGCTGCAGTATTACCAAGTTTTTATATCCCTGCTATGCAGTATAAATATGGCTATATCTTTCTGTGAGTACCCATGGGCAATCTAAAAGCTACCTTTAAAACACACACACACACATTTTAAAAACAAGAAACCTTATAATATGCTTAAATAAAATGTTAAAACCTTTTGCTCTTGGGAGCAAAAGAGAAATGCTTTTAAAAGTTTCAATTGGCAGGGTGCGGTCGTGAGCTCACACCTATAATCCCAGCACTTTGGGAGGCCGAGGCAGGCGGATCACAAGGTCAAGAGATCGAGACCATCCTGGCCAACATGGTGAAACCCTGTCTCTACTTAAAAAAAAAAAAAAAAAAAAATTAGCTGGGTGTGGAGATGCGTGCCTGTAATCCCAGCTACTCAGGAGGCTGAGGCATGAGAATCACTTGAACCCAGGAGGTGGAGGTTGCAGTGAGCTGAGATCGTGCCACTGTCCTCCAGCCTGATGACAGAGCAAGACCCTGTCTTAAAAAAAAAAAAAAAAAAAAAAAAAGAAGAGAGGATACTTGGAATATTAAGGTAACACGTTAATAAAATGTTTGGTGTTAGGTTTAGTGTCAGGCTAAGACTCATTCCTGTAATTAATTGCTGGAGATGTCCAAAATACATGTCAAAAAATGTTGAGACTCAGACAGCTAGTCCTCTAAATAAGTATAAATTAACTTGTGAAAAGGAGGGCAGGTCACAAAAGGGGTAAAGAAGTTGAAGATGTACACATTACAAAGAAGAAGAACTTCAGCCACTTAAAAAAAGATGCCATTTTATTTAATCTCAAAAACAAAAACATTCATGTAAACTGGGTGTGGTGGCGCATGCCTGTAATCCCAGAAACTCAGGGGGCTGAGGCAGGAGGATCGCTTGACCCTAGGAGTTCAAGACCAGTCCAGGCAACATAGCAAAACCCCATCTTCCCACCCCACAAAAAAATTCCCATAAAATTCAATCCTCTTAGATTATCACTTCATCAAAATATCCTCATACATTTACTTCCTGTTCTTACTTTATCTATACAAAAATATGATGGAGAACACTGTTTATAATGTGCAATGCAGTTTTTAGATTTTGCCTTAGATTTTCCTAAAATTAGCCCAAACTGAAAATAATAATAATGTAAGTATTTCAACATATGCCTGTTAAAAGGAAAAGTAATGCAAGGTATGTCAAAATGATGAGATTAAAGGAAATAAATAATGTAAATGTTTAAGATGTCACTTTTTCATAAATACCTCCAGAAGAATCTGTCAATAAGTATTTAATAAACACCACTTCTGTGCTAGTTAGTTGAATGTAAAAAAAATTAAAATTCCTATCTTTCAGCACCTTCCTCAAGAAATGAAAGGCAAAGCCTTTAAAATTCTCTAGGCAAAGGCTCCATTTGTCTTCTAAAAGCTGGTTCAAGAGATATTCCTCTTGCAAAAGGCACCAAGCATTATTGTACCTGGAGACTAAACAACCCAGTCGTCTATAAGATGTTTTAAGTAAGACTAAATCTACTTAGTGCAATTAGGCTCATAATTTTCATATGCACATTATCTATGCATAGGCATGTTTTTAAAAGCCAGACACTTTTGATTTGCCATTGTGTCTATGCTCTGCACCCCACCCCCAATCTTCCCACCATGGGTAATTATATTTTTCACTACAGGGGTACTTTTACATCCTTCACATCTAGTGCATCTATTCAGTTCACAGTTTGGGTGCGAGTAATTAGTAATTAGCTTATTCTAATTCCACTTAATCTTAACACCTAATCATCTTTAATTGCACAGGCTTGAATAGAATGACAGAGAAGAAAAAAAGGTGACAGGTGGAGGAAGAAATGAGGCCTTCAATTCAACCTTACAAGCAAGCACTCACAGAACCCTGTGTAAGATGTCACCACCTTTGCATAATGTAAAGACTGCAACAAAGTGATGGAGGTGAAACCAACACAATAAGTCACCTCATCAAAAAAAGAAAAAAAAAATTTCCTATCAAATACTCTTTTCCCTCCCACTTCAGCTGGGGAGGAACAGAATGTTTGAAACACATTTTCCTTAGACACCTAGCAGTATATAACCCATGATATCTAATATACATTTAAAATAATAATCAGAGACATAAGCCATAGTAACTTATGTATGATTCAAATTTCCCACCCCACTCTACCGCCTTTTTTAAGGTCGAACAACCTGATTAAACTTTAAGGGCAGCACGTTTTACTAATCCCCAGCTAACAGACCTGTGAGTTGTTTTTCCCTCCTCTATCAGAAATACCCATGGGTGGGCCTGGAGTGGTGGCTCACACCTGTAATCCCAGCACTTTGGGAGGCCGAGGCGGGTGGATCATGCGGTCAGGAGATCGATACCATCCTGGCTAACACGGTGAAACCCCGTCCCTACCAAAAATACAAAAAATTAGCTGGGTGTGGCAGCTGGTGCTCATCGTCCCAGCTACTCAGAGGCTGAGGAGAAGAATGGCGTGAACCCAGGAGGCGGAGTTTGCAGTCAGCTGAGATCGCACCACTGCACTCCTGCCTGGGCGACAGAGCAAGACTCCGTCTAAAAAAAAAAAGAGAGAGAGAGAGAAAAAAAAAGAAATACCCATGGGTGGTGGGTGGCTTATCAATATCATTCTGTGACATAGCAAACAATTCACCCTATAATTAAAAAATAAAATCATAGCAGGTATTCAGTTGTACAAAAAAAGGGTTCAAAAATTGTATAACTACAAAACTATATAACTGCTGGCCTCAACTTAAATACCATGAAGGCAATAGAACTTGAGCACCAGAAAATAATGTGGCATAGAGACGTGTAAAATAAGATAAAGGTTTCCCACATTTCTGAAGAAAGGGGAAAATACCAATAGTAAAAGTCACATTTCACTAACTCTATAGAGCAATCACTCACTCTTACACACAATGCAGTGGGTAAGTCTCAGGAATTTTATCCGAGTTTACGAACTATAATTAAATGATAATAAAAAATAGCAAGGAGAAAAAAATAAATCCCAGAGAACATTACAAAAGAATTCCTAATCAAGGCTAGATTCTGAGTGCCCCTGGTAGACACTCCCATCCTTATGATTTTATATAAAAGAAAATCAAAACTAGAGACTTCAAGGAACCAGAGGTTACACAGGTCACTGGTTCTTAACCTTTGGAATGCAACAGAATCAAATGGTGCACTTGTTTAAAAAAAAAAAACAAACGTCCACCGCAGACGTATGTTATCGTTAACTGTCCTATGTATATGTTGTGTGTGTATGAGGAGGATGAGGAAGTGTGATGTGACAGACAGAAGGGTACTGCTGAAAGTATATTTTTAAAAACAATCTCAGGCAATTCCAAAACACAGCAAATTTTGAATACCATTAGGTTACTGGTATTGCCAGTCTCTGAACTGCTAGGCCATTTATAGAAGCAGTGCCAATGTTCACTATAATTTCATCTCAAAGGTCCATACTGTGGGACAAAGTTAAATTGAAGCACTGTTGTAAATCTGTTCCTTTGGTATTGACACTGACAGGGGCTGAGACAGACGGCTTTATACATAGTTCCTCTGAGTGGTAGGCATATTGAAAGGGGCAAGACTACAAGTGTGGTAAGACCAATTTTGGCAGCCACATAGGAAAATTAGTCTTGCTGCATCAACACCCTTTCTCATAATTAAATAGCACAGTGAAATCATATTTTGAACATAACCTTGGCATTAACATTTCCCTAATGCCCTTCTGCTCCCATCCCAGCTCTCAAATCATAAACATCAACATTCCTGAATTAAGACCAGCAAGAAGACCCTGGTTATATCATTATGTCATCATTCATGAGTGATCATTCACTCCTGCATATGTCTGACCATTTGGGCAAACATATGCTGCTGTGATTTTTCTTTCAAACTCCAGTTTCTGGAAAATGATAAACACATAAGATAAAACATTGCTCTAAGATGAACTGTGGAAAAGTTCCAAGAGTTTGTTTGAAATCTCAAAAAACACAGTGACGATTTTGTCAATTTTAAAGAACATTATCAACAAACTCCACACACACACACACACACACACTCTCTCTCTCTCTTTGTAGTTTTAAAAGCTAAAACAAAAAGTAGAAGGAAAGAATAAAGATCAGAGCAAAAGTCAATGAAATAGGAAATAAAAAATCAATGAAATCAATAAAGAAAACCAATGGAACCAAAAAGAAAGGTGTTTGAAAAGATCAAAAAAATTGGTAGACCTCTAACCTGACTGAAACAGAAAGAGATAGAGATAACCAAATTACCAGTATTGGGAATGATATTCAACAGGTATTAGAAGTATAACAAGTGGGTATTGTTAACAACTTTATTTCAATAA
This sequence comes from Trachypithecus francoisi, assembly GCF_009764315.1. NCBI lineage: Eukaryota > Metazoa > Chordata > Mammalia > Primates > Cercopithecidae > Trachypithecus > Trachypithecus francoisi. The sequence continues at coordinate 25,821,729 of NW_022681455.1, read as the reverse complement.
ATTCAACAACTTACATAAAACAAACAAATTTCTTAAAAGACACAAACTACCAAAGCTCATTCAACAAGAGAAATACAAATGGATCTATATCATTAAGGAACATTAATAGAATTTGCAGTTTAAAACCTTCCCTGGTCAGGCACAGCGGCTCATGCCTGTAACCCCAGTACTTTGGGAGGCTAAGGGGGATGGACCGCTTGAGCTCAGAAGTTTGAGTCGAGCCTGGGCAATGCAGAGAAACCCTGTCTCTAGAAAAAAATACCCAAATTAGCTGGGCATGGTGGTGCATGCTTATAGTCCCTACTTGGGAGGACTGCTTGGGCACAAGAAGCCAAGGTTGCCATGAGCCGAGATTGCACCCCTGCGCTCCTGCCTGAGCAACAGAGTGAGACCCTGTCTCAAAAAAAAAACCTTCTCAAAGAGAAAACTCAAGGCCCAAATTACTTCACCAGTAAATTCAACTAAACATTTAAGACAAAAATTAATACCACCTACCACCTCAACAGAAAAAACTTAAGAGGAGGAACTACTTCCTCCTCTATAGAGAAGAAATACATAGAATCATTCTATAAATCCATGATTCTCTAATAGAGAAGCCAGCCAAAAATGTTAGAAAAAAAAAAAATGACAAACCAATCACTCCCACAAACATCGATGCAAAACACTATTCACAAAATTTTAACACTTGGAATTCAACAATATATAAAAGGTATAATATCGTGACTCACGCCTGTAATCCCAGCACTTTGGGAGGCCGAGGCGGGCGAATCACAAGGTCAGGAGATTGAGACCATCCTGGCCAACGTGGTGAAACCCTGTAACTACTAAAAATACAAAAATCAGCTGGGCTTGGTGACGCACACTTGCAGTCCCAGCTACTCAGGAGGCTGAGGCAGGAGAATCATTTGAACCCAGGAGGCAGAGGTTGCAGTGAACCAAGCTTGTGCCACTGCACTCCAGCCTGGTGACAGAGCGAGACTCCATCTCAAAAATATATATATAATAATAATAATATATCATGGCCAAATGAGACTTATCCCAGGAATAAAATATTTGATATTTTAAAAAATTATCAATATAATTCACCATTTTAAGAAGCTTAAAAAAAGAAAGAAAACCACACAATAATCTCAATAGACAAAGAAAAAACATTTGCCAAAATCCAACACTAATTCCTGATTAAAACTCTCAGCAAACTAAAAATAGAAAGAAACTTCTTAAAACAGACAAAGGGCATCTATTTTAAAAACCTACAGCTAACATCACACTTAATGGTGAAAGAATAAATACATTCCCTCAAAGACGAGGAAAAAGGCCAAGAAGATCTGATCTTGCCACTTTCATTCAGCACTGTCCTGTAGGTACCAGAACAATTGTCAAGGTCTGAGATTTTACCCTACTTGTAAGCCAGTAAGTTAGCCTATTACTGTTTCATTGATGCTGCCGAAGACAGGAGACACCTGGGTCAGAGACATAGGATTTTATGATTAATGGCACAACAAAAGGCATGTGCACCACATTTGGATAGATTCCCCCCGCCCTCCCACATGGTGACATGAAGGGATTCAGATGGATGCCTGCACACACAGTAGGCTGCTTACAAGAAAGGAACCCTTGGACATTGGAAATCTACTGTTTTCATGGTAAGAAGTAAGCAAGCCTGTTCTTTGTTCAACAGGGAACTATTCCACCATCCCACAAGGATGCTCACTGCAATCAACCCTGAGAAATAGCCTGGGCAAAGAGTAGTCATGGCACTAAATTCTTGGCACACCCAGCAAAATATGTAGGAGTATGACACCAATAGAGGAATATCTCCCAATAGCAGTAAGACTAGACAAAGAAATAAAAGACACCCACGTTAAAAATAAAAGGTACTCATCCATATTCACAAATGACATCATTTTTGTAAATACTGATGAAATCTATTTTTAAAAGCTACTGGAACTAATACATGAGTAAAGCAAGATAGCAGGATAGAAGGTCAACATGCAAAACTCAACTATATTTCTAATACCAGCAAGAGACAACTGAAATTTTAAAAATAACACAATTTATAGCAGCATCAAAAAATATTAAACACTTAGGAATGAATTTAGAGATGTGTAAGACCTGTACACTGAAAGCTACAACAAAATACAGTCAGGGAAAACTGAAAAAGACCGAAACAAATGGAGAAATATATAGTTTTCTTAGGTCAGAAGACTGTACATTCCATCAGTTCCTCCCCCAAAGTGATTTAAAAATTCATTGTAACATCATCCAAAATTCCAGCCAGTTTTTATAGAAACTGAGATGTTTCTAAAATTCACATGGAATTGCAAAGGACCTAGAATCACTAAAACAATTTTGAAAAAGAAGAAAAACGTTGGAGGAATAACACTATCTGATTTCAAATTTTGTTGTAAACAAGCCACAATAATAGAGTACAAGAGTGGCAAGAAGATAGTAGCAAGGAGATGGGATTCAAAGAGTGCAGAAATAGATTCACACTTAAACGGACTACAGAATTTCAACAAAGGTGAAAACAAGCTCAGTGAGGAAACAATAGTCTTTCAAACAAATGTTACTGGAACAAGTACATATAATATAAATATGAGAAAAAAGACAAATGAAAAAAAATTTTGATCTATACATAGCTTTATATTCAAAAGTTATTTCAAAATGGATCATAGGCCTACATGTGTCACCTAAAGCTGTAAAACTTCTGGAAGATATAGAACATGCTGTGACCCTGAGTTAAGCAAAGATTTATTCAATATGATACTAAAAGCACAATCCGTAAAAGAAAATATTGATAAATTGAACTTCATCAACATTTGAATCTTCTGTTCTTTGGCCGGGCGTAGTGGCTTATGCCTGTAATCCCAGCACTTTGGGAGGCCGAGACAGGTGGATCACGAGGTCAGGAGATCTAGACCATCCTGGCTAACACAGTGAAACCCCGTCTCTACTAAAAATACAAAAAATTAGCTAGGCATGTTGGTGGGCGCCTATAGTCCCAGCTATTCAGGAGGCTGAGGCAGGAGAATGGCGTGAACCCGGGAGGCAGAGCTTGCCCTGAGCTGAGATCCCGCCACTGCACCACTGCACTCCAGCCTGGGCGACAGAACAAGCGACTCCGTCTCAAAAGAAAAACAAAAAAACAAAAAAAAAACTTCTGCTATTTGAAAGACACTGTTAAAGGAATGAAAAGACAAGCTACAGACTGAGAGAAGATATCTGATAAAGGCTTTGTATCCAGAATGTGTTTTTTTTTAAACTCTCAAAATTCAATAAGAAAACAAACAGCCCAATTTTTGTAATGGCAGAAGGAAATACATGATGGCAATTAAACAGATAAAAAGATACTCAACATGTTCTGTCACTAGGGAAATGCAAATTAAAACCACAATGAAAAAGCACTACATACCTGTTGAATGGCTAACATTAAAAAGACTGACTATACCAGTGTTGGGGAGGATGTGGAGGAACTAGAACTCTCATATGCTGCTGGTGACAATGTAAAATGGTACAACCACTGTGGAAAAGTGTGACAGTTTCTTAAATGGTTCAACATATAGTTATCATATGATTCAGCCATTCTACCCCTAGGTAATTACACGTGGGAAATTAAAGTACATGTCCAATCAAAAACTTGTACTTAAATATTCATAGCAGCTTTATTCAATATAGCCAAAATGGGAAACAACTCAAATGTCCCTCTCATCGGGTGAATGGATAAACGAACTGTAATACAGCCACACAATTAAACACTACTCAGCAACAACAAGAATAAACTATTGAGACATGCGATAAAATAAATCAGTCTCAAAATAATTAAACTGGGGTTGGGGGAGGGAAAATATTAGGAAAGATAGCTAATGCGTGCTGGGCTTAATAGGTGATGGGTGGATAGGTGCAGCAAACCTTGGCACACGTTTACCTGTGTAACAAACTGGCACACCCTGCACATTTTTAGTACCCCAGAACTAAAAATAAAATTAAAAATTAAAATAATAATAATTAAACTGACTGGAAGAAGGCAGACAGGAAGGAGTATACATTGTATGACATCATTCACATAAAATTTTTAAAATGCAAACTACTCTACAGGAATCAAAAGTAGATACCTGCAGATTGACTACAGATGGGGAAGAGGGCCGAGAGAGTCATACATATGTCAACACTTATCAAATTGTACACTTTAGTTTACTGCAGTTAGTTACAGCCCAATAAAGCTATTTTTTAAAATCTGCATTTTATTAACTCCAAAAAATTCATTTATCACTATATTCCCACTAAAACCTTATATAGTACACTATGTAATTGCTATGAAATTTTAGTGTCAAAGCATGTTGTACAAACTCTATAAGGAACAGTACTCTCACGTTTACATTGCCAGTTATAAGAGCTAATTAGTTCTTCACAAACTGAGTTATGGAGAATGTGTTTTCCTTATCAGAACGAATTTCCAACTCCTGTTCACACAGCCAGTGTTGAGTCTCTCATTTCGAAAATTTAATCTTCCCTAACCTTGTTTATCCACATTGTCTCAAGGAACATTTTAGGGTTTCAGGAATTCAAGAAAGATGACCTTGCAGTGATCTGTTTTCACACTCACCTGAGCTGACTTGCTGCAGATGACGCCATGAATCTCCAAGTAGCTGAAGGTTAACTCAAGCTGCAATTGAGAGGAAAGGAGGAAAGAAAAGACCTGTAATGAGGGTTTTAAAACATAAAATTCAAGGTAAAAAAAAAAAAAATCCTACAACTAGAAACAGTCCAAGAGCAAATAAGACATTGGGCATCTTCTGAAGGCAGGCTGGCTTAATATCTCCATTCATTCAACAAGACAGAAACATCATTTATTAAATTTCAGAAAAAGTATTACTTACTTTACTAAAAAAGAAAAGAAAGGAAGCTGCATGCTCAACTTCTAAAACTTTATCCAGAGACAAACACAATAGTAGAAGTTGGTGTAAAAGCAATCACAGTTTTTGCCATTAAAAGTAATAGCAAAAAACACAATTACTTCTGCACAAACCTAATAAGTTTTTGCACTTATCCACTATTTATTCACTGAAAAATGAATGTATGGAAGGAACCATCTAAACACTTTTTTCCCTTTTTCACTTCAAAATTTTGCTTCAGAAAGTCCTATCAGGATAAAGTCAATGTTGGTTTTCCCTTCTTTCTAAACCTTTAGCTATTTGTTACACTCTGACCACTTATCAGAGTCAGCCATCCTTCTACTATCTTCCATAAAAATTCATAGTTTGAATGGATTTAGAGAAATAAATCTATGTTTACCCAAATTAAATCTATATTTACACAAATACAATATTTAGGAATTTTAAGTTGTGTTTCGATGAAATGCACAGAGTTAAACAAAAGTCCTCTCTCTCTGCATGTAAACAAATGATTATTTGTTTCCTTTCTATTTTAACAAGTGCTCCTCTCTTCTCCTGTAATCAGCAGGTTTTTTTTTTTTCTTTAAAATATCCCCAGTCTTTCACTCTTTACCTGTTTTTCCTGATGAAGAGCCACTAATCTTTCTTCCCAGTTTTTCCCATTTCCGCAAATAATCACAGAGCATGGAGCTAGAGACAGCGGGGGACCAAGTTGGATCAATTTATTTTACCCTCCCACATTAAACCTAGAAATATAATGATAAAAGAACACATCCAGAACCAAACCCACAAGGGATTTAGTTCTGCTCCCTGGTGGTATGTTGTACCATGATACATTGGTAGAATAAATTTTAGAGCAGAAAAACCCTGAATCTCCAGTTAAACATCTCAAAGTATACTGATGAAGTTATTATTAATAGTGGGGAGGGAAGTAAATACTGGGCAGAAAACCCCTGAATCTCCAGTTAAACATCACGAAGTATACTGATGAGCTCTGGAAATAGAAAGAGAACTCGCTCATTCATTATTCACTTCGTCAACTGACAAACACTTATGAAAAGCCTACCGTGTGCCAGTATTGGAAATACAAAGAGGATTGAGACATTTGTTTTGTCCTCCAAGAGTTAAAGGCAGCATTTAAGGCACACGTTTACAGGCATTAAATTAGAGTAGAAGTTTTCTTACCTATGATTACCAAGATCTATACATAATTTGGTTTTGAAAAGTCATTCAAAGCAGGAAATTATTTTCTAAAAAGTATACATACCTTTCTTATTTTAATTTAAAGTTTATGAATAAATATTCATTCACTATCCTTTAATATTGCGCCAAAGTTTTCCTTTGAGTTAAGCCCACTGGCTGGCCCTCCAGTGGCCTTTCTGCATAAGCCATACTCACAAGCATGGCTTCCAGCTTCCAATTTAAGTCTCTTTAAAAATGCAGAACTGCAAAATACTTGAAAAGCAGTATGACAGCAGACGTTTTCTAGATTATTATGCTCCTCACCACCCCTCCCCCAACTATAAAGTTGTCTAGTCTTTAAAACAGCAATTTAAGTAATTCATTTTTATCAATATTCAATGTCATAGATATTCTTCTTTTGCACTCATATTTCATTGCTACATAAAATATCTTTCACTAAAATGTTTCACTAAAAACATTTGCTATTATAACTGCTATAAACAGGTTTAGGAATAAACCCATGACCCTCAATAAGCATCTCATTCAGTGGGTGGGAGCAGGTGTGAATAGGTGTGAGCACATACCCTCTCTTACACGCTAACAGCTATGAAAAAGGAGCCAGCATCAGTCAGCGTCATCAGGGATAGGAATGGCCACCTTTGGTCAATTTGGCTCAGCAAGATTAGTTGGAGGTCAACTAAGATGCTTCTACTGTACCTGAGTGCTTTCCCTTGAGTAGAATAACAAAGTGCTGGGGAGGCAGGAAAGACTGGTGACATTTCATGTAAGCCCTGAAGAATGACTTCAAGTTCCTCAAGCAAACAAGGAGTGCAGAGGGAAATTCAGGCAGAAGAAAACGAATTTGCAAAGGCATTGAGGTGTTAAAAAACTAGGACAAGGAAGAAACTAAAAGGAGCAGATTCTGCAGTATTAGTAATCAATAAGAATGACTGGCTGAATCTGTGATTAGTCGAAGTCCCGGGTTATTATTATTATTATTATTTTTTTTTTTTTTTTGAGATGGAGTCTTGCTCTGTCGCCCAGGCTGGAGTGCAGTGGCCGGATCTCAGCTCACTGCAAGCTCCGCCTCCCAGGTTTACGCCATTCTCCTGCCTCAGCCTCCCGTGTAGCCGGGACTACAGGCGCCCGCCACCTCACCCAGCTAGTTTTTTGTATTTTTTAGTAGAGACGGGGTTTCACCGTGTTAGCCAGGATGGTCTCGATCTCCTGACCTCGTGATCCGCCCGTCTCGGCCTCCCAAAGTGCTGGGATTACAGGCTTGAGCCACCGCGCCCGGCCCCGGGTTATTATTAAAAGTGGGGAGGGAAGTCTCTAAAACATACTGAAAGACGTCACAGAAAGGTTCAAATCATTCTCTTATCTCACCTATGGCTATTTTTATTAGGCCTTTGCTCCTAGTCCCCACAACCCATCATCCACTCCACTTCAACCCACTCAAAGACAATTTAAACAATGTCACTGGATTAGATTTATGGGCAGGAAGAAGCAGGAAGACTAGTTAAGAAGAAGCTGAGGCAGACGTAGGCTGCATGAAGACTTGAGGACATTTTTCAGTTAGAAATTACACTCATTAAATATCACCACAGAAATTAGTGAATTATTAGATAAGAGGAAAAACTTAACCCAGATTGTCAATAGCCTTTCCACCAATCTCTTGCTCACCTCTCACCCACACCCTGGCAAGGCAGTGCCCATCCCACAAACAACAGAGCAGATCTAAATATGATAAAGAGGCTGTCTTCAGTAACTCCCGCTCTTCCCCAGGCAGCAGTCCACGCGTCAGTCCCTCAGCCAGGCCTCAGCCCTGACTGCCTTGCTGGGCTGTTTCCCTCCCACCACTGCCTCCTCCACAACCCTCAGCCCGCACTCCAACTCCCCAAATGCACTGTGGTCTTCCAAACTGCTAAGCCTTTTGATCAGTATAAAACCCCTTATTTGCCTGGCTGATGGGTAATTTTTCAACCTGCCCTCTCTGCAAACCCTTCTTTGATCTCATAATTACCCACCCCCTGAAAGAAAAGTTAGGGCCTTCTGGGGTGACAGGACAGTTCTATTTCTTTATGTGGGTGTGACTGCAGAACTATTTGCTTTGTAGTTAATTACTGAGATGTACATCTCTGTTTTGTGCATTTGACTATACATGTTGTATATTTCACAATAAAATGACAAAAGAAAGCATGTTTAAGTAATCGGCTCCCAAAGAGAAAACATCTATGTCATAGTCAATGCTTTACACTAATGTTCTAAATATAATTATTTCTCCAGAAAATTACTATTGTTGACATTGGTTTTACTTCTCAGTCAAGACGTAAGGTGGCACATTAAAACCAGCCTTCTCTAAGGGGGAAAGCTGCAAAGCTGCAAGCAGATCACTTTGGAAGAAAATCTGCCTTTCTTTATTTGTGAAAATATCAGAAATCAGAACCAATGTTCAAACTACCCTGGCCAGGGGCTGGCTCTGAAACATTATATGTATCACAGGATGGAGCCAAGCCTTTCCTCAGGGGCAGAGCAAGGAGGCAGCAGAATAAAGTCATCCAGCAGAAGGCAGGCAGGTGACTTCAGAAGAGGTAACGCGCTTCCACTGTGTCACAGCGTGTTAGGGTATGCATATTATTTAGGGGTCTTCTATTCAATAGAGTGCTTGAATATTTTCCTAAGCCCATAAAATTTCCTTCCGTAATTAATTTCTTACCAGTGGGATAATGTCTAATTGAAGTCCTCATATCATGCCTTCAGGTATTTTAATGTATAGTTTAGTCTAACTTCATCGACATAATTTATTTACAAAACATAATAAACATATAGGCTCACTTTATATTATCTAAAGGGGCTTGGGCCAAAAGTCTCATTTCTTGAAGAAACTTTATAAAAGTTAACATTTGTATGATCAGAAAAAAGAAAAAAAAAAAAAAAGCCACAGATATCCTAAGCCTATAACTAGCAAACATTGCATTGGCATCTTCCCAAAAGTCTGTGCAAATCATGCAAATCATAGGACTGCAAGTCCCAAAAGATCCATTTCATTTGTACCAATAACATTATAGCACCCTAACTTGGCACCTAAGTCAGAATTTACAAAACAGTGGCTAAATGTTAAATTTCAAGAAACAAGAAAAGACTAATGAGCAAATAACACTGCGGCCCAAACATCATAGCACGATAAGGCTGAAAGCATCTACCAGACCTTACCCATTTTCCTGGATATGCCGGCAGGGGAAGCAGTTCAGCTCAGTAAAAAGTCGAAATAAGTAGGACATGGTGAGTCTAATTTCTCTTTCTCCCATTCATCACTTGTGAATCTTTAGACTAGCCAACTTCGCATCTTTTAGCTATTTTCTAATCACTCACCTACAAGGTTACTGTGAGAATTAAATGAGACTGTATACTTATATACTTAGTAAATAACTTATTAGATTCTAGCAATAGCAGAAGCAGAGGCTTTGCAGCCAGCCTCCCTTGATTAGAATCACACATGTGCCACATATTAGTGGAAGTTTAACCTTGGTCAAGTTACTGAACCTCCTTGGGCCTCGGTTCTCTCATCAATAAAAGGGATAATAATAAGACTTATGGCTCTCATGAGATTCTGTTAAGGATCAAGTTATTTACTAAAACAACACTCCAGTAAATGTTATCACTTTTTTAGGAAAAAAAAATCCCAATTTCCTATGACCATTCAGTCCATATCCTATAAAAATGATAAACTCCTTTTAGTTAACATAAACAAAGTAAGTCATTATTATGATTAATTCACAAACTATCAGATCGAATTCTGCACCAAGTAATGAAGGACATCTCATGAAAAATGTTATATATCTCTTTTAAAGAACAGAGTGGCGCCTTGTTATTTCTTACAGGCAACATCAGAGTAAACGGAGAACAGCTGAGATGGTTACATTTCTGGTAATGTACTCTTTGGAGTTATGAAGGTTATTTCCCACATGTCTACAGTCTTAGAAAAATCTGCCAGTACTGATCCAAAGGAAATAAGAAGTAGACTTGAATAAAGTAGAAATCAAGCCCCAGTTGAGAGAGAAAAATAACTGGGACATGGAGCCTTAGGGACAAACAGCACAAAATCCTTCACTGATTTTCTTGGGATGACTTTACACAGAGAGAGGGAACAAAGGAGTAAAAAAGATGTTTGTCATTATAGCCTTTAGGTGCTTCTGGGAAGAAGGAAGGAAAACTTGAATGTGCTAAGAGAAATCTGAACACAGCTTAAATCAAAAGTCTATGTAAGTGAGGCGTGTGTGTGTTGTGTTGCAGTATGTGAGTGTGTATGTGTGCACACATGTTTAAGAATGCATGAGTGACTCTGCATGCGTGTGCATGTGTGAGTCTGCACTGAGTGAGTGTGAGTGTTGAAGGAAGGACTTCATGAACACCTACCTTGGTGGGGATTCGCGCTGTTACAAGGAAGGCTCGGCATGATGTAAGCACCTGTAAGACAGAAGCAGCAGCATCAGTATGTGCCACAAAGTGGGCCCAGTGGGCTTTGGTGTTTCCACGGGACTTTAATGATACTGAAGCCTCAGAAGGCCACGTGGCTTGGCTCCTGTCATGTAAGAAGAACTAAGACCTGGGACAGCTTCTTGGTCTCATAGAATTAATTTTAACTTAAAGAGTTCCTGTATCAAAGTTCTTTTGGAACAAAGCACAGGTAAAATCTCAAGATGACAGGCCTGTCAGCAGCCCAAAAACCCAACAGATTATTCAGATTAAGTAAAACAGGTCTCTGTGATATCAAAATGCAGATATATAGTCACAAGTCTCACTATATCAACAGTAAGCTTAATGGAAAAAAAACGACAACTAAGTACTCATTTGCACTTCCCAAATTACACCCACCACCCACATTTGCCCTCTTGCTTTCCATTCTTTGTACTCCAGCTAACAGACCAAAATCAGGCTTATATATATATTATATAATATACGTATTATATAACGCACAGAGCGAAATCAGGCTAAGCTTCCAAAAAATCATCCCTAACTTTGCTTCTCAGCTGTGTCTCTCTCAGTCTTAGAACATTTATGGAAGTTTCCTTTTTCATGTTCAGCTAAGAACATACATACAGCCTGTGGGGTCCCATATGCCTATAGGTTCCTTTACTTAGCAGAGGCCCTCATGAATACAAAGGGGCTGAGCTAGGAGTTCAGATTTTGAGCCAGGATCCCACATCCATGAAGCTTACTGCAAAACTTTCCGTTCTGCAACTTTGAGATTTGGGCAGGCCTCATGAGTCTTTTCAATAAAGAAAGAAACCTCCAAGGTTTCTCAAGTCCTGATGGGAGAATTGCCCTTTTTTCATTTTCCAAATAACTTCCTTGTCACTAAGCCTGTATTTAGCAAGTGGTGCTTATTTAGCAAGTTATGCTTATGTGCTACTTTAAGAATGCCAGATTAGAACAAAACTGTAGAAAGTCAAGAACACTGGGACCTCAGGTTGTTAAAGGACTTATCCAAAGTCAAACAGCTTTACCCAGACACAACCCCGGGCTTGAACAGCTAAGCTGAGCACAGAAAATGAATCAATGCTATGCCCCGTGGCGTGCTTTATGCCTTTCCCTAGTCTCCCAACTCTGAATAGAAACAGTGCATTTTCTATAAAATCTTTCTTTGAATAATCATATGTCGTCATGGTAGGGGATAATTCAAGTCAGAACTATTTACGAGACAGACGAGAAGAGAAGTAATCTGACACTGGCTGGGAGAGTGTGATACGAGTAGGTGGGGAAAGCTGAGGGAAAAGACAGAGCCCATTTCAAGACCTTTCACCCAAATGCCACCATCACAGTTATTCACAGGATCAATTTTTACCTGGTATCATTTTTGCAGCTTGATTTTAGAGTTGGCATGCCCTAGGAAGCCACTAATAAATGACGGCTAAAAGTGTAGGCAACAAGTGCCTTCTCAATGCTACAGGCAGTGTGTCAGTCTCATAAAAGTGTGGGTAACAGATGACGTCTATCTTTGAATATTCCATATGCTGTGAGCCAAATCACTGCTTTTCCCTGAGGAAGTTATCCTTTTTTTTTTTTTTTTTTTTTTTTAATACCCTCCTAAGGCCTTGGGGGCAAGGAAATGGGACAAAGCACCAGGCAGTAGAAAGGAGAGGGACAGGGACGAAATATGGCCAGGATGAGTACGTAGAGGTCAAGTGTAGCCCGGTAGTAGCAAGACTGGCTACATAATCTGTAGGGACATTGTTCAAATATGATTAAGAATTTCAAGATGATAACCATAAGGCATTAACCCAATTCAGGGAAATGATGAACTCACTTCAAGGTCATATAATTAGGGGAGAAACAGAATTCACATGCTTGGGATAGAAAGCATCCTGTTTGTAGGGTGTCCAGCTCTTTGCACAAGATGTTTCCAGTTTCAGGGCTGAGAATCTTGCATCCCAGGAAACTGGGACTGTTGGTCAAGCTACTAGCTTGAATTTTGGAATCAGAAAGACTTACATTCAGATTCTGGCTCTGCCACTTTCTGGCTGCATTTACCTGTTAATGCCAAAGCCTGTGTCCTTAACCACCACACTATATCTGTATGTTACTACTCAATCGTGACTCCTTGTGCTCTAGACACTGGCAGATGTGTCCTGTGCAACTGCACAGATTGCAGGCCATAAAGCTGTCCCTGAGTCATTGCTACTCTTTGTCAAGCATTTCCCATGTGCCATGAATAGGTGAATATCTTGGAGGAGAGTGGCACACTTTAATCCTCACAACAAATATATTTGATGTCATTATTCCCATTTTACAAATGAGTAAACTGAGACTCAGTGATGAACTCACTTAAAGGTCATTCAATGAGAGCAGAAATCGTTTATAAAAGCATCAGAGTTCAAAAGGTTCTTAAGAAGAGTATAATTGAAATCTTACAGCTTTGTTAACACCAGAACCGATGTTCTTAACCACCAGGCTATATTTACATGTTACTACTCAATCCTGCTTCCTCATGCTCTAGCCCCTGGAAGATCAGTTACAGTGAAGGTAGGAAGGGATAGCCCCGGGCAGCCATGACTGGGAGAGATCCACAAAGCCCTCAGCTTGAAGGAGTACCTTTTTCAACATTCCAACAGTTTTTAAAATGCTCTGTTTAAATCCAAGTATGCCCTGGAGAACTGAACTCCTCTGTCATCAGCACTAGTTAATCTTTGGCTAATACAGCAGTACTCAGGGAATTAAGAGTTTGCAGGCCTTTTGCAAAAGGGCAAGAGAGCATTTTGTTGCATGAGACACACAGGGTTGGATAACAGGCATCAGATAATCAAAAGAAGCATGGTGCCGGGCGCGGTGGCTCAAGCCTGTAATCCCAGCACTTTGGGAAGCCGAGACGGGCGGATCACGAGGTCAGGAGATCGAGACCATCCTGGCTAACACGGTGAAACCCCGTCTCTACTAAAAATACAAAAACTAGCCGGGCGAGGTGGCGGGCGCCTGTAGTCCCGGCTACTCGGGAGGCTGAGGCAGGAGAATGGCGTAAACCCGGGAGGCGGAGCTTGCAGTGAGCTGAGATCTGGCCACTGCATTCTAGTCCGGGCGACAGAGCGAGACTCCGCCTCAAAAAAAAAAAAAAAATATATATATATATATATATATATTTAACTCTGTGAACTTTCCTTCAAAGGAATCCAGGATCCTTTCACATAGTAATAATTGCCAGTACCTGTTGAGTACACTGTTCTAATAGGTTTGCATATGTTACCACATTTAATCCTCACAGCACCCTATAAGGAAAACACTATTATAACCCCCACTGAAGAAACAGGCACATAGGGATTATGTAATTTGTGCAGGTCACCCAGCAAGTAGGTGGCAGTTGGGATTCGAGCCTGGATGGTCTGGCTCCAGAGACGGCGTTTCTAATGACTTATACTAGCTGTCAAATCTCACCTCTCCAAAAAACAGATTCCTCAATAGTCCACACACATGGAAACACAGATGAGTCATGGAGCTTTAAAGCCAGAAAGAAGCAAACATGTAAAATGACTAGCAGTACAATGAGAGATGTTTGGATATCATAAGGAAAAGGATCAATCCCTACTGGTCTGGTGTCTCCTTCTGTCTCTTTCTATGCACTCCCATCATCTGTTAGTCTCTATCTCTCTGAATTTCTCTCTCATCTCTGTTCTGTATCTGTCTATATGATTCTACATATGTATCTCTCAGTCTATCTGTGCCTCTCCTCACTGGCTCCCCACCCCTCCTTTGACCCCTCTCTTTGCTACTGCTGCCAGTGTCCCCCACACCCCACCCTATCTTGCTCCATCTCCTTTCCCTCTTCCAGAGCCCCCCCCCTCCCCCCGCCTTCATTCTGCCCTCCATTCCCCAGCCCTTTCTCCATGAGAATCACTTGAGAACTTGTTATTTTATTTATGCCTTTTGCAAGACAATAGACACCAATCACAGAAGAAAGATCGCATTCTGGAAAAGTATTTCATTTGTAACACAGTTACAGAAAAATGTGAACAAAGTATGAACCAAACATAGATACCTTTTGACATCATTACACAATAAGCACATTGGTAATTAAGTGATTACAAGGTCCCCTGTGTGAATCCAATTAATAAGTCTTAAAAACTAATCTCAAATATGCACCCAAACAACTGAAATACATCAGCAATCACTAGCACAAGGAACCAGCTGTCCATTCCACTCTTTGACAATTGTTGTACTTTAGGGAATAACTCTCCCACTACCAGTGGGGGAGGGGGGATGGGGGATGGGGAGTGGGGAAGGGACGAAGTCAGGTGACCTGCTTGTCTTCTCTTGACCTGCCCTTTCCAGAACAGTCACCATAGGAAGTTTCTAGAGGCCACTGACAGGGTATGAACTAGGGTCAGAATATTTAAAACAAGAGGAGAGCTGGGCGTGGTGTAGTCCCAACTACTCAGGAGGCTGAGGTGGGAGGATCTCTTAAGCCCAAGAGTTTGAGGTTACAGTGAGCTATGATGGCACCACTGCACCCCAGCCTGGGTGACAGAGCAAGACCTGATCTCTACATCTCTACAAACAAAAAAGAAAATAAGAAAAAGGAGAAAAAAGAAACCAGAATGTTCATATGGATTCACCTTTTGAATAAATATTAATTTTGTAACTATAGATAGACACATGAGGATCTAATGATCATTTCTACCTTCACCCCAGCAATAACAGGGTTCATGATCTGTGACCCTCTGTGTCAACTCCCTTTCTTTAAAAGTATTTTACAGGCAGTGGGAGTACACAGTGTCCTTCAGAAGTTGGATACAGATCAAAATAATTTGTCTGAAAAGAAACACATGCATAAGGGAGCCCAAGCTTTGAAGGAAGACTGATAAGCCACAAAAGCTTTGTGCAGGATGGTCCCGTGTCTGGTGGTTAGTGAAGGCCTCCAGAGGCACAAAGAGTTCACAGAAAATGTGGAAGGGGATAGGGGTTGGAATAGATGAAATCTTCCAAGTTTTCCTAAGACTGTACCCACTTGTGGGTACAATGGGGCAGCAATATTTTAAAGCAAGAGTGAAAATTACAAATACTACTGTTACAAGCCAGATTGTGACTCTTGTTTTATCAACACAAACTGAGCCAATTAATGGGGCTGCATTCATACTAGAAATCCCAGTGAACTCAGTCTCCCAAGCTCTCTGTTTGGTTCCAAAACTGCCCTAGGATTTAAAGCTTCAGAGGATTTATAGTGCACACACATGGTTTCTAGCAGGGTCAGGGGCAGTCGCATAGGACACATCCTCTGTGACTTACCAAAAAGTGTTTCCTGATAATGAATACTTCTTCAGCGCTTGGGATGGGAGGCATCCTGCTTATAGGGTGACCAATTCTCTGTTTGTACAAGACGTTTCCAGTTTCAGGGCTGAGAATCTCGCATCTCAGGAAACTGGGACTGTTGGTCAATCTACTAGCTTGAATTTTGGAATCAGAAAGACTTATATTCAGATTCTGGCTCTGCCACTTAAACCTAATAGATTTTTGTTGATCTCTAGAGAGTCAGAGATTACAGAATTACAGATGAGCAAACTGAGGTGCCTCATACAAGAGGTGCTCAAACAAGAATATTCCTCTGCAGACTGTTACTGTTGTGTGGATAAATAAGATACAAATGCAGATAAAGCCCTACCCCAGAATCTAATATGTCTTTGCTAAATACCAGCTCTTCTTATAACTAATAGCATCTTAGATTTAGTTTCGCAGAGTAAGATTAAGTTGTTTCACCCCACTGAATTTTTAAATAATTGTTTTTGTCAAGAGAACAAAACAAACAAAAAATACAAAGATACTGAAACTTCTCCTAGGCTGAAATTTTCTGTTCAATGCACATCTTTGGCCTTGAAGGAGAAATTTTCTTGCAAAGTTAAAAAAAAAATTAGGGTGCATCAGATGGGGTATGTGTGCTTAGCCAAGGAACCTTCACCACAAAGGGTAAGCTACAACTTCCCTCCCATCTCCCCTGGGAAGGCCCATTTTTCCACTACAGCCTTAACATGCAAACCACATTTTCAACCTCTGTAATGAATTTCCTCTGCCTTTCATTGAAATGCAAGCAGCAGCCAGTTCCCTCTGAGACTTCTTGGTTCAACTGTTAACTTTGTAATTTCACTTAGAAACAT
Source organism: Trachypithecus francoisi (assembly GCF_009764315.1). Taxonomy (NCBI): domain Eukaryota; kingdom Metazoa; phylum Chordata; class Mammalia; order Primates; family Cercopithecidae; genus Trachypithecus; species Trachypithecus francoisi. Next base: position 25,805,018 of record NW_022681455.1, on the reverse strand, counting down.
TTATAAAAGTCCTCCTTACTGTTAAGACTCACAGTTTAGCAGAGAAGTTTTCTTATGGAGATGACATGGAGGTCAACTATGGAATCTGCTTATTGCACACTTACTAGAAACTGAAATAAATAAATACCATCTTAAATAACTCCATCGCCTAAAGCCTGCTGCAGCACAGGCAATCCATACATTCATGCTCTCTAAATCCATATTCTCTCATACAGATTATCAGGAGTGCCTTTTCTTTAAAATTGGACTCTACGTGCCAAACATTCAACAAACGGTCTTACACCCCTGAAGCACTCTCTAATTTGTAAGCAAACTAAATGATGAATGCTGTCATTCCCCTTCTTAATACTTTCCCCTTCCAAACTCCCAGCTCTAAGTACATTACAGATAAAACCTCATTAATCCAAGACATATACCTAGGTGAGGGAGAAGGGCAGGTGGTGAGGCTCATTATCACCACTGCAGAGAGTTATAAGTGGCAGATGATAAGGGACTTATGCAAGGTCACCCAGAAAACTGAAGGAGAATAAAACCACTCCCCTGGCTCTGAGCCTCCTAACACCATACTCAGCTATGATGAACACCATCCTTTCTGGCAGGAGGACGCTTCACCCAAAAGGAACACCAAAAAAGTACATTTTCATGTAATTCCTGACCTCAAATTCTTTTTAAAATTAGAGTTTCACTCTTCATGGGCAGCTGTGGGATACATTGATATTAATGGTTGTGCCCCAGTGAGGCTATACAGTCTAGTGTAGGGTTTGCAAACTACAGCTTATAAGCCAAACCCAGCCTCTTCCCACTACCCCCCGCAGAGTTTTATGGCTCATAAAACCCAAGATATGGTTGCCAACCCCTGGTCTAGTGGTTTAGAGAACAAACTGTAGAATTAGACTGCCTGCGTTTGAAACCAAGCCATGTATATTTAATATATACATGGCTCAGAGCAAATTAGTAAACCTTTTCTGTGCCTCAATTTCCTCCTTTTTTCTTTAAGATACAGGTTCTCACTCTGTCACCTACAGTGCAGTGGAATGATCATAGCTCACTGCAGCCTCGACTTCCTGGGCTTAAATAATCCTCTGGCCTCAGCCTCCTGAGTAGCTGGGACTACAAGCATGTGGCACCATGCCCAGCTAATTTTTAATTTTTTACAGAGATGGGGTATTGGTATGTTTCCCAGGTTGGTCCCAAACTCAAAGCCTCAAGCAATCCTCCCAGCTCGGCCTCCCAAAGGACTGGGATTATAGGCATCGGCCATCAAGCCACTGCAACAGGCCCTCTTCTCTTTTAAAATGAGTGAAATATTTCCACTTCATGGAACGATGAGGGTTAAATGAGTTAATATACCTAAAGTGCTCAGAAGAGTGCTGGCACATGAGAAGTGCTACATGGTGTCTGTTATTGTTATTTATATTTTAATATCATAATAAAATTTTATGTCCATAATGGTATCGAGAGTTATCGAGAAGAAGATAGTTATCGAGATTTAGCCTGAGTTTGGCCTCAAGTTAGCCAGTGGCCTAACCATGAACAAGTTACAATCTCTGTAGACCTTACTTCACCCAAATTTAAAATAAGAGGTTTGGTTGAAACAGGTCTCAAAGTCACCTCCCTACACCTGAGCCCATGACTTACACCCTCTCTGGGATTCTCTTCTAGCCCCACTCTTTTTGGGTGGACTTCTAGGAATGACAAGCCCCCAGTAAATATTTGCTGAGAGGAATTAATTCCCCCTTAGGTCTCTGCTCCCTGGACCAACAGGTGCTCCTTCAATAGCAGGGCAAGAAGTCACTGAGTTCGGTTTTCTATTCTGATGTCTAGTTTCGGAGGAAATCTATGTACTCTAACACCTGTGCAAATCCATTTCTTTTCACCTAATTCATTCCTTTTCACATTATGTAGAAATGGAATGTTTACATACAGTATGCCAGACACAATCACTTCATTCTTTCCAAAGTCCCATTATTGCAAGTTGTAAGGTGTTATCAAAGCATAAAAGAAACAAACATGTCTAATGTTCCCCCACAGGTGAACACAGGGGCCAGTACAGATCAGATCCTCTTTTCAAAGCACCAGCTGATACAGAAGTCTGGAATCTCCCATAGTGATTCTGTTAGAACAATGTGTTTTAAAGTCAGAGTAATGACACATCTTCTTTAATGACAGCACTTTAGCAGTGACACACAAACATGAATGGGCATCTTTAAGTGGTGGCAGGATGATCATTCTTAGCATGAGAACAAGGGTTAAGATGAATGAAATACCCAGCTCCAGGCCCACAGGGTCCATGAGGATTTTGTGCTAAGAACTCACATGTGGCAGAACTCCTACCCAGGCCTTCACCTATTGAGTGAGCAGAGAGCAGGGGACTCACAGGTCTGCATAGGGCATGTGTGCTAAGAGACCTCATCTAGTCATCACTGTCATTTTTACGTTTTAAATAAATTCACAAATAATAGAGTCACAGTTATTCAGGGAATACAGAAAAAAACATAACTATCAAGTTCATATTAACCTAATTAATTACTAAAACTTCTGCTTCTCCAACACAGGGCCGGCCAGCCTCTTTTAGAACACGTCCATTTGAGACTCACTAGAACCCAATTCTAGCTAAAGATGAGAGAGTTAAGAGGGGTCAGGGGATATGTGTGCCCTTTTCCTTTATTTTACAGATGAGGAAACAGAAAGAGTTAAATTATTCCTCTGTGCCTATTAGGGCTCATTCTTAGTTTCAAGCAACAGAATTTTAAGAATAAATAGATTTACTTAAAGGAAATGGAGTAGTTCTTGTAATCAAAAGAACAACCAGAACTCAGTAGAGACAGAAACCAAATCAACTCTAAAGATGGGAGAAGCAGGGACTAATAAGGAGTTCCTCTGGCTGCCCTTGTGGAACGAATTGACTCCAATCTTTTACTCTCTAGCATGATCCCTCTCGATTCAAAACCTAGGAGGCAAAAGTCCCCTGTCCTGGGCCTGGCACCCAATCAAGACCACATGGAATTACTCAAAAGTGGAAACAAGTGGCAGCTATGGCCTAGTGACAGTGAGCACTGGCTCCAGGAGTCTGGGTCTGAATTCCTGCTAGACCACTCACTACCAGCCATGCAATCTTGGGCAGGTAACTTGGCCTTCCATACCTCTGTCTCCTCACCTGAGATAATATATGCAAAATACAAGTACCTGGCACATGAAGGAGTCCAATAAATGCTAAATGGCAGAGTTGGAATAAGAAATCAGTTTCACTTTTCCTTTACTATAAGTCTATTGCCGCAGTCCCTCCCCAGCCTACATTTCAAGTTGTCTGTGTTTCCTGGTCTTACATTCTCATCTTCTCAAGCCAAGGAAACACAAATGTTAGTTACTTCTTTCTCCCTCCTTTGTTATATTAGCATTTTCATCAAATGAAAAAAACACATATTTTCTTTCCTTCTCTCAGAACAAAGTTATAAAATAGTTTCCCACTTTGTAGAAAGGTGGTTGCCATATGGCAGCAGGAGGGTTGATTTAGATTTAACACCATTACATACATAATCAGAGAGATAGTCTTCATTAAATTCAGAGATTAAAAAATAAGGAAAGAAGGAGAATAGAAGATTTGGGGTAATCACATCAAGAAATTAAGGTAGGCATATAATTTGCAGCAGTGCTTTTCAAACTGAGGGTTACAACCCACTGGTAGGTGGTTAAATCAATTCATTAGAGTTTAACGAGCATATTAATACAAACTGACTAAACTGAAGTGAAGAAGAAAAGAAAGCTAAGGCACAGCATGTAGCAAACATAAGCATTATTTCATAAAACTTGTTTGAGTGATGTCAGTATGTACATGGTACTCACATGCAAATGTGTGTGTGCACACTTCTCGAAATCAATATAAAATGCATGTCTCACTCTGGATTCAGGTTTTGAAAGTTTGATAAATACCAGCATATGGTACCATATGCACCTGTAAGCGGGATCCACCATGAGGCTATAGAAGAGGATGAGGCAGCTGGTAAGATGGCAAGAACATGAGCTTCAGAGTCAGACACACTCCAGGAGAAATCTCAGCTTTGCCATTTTGTGGACTGAGAGGTATTAGGCATGTTGCTTGCAATCTCCAGGCCTCAGCTTTTTCACTTCTAAATTGGTGACAATCTGTATCCTAGTGTAAGTACTAGAGATAACCTATCAAGTGCTGAACATACAGTAGATACTAATATAAAAAGAGCCATAATAATTGTCCTTAAACTTATAGAATATAGCTCTGAAAATGATCTACAGGGACAAAGGTGTGAGACCTACAGAGATAGTGTGCAAACTTACTAGTTAGAAACAGAGCCGAGCCCAGAAGCCCGGTCTCCTGGTCTCAACCTTGTTTATAACACATCATCTTCAGCATGTGGCTTGAGTCAGTGCAAGAGGCAGATTACTCACATAGTAACTATAACCTATTTAAGAATTAGAAGAGAATTTCCATTTCTATATGGTGATGGGATAAACTTTGGTATAAAGGAAGAATGGGCTTTTAATCCAGACCAATTTAGATCAAATTACCAACTCCTCCATTTATCAACTACCTAACCTCTTAAATTTTATTTTTCTTATCTGTAGAATGGGTATGAAATAGACTCTGTTGGACAGTTGTGGGGATTAAATGGGATAACATGTAAAAAGCCTAGTAGTACTGTGCCTAGCACTCTCCTAGACATGCTGAACTTCATTCATAAGTGATGCTAATATCTGGCTCAAAATCCTTTTTTTTTTTTTTTCTATTTTATGTAGAGACAAGGTCTCACTATATTGCCCAGACTGGTCTCAACTCCTGGGATCAAATGATCCTCCCACCTCACACTTTCTATACAGCCCCAACTTCTCTTATCCAAGGACAATACGGCATCCAATCACACAGAGCACTAGGCTTTGAAACTGCACCACCCCAGTTTGAATTCTGGCCACACCACTTACAAGCAGGCATGATTTTGAGAAAGACCTCTGAGTGTCTTACTTTCCTCATCTGTAAAATATGGGATCACAATATATACCTCACTGGAGGTTGTCATAAGGATTAAAGAAGGTAATACACGCAAGGTGCTTAGAAAAGTGTTGGCGATAATCAGTGCAAGTCATCATTAATCCCTAAAGATGATGATCAGGAAGTCTTTTAATTCTTAGGCCTTCTTGTTCACTCTGTCACACCCTGGGCCATGTGAGTTATCGCTTGAGATTATACCATTTCAAAGGATTTCTAATTCAGGCATCCCACTCTCTGCCCAAAATCTTTTTTTTTTTTTTTTTTTTTTTTTTTTAAAGAGATAGTGGGATCTTACCCTTTCACCCAGGCTGCACTGTGGTGCAATCTCGGCTCACTGCAGCCTCCACCTCCCAGGCTCAGGTGATCCTCCTGCCTCAGCTTTTCAAGTAGCTACTACAGGCACGAGCCACCACACCCAGGTAATTTTTAAAATGTTTGTAGAGATGACGTCTACATTGCCCAGGCTGGTCTCAAACTCCTCAGTTCAAGTGATCCTCTCACCTAGGCCTCACAAAGTGTTTGGATTACAGGCATGCACAACTACACCTGGCCTTCACAATCCTTTAATTTCTCCTCAAAGTGTGATCCACAGGCCGGGAGAGGCTGGCATGACAGGAACTTGTCAGAAATGCAGAATCTGAGGCCTCAGCCCAGACCTGCTGAATTAGAATCTGCATTTTACTAAAATCCCCAGGTGATTCACATTAGCATTACAGTTGGAGAAGCACTCATAGCTAGTTCCCCTATTCAGGTACTCCCACTACCCTGTTCATTGCCTCCTGACGCTGCCAGGTCATTCTCCATCATCATTAACCTATCTTCATTCCACTGAAACTCCACTGAAACCATTCCTCCATGTGTTAATGTCCTTAGCCTTCGTGTTCCTTGTCCTTTAATTATTCCCACAGAGTAAAACCTCAATCTTGGCTGAACTTACCTAGCGGCCTATTCCATGCTTGCAGTGGTAGCTGCCAAGCACAGCTGGAGAACTGATCTTACCCAGCAAGCTGATTCCACTCCCTTCATCTGGGAAGATGACTTTCCCTCCTACTTCACAGAGAAAACAGAAATTTTCAGAAGGGTATCACTTACTATCCCACTCCAAACCTCCACATCTGCCTGCACCTGCAGCTGTATCCACCCCCTCCTCTTCCTCTCCTTCTGAAGTGCTGGAGATAAATGCCCATCCCTTCACATGGGCTCTGGGTTACATCCCACCTGTCTTCGCAGTAACCTTAAGCAACTAAATATGCTTTCCCTTCTATCTCTAAATATCCAAACATAGAGACATTTAGATCTAGAGCTATATGCCTGGATCCTACACACCTCTTGCCGGTCTCCTCTGTCTCTACCCTTTGGGCCCAGCTTCTCAAAAAAGGTATCCATACTCAGTGTCTTCATATTCCTGCCTCCAATGCATTCATCTAGTGTTCAAAATTGGCTTCTGTCCCCACAACTCCACTGAAATTCCTCCTGCTTGAGGTGCCAATCTTGGTTGCTAAATCCAACCTCATGGCTGCTAAATCCATGCATTTTCCAACCAGATTTCTCCTTAGCACTGGGCATGGCCCTTCATGCTTGATGTTATTGTTTCCATACATTTTCAACTGGTCTCTCTCGTTATTCCTAGTTGAATGTCCATTCCCCACTCCCTGCTACCATTCATTCTCTCTCATGACTTCAGTCCATCCCAGATGACTCCCAACTTTATGCACAGCCCAGATCTCCCTTTGATCATCAGATCTATTGATCTAACTTCACCTGTATGATACTCCAACCCTTAAATTCAGCATGTCAACAACTAAACCATGATCTTTCTTTCAAAATCTCGTCTTCCCACAATAGGTCTGGCTCAGGAACAAGGATGGTCATCCATATGGTTTCTGAAGCCAGAAATCCAAGCATTGTCCCCTTCTCTTCCTATGTCAGTCATTCTCCAAGTTCAATGCAGTCTACCTCCCTAAATACCTCTTATATCCATTCACTTCTCTCCATCTCTACTACTATGATACTATTCCAAGCCACCACCATCTTGTTCCTGGACCACTTGTAATAGCCTTCTAACAGATCCACTCTTGCCTCCTCAAATCACCTGCTCGTGTAGGATCTGAATATGATCTTTTAAGAACCCAACCATTATTATGTCCCTTCTCTGCTTAAGCTCTTCAGTGGCTCTGCACCACTACACTGGCCCCTGCCTCCACCTCCAGCCTCACTTCAACCCAGCCACACTGGCCTTCTGTTGCTTTCCCAAAAGGAGGGCTCCTGCCCTACCTCTGCTTTAGGTGCTCTCCCTTCCCCCTCTTGCTTTACCTTCACCTGGATCATGCCTATTCATCCTTCAGGTAAAGGACTTCCCTAAGAAAGTCCAGACTATACCAGGTCTCCATATTACATACTCCCACCGTATGTGCACATTTTCTTATGAAAACTTATCACAGTTTTAATTAACAGTGGGATTACATATTTAGTATCTACCAGCCCCATTAGACCACAAGGTGCCTGGGAGCAGGGACCACATCTGTCCCATTCAAAGCTCTATTTCTCAGTGCCCACTACTGGCACAAAGTAGGTGTTCAAATATCTGTTAAGTTAATGAATGCAACAAGTTTTACTGATCTTTCTCACCCTATTTCCACCTCAGAAAATTCAGGAGTTTAGAAGCAAAAAATTGCTACAGTCTGTGAATCTGAGAATAATTCTGTTCTGCCTGTTTTATTCTGCTGCCTACCACATAATTGACACATCCTTCCTGTTTAACAGCCATATCCTATAAGGGAAATACCTAAAAATCTGTTGTTTGCAGTTTACCCACTTAAAACGGATATGCTAGCTAATTCCCAACTCACCTGCCAAAAGGAAAAGAAATAGAACAATAAAAAGATAGCCTAGTAGAGGAAAGGCATAGAAGTGTCAAGTGCTGACATCCCTGCCTTTTGCCTACTGTGTTCAAAGAACTTCTTCATTCACAAATTCATTACAGAAAGAAAGTGTTCCAGTTCCAGAATTCTGCAGCTCTTACAATCTGGGAATGTCATTTCTAACAATGGATGTAGGGTAAGCAAAATCCAATTTAATAAAGGATTTCAGGTATCCGATGACTTTCTGGATCTTGATTTTGCCCTTGATTGTGCCAATAGGACTACAGGGCTAAATCCACAAAACTAAATAATTAGTAAAGGGTGGGCCAGGGTACTGATGAGGCAGACTTTATATGAGGTATACAAATCACCATATATTATTTCAGTGGCAATGAATAAAACAACTCAAACATAAGGCAGCCCATCTTCTAAAGCCAGGGCATATAGAAAGGCATGCTCAAGGGAGCAAAGCTATTTTTAAAAATAGAGAATATTTTCTTTCTCAAAGCTTCAGGTAAAGGAGAGCAGCTAGTGTTTCGCTCACGGAACATAGAAACATCTCTGATTTACTAAAATCACTCCATCCAGTACTTTGACAAACATTTCAAAGTTTCAAGACAAACATTTCAAAGTTTCAAGACAAACATTTCAAAGTTTCAAGGCAGTTTTTTAAGCCAAACCCAGTCTTCACACAATGGGAGGAAGTGAAATGTTGACGGGTTTAGTCATAAACACTGCTGCTGCTCCACCTTTCAATATATAAATTAGCAACCCGGGCTCTCTGCACAGCTGTGCCTCCTCCGCCATGCCTCAGTGGGAACCAACAAACTGTAAGTGACTCCTCTGTCTTTACTGCTACAGATCCCTTTCCAAGCTTTCCCTTCCACTGCACTTTGCCAGAAACAGGGTGGTTGCCCCAGTTTGGCATTAACCACTTCCTAGCATGAAGCAGGGAACACTGCACTTCTTTTTTTTTTTGAGACGGAGTCTCGCTCTGTCACCCAGGCTGGAGTGCAGTGGTACGATCTCGGCTCACTACAACCTCCGCCTCCCGGGTTCAAGCAATTCTTGTGAATCAGCCTCCTCAGTAGCTGGGACTACAGGTGTGTGCCACCATGCCTGGCTGATTTTTGTATTTTTAGTAGAGATGGGGTTTTACCATGTTGGCCAGGCTAGTCTCAAACTCTCGACCTCAAGTGATCCGCTCACCTCGGCCTCCCAAAGTGCTGGGATTATAGGCCTGAGCCACCACGCCCAGCCTCTATTATTTTTAAAGCTCATCACCCCTCCCCTCCTGAGGCAGCAAACTCCAGGTGGGTCCTTCACCCACGGTCCCTACTTCATCCAAACAAACATATACCCAAAGCGGCCCTGCTCCAAAACCCATAAGATCCCTTCTTGCCTCCTTTGAGAATGCTGGCATGGTGGCAAAGGACTGGCAAGCCAGCAAAGGGACCAGCCAACACGGGAAGCCCGAACTTCCTTCTCTCAGAAGCTGTCCACAGACAACTCCCTGAAGCCCTGGTTCAAACTCCCTTCTATGTAGCTCCTCAAGTGCAAGCAGGAGAGAAACGGAGGCCCCTTGTTGAGTCAGGCAGAATGCAGAGCCTGAAACCAGGGTAATCTTAGAAGTGGTGGGGGAGGCAGGGTTACACCAGAGGATGTCTTCCTGACTCTCTATCTCTTGCTAAAATGAATTCCAATTAGATTAGTACTCTTTGTTTTCAAACACTGTCATTAAATATTTGAGTAATTCTTTCAACCAATAATTACTGAGTGCCTACCTTGTGGTAGGCACCAAGGATAAAAAGACATAAAGCTCTGCCTTCAAGCAGCTTATATTTCACTCAAAGGAGATTATACAGGAAAAATTAGTAAAACATATGGTATAGCTATGGTGATAAGTGCTATGAGAAAAATGTAGTACAAAAAGAGAATAGAGAGTGCTTTAGGTGGCATTTTTAAATAGCTTGGTGAGATGTAATTATGAAGTGAGGTTGAAAAAGATCTAAAGGCAGTAAGAGAATGAACCATATGGCTATCTGGGATAAGCATGGTCCAGGCAGAGGGAATAGCAAATGCAAAGGCCCTGAGGCAAGAATATGCCTGCAGCAACTGAAAAAAGAAAGAAGCCTTGGCTTGAAGGGAGTAAGCGCAGGGGAGGTCAGAGGGGTGGTAAGGTGGGGATGAGGGGAGCCGGGAGGTCTATGAGGCTTTATAGGCTGTTGACTACACTTTGTTTTGACTGATAATTGTCCTGAAGGCCAATCTCTGACTGCCATGTTGCAAGCAGACTGAAAAGTAGGTGACAGAAGGAGAGTGGAAGCAGGGAGCCCAGGCAGAGGCCAACGGCAATAGCTTGTGAGAAATGGTGATGGTTAAGCCACAGGGGTTAGCAGGAGGTGAGGGTTAGCTGAGAGGTGGTCAGACCGGATATACACTGATGATGGAGCCCACTGGTTTTGCTGATGCAGTGAAATTGGAATATAAGAGAAAACTAGTTATTTTGCTAAAAGTAACAGTTTGGTTTACACCCATGAAATAATTACATAGCAATTCAATGTAAGTGACTCCTGGATTGGTCTAGGTACTGTGTTACCTAGGTAAAGTTTAAAAAAAAAAAAACTTTTTATGGAAGAAATGTAACTTGAGGAAAGAGCTGGTTCCGGAATTTTCCAAGTGTTATTCTGAAGATTATCAAATTATGTTTGTCCTCACTAGGGGAAAAAATGATCTTCTGGAGTTGTGCTGTACTGCTCAACCACCACCTTCATGCTTTAATAATTTCAAATGTATATTGTAAATATAATACCTATAATATATAACCTGAGAGTCTATTTAAATTCTAAAAAGCAACTTTGGGGAAAGGGGGAAAAAGGACAATGGGAAAATCCTTTCTCCTTTTCTCCATTCCCCTAGAATAGTGTTCTCTCACAGAACTTTCTGGAAATGTTCTGTAGCTGCACATTTGGATACAGGAGCCACTAGCCACAATGTAGCTACTAAGCACTTCAGGTATGACTAGTGTGACTGAGCAACTAAATTTTTTATTTAATTTAAATTAATACAGCAATTATGGCTAGTGGCTATCATATGGACCATACAGCTCTAGAAGAAGAAAAAATTACTATACAGTAAAACATTCATGAATCATACACTACACTTTCCTCTTAAAATTGAATTATAAAGTAAGTACAAAATAGATTGGCAAAATCAGAAAGCACATGTTCTTGTTTTTTATTATGCCCTAGAGTTATCACCTAATTCTCCTATTCCTACATATATTCTTTGAAAAGAAATAGTAGCTGGCTTGGTCTTAACAGTTTTTAAACACATTTTCTTGGTTTTTGAATGCAGTTCCAATATCTTACAGGCCGTCATTCTAACACTGTCATTCAAAATGAGATTTTCTTCCTTGATGCATGTTCAACGCTAACATTTTAAATGTCACATAAAAATAAAGATAGAAGAGTCTTATTATAACTGAACTGCCCTCCTGCTTTAAGTTCAAAGTGCTCTCTGACATCAGGTATCTCTTTTTTTTTTCTCCCAAGATCATCATGAATGAAAGGGCTGGTATTAGTTTAACCATTTTTCAGTTGAGGAAATCAAGACAGAAAAAGATTAATGACAATCAGTTTCACAGTGTAAATCTATAGCTTAGTCAGAAAAGAAGAAGAGAAATTAGGAAGGCATAAAAAGGGAAATTAACTGAAAATGAAAAAAGAAAAACTACATGCAAATCTTTGGTTGTCAAATTCATTAGGCTGAGAGCTAGGTCTGAGAAATGCGGATTGATGAATAGAGTTGGTGGCATTGTCTGTCCTTCTGGCCGTCTGTCTCAGACCTTCCACATGTCCCAACAATGTCCCTGAGGTCTGGCAAGTTGCTGGCTACACAATCGGAAGGTGAAGAGGATAAGGCAGTTTAGTTGGGATCGATTAGTGAGGTGGCTGTCAGTATAATGGGGTTCATTTATTCATCAGCAAACCCTACCAGATTCAAATGACAGGGCAACATTTGTGAATAATCTCCTAACCCAACAGCTGGAGAATGAGCTTCCATTAATCTTGCTTTGAAACACTCAGGCTAACCCTAGTTATATCACTGAATTGCATGACTCAAAAGATTAATAAGGCAATTTGATGAGTTTAGAGTTGATCCTTGAATTCATCAAATTCCTTCTTTGAGAATGAAGAAACTGAGTCCCAGGAAGACTGTGACACTTGCATAAGAACACAATTTTCTTCACTTTACAAGCAAGCGAGCTTGAGTTCCTATGTCTTGTATAAGCAAACATAGGAGCTGACTATCCTTGCTTTTTACTCCAATATATATACACACATAATGTCATATACACATTTTATATATGTGTATCTATATGCACATAATTTTGTGTGTGTATGTATATATACATACGCATTTTGTGTGTGTGTGTGTATGTGTGTGTATATATATAAAACCTTTCTTCCAGGGGGGGATATTAAAATTAGCAATTTCATCCCTGAATAACATTATTAACTAAGAGCTGAGACATAACAATGTTATAAAAGCAAAGGTGAAACAAATGTAAACCGTCAAAATAATTCAAAACTGTATAAATATTATTAGAGCCTGTGAAATAAGCATAAATATACTAAAGTGTTACATATGGAGATAAACGTACCATACAATATTTAGGAAAACCCTAAAACTAGAACTATATCATAAATCTAAACCAAGTATGTTAGCTATTTAATAATGAAAAAATATTGTTTTGCTTCTTAGAATTTAGAAAGATTTCTTAAGGATGGCTTGGTTAGCCTGGTCTTCTCAATGAGTCCGGGCAAGTCTGAGCTGATGGTTCCCCTCAGTGAGAGGAGACATTCAAACAATAGACAGAAGCTTTATGTATGTTTCATGATGACACTGAAGATTTTGAAGTGCTAACGTAGAGAAAGGCAGACTTTCCTCTGCTATCGGTTACCTTCCTTAAGAAGGTTGCCAGCTGTGTGACATCACTTGGGTAATCATTCTGATGGCCACTATTAGAGAAAAACCCATTTCCTTCTAAAATGACTTTGTTTTAGTTCCCCAAGTTAGAAGTTTTTAAAGGAGCTTTGGGATATGAATGCAAAAAATTCCCAGTCTTAATACCAAACATTTTTTTGGCCAATACCATTAAGCACAGCTGGTGGGGGGATGGATATAATCTGTTTATTTCTCATCTATAGAGCATTTTACAATAAAAGGTGATTAGTAAAAATTCCATCATTATGCTTTAAAAGTCCCTCTGATTCCCTGGGAAACTCATGGAAGGAAGACTGATTCTAATTCTTCCCAATCATGCAGGAAGGAAAAGCATCCAGGAAGATGCACATTCATCTAAAGCACAGAAGATAAGGCAGTCAGAATGGGCACAGGGAGAACCAGGAGCTGGTTCTCCAGCTGTGGACTTTGCTTTATAGGCCTTATCTCTTTTCCCTGAAAATGCCAAGCGGGTGCACCACAGATTGTGCTAGGTTAGCATGATTTACATGGAGATTTTAAGGTAAAGATAGAGAACTAAAGACAGAGAAGAATTGAGGCTAAGGACAGAAATGGAAGCTGCACAGATGTACTGCATGGATTCTGTAAGTCAGACAATACCTACAGATGTAATTGTAAGGTGATGGTACAGCGCTTCTCAAGACAGACACGCCTGGGCCAGCTCTACCATTTACTAGCTGTGTGATTTGGAGCGAATTATCAGATCCCCTACACCTCACACTTGGCTGTAAAAACACACAATGTAGTATCTACCTCCCATAAGTGTCATGAAGATTAAATAAGAGGATGTCTATAAAAACTTTTCAGCACACAGCCTAGCTAACAACAGCTTAAAAGATACTATTTATCTAATGAGAATTAAAATAACAGTCATAGTTCAAACAGTAATAACAGCTCTCTGAAAGGCTGAGCTAAATATTTTTTAATTCCCTTAACATATCAGTAAAGCAACTGAAATTGGAAATAAAATTTCCTCCAGGCATAATTTGATTTACACGTTCTCTAGCGATTACATGAAGGCCTCACACAGAACAGGTTCTATCCAAATCATCCCTCCACATTCATTAGCGTCATTTTTGAATTCAATAAGTTAAACAAAACTTATATTTTTCACTTCTGAGAATGCCTTAAGGCTTAGTTTGCTATCTGGTTTCAATGCCTCTGATATTTTTGCCAAACTTGACCAATTTGCAACCATTTCCTGAAATCTGCCTCATCCAGTCAGTCACCAAACATACAACCATCCACAACAGACTTAGAACATTCGGGTCTCCTATTAGCTTCCCCAGTCAAAAAGACCATGACTGTTGACAGTCTTCTCTAATGCAAGGGTTGCATCCTCACCTGGGCAGGTAGACAACCACATTCTGGCAGAGCCAGACAATGGGAAGTCCAGAATCCTGAGGAGAAACACTTGGAATGACTGTCATAGTAGCTGTGCAGCCCCTACCATCTGTATTATACCTGCAAAACCACGGGCCTAAGGCCGTTTTCTAGCCACAAAAGGCTGTGCATCCTGGATCGCTTACATAAGTATCAAAAGGTATCCTTCCAGACGCCTTCTTTCCACACACAAGTTCCTAATAGCTCTTCCTTTTCTGAACCATCTGTGAGTGGAGAAGAAAAGGGGGAAGTTTTTGAAATCTGCTGTAAACCAGAAGTGGCAAGGCACTTACCTTATCACATTTAACCCCGTGAGGAAGGTACCATGATTCTCTTGTTATAGATGAGGAAACCAAGACTCAGAGAGGTTTATAATAATTTAACTTGTCCCAACAACATTGATAAGAGTTAGAATTTGAACCCTCAATTATCAGCTTCAAAAGCCACCTTCCCTGCAGCACCCCATGGGGTGAGCCTCTCCCTGCTAATGCTTCTCATCAATACCACAGACCAGTTCTTAGGGCTCATATCCTCAGTTACATTATTTACTCATAAAAGTCTTCTCATGGGGAGCAATAATTTGCATGATTCTGGAAGGGCTTGTTCATGTCACACTTCACGCAGCAAGGTGTCTGCTATAAAGAAGACAGTTGTCTGATCTAAATCTTCTATTCCCATAGCCAGAATATAGCCAGCCTCTGTCCTCTGCATATGATTATCACATAAACAGGACTTGCTAACACCAAGCTTTGAAAAACAAACTTCTTCCCACCCACTAACAAGCTAGTTGGTAATTAAAACCCACATTGATTTATCACCATAAGCACTTTACACAAGAAACTGATTAACTAGAATCAAGAACACTCATGACACACCTGTATGTGAGACCTTTGGGGGAGAAGAGAAATATCCATTACTTTAATATACTTGCTGATTTCTCTATTTGTGAGTTTTCATCACTGATGATGTTCCTTTGCCACTGGTCATCAAAAAGGCTTATCATAGTAGTGAATTCTGAATACAAACAAATGAATTATCCCTAGTTGAGAGCTCTTGGTGGAAGCGGTCCTAGTCATGACATCACTGGGTCTTACTATAGGACGTACAAAATTCCACCCATATCAGAAAAATATAAAATTACCTTGTTCACTAATTTTTAAATAGTTCTTCACCCAGTTGTTTCTCTTTTGCAGTAACCCAACATTCAGAGATACGGCCCCTTTTCTAATTCTTTAGAAATTGTAATCTTTTCCCCTCTAATATTCTTAAATCCTCCAAATTTGCATTAAATAACATCAATATTAAGTGATAATCCAGAAAAGATGTCAGTATCTCCTCACTGCATGCACATGCACACACAAACACAGAAAGCAGGTGCTATTTGAATAAAAATAAACCTAACTGTATTTTAAATCTATGTATATGTTAAAAAGCTTATTTGCCCAATTTTAGATGTCTAAAATTAAGATTTCACATTTCATGGATTCTCTGAGAAAACTAAGCTGAGTGATGGAATGCCTAGGAGTCCATTAGTGGAAAAGAGATGATGTCCCAAGGAAGAAACTAGAGTTAATCTAGACACCACCATCCTCTATCCAGATAACAGCACTTCTCTAAGCAGCCCTGTGAATACCATGCTATTCACTTGACTGAAAACCCTCATGTGTCAAATAATGGCCTCTTCACAGGCACTGTGAAGGCAGATTCCTTAGATAACCAGTGGCAAAACTGCATGTAAAAATACCCTTTGTTTGGCAGCTATGGCCACAACTTTCATTGCTTACCCTCTACCTCTTCAGACTCCCTATCTGCCCCAGCCCATGCACCAGATGTCCCCATTCCTATTGACTGCTTGTCCTCCATGGTCTACTTGCTGCCATTTACCAAAATCATCAGGATTTTTATTCTGACCACCTGTTTGAAGATGCCCTCTTGAAATGGGATTTGGACCACAATTAGCCCAACAGCCTGCAAGGCCCCCTTGGTAGACACCAGCATTTCACCATGTATTAGGGCTTAACCAAGAGGGACTTGCTTTTGTGGAGTTGGGGAAATACAGGGTTTTTTGGGAAAAGAAGTTCAAATGACTGAGCTAGAAAGAACTTTAAGAAGGTTTATAATTCTTTGTGGCACTTAGCTATAAATATGCCTGCAAACCCTTTTCTGGAGTGTTCGCCTGAGGGCAGGACAGTGTCTTAATCATCTTCATCTTGGTATCCTCCCTCAGCAAGTGTTTGCTGAACGGCAACCTCCTCCATGCTGCTGCTCTCACGAGCTAGGTTGTCCATGAAAATTGTTAATCAGCTGGGGACACAAATGGCTTAAAATAAGTGGCCCCATGTGTTACAGAAGACACTGGACTGGCAATCAGAAGACAAGTTCTCATCCCCACTCTGCCATTAAATAGCCATTCAGTGTTGGGTAAGCCCCTTGTCCTTTCTGAGCCCATTTCCACATCTCTGCACAGAGTGAAAAATGCCCTCTCTAAGGACGCTGTGGCTCCATTATTATTCTGTGGCAGTTTTAGAAGCAGGAAAGTGTACTTTTCTACTGACAGAAAAGGTTAATACAAAAAAATAAACGAAGTTACCACGAGTTAGTGAAACTACCTTAAGATTAAAACATGGCCGGGCATGGTGGCTCACCCCTGTAATCCCAGCACTTTGGGAGGTCGAGGTGGGCAGATCACTTAAGATTAAAACATGGCCGGGCATGGTGGCTCACCCCTGTAATCCCAGCACTTTGGGAGGTCGAGGTGGGCAGATCACTTGAGGTCAGGAGTTCGAGACCAGCCTAGCCAACATGGTGAAACCCCATCTTTACTAAAAATACAAAAATTAGCTGGGCATGGTGGTGGGTGCCTGTTATCCCAGCTACTTGGGAGGCTGAGACAGGAGAATCGCTTGAACCCAGGAGGCAGAGGTTGCAGTGAGCCACGATCATGCCATGGCACTCCAGCCTGGGTGACAAGAGCAAAACTCCATTTCAAAAAAAAACACAAACGGAAAAAAAAAAAAAAAAAATTAAAACATGATATTTATTTTCCCAGGATGGTTTTGCTTCTCTGGTGAAGATCTCTTTCAGCTCTGTAATTCTGTGAGCCAGTGAGAAATTTTGAAAGCAATGTTATAATTCTACTATTAAATTTAGATGTATTTATAATGTTGTGGCTTATAAAATGAAGTAGACAGTCTTAAAAATGCAGAATAATTTTAAATTTTCCTGGAAAGAAATGGGGCAAGCCCTCCAGGCAATGCTATCAAAATAAACCTGCTCAGCTTTTTCACAGGGAGTCCGCATGCCCTGAAGAGGATGAATCTCATATAAGGAAAAGCTTGAGTGCCGCCCTGCAGTGGCAGTACACAAATAACCACAGGGCAGAAAAGACTGGGAGGAGGGCAAGGCACAGAAACTATATGCAGGATCTATGACATATGGAAGTCACAAGGACCCCCATGATCCTAGGAGCCATCCAAGTGGACAAGTCAACACACAACAGCATGAACAACAGACTTCATTCCCCAGTAGGAAACCACCTTTCCACTTGCTTATGTCTTACCTCAATAGGAAGACAAATGCAATTTTCTCATTTCCTCCATCCTCTACGTAAAATTATCATTTATAACAGCAACTTTTGAGGAATGCTAAGAGTGACTTGCAAATGCGTAGGCAGGTCACTGATTCAAAAAGGGAACAATACTATATGAGCAATCATTAAAGAAGGTCCCAAAATGTAACTTATGTATAACAAAAAGACTTTTAAAAATTAATGTTATTTTTTAAATTTTGTAACAAGAAAAGTAAGTGAAAACAAAACTGTCATTATCTCTATTTCTGCCAGAAGATGCAGAAATAGAAATTGTTCAGTTAACAATCTTATTCACAGAGATATTGATCAAGGAATGGCCACAAAGAAGTCAATTAAAAATAGTTTCTTTTAATTTGAATTTTTAATTTAAAAAGATTTGCATAGTCCAAAGAAAATAATGCTGCTACTGGAGCAAGATGTTTCTCAATTTTCAGCGGTGTCAACCATTTATAACAGAAGATGCCTTATTTACTCTGTCACTCAACCAATGTTGACTAATGATGTCACAGCAGTGACTTATTTCTGTATCCTGTACATCCTCTCCAGGATGTTTCCCCTTGCACCACCGTCCCAACAATGCATATTCTTACAGCACATGGGCTTGGGGACAGCAACGCACAGAAATACGCCCATGCTTACATGGCTTACAATGATGTAAGCCAATTCAGCGAGCTTCTAGTCCCCAGTAGGGTTTTAATTTTCATTTTTTCGTGATGTGCTGCTAAATTGAGACAAAATCATGGAGAGAAATAAAGGGAAAAAACTTGAAGGGACAATATTTTTTAAAGTGCCTTGTGAAATGTAATTAGAAACGCCTTACCATAAATAGTCTAAGAGTTACCATTAATTGGAATATATTTTAAGGTTTCCTGGGTGTATTTCTTCCAAATTATTTTTCTCTGCTAAGGCAAAAGGAAATAAGTAACGTATTTACTTATAAACAGTAAGACATTTCCAAATAGGTAGTACTCATGTGCTGGAATAATTAATCTTCTCACAGAAACCCCAAAATAGTAACTGTTAATGTATAAACATTTAAGTAAAATTAGATAGGTAACTCTCCTTTACAGAAACCCTTCATTTCTAACAATTTCTGTAAGGTTATTTATATTAAAACATCAATCCAACAACTCATAGTGGCTCTGTCCATTAGACTGGCTTGAGAGGAGAGACCCTGACTTAACCACTTGCACAAACCCAGCACTTGGTACAACTGCCACAGAGTAGTCATTAAACCAACCTGAATCACAGAGCTGCAGTGGTTATTTTTCCTATTCCCAAATGGTGTCTTACTTCTTTTTTCACTGATTTTACAGACTAAAAGCAAACAAACAAACAAGGCTTACTCAGGTGATTACCAGATTTCTGACTTAGCCCCTCACAAACTGTGTAATATTGGGTAGATGATTTAATCTCTCTGTGCGTCAGTTTCCTCTTCTGTAAAACAGGAATTAATTTTAGCACTTTAGCATTTGTCTTCTAGTGTTGTTAGAAGACTGAATGAGTTAATAGTGTGCTGCTTTGTGCTGGCTACTGTGTTATCGTCATAACCATCATTATCACAGCCAAGAAGATGAACAAAATCATAGTGAGAAGGCCTCCATTTCTCAGGGAAAATAACTACCATGCATCTCTCTCTGTAAATACAAGTGTGTAAACACTGGCTAATGACAGAGGGATGGAGAGATATGTGATAAAGCAAGTAAAATGTAAATGGTAGAAAGTAAGTGGTGGTATGTGGGTGCTCACTGTAACACTCTTTCAAGTTTTCCGTATGTTAGAAAAATTTCGTAAGAAAATGGCAAAAGAATTGCATAAGGGAGAAATAGGTGAAAAAGAAAAGGGAACTTAGCATGGAAGACCATCTACACTACCTCCCCAAGAAAGTATTATTCATCAATAACAATAGCAACAATAATCATGATCTTTTTTTTCTTTTTTCTTTAAGAGATGGGGTTTCACTGTGTTGCCGAGGCTGGAGTGCATGGTACAATCACAGCTTACTGCAGCCTACAACTCCTGGGTTCAAGCGATCCTCCTGCCTCAGCCTCTCAAGTAGCTAGGACTACAGCTAATTAAAAAAATTAAAATGTAGAGCAGGCCTTGTTTTGTTGCCAAAATTGGTCTCAAACTCCTGGCTTCAAGTGATCATCCCACCTCAGCCTCCCAAAATGCTGGGATTACAGGCATGAGCCACTATGCCCAACCTAACAACCTAACTATGATTTTTTTCTTTTTTTTTTTTTTTTTGAGATGGAGTTTCACTCTTGTTGACCAGGCTGGAGTGCAATGTTGCGATCTCAGCTCACTGCAAACTGTGCCTCCCAGATTCAAGCAATTCTCCTGCCTCAGCCTCCCGAGTAGCTAGGATTACAGGTGTGAATCACCATGCCTGGCTAATTTTGTATTTTTAGTAGAGACGGGGTTTCTCTATGTTGGTCAGGCTGGTCTCGAACTCCTGACCTCAGGTGATCTGCCCGCCTCGGCCTCCCAAAGTGCTGGGATTACAGGTGTGAGCCACCATGCCTGGTCTAACCATGATCTTTAGAGAAATCTCACCTATCATTTTGTTTCTAAGTCTTACAACAATCCCATAAGGAAGCTACTCCAAGTATCACTGCCATTTCAGAAATTCAGAAACAAGAATAAAATGAAAGACCTACTGAGGATCACGCCATTCATAAGTTATTGTGGAGATCTGAACAGAGTTCTAGTGCATCCTTCCCATTGCCAGAATAATTAAACCACTCATATCATGCCTCTCACCATGAAAGAAACCACTCTGTTCTTCATCATTGTGACCCTAGTGCCATAGTTAGTGACATATAACAGGCATACAAAGATTACTCAATGGATGGAATGAAGGGTGGGAAAAATGGAGGGAGGAAGATCAGGAACACTGTTGTTGTTTTTTCCCATCCACTAGACCTAAACTCTACCCAATCCAGTAATTATAAAGAGCGGTATTACTTTTATCAAAATGGTATAACAGTTTCTGATTATAAAAATAACACATTTATTATAGACAACGACATTTCCTCTTACCAAAGAAAACTAAATCAATATATTTCCTACACGTGGATAGTGGTAGCCATTTTTTGCCTCAAGAAAGACTTATTCAGATTTTCCAAATGTATCTAGTATGACATCCATTCACATGAAAGGCGAAATGTTCAGTTACACAGATCTGAGCCATCCCCTGGAGTCGGTCCAGGAAGAAGCAAGCAGGGTGGTGAGCAGTTTGCAAAACATGTCACATAAGGAAAAGCTGAAGGAACTAGGTCTGCTTATCCTATAGGAGAAAAGACATAAGAATGACAGGAAAACAGACTTCAAATATTGGCAGGGCTGCATATGTCAGAGGGAATAAATATTTTCCTGTGAGCCAACTGGGAACAATGTATAGAAATTATAGGAAGAAAGATTTTTGCTTGATATAAAGAACATTCCAAGATCAATTTGAAGTTGCGGAAAGAAGTGAACTCTTTTATAAGGTAGGGCTCTCATCATGAAAAACCTTGTCAGGAGTATTACACATACGTACAAGGTTAAGCTAGGTACCTTCAAAAGTCCTGTCCAACTGCAATACCCTGAAATTCTAGATCCCATATATATATCTATGGTTTGGGTATCATATATACTAGGTTAGCAATGTATGGCACAGGTGGCAAACTCCCACCATACCACGTGATACACACGCACATACACACACACACGCATACACATGCACATGCATACAGACGAAAAAACAGCCTAAGATGAATCACAGACACTTGTAAAACTAAAATTATGTGGTAATAATTAATTTCTAACTCTGTCATTGAGTTTCTCACAGTTTGGAAGAAGAACGTGGCATGCCAGGGACAAATTTTTTAGTTCAAGTTGTAATACCCCAAACTGAAAGCCTGCATGACATAAAAGAATAACTGCTAAACTAGTACAAACACTTGGTTTGCACTGACTAGCCACATGACTTTGGACAATCCACCACGGCTCTATAGATGTCAGTGTCCAATAGAACTTGTACTGCTATGTTTACCACTAGCCATATGTGGTTTTTTGAGCCCTGGCAAGATGGCTAGTGCAACAAAGGAATTTGTAATTTAAATATTGTTTTAATTATATCTCACTGTCATTAATTTATTAAATTCAAACAGCCTCATGTGGCTAGTGGCTATCACATTAAACAGTAACTACTGCTGACAAGGCCACTGAAGAAGAAAGTCAAATTCCAGACCAACCTCAACCCATCATCTTCTGCAAGATCTCGATACCATCTAGACAACTGCGACAAAAGGAAAAGATAAAAAATCTGAGGCTCAACCTCAGAAGGTCCTTAGGGCTCCTGCCAGCTATTGTCTAGCCCGTTCATTATCACCCCCATAACCTAGGATAGACAGCCCAGTGGCCTTTTATCCTTTGACTGTCCAGGGATACACAGCCAAGTATAGCAGTGTACTTATCAACGTTCCCTGAAAAGATGACATGTATAGAACAATGTCCTACGGAAATTATCCCCACCCAGCCAGCTACCCTATTATAATGACATTAGTAGAATATTAGTGAAATATCGGTGAATAATTAGTGAACATTATTGAAAAATACTATTTCTTGTAGAGTACAAATAGCTACCTTTAAATTAGTTAACTATCTCTTATGAAGGAAACCATTCGATTTATTTTAGCTTTCAAATCAAATCACATGACCAACTTTCAAAGTTCTTTCACAAGCTTGAAAACACACAAATATTAAAAGCCAGAAAGTTCATACTAGATGCCCAAACCTCACCATTATGCAACATGTCCAAGTAACAAACCTGTACATGTACCCCTTGGACTTATAAAAATAAATAAATAAAAGCAAAAAAAAAAAAAAAAAAGGGCAGAAAGTGGCTGGGCACAGTAGCTCACACCTGTAATCCCAGCATTTTGGGAGGCCAAGGCAGGTGGATCACTTGAGGTCAGGAGTTCGAGACCAGCCTGGCCAACATGGTGAAACCCCATCTCTACTAAAAATACAAAAATTAGCCAGGCTGATTACAGGTAGTGGTGTGCACACCTATAATCCCACCTACTGGAAAGGCTGAGGCAGGAGAATCGCTTGAACCCAGGAGGCAGAGGTGGCAATGAGCCGAGATCACACCTCTGCACTCCAGCCTGGGCTGACATACGGAGACTGTTAAAAAAAAATTAAAATTTTTAAAAAGCCAAAAAGTGTGACTTTTTAAAGAGTTGCCTAGGTTGTTTTTAAAACATATATAAAAAATCTAGGCGGGGTGCAGTGTCTCACGCCTGTAATTCCACCACTTTGGGAGGCTAAGGCAGGCAGATTGCTTGAGCCCAAAAGTTGGAGACCAGCCTGAGCAACACGGCAAATCCCCATCTCTACAAAAATATATATAAATAGCCTGGCTTGTTGGCATGTGCCTGTAGTTGTAGCTACTTGAGAGGCTGAGGTGGGAGGATCACTTGAGCCCAAGAGGCGGAGGTTGCAATGAGCCAAGACTGTGCCACTGTACTCCAGCCTGGGTGACAGACTGAGATCCTGTCTCAAAAAAAAATATATATATATATATATGTGTGTGTGTGTGTGTGTGTGTGTACATATATATGTCTAGAAAAATTTATTTTAAAAAAATTACAAGGTAATGTCAATAACAGCCATATTCCAGAGGCTTAAGAGAAGCTTGGCAACAAATTTACTAACATGTATTAGTAATATCGATCATTATAGCACCGAAGAATGAGATCTCAAAATAGCACACGTGAAAGGGCAGTGAGCTGCCTAATCACAACTAATTTCAGGAAGTTCGTAGTGCATCTAGGAAAGTATTATTATTTTTGCAATACTTTACTTTTGCAATGTTGTAAAGTCTATTTTTTTTTAACTAGGCAAATTGCCACCAGAAAAATCTTAAACAGATGATTAGTTCATAATGTATAACAACAGAGTAAAATGCTTCCTAGCACATAGTTGAACACCAGTGGCTAGTGTCACACAGAACATTTTCCCAGACAGGAAACTCAGTGTCTCCTGATTCTTCATTCCTAAACTGTATTCTGCTGATATTGCATGCCCTCTTGTAATTATCATGAGTCCTACACACACAGAACAACGTAGACAAAATCTTCATTGCTGCGGACCACACCAATATTAGCTTGCCTTCCCCTGCTTAATTGGTCCTGATCACTGGGCAGAAACAACTCATTGCTTTTTCCTTTTCACATGCTGACTCAAGTATTCCTAACATCATTAGTCATGTTTCATAGTATCTAGAATAAAAACACACTGACATCCAATTCCAGCAATTATTCCATCTTACACTTTGGAGAAAAGAAGTGATCGACAACTTCCAATCTGCCTAAAATCTCAAGCAGCTAACACTTTTGCAAAACAATTTGACTATGCCACATGCTCATATCCCCAGCTTCTTGGAAGGCTGAGGCAGGAGGATAGCTTGAGCCCAGGAGTTCAAGGCCAGCCTGGGCAACACAGCAAGACCCCCATCTCAAAAAAGAAAGCAATACAATATGACTAAAAGAAGATTTAAAGTTATGCAAAACATATAATAGACAGTATCATAATTTTTAAACCAATGAGAAGCTGAAAGACAGATTCTTTTCAAGTTTGCTTATAGACTCTGATTAAGAAACAGAAGTCCTCCTCAGGTCTTCTCAATTAAAACCATTCCATTTTCTACTGGCAGAGGATCTATGGATGAGATAAGCACAGTGCCAGGCACTTGGAAATGCTTGGTCAGCACTGAATGTAAAACATGGAAATATGGGTTTCTCTAGTTGTAGAGGCAGGAAATCCCCATCAATAAGGAGTGAAAGCTAATTCCCCTTAGGGCAGCCATTCCTACTTTCCTGGTTGTGCCTGTTAGGTAGAGCCAGGTGTGGTGGCTCATGTTTGTAATCTCATGAGACCAACACAGAACGATCGCTTGAGGCCATGAATTCAAGACCAGCCTGGGCAACAAAGAGAAGCCTCCACATCTTTACCAAAAAATTGTAAACATTTGCTGGGTGTGGTAGTCCCAGCTGCTACTTTGAGAGGCTGGGGTGAAAGGACTGTTTGAGCCCAGGAGTTGCAGGCTGCAGTGAGCTATGATCATGCCATTGCACTTCAGCCTAGGTGATGGAGCAAGACCCTGTCTCTTAAAAAAAAAAAAAAAAAAAAGGCCGAGTGCAGTGGCTCATGCCTGTAATCCCAGCACTTGGGGAGGCCAGGGCAGCTGGATCACAAGGTCAGGAGTTTGAGACCACCTGGGCCAACATGGTGAAACCCCATTTCTACTAAAAACACAAAAAAATTAGCCGGGCTTGGTGACGCCTGCCTGTAAACCCAGCTACTCTGGAGGCTGAGGCAGGAGAACTGCTTGAACCCAGGAAGCGGAGGTTGCAGTGAGCTGAGATCGCTCCACTGTACTCCAGCCTGGGCAACAGAGGGAGACTTCGTCTCAAAAAAAAAAAGTAGAGAAATCCACATCTAAAAGAGAAAACATAATAAAACTGTTGTCTGTGCTAAATACTTTCATTTCTATTACATAATACTAACTGTTTTAACTAAGGCAGACATCACCAAAAGAAACATTAGCTTTTCAATACTCTCCAGCCTTTACCCTCCTGTTGTAGAGAGAATAATGATGCCAGTTCCAACATTTATCAACTTGAGGACATCAAAAAATGCTTCTCCATCAAATGGGTTTGAAAACATCCAGAACACCTGCAGACACACTGCAGGTATAATGCTACAATCGTAACATGGTTCAACAAGGTCTGTAGGACCCAAACAGTGAGGACTTTGACTTCTACTTGCCTATCTGCTCAAGATCTTTTTCTCTTTTTCTCTTATGAACTGTTTCTCTCATAGTTCTGTTCCATCCTTTTCTTTCTTCCAACAGACACTCATAATGACAGAGCCCATTTGCCAACTCACAGCTAGAGGCAAAGAAATCATTACCCACTAGGAAAAGGGGCCCATAATCGTATCTGGTGATTATTCTCCATTTCATATGATGCTTTTCCCTGAGGCCTCAGTCTTCTACTGAAAATATTTTAATTGTAATTATAAAGTCATGACCATCCACATGTATAGCTGGTTTGCTTCAATTAGAAGTCACTGCAACTAAAAAACAAAGCACTTTCAGTTCCTCACCCTCGTTGTGTTTAATATCTCCATTGGCTGAATCTCATGGATGGCTCACTGAATTGAAGAAATGCCAAGTAGGAATTCTAAATTCTGCATCTTCAAAAGATGGTCTTCAAAATCACAGAAAGAAAAGCTGCTGAACTGCAGAATATATATTACTATTTAAAAGGTTATAAATCTTTTAACTTAAGGAAGGGTAGAATTCTTCACTTAGAAAATTCAGAACAACTTATGTTAATGTTTCATTTGTCTTGAACTAGAAACTGTGAGCATAGTGTTCAACAGATTCAGCTATCCACTTACTCATTGACTTTTAAATCTCTGCATATGTTCTCCAGGCTATTATCTGGGGAACTATCAAAAAAAGGTTGTGGCCCAAATGCTGGATTTGCCTATTCGTCAGTTCATAACAAGTATTTTTCAAATGTAGACCTGTAACTATAAACACTTTTAACTTTCCTTGAACCAGAGCTTTTAAAAATGTATATAGTCTGTACATTAAATGCATTGTTAGTGAAGTAAAAGGTGACATCATAGAGTGTAATCTAGTCTGTTGTGATTTTCTTTTCTTTTCTTTTTTTTTTTTTTTATTGAGATGGAGTCTCCCTTTGTCACCCAGGCTGGAGTGCAATGGTGCGATCTTGGCCTCCTGGGTTCAAACAATTCTCCTGCCTCAGGCTCCCATGTAGCTGAGATTACAGGCACCCACCATCATGCCCAGCTAATTTTTGTATTTTTGTAGAGATGGGGTTTCACCATGTTGTTGGCCAGGCTGGTCTTGAACTCCTGACCTGAGGTGATATGTCCACCTCGGCCTCCCAAAGTGCTAGGATTACAGGCATGAGCCACCACAGCCGGCCTTGTGATGTCTTCTATTATCTAGTAATATCATGATTTTCACCTATTGCTTATTACTTTCATGCAAATTCAAACTGACTTTCAAAAGTAAACTCAATAAAAATGACCAGTGTTTATATGACATTTACTATGTGCTGGACCTTAGTCTTCGCTTATATTAACTCATTTAACCCTCCTGACAACCCTATGAAGTGGGTACAGTTATTTCCTCAATGTCCTGGGGGGTGTTTGTTTTCATTTGAAAATTCCTACTCCTAAACTATACTAATAAAGTACAAGTAGCAAGATATCAGATTATAAACAACAGGCCAGGCATGGAGGCTCAAGCCTGTAACCCTAGCACTTTGGGAGGCTGAGGTAGGTGGATCACTTGAGGCCAGGAGTTTCACCAACATGATGAAACCCCATCTCTACCAAAAACACAAAAAGTTAGCCAGGTGTGGTGGCAGACACCTGTAATCCCAGCTACCTGGGAGGCTGAGGCAGGAGGATCACTTGAATCTGTGAGGCGGAGGTTGCAGTGAGCCAAGATTGAGGCACTGCACTCCAGCCTGGGCGACAGAAAAAGATTCTATCCTCATCCGCCCCACATACACACACAAAAAGATTATAAACAACAAAATTAATTCCATGTCCTTATATCCTACCAAGGTAACTGCTTTGACACTGCAAATAATCAGTGTGATAGGTAAAATAATTAAATGTATTATTAAATGTATTAATTCTTGGGCTATTTGCCCACACCAAATTTCCAAGGTTAATCCTACCCTTCATTGTGCATGAGGCACACACACTCAGATATATCCAGACAGCAAGTTAGCTACGGTTGAGAGAAAGCAAGAACTGCAGGTAAGAACAAGCCCAAAAACCATCTGTAACCTGGTTTTGAAAACTAAATATTAATTTCATCACCTTCTTTACCAAATCTTCTAACAAGTGGCAAGTCAGACTGAAGTTTCTCTCCCTTCCTCTCCATTCTTTGAGGTGCTAATGAGCAGAAAATGAGAGTCTAAGGCTCAGAATAATCTACAGACTGGAATAATCAGTCTTAGAAAAACTCAAGAGCTGAAACTAAAGCCTTACTAATTTGCACCATGAAACAGGCCATTTTTTATGTTAGTGCTGACTGATCCAAATCCAAAATAAAAATACTACCAAATCAATATATTCCTCTAGAAAACATGTATTCAAAAGTTTGTCATGATCAAAGCAAACCCTGTGATTTATTTGGTATCTATCCAAAAAAAGCTACTACTATTTATCTCTTTTGTTTACCTATGTGAAAATAAATTCCAAATGACTAGAACAGGGCATGGTCCATAGTAAGTGCTCAATAAATGTTTACTAAATGAAATGCATGCATGAATCATTAGGCCCTTCAGCATTCTCACTTATCTACTCTGTCTCCAGTCCTTGCTCCCTGAAAACCACATTGCACAGAGCCACCAGAGGGATTCTTCTAGAACACAAATATAATCATGCCACTCTGTTTGAATCCCGTTCAGACTTCCCCACACGTCACCAGCAAACTGAAGTTCAAACTGTCACAGAGCACCTTTGTTACATCTCCAGCCCATTCTCTCACCACTCCTGGCCTTGAATATATGGCAATAATAGTGAAATTCCCCTCACCTACATGGTGTTCTCTCCTTCCTTCTGTGAACTGGATGTCTTAGATAACTGTTCTCCTGATAAGTTGTACATATCTTTATAGCTGCACTTAGTTCACCACATTACTATCTGCTTTAATGTCCAACTTTCCTCTCTCACCGAATATGAAAAGATTTTCTTATTAATCATTGTCCCTCCAGCATCTAGAAGAGTACTCGGCACACAGTAGGTACTCGATAAATGTTTACTGAATGCTTGGATAGATGAATGGGTGGGAGAAATTAAATAGTATTACATCCATTCAAAAGGAAATTCACAGTCAACCATGCTTTTGAGGATGATGATGTTAGGCTTGCCGAGAGGAAAAAATAAACAAATGTTTAAGTGACTTGAACAAAACACTCTATTATTAGCAAAGATTATAGAATTTATTGTCATCAAGTAAGATAGTACCTTCTGGAACTTTCACTTATTTCTCAAGGCAGTGAGGCTTGGATACCTTTGAGAACGAGGCAATGAGGTAGAAGCTATATATTCTTGGATTCCCTGCCCCATAGGTCACATTCCGAAAGCAAATCTAAAACAGCAACGTTTTTAAGGAAAACAAGCTGGTGTCCATACAGCGCCATGTGGGCATACACAGCTTCCATTGAGTGAACCAGGAGAGGGGACTGGCTCAGAGCAACCTCAACCATCACCCAACGGACACATGAGTCCAAGGCCACTCTTGTGGCAGAAGAAAAGCAAATGACACCTGTTGTACACGTGGCTGGTACTACAGAAACTACTATAAAATTAGAATTTTTGGTTTGTGTCTTGAGGCAGCCAACTTTGACACAGGTGCTGGCTATTGGTGGCCACAGAGGGATCTGAGCATCAACGCTGGCAAAACCAACAAAATGTGCTGTTGCTACGTGTGGGCTGTGTTGGCAGTGGTGCCAGTAATGTCCCACCATGTTGTTTTCCTGTGTCTCAGGCTCTGTCCTCAAACAAAGCGTTGGGGCAATTGGGCTTTCTTTCTTAAAAACAAGCATTCTGAAATTTCACGTCTTAAAAACCAGCTGGGCGTGGTGGCTCATGCCTGTAATCCCAGCACTTTGGGAGGCCGAGGTGGGTGGAGCTCTTGAGGTCAGGAGTTTGAGACCAGCCTGGCAAACATGGTGAAACCCCATCTCTGCTAAAAATACAAAAATTAGCTGGGCATGGTGGCACATGCCTGTAATCCCAGCTACTCAGGAGGCCGAGGCAGGAAGAATCGCTTGAACCCAGGAAGCAGAGGTTGTAGTGAGCCAAGATCAGACCACTGCACTCCAGCCTGGGCGACACAGCGAGACTCCATCTCAAAAATTAATTAAATAAATAAATAAAATGTAGATGGAAAGTTTATTACCCTATTCTATTTTTGCATGTATTTAAAAGTTCCCATAATTATTTGTTCTCAAGAAGTTTTGCATAATACAAAGTTTTAAAAACATACAAGCCACAATTTTGTTTTAAAAAATGTGAAACATTTCACAAATTTGCATGTCATCCTTGCACAGGGGCCATATTCACGTCTTTATTGTTCCAGTTTTAGTGTATGTGCTACCAAAGCAAGAACCAGAGTTTTTCTATTTCAAGATATTAACTTCAAGGTAATCAGGACACAAAAAGTGAGAAATCAAGGTTATCTTACTGAAGGGAAAATACCAAAATACTAATACCAGTAATTTAAACATAGATTTCATCCAGCCTGGCATAAAGTATTTCAATTAATGTCACCAGAAGGAGATTACACTGTTCTCTATGGATTGTTATATGTTTACGGAAATTATTTGTATCTTTAAAATATATTATGTTTGCTTTTCACTTCAAAACAACTTTAGAATGGCATCATTCTTCCTTCTACATCTATGTACATTTGAAACCTTACAAAGACATTTCTTGGCATCCTCAAAAACCACAATCCGAGCCCACCTTATTCCCAACAGCAGACCCACTTTCTCATGCCACTACCCAAGTTAGGGAACAATCTTCTATCTTTTCTGTGACACTATTACGTTTAAATGTCCTCATGGCTCCTGAGGTACCCACTACCAGATTCATCAGAACCTGTCCAATCAAACCATCCCATTTTACTCAACCCAACCCACTCCTCAGGGCCAGAGAAGTCCACATTCTGCCCTCATTTGGACTTTAGAGCTTCTCTCGTTCATATACTGCCCTCCCTCACCCCCATCCAACTCCCCTGTGATTTTATGATATAATAAGAAATATAAGGCCAGGCATGTTGGCTCATGCCAGCACTTTGGGAAGCCTGGGCAGGTAGATCGTTTGTGAGAGGCGAAGTCAGCTGGACTTCCTGGGTCAAGTGGGGACTTGGAGAACTTTTCCGTCTAGGTAGAGAATTGTAAACACATCAATCAGTGCTCTGTGTCTAGCTAAAGGATTGTCAATACACCAATCAGCACTCTGTAAAAATGCACCAATGAGTGCTCTGTGTCTTGCTAAAGGACTGTAAATACACCAGTAAGCACTCTGTAAAAACGCACCAATCAGCACTCTCTGTCTAGCTAAAGGATTGTAAATGCACCAATCAGCACTCTGTAAAATGGACCAATCAGCAGGACATAGGCAGGGTCAAATAAGGGAATAAAAGCTGACCACCCCCAGCCAACAGCAGCAACCCACTCAGGTCCCCTTCCACGCTGTGGAAGCTTTGTTCTTTCACTCTTCACAATAAATCTTGCTGCTGCTCACTGTTTGGGTCTGTGTCACTATTAAGAGCTGTAACATTCACCAGGAAGTTCTGTGGCTTCATTCTTGAAGTCAGTGAGACCAAGAACTCACCGGAAGGAACCAACTCCAGACACACTTGGAGTCAGGAGTTTAAGACCAGTCTGGCCAACATGGTGAAACCCCGTCTCTACTAAAAATACAAAAATTAGCCGGACGTGGTGATGCACACCTGTAATCCCAGCTACTTGGGAGGCTGAGGCATGAGAATTGCTTTAACCAGAAAGGTGGAGGTTGCAATGAGCTGAGATTGAGCCACTGTACTCCAGCCTGGGCAACAGAACGAGACTCTGTCTTAAAAAAATAAAAATAAGGTCTTCGTCTCCAGTTCCTAGCACAGAATTTCTAAAACCTTTGGAAGTTCCTGGGCAATAGGAATGAGAAGAGTGTCTCTTGTTCATAATAAACCCATTTTCAATCATACCTGAGTTTAGGCAAACGTGATGACTCCTGGTGGGTCCCTAGAGAGTTTCAGGATGAGGGCTGGTGGTTGCCAGGGGAACCAACCATGAAATTTGAGGAATGAACTTTCAGCCCCTGCCCCATTTCTGGGGAGGAAAGAAGGGATGGAGATTGAACTAATCACCAGTGACCAGTGATGCAGTCAACCATGACTATGTAAAGGAAGCTCCACAAAACCCCTAAGTTACAGAGCTCAGAAAGCTTCTGGATTGGTGAACACATGAAGGTGCTGGGAGGGTGGGCATCTAGAGAGGGCATGCCCTTCCTCTATACCTTGTCCTATGCATGTCTTCTATTTGGCTGCTCCTGGGTTGTAACTTCTGTAACAAACCAGTAATAGGAAGTAATTTTAGTTTTTCATAGAGTTTTCGTGAGTTCTGTGAGCCTTTATAGAGAATTACTGAACCCAAAGAGTGGGGCTCACAGAAACTCAAGATTTATCATCTCTTGCTTGAAGTATAGGAGACCTGGACTTACAACTGGTATCTAAAGTGGAGAAGAGTCTTGTGGGTCTAAGCCCATAACCTGTGGGGTCTGCGCTAACTCTGGGTAGTGTCAGAATTGAAGAATTGGTTGTTGGTGTGGAAAAAATCCAGCCATTTGTGTCAGAAGTGTTGTGAGTAGAAAGAGATCACAGACTCACCCAATGTGCAAGGGCCAGAATGGCTTAGGTCTAAAGGAAAACATTCTAGAGGAGCCGTTAGACTTAGGTGACACAATTTTTTATAACTGCCTATTTCAATACTATTAAGATATAACCTTCTGCAATTTGGTGGTGCTTGTTTATAATCTGATAGAACTTAAAGAAACTCAAAAACGGAATTAAGGCGACTCAGTAAAAATTTTAAAGGGCAGGAAAACACAACCTCTGGAATCAAGACTAGGAATTTTGGCAACTAAGTTATCAAAATATTCTCACCATTTATAAATTCTAGCAGACTTTCTCTAACAATATGAAAATAAAGAGAAACAAATATATAGCAGTCCAAACACACTTACAGCAGAAAGAGAAAAAAAGATGAGTGTACCATCAAAAAGTCCCTTTTCCAATGCAGGTTTCTTGCTACTTTAGACCAAATATTTCGTGTGATCCAAGGCATGAGTCCACATCTGGCAGGAAAGAGTACACAGTCTAGACTGTGGCTCCTTAAAGGAAAAATGTGTGTGTAAGTTATTTGTAAATTTCCAATGACCTACACAGTGCCTGGTGCAAAGAAAACAATAAATGGTTGATTAATAAAGAGAGGCTTGTTGTGAACCACAGGCCTTAGATTTTAAAAAGGAAGAACTATCGATAAAGGTATTTGGAATTTATTTACAAATTCATATCAAACATGAAATCTAATTCAAACAATAGGAGGTATAAGTATTTTTTTTAGTTTTTCATAGAGTTCATTATCTGGAAATTTTGTAATTCATGTAATTTTAATTTTCCATTTACTTTCCCAATCCAACAAAATCTCTCTTTCTTTCCTTGAGGGCAAGGGTCAGCAAACTACTCCAGAGAGCCAAATCTGACCCACTATTTATTGTTGTAAATAAAGTTTTAATGCAAAATAACCACATCCATCAGTTTGTATACTTTCTATGGCTGCTTTCACACTACCATGGCAGAACTGAGTACAACAGAGAATCTGCCCGCAAGCCTAAAATGTTTGCTATCTGGCCCCTTAGAGTAAATATTTGGTGATTTCTTCTTTAGAGTATCATATAATACCAAATACCCAATAAAATACTGTGTTTTTAAAATAACTTGGGAGATTTACTAAGCTAAAGTTATTTACAAGATAATTGGATATGCTATTCACTTTTGGTCCATATGGCTTTATTTACATCCTCACAATTAAAATATACCAAAGACACAGCTTTAAAAGAACAAAAGCCTAATGATACAGAAAATCCTTTCTTACCACCTAATTTATGCCATGATCTACTATGCCTTTGAGAGTTCTTAAAGGGCAGAATAAATTCCACAGAGGTAAGAAAAGGAAAGAAAAAAGTGCATAAAGAAGTTCAAAAGAAATGTAAGGCTATACAAAGTAGAAGCAGGGTACAGGGTCACACATACAACATCTTGATCACTCCACATATTGAGTAAATGTGATATTTAACAAGATGAGTTCCGAGTAATGTTAAAGAAAAAGAAACAGCAGAAAAAGCAAGTGAGCCTTTTGGTTTACTTAACCAGGCTAAAAAGTGGCAGAAACCAGGCAGAAAAGTGCCCTTTTGGAAATATAGCAATCCCAGCCCTGAGGAGACTCAAGGAAGACAACGTGAAGAGATCAAAGGTATTTCACCCTGACCTGTACCCATTTCACCAGAAGGTTCATTCCATCCACCTTTCAGTGATCAGAAAGAAGCAAAGCCCTGGAGCCACCTCAAGACACACAGCCTGACTACCTCTGCTTAATGTAGAAAGTTCTCTGGCCAGCTGAGAGGTCTCATCATCCTCTGAAAGAATCTTGTTTATTCCTACCAAGCCCAAACCCAAACCCCTCCTTCTTCCATCTACCCATATTCTACACATCCTTCATGGTCACACTCAAAATTCCAAGCAGTGCAACTGTGCTATTCCAGAGGGACCCATTCTCAAAGATGATGTAAATGGTGTTCCCTGGCATTGTACAACACAGTGGCCCCAATCCCAACTCCTCAAGAAAGCCTCTCCCAACACATCACAGCAGGCTGACATTCCCTCTTTCTTTCCTCAATATGTATCTTACGGCCCTACTGGACTGTAAGCTCCTAGAAGACAGGACAATATATAGCTCTTTAATACAAAGCTAATAATGGCACGAACACCAAATAGCACCTACTGAGTCAAACTTTGTGCTAAATGCTTTGTATGCATTATCTTATTTAAGTCTCAAAATAATCTTATGCGTATGTGTTATTTTAGTTTTACAGATGAAGAAACTGAGACTTAAAGTTTTAAGTTTGCTGTAGCCCATACAACCAGAAAATGGCTGAGCTAGGAGTCTGACCAAGGTCTGTCTGGTTCCAAGAATAACGTTCCTAAATTGTACACTAACTCTCACCCCAAAGGTACCCAATAAAACCTGCTTTTTTTTTTTTTTTTTTTTTTTTACCCCCAAGATAGTAGATTGGAGGCACTGTGAGAATGCCTCTACCACTTGGAATGACCAAATAGTGTGGAGAGATTCACACTGTGAATTTTTTTTTCAAGAAGAAACACAGGAACTTACTACGAGGCAGATGGAAATCTCTAAGTCCCCAGAGTGTGAGTGTCCTGCCTCTAGGATATACACTCCTACTGGGGAATCTGGCTATCCAGGCCACAAGGGAAGCCCTCAACCCTATCCAGCACTAAAGCTGATTCAGTGAGCCGTGGGGAGTATATGAGAAGGAGTAGCACTGGACATGCTTTCAGTGCACTCCCAGTCTCCAGCAAGGACAGAGGGAAGCCACTGCTGATCCTACCTCACAGGGGACCTCGTGGAAGTCAGCCAGCTAACTCAGCCAGCAATCACAGGTTGAGAGAAGCTCAACTGAGATTCACGATATGAGTGGGAACAAGCTCCCTTGGGCAGAACTGAGGGGCAAGTGGGAAGTGTGCTGCAGCCATAAGACAGCACAGGGGTTGGGTGCCCCTGCTGTTTGGGGAGACCAAGAGAAATGTGGCCTGAAGGCCATGCAAAGGCTAATGGCCTGGGGCAGTTTTGAGTTCTGGGTGCCAACTGTCTGGAACCCAGCTAGCTGCTGCTAGTGGTACACTGTGGTTGTGAGACCTGCCTTGCCAAGTGCATGAAAGCTGGGTAGGGCTTGCTGCTACCTGCTACTCCCCACTCTCCATGCAGACTCTTCAGTGCAGCAGAAGCAGCTGTGCTTTTCCTTTGAATATTCCCCAGCAGCCAGAGAACTGCCCTCTGATCCTCACTAGGACCGCTGCTTTTGCCCGCATATGGAGACCCAGCCCCAACTTGGCTTTGCCCCTCAATCCTACCCTGTTAGCTTGTTCTCTGTAGAACAGAAACTTTTGGGAGCTCTATGGCCCCACCAATTGCCTGAGACACCAGAGTACCTCCCCTGGGTACATAAGGCAAGCACAAATCCTACCACTACCACAGCTGGTGCTGTTTTGCAAGCACCACCTTCTGGTTGGAAGCCAACTGACATAGGCCATTATAGCATCTTCAGGCAGAAGAACACAGCATGCAGGAAGAAGAAAACTCATGTGTGACCTCAGCAATCACCATTGCCTGCAACATCCTGGCTAATCAATAGATCCTTAGTCTGTCCATGTGACCAGTTCATCTACTACTACAACCAGTATTTGAGAAAACCAACACACTAAGGCTTTTCATAACCAAGGAATCTCACAGCACTCCCCTGTCATCCCCATCAGAACTGGTGCTGGTACCCACTGCTGGTGCTTGAGGATCCACATCACTGGATCCCTTGGAGACATCCCCCAGCACCACCCTGGAGTGTAGCAGCCCCACTAGGCAGCTAGACCTAGATAAGAGTTTCATTCACAGTAGTCTGGACTTCAGGGACTTCTACTCCTAAGGGAAGAAGAAATGCATGACATCAAGGGAGCACAACATGAAACAAAAGAATCAAGATGGCAGGCCTTGAGTCCCAGAACTTTCCATTTCTAGGAAGTTGCTTTTAGCAGAGGCACAGTTGCACTGCTTGGCTCAGCAGAAAACGTCTGTGGCTCTACCCCAACAGCCCGTCAGCCCTGGTGCTCATGAAGGGTCTTAGAAAAAGCGATTTCTTCTCCCCTTCATCCACCATCGACATAGCTGAGGCTTCTCCCATGGGAGCTCAGCATGGATGTACCTGTAGACATTCTTTCTGGGATACTTCAGGGTGGCTGCATCCACATAGAAAGAATGTCCCCTAGGTTCAAGCTTGCACGAGGGGTACAATCCTTTCTTTGATGAACATCAACATTCCTACAGATGAAAAGAGGTGCCTGATCTGAATAGCTGGAACTCTGGGTCAGGAGTGTAATTGGAAGGTGGATCACTTTCCTGCTAGTCTAGTAGGGAAGCTGAGGTGGGTTCTTCCCTTTCCCTTGAAAAGACCTCAGTGCATTTCACTGAGAGCTGCCCCAGCTGCTTCTATCAAGGCTGAGACCTCTGCCCACCACTGAGTATTGCATTTACCAACCTGCTTTAGCCACAGCTGATTTTTACCCATGGACATCTCTCCTACTGGCCTGACGCCTAAGCTGTTCAACTCAGTAAATAAAATACTGCTGAAAAAAATAAATGTATTAAAACGTGCACACCACTGGGGAATGAGATCAGCTTTAAGAGACCTCTGCAATTCCAACCCCACAGGAGACAATGAACCTGCTCACAAACCAAGCACTATGCTACTACAACCTGCATCTGAGAAAGCTATCATACAAAGACTCTCTATAACCAAGGAACTCATACAAAGTCTTCACCCCTGAAACCACCAAGAGCTGAATTAGGCTATAATAAACTATAAACATTAAAGTCACATCCTCAAGGGGGAAAAATTTTTTTTAAGTCAAATCAAAAATAAATTCAAGAATAATTAGAATAGCCTACCCAAATTAGAAGGAACTAGAAAAATAATACTGGCAGCCAGGTGTGGTGGCTCATGCCTGTAATCCCAGCACTTTGGGAGGTTAAGGCAGACGGATCACCTGAGGTAGGAACTTCGAGATCAGTCTGGCCAACATGGTGAAACCTGGTCTCTATTAAAAATACAAAAATTAGCTGGGCATGGTGGTGGGCACCGTAAGCCCAGCTACTCGCAAGGCTGAGGCAAGAGAACCCCTTGAACCCAGGAAGCAGAGGTTGCAGTGAGCCAAGATCGTGCCATTGCACTCCAGCCTGGGCAACAAGAACAAAACTCCATCTCAAAAAATAATAATAATAATTCTGGCAATATGACAAAACAGGGTTCTATAACAACCCCAAAAGATCACACTAGATCTTCTGCAATGGATCCAAACCAAGATGAAATCTTTGAAATACCAGACAAAGAATTCAAAAGGTGGATTATTAAAGCTATTCAAGGAAATACAAGAAAGAGCATAAAGAAATTGGAAAAACAATTCACGGTATGAACAAAACATTTTCTAAAGAGCTAGATATTCTGAAGAAAAACCAATCAGAACTTCTGGAAAATAAAGATACACTTAGGAAATTGCAAAATATAGTGGAAAGTTTTAACGCTAGACTAGAACAAGTAGAAAAAAGAATTTCAGAGCTTGAAGATAAGCCTTTCAAATTAACCCAGACAAAAATAAAGAAAAAAGAATTAAAAGAAATTAACAAAGTCTCCAAGAAATATGAGATTACGTAGAACAGTCAAGCCTTAGAATCAGTGGTGTTACTGAGGAAGAAGAGAAAGCAAAAAGTTTGGGAAACTTATTGGAGAAAATAAGTGAGAAAAATTTCCCTGGCCTTGCTAGAGATTTAGGTAACCAAATGTCAGAAGCATAAATAATTCCTGGGAGATTCACTGCTAAAAGGACATCATCAAGGCATACAGTCATCAGGCTATCAAAAGTAAACATGAAGGAAAGAATTCTAAGAGTAATGAGACAAAAGTATCAGGCAACCTACAGGTGAAAACATACCAGACTAACAGCAGACTTCTCTGCAGAAACCATACAAGCCAGAAGGGACTGGAGTCCTATTTTTAGCCTCCTCAAACAGAATAACTGTCAGTCACGAATTTTTTATCCAGCAAGACTAAGTTTTACAAATGGAGTCTTTTTCAGAGAAGCAAATGCTGAGGGAATGTGTCACTACTAGACCAGCCCTACAAGAAATGCTAAAAGGAGTTACTAATCTTGAATCAAAAGGTTGATATGCACCAAAATAGAACCTCTCGAAAGCATAAAACATATAGGACATATCAAACCATAATACAATGAAGAAAACCAAGTACCTATGTAACAACACAATAACTGAACAATGCCTTGCATCTCAAGACTAAATACTCCATTAAAAGATA
Organism: Trachypithecus francoisi; assembly: GCF_009764315.1. Taxonomy (NCBI): domain Eukaryota; kingdom Metazoa; phylum Chordata; class Mammalia; order Primates; family Cercopithecidae; genus Trachypithecus; species Trachypithecus francoisi. The sequence goes on along the minus strand of NW_022681455.1, from coordinate 25,766,308 downwards.
TACTTTGGCAGAATGGATAAAAAGTCACAAATCAAATATCTGCTGTCTTCAAGAGAATCAACTAACATGAAAAGACTCTTATAGACTCCAGGTAAAGAGGTAGAAAAAGATATTCCATGTAAATGAGAATCAGAAGTGAGCAGGAAAAGCTATTCTTCCATCAGATAAAACAGACTTTAAAACAACAGTAAAAAAAGACAAAATATGCCATTATATAGTAATAAAAGGATCAATCAAACAAGATGATATTACAATTCTAGATATATATGCATCTAAGTCTGGAACTCCAGATTCATAAAACAATTACTACTGGACCTAAGAAAAGAAATAGACAGCAACATAATAATAGTGGCTTCCATACTCCACTGACAGCACTACATAGATCATCAAGGAAGAAAGTCAACTAAGAAATACCAAGCTTAAACTATACTCTAGAACAAATGGACCTAATATATTCACAGAATATCCCACCCAAGAACTGCAAAATATACATTCTTCTCATTAGAACATGGACCATTCTCCAAGACACACCATATGACAGGCCACAAAACAAGTCTCAATACATTTTAAAAAATCAAAATCATACCAAGTACCTTCTCAGACCACGATGGAAAAACCAGAAATCATCTCCAAAAGGAATTCCCAAAGCTATACAAATACACAGAAATTAAACAACCTACTCCTGAATGACTTTTAGGTGAACAATGACATCAAGATGGATATTAAGAAATATTTCAAAATCACATCATCAAAAACTCTGGAATACAGCAAGAGCAATGCTGTGAGTTAAGTTTATTGCCTACATCAAAAAGTATGAAAGATCACAAACTGACAACCTAACCTCATACCTCAAGGAGCTAGAGAAACATGAAGAAATCAAACCCAAAGCTAGCAGAATGAACGAAATAACAAAGAGTTTCTCATTAGAGCAGAACTAAATGAAACTGAAACAAACAAACAAAAAAAAAAAAAAGATCAAGGAAACAAAAACTTGGTTTTTTAAAAAGATAAACAAAATCAATAGATGATTAGCTAGATTAACCAGGAAAAGATTCAAGTAAATTCAATTAGAAATGAAAATGGAGGCTGGGCGTGGTGGCTCAGGCCTGTAATCCCAGAACTTCGGGAGGCCGAGGCAGACGGATCATGAGGTCAGGAGATTGAGACCATTCTGGCCAACATGGTGAAACCTGGTCTCTACTACAAATACAAAAACATTAGCCAGGTGTGGTGGCACATGCCTATAATCCCAGCTACTCCAGAGGCTAAGGCAGGAGAATCGTTTGAACCAGGGAGGCAGAGGTTGCAGTGAACCAAGATCGCGCCACTACACTTCAGCCTGGCGATAAAGCAAGACTGTCATAAATAAATAAATAAATAAATAAATAAATAAATAAATAAATGAAAATGGACACATTATAACCAACAGAAACGTAAAAGATCATTCGAGACTACTACGAACACCTCCATGCAAACAAACTAGAAAATCTAGAGGAAATGGACAAATTTCTGGAAACATACAATCCTCCTAGCTTGAATCAGGAAGAAATAGAAATCCTGAACAGACCAACAACAAGTAGCAAGATTGAATCAGTAATTTTAAAATTGCCAAAAAAAAAAAAAAAAAAGCGCAAGGCCACATAGATTCACAGCTGAATTGTACCAGACATTCAAAGAAGAATTGGTACCAATCTGCTGAAACTATTCCAAAAGATTGAGAAACAGGGCATCCTCTATAACTCATTCTATGACACCAATATCACCCTGATACCAAAACCAGGAAAGGACATAACAGAAAAAAAAAAAAAAAAAAAAGACAAAGAAAACTACAGAACAATATCCTTGAATCAACATAGATGTAAAATCCTCAACAAAATACTAGCAAACTGAATCCAACAGCACATCAAAAAGATAATTCACCATGATCAAGTGGGTTTCATCCAGGATGTAAGGATGGTTTAACAAATGCAAGTCAATAAATGTGAAACATCATATAAACAGAATTTAAAAAAAACAAAAACCTATCGATCATCTCAATAGATGCAGAAAAAGCATTCGGTAAAATCCAGCATCCCTTTATGATAAAAATTCTCAACAAACTAGGGATAGAAGGAATATACTTCAAAATGATAAAAGCCATATGTGACAAATCCACAACCAACATCATACTGAAGGGGAAAAGTTGAAACCATTGTCCTTCAGAACTAGAACAAGACAAGGAAGCCCACTTTCACCACTTCTATTCAACATAGCACTAGAAGCCCTAGTCAGAGCAATCAGGCAAGAGAAAAAAATAAAGGGCATCCAAATTGGAAAAGAGTAAGTTACACTATCTCTGTTTGCCAGTAGTATGACTGTATACCTAGAAAACCCTAAAGACTCCTCCAAAAGACTCCTAGATTTGATAAATGAACTCACTGAAGTCTCAGGTTACAAAATCAATGTACACAAATCAGTAGCACTGCCATACACCAACAACAATCAAACTGAGAATCAAATCAAGAACTCAATCCCTTTTATAATAGCAGCAAAAATAAAATAAAATAAGTTACCTAGAAATACACTTAACCAAGGAGGTGAAAAATCTCTTCAAGGAGAACGACAAAACACTGCTGAAGGAAATCAAAGATAATACAAACAAATGGAAAAAATATCGCATGCTCATGAATTGGAAGAATCAGTTTCATGAAAATGGCCATACTGCCCAAAGCAATCTAGAGATTCAGTGCAACTTCTATCAAAATACCAACATCATTTTTCACAGAATTGGAAAAAAATAATTCATATGGAACGAAAAAGAACCCAAATAGCCAAAGCAATCCTAAGCAAAAAGAACAAACATGAAGGCATCACATTACCTAACTTCAAGTTATACTACAAGGTTATAGTTACCAAAACAGCCTGGCATTGGTATAAAAGTAAATACATATGCCAATGCAACAGAATAGAGAACACAGTAATAAAACCAAATAGTTACAACCACAATTGATCTTCAACAAAGTATACAAAAACATAAATTGGAGAAAGAACTCCCTATTCAATAAATGGTGCTGAAAAAACTGGATAGCCACATGTATAAGAATGAAACTGGATCCCTATCTCTCACCATATACAAAAATCAACTCAAGATGGATCAAAGACTTACATTTAAGAGCTGAAACCATAAAAATTAGAGTAGACAACCTAGGAAGAACTTTTGGACATTGGTCTAGGTAAAGAATTTATGACTAAGACCCCAAAAGCAAATGCAACAAAAACAAAAATAAATAAATAGAAACTAATTAAACGAAAAAGCTTCTGCACAGCAAATCATCATCACAGTAAACAGACAACAGAGTAGGAGAAAATATTTGCAAACTATGCATCTGACAAAGAACTAATATCCACAATCTACAAGTAACTCAAATAAATTAGCAAGAAAAAACAACAAATAATCCCATCAAAAAGTGGGCAAATGACATGAATAGACATTTCTCAAAAGAAGATATACAAATAGCCAACAAATATATGAAACAATGTTCAACATCACTGATCATCAGGGAAATGCAAATTAAAACCACAACAAGATACCACCCAGCCAGAATGGCCATTACTAAAAAGTTAAAATACAATAGATGTTGGCATGGATGTGGTAAAAAGGGAACACTTACTTATACACTGCTGGTGGGAGTGTAAGTTAGTACAGCCTCTATGGAAAACAGCATGAAGATTCCTTAAAGAATTGAAAGTAAATATACCATTCCACCCAGCAATCCCACTACTGGGCATCTACTAAAAGGAAAAGAGGTCATTCTATCAAAAAGACACGTGCACACATCATAGCATCATTTGTAATTGCAAAGATACAGAACCAACCTAAGTGCCCATCAACTGATGAGTGGATAAAGAAAATGTGGTCTATATACACTATGGAATACTACTCAGACATAAAACAGAATGAAATATCTTTCACAGCAATTTGGATGGAGCTGGAGGCCATTATTCTACGTGAAGTAACTCATGAACGGAAAACCAAATACCATATGTTCTCACTTATAAGTGGGAGCTAAACTATGGGTACACAAAAGCTTATAGAGTCGTTTAACAAACTTTGGTGACTCAGAAGAGGGGAGGGGAGGAGAGAGATAAGGGACAAAAAAACTACATATTGGGTCCAATATACACAGATGATGGGTGCACTAAAATCTCAGACTTCACCACTATACAATTTGTCCATGTAACCAAAAACCATTTGTACCTCAAAAGCTATTGAAATTTTACACACACAGATCTCAACTAAAAAAAAAATCTATTTAGTAAATAAAACTCCTGGTTCAACCTACAGTTGGTCCTTTAGACTTTCCACTTCCTAAGAGAGAACAGCTCTCAGGGTGGAAGAGTTACGAAGCAGACAAACCCCATAGTGCTATTCTATCATCCCACACAAATGCAGGGGCTGTATGACTCCATCAGAGCAGCACAAAAGACAAAATATTCCCGTCCTTTGCTCCTAAGAGCAAGCACATCATGGCAGGCAGTTTACGATTATTTTCCACATGTCTTCTTTACTAGCCAGGCCATTCATGTCTTTATATTTGACAACTGGCTACACACCCTCAAAAATAAACACAGTGATGGAAAGGTTGCTCTGTTCCCTGCTAATACATGTGTAATAAAGCTACTCTTGCAGAAACTTGGTGCTGTGGTCAAAAGGAACACCTTCCCCCTCCTACCCCCATAAAGATGAAGGTCTTGAATAAAACAGAAGCCACCCAGAGTCCAGTTCTGAAATGAAAATATCACACTCATAAAAGCATTAAGAAGGTTCCCTATTGAGCTGGTTTCAAATGTTTAATTACTGTAATTATATGCATACATGCTTTATCACTGTTTTCTAATGAGGTTGGCAAGGAGATAGAAACTTGGCATTTTATTCCTAGTTTAATGCGCTTGTTTTTATGCTTACTGTAACAGCTTGCTAGAAGAGCACTGGAGATAGAGTTGGATACGCTTTAAAGGACAAGGGAAAACAGCTCCCAGTGGATGGTACACACATGGCAAAAGGCCAAGACTAGAAGCACCGTCATTAGGAAAAGGAATCAACCAAGGTAAGCAACATCATTCACAAACAGGAAAATCTGGACTGCAGCCTACCTACCTTCTCTCCTCACTTCAAGTAAGACTTTGAGCTTTAAAAACAAGGAGAGTGGCTGGGAAGGGGAGTCACAGCTGCTTAATCTGAAAGCACCTTTCAGTTTCTTTGCAAAAGTTTCCAAGTCAAGGGGAAAATTCAATACCCAAACATACAAAGCAAGCTCCAGAGGCAAATGTGGGCACTTCTGAGAGCAGCAGTACTCCAGGGTTGGTTCCTAGCCTACAAGAGTTCTGGTGAAAGAGGCTACTGTGAACCAAAGGCCCAGCCTTCCTGCAGAGGAGGAAAGTCAGCAGTTTACTTGGGAATTTGCCACCTCAATACATAGCAAGTGAGGAAGTGGTGAGCAGTGGCAGATGGAAAGGGGTAAGGGGGGCGCGGGGCACAAGCTAGACCCAGACAGCTGTGGTGTTATAAAAATGTAGCAGCCAAGCAATGCGGAAACGGGAGTCTTAAGCATCTGATTAACCAAGAAGCAGCTGTGGTAATTTCTGGACTAGCTTAAAAAAAAAAAAAAAATCAAAATACAGCATTGCATTCAACTGTTAAGCTGACTGCAAGAGCGATCAATGGGTTGAGAATAAAACTAAAGCTCGAGACACTGAGCCTTGCTCTAATGGTGTCGATGGCACAAGGCCATGCTAAGGGGTAAAACCAGGTTATGATGAGTTCCCTGTCTGGGACTTCCAAGAAGCATTCCCTAGAACAGGATCCAAGACAGATCCACCCAATATTTAAATCCAACCTTTAACAAAGGCCCTGTATAGACACCAGACTAACTAATTTGAGCCTGAAAGGAGACTCCTAAAAGTTTGGATAAACTTAGTTACTTACACTCCTCTATTATAGTAGAAATAGACATGTGACCTAATCATGTAAGGGGTTTTAAATTCAGCCAAAATAACTGGCAAATTTTCCTTGCTAAAATAGCAAAAACGAACCCTCCTAACAGAGTTGCGCCATTGAAATTCTTTACAGTAAATCAATAAGTACATCATTCTGTATAACATATTGATCAATACAACATATTTTGACCAATTAAACATTTTAGTAAAAAAACATGAGTCTGGGACAAGGAAGAATATACATACGTGAAGCCATTTATCACATTAAAATACATAAAGCAAGAGTGTAGACATGTAAAATCTCATTAATTCCACATCTAGATATTTCAACCATTTCTGAAAGGTAGACAGAGGACTCCAGAGTAAAGAGTACAGGACTTAACCATTTTAGGAGAGATTTTAGGGAGATTCACAGAACTGCCAATCAGGTGGGTCTTACGTTATTGGTTGTATCATAATCATCTGGGGTTCTATGAGATGTCTGTTTTGTCTCCCTAAATTGAAAGCATGTCTTTGATTTCACTTGGAAACATTGATCTGTATGCAGCTGGTGCTTATTAGGAGGTGTTAGCTGTCTGTTCAATGTGCTGTAAGAGTGATGTATTGGGCTAATTTAACCCAAATAGCTTTATAATTCTGTCACAACCTTTCTGCAGCCGCCTACTTTTCCTAGGGCAGGGAAATGGAAATCATTTTAAGAAATGGAAAAAGTGTGATTTAAGTAATTCAGCTTAGTTTATTTCCCTTGGGAAAAGGACAGCTAACAACTACTCTCAGAAACTAAACAAGTCGTGTCTGACCTCTATTAGTTATTTAAATTTAGCCACATCTTTAACTAATAAAGAGAAAGTGTCCTAGTCAACTCCAGTAAGGATCAGGATTCTCTGCTTCTGGCATACCAACTGACTTGAACTCTGAATTTCTCCCAGAGTTGTGCTCAGAATTTTACTGACAGTTCAGCTGACATGGAAAGGTCTGAATGTGGTGGGGTGCGGTGGCTCACACCCGTAATCCCAACACTTTGGGAGGTCAAGTCAGGTGGATCACTTGAGGTCAGGAGTTTGTGACCACCCTGGTCAGCATGGTGAAACTTATCTCTACTAAAAATACAAAAATCAGGCAGGCGTGGTGGTGTGTGCCTGTAATCCCAGCTACTCGGAGGACTGAGGCAGGAGAATCACTTGAACCTGGGAGGCAGAAGTTGCAGTGAGCTGAGATCGCGCCACTGCACTCCAGCCTAGGCGACAGAACGAGGCTCCGTCAGGGTTTGGGGGAACAGTCTGAATGCAGCACAGGAGAGATGGTCTGTAGATAATGAAGCCAAGTGTGGGCTGTTTGGAAGTCAAGTGTTCACACACGGGAACCTGTCCCAACATATGAATTACTTCCTTACTGTATTAACATTCTCCCTCCTTAACTTTTCCCTCTCCAAGTCTTACCCTCCTTACCTTCCTCTTCAAGCCTTAACAGGACTGAGTACCAGTAAGGGCACACACAGCCACACCACACACAGCTGAGTGTTCTGAGGGCACTGGTGGTGTTGGTTTGCTAGCTCTCCCCTAGGAGGTCCTTCCAGACACAGCAGCAACCCCCACTTCCTGCTCCTCAATGGCAGCCTCCCTCCAAACCACTCCCAAACCCCAAATCAGCCCCAAAGACCAGGTCTTCACCCCACTCAACAGCTTACATCCCACTCAACCAAACGTTGTCAATGACAACATTGCTTTGTTTGTTTTTTAACCAGCATATATAGGGATACCCTCAGTATTCTTAGCACTAACAAAAACAGCTCCAAAGAGAGAAACTGAAACCAAAAGTTTACATCGCGGATCCCCCTTCCACCAAAAAAGCAAATGTTATGCAGCACTAGACCACACCCCCACATCAAAACTGCAGCACGAGCTTTTCCGAACATTTGAGAGAAACCAATTTTCACAGTAGCAGCCAACATGTGAAAATACTTTTATTGCAAAATTGAAGAGTATAGTTCAGCAAATGCATACTGGAATGCTACTATGAGTAATTACACAGGTGGTTATGCAAACACTGAACTGATGCGTCAATTTGGCAGAAGTATAAACATTTCTAGAATAGTATGCAAGGTTCAGTTACCTAGATCTGCTAGCTAACTTCCTTTACCTCTGAAAGAGCTCCCCCAAAGTCAATCATTTTCCAAAGGAAAAGTCATACTGAGAAATACATTTTAAGTAGGCAAGAAAAGAACACACTTATATTAAACTGACACAACCATTTTTAAATGAGCATCTTACCAGGGGCAGACATGATTATTCTCTTGTGTCCTGTAAGAGGGTGCTGTTGGTTAACTTAATTCAAACAAATCTTTAATCTTGAAAACTTTCATTTATTTGTATAATGCATGATGAGATCTAGTATGTACCAGGCACTATTCTAAAAGGTTGGATATACAGCAGGGAGCAAAACAGGCAAAAATCCCTGCCTTCAGGAGGTTTACATTCCAGGAAAGAGAAAACAATGCATAGACACATAACGAAGACATGGGGCATGTTCAAAGCTGATCAAAGTCTGATGGAGAAAAATAAAGCAAAATGGTGTGAGGGTGAGGTGTTACAATTTTAAATGTCAGGTACAGACACAGAAAAAAGGTAATACTGTACAGAGATCTGAAGAAGGTGAGGAAGTGCCCTAAACTGCATGGAAATCTTAGGAAAGTTTTCCAGGCAGAGAGAACAGCTAGTTCAAAGACACTGAAAGGCCAGGCATGGTGGCTCATGCCTGTAATCCCAGCACTTTGAGAGGCCAAGATGGAAGGACTGCTTGAGGCTAGGAGTTTAAGATCAGCCTGGGCAACACAGTGAGACCACATCTCTACAATTTTTTTTTTTTTTTTTTTTTTAAATTTAGCCAGGCATGGTAGTACAGATTTGTAATCCTAGCTATTTGGGAGGCTGAAATGGGAGGACTGCTTGAACCCAGGAGTTTGAGGTTTCAGTGAGCTGTGATAGTGCCACTGTTGCCTGAGCAACAGAGCAAGACACTGTCTCTAAATACATAATACATACATACTAAATGGACACTGAAAGAAGAGAATGTCTAGGCAGTTCAATGATCAACAAAAATCTACACATTTTGTTGTTTCCTAATCTTCTTAAATACTACATCCCACATACATTTCAAAAGTACAGATTTCAAAAGGCTTATGGCCAGGCATGATGACTCACACCTGTACACCTGTAATCCTAGCACTCTGGGAGGCCAAGGCAGGCGGACCGCTTGAACTCAAGAGTTCGAGGTCATCCTAGGCAACATGGCAAAACCCCATCTCTACTAAAAAAGAAAATGAGGCAGGTGCAGTGGCACATGCCTATAGTCCCAGCTACTCAGGAGGTTGAGGCAGGAGAATCACTTGAGCCTGGGAAGTGAAGGTTGCAGTGAGCTGAGATTGCATCAAAACACTACAGTCTGGGTGACAGAGCCAGACCCTGTTTTAAAAAAAGTGGGGTAGATGGGGGGTAATTCTCCAATATTGGAAGTTTTTTCTTAAATATACAGCATCTGGCACTACTGTGATAAATAGAAATGTATGCATTTTGCTTTCCCACTATCCCTCAGTGCACTGACAGCTTCTTATCTGTAGTGAGTTAAGTCCCAGAGGCGCTAGGAATATGTTTAGCACCAGAGCAACCAAAACTAGTAGGCTGAATACAGCACTCAGATGGGCTGCAAGCCAAAGATGCCTATACATGGATTCAAGAAATGATGTGCAAGAATCTCTACCTTTATTCTCTACCCTACAACCATCCTCATCATTTGTGGCAGCATCAAGGTGGTGAAGGAACTCAGCACAGAAAACACTGAAAATGGTAACAAGACCAAAATAGAGCTGGATGGGAAAAATATCCAATCTCTGCACTTCCAAAATAATAATGCAATCCAAGCTTCTTTTTTAAAATTTAAGATTTATAAAAAACAAAAGAGACTTTATTTTGAGTACAGAGGAAGAGAAAAGGAGAACTGTGTTGGTAGAAACAGAATGTGAATACTGGGAATCAGGATAGAGAAAGGCCAAGGCTGAGTGAAACGAGTCAAGGCTGAGAATCAGAGGTGCTGGGGCCCCCTCCTCACTTCCTGGTCCACTAGCAGTATAGCCTTGGTCATGACACTGTACTCTTCCGGGGTTTCCCTTCCTCATCTACTAAAAAGAATTCATCCCAGCACTTTGGGAGGCCAAGGCGGGTGGATCACCTGAGGTCAGGAGTTCAGACCAGCCTGGCCAACATGGCGAAATCCCATCTCTACTAAAAATACAAAAATTAGCTGGGCGTGGTGACAGGCACTTGTAACCCCAGTACTGGGGAAGCTGAGGCAGGAGAATCGTTTGAACCCAGGAGGCGGAAGTTGCAGTGAGCCAAGATCGCGCCACTGTACTCCAGCCTGGGTGACAAGAAACTCTGTCTCAAAAAAAAAAAAAAAGAAAAGAAAAAAAATTCATATAGGATTGCTTTAAAAATTGGCAATAGTGGATTAAAAGCAGCTAGGATGCTAAAAAGCCAATCTCAAAAGGTTACATGCTGTATAGTTCCATTTATAGAGACTACTTAAAATGACAAAATTATAGAGAAGGAGAGGGTTGGCTATGGTTATAAAGGCATACCATTTGGGATCCTTGTGATGGAACTGTTCTGTATCTTAACTGCAGTGGTGGTCACACAAATTTTCACATGTGAAAAATTGTACAGAACTAAATGTACACACACAAACAAGAAGAATGTGTGTAAAACCTATGAAATCTAAAAAGCGGCAGGGCATGGTGGCTCATGCCTGTAATGCCAACATTTTGGGAGGCCAGGCAGGAGGGTCACTTGAGCCCAGGAGTTCAAGCCCAGCCTAGGCAACATAGTGAGACCCCATCTCTACAATTTGTTTTTTGTTAATTACAGGCATGGTAGTGCATGCCTGTGGTCATAGCTAGCTACATTGGAGGCTGAGGAGGGAGGATCGCTTGAGCCCAGGAGGTCAAGGCTGTGCTGAACCATGATATTGCTACTACGGTCCAGCCTGGGCAACAGAGTGAGACCCTGTCTCAAAAAAAAGAAAGACAAGAGAAGAGGAGAGGAGAGGACAGGAGAGGAGAGGACAGGGGAGGAGAGGACAGGAGACGAGAGGACAGGAGATGAGAGGGAGAAAGAAAGAAAGAAAAGAAATCTAAAAAGTGTTAAAAGTGTTGATGACTGTATCAGTGTTAATTGCCTGATTGTGATACTATAATACTGTTATGCAACACGTTACCATCGGGAGAAACTGGGTGAAAGGGACACAGAATCATTCTGTATAATTTCTTACAACTATATATCAATCTATGTATAAAACTATACATGATTTTTAAAATCTCTTCACCTTAAAATGTCTGGCATGTTTGGAAATGATCCATAAATGGCATATTGGTCAAGTTATCCTCTCACCTAAAAAGCAGAACTGCTAATTCGTACTTCCCACTAATGAGATTCTAGAGGAAATGCTCAGCAATGTAGCTGGCACCAAGAAAGAGCTCACTCAATGGTCATTATCCTGGCCCTTCAAAACCTCACAAATATCCAAGGAAAATGCAAACACTTTTTTATATAACCAATGGAGAAACTTACCGAGTTTGCTGGCTCTGAATAATAAACATGCACGCACCAAAATAAAAGAGCCTTCTAAAAGAGAGGGAACAAAAAAATCTTCTGTGGTGTAGAACAGCCTTTGTCACAGTGTTCTCTACAGAACACTAATCCTCTGAGCTGCTCCTAAATAAATAAATACATGGTCCCTGGTCAAATAAATTTGGGAAACGCAGCATATACCATCCCCCTTTGGAAGCACCAATTAAAAAGAAAATCCCTATCCAACTTCACTTAACCCATTTTTCTCCAAATTTACTTGGTCAAAAACAATTTTTAATACCTACTGGCATCCTGAGAAATGCTCCCAAGTCTGGAATTTTAAAAGTCATTCTATACTGGTCAGGTACTCACTACCTCATTTCTTCACCCATTATGTGCTTGCTTTCTTTGTTTCAGAGACAAAGTCTCACTCTGTCATCCAGGCTGGGGTGCAATGGTGCAATCTCGGCTCACTGCAACCTCCGCCTCCCAGGTTGAGGCAATTTTCATGCCTCGGCCTTCAGAGTGGCTGGGATTACAGGCATGCGCCATCCTGCCCAGCTAATTTTTGTATTTGTAGTAGAGACAAGGTTTCACCATGTTGGTCAGGCTGGTTTCAAACTCCTGACCTCAGGTGATGTGCCTGTCTTGGCCTCCCAAAGTGTGGAAATTACAGGTGTAAGCCACCATGCCCGGCCCCATTATGTACTTTAGAAGAGAAACAAATGGGCTTTTCTACAGCTCGTGTAGTGGTTTTTTTGTTTTGTTTTGTTTTTGAGACAGAGTCCCTCTCTGTTGCCCAGCCTGGAGTGAAATAGCATGATCTCAGCTCACCTCAACCTCCACCTCCTGGGTTCAAGTGATTCCCCTGCTTTAGCCTCCCAATTAGCTGGGACTACAAGCATGTGCCACTATGCCCAGCTAATTTTCTATTTTTAGTAGAGATCGGGTTTCACCATGTTGTCCAGGCTGGTCTCAAACTCCCAACCTCGGGTGATCCACCCACCTCAGCCTCCCAAAGTGCTGGGATTACAGGCATGAGCCACCCCGCCTGGCCCGTGTAGTGGTTTTAAATATACACAGCTGGTCTTCAATAAGTATTTGCTGAATTGGATTCAATAAAAGTATGATTCCAGGATGACAACTGTAGGCATTAGGGGAAGTGACTTTTACTGATTTTCTTTTTTAATCTCTCACTTAGTGAAGAAAACAAAGGCATTCCTTTCTGGAACTTTCTGAAGGCTGTCAGAAACTTTCAGGTACCTAGGTTTTCCACTTACGCCAGTAGTATCTGGCCTGAGGGGAAGCTGCTCACAATTGGAACGGCAGTTAACAAGCTGATGTGATTATAAGGGTTCTGGGAACCAGCCTTAGTTCACTTTCTGTTGCTATAACACAATATCACAGACTGTGTAATGTATTTTTTAAAAGAATTTTTTAAAATTTTTTATCTTTCTTTTATTTTTCTTTTTTGCTCTGTCTTATGGGTCCTGAAAAATAAATGTATTTCTTACAGTTTTGGAGGCTGAAAAGTCCAAACTCAAGGGGCTGCATCTGGCGAGGGCCTTCCTGCTATGTCATAACATAGCAAAGAGCATCATATGGTGAGAGAGCAAGAGCAAGCTAGCTCAGGTCTCTCTTCTTATAAAGCCACCTGTACCATCAATGGGAACCCCCATGATGACCTTATTTAACCCTTATTATGTCCCACAGGCCCCACCTCCAAATGCAACCAACATATGGATTTGGGGATTAAGTTTCCAACAAATTTCCAACAAGAAATTTGGCGGACAATTTCAAACCATAGCAAAGCTCATGACTAAAAATATCCCTACTTATAACTATAAATCCTGAAATTCCTTTAGCAGGATACAAAGCCTTTCATACCAAGAAAAATAAGAAAAAAGTTCTGCCTGCAACCATTCCTAAAACAGGTAGTAAGTTAAAGATAAGTCATTTTCACAAAGATGACTTAAGATTAAAGTCATAGAAATGAATTCTGGAAGTCAATGAATTTGCTGAGATCAAGCTTGGAGGGGTGGGGTGTAAGGAGTGTGCAGGGGGAGAAAGGTAAAAACTTTTCCCTAGAAGTAGAAGATAAAACTAGTTTCACCTAATTCACAGGCCCTTTAAGACCAAGAACAGTTTCTATTTAGAGGAATGACCCATATTCTAACTTGCAAAACCATAAACTACCTGCAAAATGTTGCCAGTTTTAAAAGAAAAACTAACCAGAATAATAAATAAGAATAAAAGTTCTTAAATGCAAACAAGATTTGAAGAAACCTCAAAATCTCTCTTCTATATAAAGATCTGGAAACGAAGACTTTATCATAAGTCCCTAACATAATGAAAACAAGTCTCAAACACTCAAGGTTAGGAAAGCATACTCACCAAGCACACTCCCACAAAGCACACTCAGGAATTTTTTAGGAACATTTCCAACATGTTTGAAAACAAAATGCGTTTCAGATAAAACCTCAACTTAACTAGGACAGCCATGCTTCGCAAGCATTCCAGTTCTTGAAGGTTGCTATGTAAAAGTGAGTGATGGTTTGGACATTCCATTACACTTAATAATCCTAAAATCACATGCATATGGATGTCAGCATATCCATTCCTCAACATGAATAAGGGAAGGTCTAATCACAACCTTTCAAATTAGCTAAGACATCAGTTGGGAAGCCCAGGCTGCACACTTCCCACTATGTCCGTTACTGTTTCTCAACAGTCCCCCTGCAGTATCACAGGGCCAAATCTCTCCTCGTGGATGCAATAATTTGAGCAGCATTTGCCTTGGCTACCTCAGCCTTCTCTCACTGGCCAGAAAACATGACACAGAAAAAAAAAATGGGCAAAAAAATATTTTCTGGTAGTTGAACTGAATTTGACACAACAAAAAAGTATGTAAGGTTTAGCAGCAATCCCAGTGGGCTTCCAGAAATCAAAGTCCCCGCAGACTAAACAAGTTGCAGACAAGAAAATTAAAAATCTGCCTGCTGAATAACTGTCTATGAAAGTTTTCTTACCAGGAGCCCAGTTATCTTTTTAAATTCTCACTCCTCACTGCAAGATGTTCTCTTCTGTATTTCAAAGACAAAGTCAGGCTCTCTTTTCTTCCTTCTTTCCCTCCCCCAGTCCTACATACAAGAAATAGTGATTTTTCTAAATTCCTTTTAAAACTGATGAAAGGAGGGAGAAGCCTAAGTATTCTTCCTAATCCAATGTTCTATTAATAGGGTTTTTAATGCAGTGCAGGTTTTATAATACTGTAAGGGGAAGACAATGAACAATGACTGTATTGTGCCATACCTGCTCCCCCACCCCTCAGGGAGGCTGAATGATGTCTTATCTGGCATCCCCCATTTGGACACTGATACACCTATGACGTGACAGCTCTGCCAAACTGCAGAAAAAATTCTCCCTTTCACTCTGTTAACACACCTAACATCATTTAGTCCAATAATACCGTGTTCAAAAAAAAAAAAAAGTTAAACTTTTTTTTCCTTTTTTTAAAAACAAAGTGCTTTAGTTTTTGCAAAAGACTAAACCATTCAGCCAGACTTGGCCAAACCTTCAATTTACACAGTGGGACACATGATAACAATTGGCCCAAATACCCCTAAGGGAAAAGCCAGACTCATGGATTCAGAAATGAGAAAAATGCCTCCGACTTGCCTTCCCGGTTCCGCCCACTGTGCACATCAGTGCGCCTACAGGAAATGATTCCCATTTCAGTTTCTCTGTTGCAATAGTCAAGGGAATGCAATCCCAATATCAGGAAAAAAAATTAGCATGCCACTGGAGCACAAAGGCTGCTGGGTCGTCAGAGTGCTTCCTCTCAAATTCCAAACACAAACCCACATGACCGAAACGCTACACTGAAAGTGGCTGTGTGCCTTTGCCTCAAAGTTACGCTCTGCTGAGCATCTTCTTATTTATCTTTGAGCCCTGTACCAGCTTAACAGCTGATCCTTCTGTCCTCTTGGGTCCAGTATCAAATCTGCCAGGAGAACCTCATCAACAGGCAGAACGAGCTTCAGTGAGCTAGGGGAAGCCAGAGATCAGAGAAGTATGCATCTGAGAAATCAGCCTGCCCTGTCATGAGGTTCTGAAACACCAGCACACTGAAAAGCACATTAAAGGGTTCCAGCAGCAAGGCTGAATGGGTGTCAGCACAAATCAGTGAGTCCAAGTCCTTCCGGCTTCCTTTCCTGGCCAGAATGGGAGAGTCTTAGCTATAATGGCATTCATAGACTTCTGCCTGGCAGAGCAAGCCAAGAGAGAGCTTTCTATTAGCAGCACCCAAGAAGCCTGTGACCATGGTGCCCAGTGTCCATCTTGGCAGAAAAAAGACAGGCTGTGATCCCAATAATAAATGCACAACCACCACATAATACATTGTACACAGAATGATGATACTTCATATTTAGCTTCCAAAACTGAGCTAAAGGATCAGTATTCTTGGCCATAATGACCATATAATAAAACTGTTACAGAAAGATATTTCTACAGTGCAATGCCTTCGTTCACATGATAGCTATTCCCATCTTTGAATCCTTCTTAAGCTGTTACGTTACTTAATTGCATATATACCAAGTACACCTGTTTTGCAGTGCATTCCCAGGCATTATTTCTCAGAAATGCATGGTACACATTTCCACTGTTTGCTACTTAGTACTCACTTCAGCAATACATCACTTCTTTATAATAAAATAGTTCTATATGCCCTATCATAGAGTATGGGGATTCACTAAATTATTTTCCCCCTTAGAAGCGTTTTTTGACCTGGGTGAAGAAAGTTCATAATGACCGCTTTATATATACCTTATGATATGCTTTGTAAGTATTGCAGTGTTTAAGTATGATAGGAAACATCTTACTTAATTTTCTAATTTTGAGTTTTCTTTACCTATAGTATGTTCTCTAACCCCACCCCCAAAAACAATAGAAAACTCTATATACTTTTTATGCATCACATTAAAGTAATGCTTCTCCTACCTGTATATTCCCACTTCTTTTCTACTGCCCACTCATATGTTTTTTATGCATCACATTGCAGTAGTGCTTCTCCTACCTTTATATTCCCACTTCTTTTCTACTGTCTATATAATATGACCAGAAACAAAAGTATAAGCCAATTACAATGCTTCGCCCAGACATGAAATCTATCTTTTACTCTGTGGAAGAAATATTACAGTCAATATAACACTGTCTGCTAGTGTTTTTAAGACCACAGCCAACTCACAAGACAAACTGTGCTCACAATTTTGCTCAGAAATGGTTGGCCCATGCATTAGGTACGCTAAGTTTATTCTTAACCAATATTAATTTTTATTACCAAAAAGTTATTTTAAAATGCATGTGAGTTACTTCTGTGGTACTCCGTATATGGACAAAACCAGTTAAGAAAGATAAGTCAGCCCAAGCTGTCAGGCTAAATGCTTACAGTCAGCTCAGTTATAACTGAAAAGGTTCATCCTGCACTGACACCAAATCATAAAATGTAAGATTTCAAACTCTGAGATAATCACACCTAGAAAATGCAACCGAAAGTCATGTACCTGCCATATTGCATTATTTCCACCTTACTGATTAAAGTCGAAATAGGTGTGCTAACTTCATTGACCATCTACTTGTTGAAAAGGCACTTTTAACTTAAGAAAGTAGTTCAAGCTTCTTATTTCATTAACCACAGAACTACAGGTTGTTTTACACTGTAGGGAAAAGTTTATCCCTACTCATGATGGAGCAAACTGCAGCTTCTGAAGGCTTATTAAAATTAAAGAATTGGAATCATAACTCCATAAATATCTTTTTTTTTTTTTTTTTTTTACACAAAATTTCACTCTGTCCCTTATGCTAGAGTGCAGTAGCACGATCTTGGTTCACTGCTACCTCTGTCTCCCGGGTTCAAGCAATTCTTATGCCTCAGCCTTCCAAGTAGCTGAGATTACAAGCATGCATCAACACACTTGGCTAATTTTTTTTGCCTTTTTAGTAGAGATGAGGTTTTGTCATGTTGGTCAGGCTGGTCTCAAACTCCTGGCCTCAAGTGATCTGCCCATCTCGGCCTCCCAAAGTGCTGGGATTACAGGCTTGAGCATCTATGTACTTCTCGACTGTTTTGAGTCGAGAATTCATGAATCTGAAATTTCAAGTGCTTTCAAATTGTAGCAAGGAAACGGAACCTGATAACAACCATCTATGTAGGAAAATCCAGTAATCTAATTAATTAAATTTATTTTAGAGGTGAGTCCTCCTGAGAAAAAATTTCATTCAAATCACAGAATTTCCTCAACCCTTTCAGAGTGCCACAAAAACAAACAAACAAACAAACAAACAAAAAAACACAATCACTTCTGCTGAGCCTCAGAACACAGTCTCCATCCCACTGCAATAGTTAACCCCACTAAAAGTAGCCATTCTGAGGTTAAGACCCACACCCACCTGCAAGGTAAGAGCTGGAAGTAAAGAAAAGGCAGTCGTTTAAGGGTGCTGGAAGAGGATTCTGTTTTTCCCACCATCATTCACTAAACATTACTGCACAAAGAGCATCCGTCCAGTCCAAAAAAGGTTTGCTGGACAGACCACAGATTGCCAGGGTGCCTGCCTGCTAAACACGAATTAATGACTAATTCATGAATTCAAGAAAACACCATACAAGACTCTAGCAGCAAAAAGTTCAATTAGCTCAAAATTAAACAGCACCCAACACCTGTGATGTAGCTCCCCAAGATAAGAACTTGGCTGCCAGAGGACATTAAGAACTAAGGGCACTAACATATGGGCTATTTGGAAGGGAGAAGTGCCAGGAAAAACAACCTTGTACATCTTTCCGTGCTGGGACCTTGTACTAAATTGAGAAAGTATTTTCAGCTGAGTTACTTGGTGAGGTTTACACCCTAACCACATAGAATCCTTGCTGCTCCCAGACATTCCCTCTCTTTAAACCAAATCTCTGGTTTTCCAAACCCACCTTTACTTAAGCATTCAACTAATGAAATGGTAAGGACTGTAAGAGGACTTGAGCAGCTCACTGAATGGCTGACACTTAGAAGGAGGAAAGTCCAGCCAAAGGAACCTCTTTCTTGTACTTTCTTGCACTATAAACTAGGGGCATTTTGTGGGAGGAGTATAAATAGCAGGGCAAGCAGTGAATGAACAAGTGTATAGAGACATGGCTCACCCTACACTGCCATAAAAGACAGTCAGCAGACAAGATGGAAAAGTTCCAGAGATCTGTGGTACAGCAATGTGAATCTATTTTACTGAACTGCACAATTAAAAACAGTTAAGATGACAAATTTCATGTGGGTTTTTCTTTTTACCAGAATTAAAAATTTTTTTAATTAAAAGAAAGTTATTTAGCAGAAACAGCTCTCAGGCATTTATTCTGAGAGGTTTCTTTGGTTTGGATTTTTTTGTTTTTGTTTTTGTTTCTTTTTCCAGACAGGGTCTTGCTCTGTCACCCAGGCTGGGTTGCAGTGGGTGCGATCGTAGCTCACTGCAGCCTTAAACTGCTGGGTTCAAGTGATCCTCCCACCTCAACCTCCAGAGTAGCTGGGACTACGCAACTACTCTGGACTGCTACACACTAGCAGGTGCACACCACCACACTCAATTAACTTTTTATTTTTTCGTAAAGACAGAGTCTCCCTATGTTTCCCAGGCTAGTCTTAAACTCCCGGCCTAAAGCGATCCTCCAGCCTCAGCCTCCCAAAGTGCTGGGATTACAGACATGAGTCACCTTTGCCTGTCCTTACTCTGAGGGGTTTTGAGGCACTTATTTATTTGTAAACTGGATTGAAAATAAAGGTAATAAGGAGGAAAGTAGTATTCATGGTGTCTTGCCCAAGACACAGAGGAAAGATTAACAGCAGTCAAGCCACTGAGAGTTCCTTCTTGGCTCATTCATGTGGTTATAATATCAGAAGCATCTAGTATATTTATGTTGACTCTAAAGTCCCATGTAGGAAACCAAAGGACTTGGGGGTCCCAGAGGTCACATCTTTTCATTTTACTAATGGCCTTGCCTTTGGACTGTGGCTCTGAAGAGCTGCCCAAGGAGAGGGTATTATGTTCTAGATGTACATCCCTCCAGAGTATTTGGAAGAGGGTGTCTGTCAGTAGACTCGCCAGCTTGATCAGGATGACTTTTCACTGACATCTATGAAAGTATAAGAGTGACTGTCCAGGTGACTCCCAGGTCAGCATCACACTGGGTCCATGAGCAGAAGCTTCAGGGGTCAAATTTCACTCACCGTAAGGGAGAATTGTTGAATGGATACAGATCTGTAACAAAATTAGACTCCCTCCCAAAGCTGTGGATTATGTCACCAGAAACGTTGGAGAAGTCTTTGATGAGGTCAGGCTGGGCTTAATTCCTTCCCAACTCAAGTTTCTGTGGTCTGTTAGCTCAGGAATGTGTTTGGTTACAAGCGAGAGAAAACTCAAACATTTTTTCTTTTCACTTCACTACCCTTGGCATGCTGACATTTATCTTCATGTTTGTTCCCTCTTGGTCACAAGATGCATGGATATTCTACCTCCAGGTTCAAGCTCATGTTGAAAGCAGAAGAAGCTGAAAACATGAAGGGGCAATCTTCTCTCATGAAAGCATAATTTTCCTAGAAAGCCACAGCAGGGCAAGCATGGTGGCTCACTCCTGTAATCCCAGCTCTTTCAGAAGCCAAGGAGGGAGGATCACTTGAGGCCAGGAGTTCAAGACCCTGTTGGGAATATAGCAAGACCCTGTCTCTACAAAAAAACAAAAAAAAAAATAATTAGTCAAGTGTGGTGGTACGCAACTGTAGTCCCAGCTACTCAGAAGCTGAGGCAGGAGGATCACTTGAGTCCAGGAACTACAGGCTGCAGTGAGTTATGATCATATCACTGCACTCTAGCCTAGGTGACAGAGCAAAATACTGTCCCAAAAAAGAAAAGAAAGCCACAGCAGACCCTTCCACTTATATTTAATTGACCAGAACATGTCATATTGCTATCTCTGGTCCAGAGTTTCTCAGCCTTGGCACTATCGACATTTGGAACCAGACAATATTTTTATCTGTGGATTATCTATTTTTTTCTGTGCACTATCAGCATTCTGGCCTCTACCCCCTAGATTCCAGTAGCACCCCATTCCTAGTTGTGAAAATTCAAAATGTCTGTCTCTAGACACTGCCAAATGTCCCCTGCAGGGCAAAACTTCTTCCAATGGAGAAACACTCTTAGACTCATCACTCCAGAAGCTACAATGAAAAGGGCAGTGAATGGTGCAGGGTCAGCCAATCGACAGTGTCAGTAGCAAATTCTCTCTGTCTGTTTCTTAAATGTCTAGTTCTTAAATTTTTCTTAACGAGCTTACTCACTACCATGCTAAGTATGTTGAAGAATGTAAGAGAAACATACAAAGTGCCTTCATCTTAGAAGTACTAACAATAAAATTTGGAAAATCAAGATTGATGCACAAGAAACAATCAGAAAAAAAATACATTATAAAAAGCTAGCTAAGCCATAGAGACAAGCGAGACATCCTTCAGCTGGCTCAGAGCAATGGGGATAAGAGCACGTAACAGGTAGCCTACAGTCCTTAATGAAAATGTCATTTCAGAGGTAGAACTTGTTTGAAGACTAGAAATATTTAGACACATGGCAAGAGATCAGGAAAACAACATAAACAAAGATCAGAAAATAAGCACGTTAAAACCTCAAGATCTAGTCTGATAGACCTGGGTTCTAATCTGAGACTTTGGGACAGCATTTACCCTGTCTGCACCTCAGTTTTATTATCTGAATAACAGGGATAACAACACGTCTCTCCTAGGATTGTTGAGAGACTCAGAACAAATCAATTACAAGAGCATCTAGCACACAGTAAGCAATCAGTTGTTAGCTTCTATTATTACAATTATAGATATCATATTATTTACCATAATCATAATTTACGAAGAGGGGTCATCTATCAGGAATCAGAGAATTCTTGCTAGAAAGCAGCTGTCATATCCTAAGCAGGACAGCCAGAACCTATAGTTGGTGGGTAAACCCAGGCTGGTGATGGCCAAAAGATAGCTGCTGACATCAGGCAGGGCGGCAGGAGAAGCCACACAGAAGTACCATCCGTCCCTACAACAGGTGGTGGCAGGAGGGGTTGACTGGAACCTGTGGATGAAATCAAGTGAGCTTCATGGCCAGCAGCCATGGTCAGGTTAGTAATAACACTGTAGTTATTAAGTGACATTAGCTCTCAAAGCATTCTTACGCATACTATCTGATCGATTTGGACATAACCAGACTGTCTACAGGTAAGAGAGAGCTACTCCAGCAAGACAGTTTTTTTAATTACTTGAAAAGTCACTGCCAAGCAAAGTGGCAAGAAGTGGGAAACATAAGACTTGCCTTCTATTAGTACAAGAGACATCAGTGTGAAGCAGAGAATGACTCACGTAGTGTCTTTCATAAACACACAGAAAATAAATAAGCTTTAAAAAACATTTACCAATCTATGCGCTCTTACATGTCAGCAGGCCACCAGTGGGCCTTCTGAGTCCTAAGTTCCAAGCTTCCAGGTCCCAATTCTTTTATGATTAAGGGAGAAAGATAAAGTCCACTCGAAACTATCTTCCTAGTATCCTATTTTTCCTGTCAAGGTTTCTCTAGTAGTTAACTTATACAGGCGCTCCCCTGAGTTATATACATTAGTAGTACACTAAGTTTAATAAGTTTCACAAGCAAATAATAAAAGCTTGAAGACACATAATAAAAGTTTAGCCTTACCTCAAAAAACAAACAAGGTACCCCATAAGTACCTGAAAACCACAAAGAGAAAGAGCAAGATGACCAGGTTGATGGTCCCCATAGCATGGTTTTCGTGACTGTTCCCATCCTCCATTGTCCAGTTCCTGTTATCTGGGGTCCTTTATGTAGCCACCTATAGATGAATACTTTTTTTTTTTTTTTACTGTATCCAATACATATTTTCAACTTCTGTGAAAATTTAAGGTGCCAAATATTTTCTTAAACATTTAGTCCTTGCTGGGTTTTAATAAATATCGAACATCAACAACAAAAAGAGACTGATACAATAAAAACCTATGCCATGAAACTAGTGAATAGAAAAAAAATCCATTTATTATAAATGGTTTCTGATTGACCCAGTATCACACCACGGAAGCAAAAAGGAGCCATTTCCTGATTTGGGGGGCAGACTTATTCCTAGCACACAGAAGTGCTGAATAAGATTTTTTTTTTCATACTGTCAGGAATAACAATCATAACACCGGGCACTTTACATATGTTATTTTCCATAATTGTCATTCACTGGGGTGCATCATCATTGTCCATTATTTTTTTTTTTTTTTTTTTTTTTTTTTTGAGACGGAGTCTCGCTCTGTCGCCCAGGCTGGAGTGCAGTGGCCGGATCTCAGCTCACTGCAAGCTCCGCCTCCCGGGTTTACGCCATTCTCCTGCCTCAGCCTCCCGAGTAGCTGGGACTACAGGCGCCCGCCACCTCGCCCAGCTAGTTTTTTGTATTTTTTTAGTAGAGACGGGGTTTCACCATGTTAGCCAGGATGGTCTCGATCTCCTGACCTCGTGATCCGCCCGTCTCGGCCTCCCAAAGTGCTGGGATTACAGGCTTGAGCCACCGCGCCCGGCCCATCATTGTCCATTATTTATAGAGGAGGACAACAAGGCTCAGGGAGGTTAAAATAATTGACCCAAGGTCAAGTAGCTGGGCTGGAATTCCAAGCAGCAACTGTTTAATTTCAAGTCCCTTGTTCTGAACCATTGCATAACACCACTACACCATGAATACAACAAAGGAAGTGAAAAGGCAACCTTACACGCATCTAAATGCACCAAAAACCCTAAAGTGAACAGTTAAGTATAAACTTTATTAAAAGCAAGAGGTGTGAAAACAATTTACAATTTGCAGTCTCCACATTTGTTCTTTGTACTTTGCTTTACCAATGTCTAGACAACAGGCTGCTCACCCTTTCTCACCATCAAATACAGCAGAATCTAGAGCAGCTCTGTCCAACAGAAACAGAATGTGTGCTGTGTCTGGAAGTTTAAATTTTCTTGTAGCCACATCTTTTAAAAAGATGAAAGTACCTTTAATAACATTTTATTTAACCTCATATATCCAAAACATTATCCTTTAAGCATGTAATCAATATATAAAATTATTAATGAGAAATTTTACATCCTTTCTTTCACAGTAGGTCTTTGAAATCTAGAGTGTATTTTATACTCACAGCACATCTCCACATAGACTAGCGTATTTCAAGTGCTCAGTGGCCATATGTGACTAGCAGCTACCATACAGGGCCACACAGATCTAGACCCTTAAGAGTTACACATACATACAACACCCCTTTAATAATCTCTTCCATGTTTCTATAATGATCCAAAGAGGGAGTGCTCTACTCTCATTTCTATGCTTACACACTTCTGGGATGAAATTACAGGGATACCATCCAATGAATGCCTGAAATTCCACCATGGTAGCTTCCACTCAATTCTTTAAATATACTCTGCTTCAAGTTGTGTTTAAACAAAAATATCCCGAAAGGGGGGATACTCTAAGCTAATATCTGTCTATCATTAAACCTTAGGTTACATGAAGGGAACTGACAGCACATCCAGGAAGAGCCAGTAGGGGCAGAGAAGACAAAAATTAGATGGCTGACTTTTGGCAAACTTCATCTCAGATTCTATTACAAGTCCCTGTTCCAAATTCCCTCTCTCCTCAGGAACCTTAAAGGAATTACTTCAATAACTCCTTGTCAAGAATAACTATTATCAAGAAACACAAACAGGAAACTACTGGGGCTTCTCTGATTTTCAACCTAATAACTTGAGACAAACACTGCAAACTCAAATGCCCACAGGAACCTGGGCGGGCCCCAAAAATGAGCATAAGGGCCAGATGAGCCTGGGCCCATCTGAGGAGGTAGCCTTGACCCCAGCCCAGGAGCCCATGCCTGGTGAGACAGTGGCCCCAGTGCTGCAGGGCATCTGATTTATCAAAATAAGTCACAAATCTGGATTTTCAGGCTCATTACTTGATTTTTACCATTAGTAACTCATAATACTTTAGATAACCACATACAAGTGAACAGGAAGTGACTACAAAGCCAATGCAGCCCCGGTCACCAGTCTGCAAACTCTAGTATTTGAGGGACACAAGCAAAAATACTAAGAATGGGCCTAGACCTGGAAGGGAGTTAATACTGCATCCTCTTTGAGCTATCATCTTTGCTGCCCAAAGAAGCCAAAACCATGCTCACCCAGCTCGCTCTTAGATGGAGAGGAGCAGCAAAAGGCCAGACAAGGTGAGGTGGCTTTCTGCCAATGTACTGGTCCCCTGAGGCATTTCCATTTACAAAATGAGGGGGCTGGTGGAGGCTGGACATGGTGACTCACACCTGTAATCCCAGCACTTTTTAGGAGGCTGAGGTGGGTGGATTACAAGGTCAGGAGATCGAGACCATCTTGGCCAACATGGTGAAACCCCGTCTCTACTAAAAATACAAAACTTAGCTGGGCGTGGTGGCACGTGCCTGTAATCTCAGCTACTCGGGAGGCTGAGGCAGGAGAACAGCTTGAACCAGGGAGTTGGAGGTTGCAGTGAGCCGAGATTGCACCACTGCATTCCAGCCTGGCAAGAGATCAAGATTCCGTCTCAAAAAAAAAATGAGGGGACTGGTTTAGATCAGGGCAGTACTGGGAGGGTGGGATCCTTGCACATGGCGAAGGGCCCCCTCAGGGCCACATGATCATCCCTGGTGGTAAACACAAGACCTCAGGCAGTAGAAACTACCTTCTCTTTTAAAGAGAAGCCAAAAACATAAATTTTTCTGGAAAACTTTTTAGTCACTGAATTTCTCAAATTCAAATCATATTTCCAACACTATATGAGCCCCACAGGGCCACCTGTCTGTAGCCCCTGGATCAGAATGTCTCCCAGCCCTAACAGTCTATCTGCCTTAAACCTATACAGCAGGTTCTTGAATAATGTCATTTCATTTGGTTAATAACATTGATGAGAAAAAAAATAAATCAATTCCTGACTGGGACCACTGTCTGGTGTAGAGTTTGCATGTTTTCCCCAAGTCTGAGAGAGTTTTCAGGTTTCTAGTTTCCTCCTACATTGCAAAACCATGCA
The DNA here is from genome assembly GCF_009764315.1 of Trachypithecus francoisi. Taxonomy (NCBI): domain Eukaryota; kingdom Metazoa; phylum Chordata; class Mammalia; order Primates; family Cercopithecidae; genus Trachypithecus; species Trachypithecus francoisi. The sequence continues at coordinate 25,740,541 of NW_022681455.1, read as the reverse complement.
CATTAAGTTCACTGGCATGCCTAACTGTCCCAGTCTGAATGAGAGAGTGTGTGTGCACATGTGTGTGTGTACCCTGCAGTGGAATGGAGCCCTGCCCAGAGTTGGTTCCCACCTTGTGCCCTGCATGCCAGGATACACTCCAGCCACCTTCAACTCTGAACTAAAACAAGCAAGTTGAAAAATGAATGAAGGAAGGAATGAATACAAATTACTGTCAAATTTAAATTCACCAAGTAGACAATAATCATACAAATACTCAACAATAAAGATAAGTAATGAAAGCACTCAGCAAGCTCACTATATTTGTTTTTAAAATGTGTGATGGTAGGGAGGACTCTTTACAATTTTCACTCTGCAAACATTTACTCCTCGATTTAACCCATCACCAAGATGACTGCTATCACTCACTGATTCACCAAAAATTGAATAATCTTGTTTCTATTTTCTTATTTTTATTTATTTATTTATTTTTAAGACAGAATCTAGCTCTGTCACCAGGCTGGAGTGCAGTGGCACGATCTCGGCTCACTGCAACCTCTGCCTCCCAGGTTCAAGTGATTCTCCTGCCTCAGCCTCCCGAGTAGCTGGGATTACAGGCACACACAGCCACGCCCAGCTAATTTTTGTATTTTTAGTAGAGATGTTTCTCCACACTGGCCAGGATGGTTTCACCGTGTTGGCCAGGATGGTCTGGATCTCCTGATCTCGTGATCCACCCAGCTCGGACTCCCAAAGTGCTGGGATTACAGGCGTAAGCCATCACACCTGGCCTACTGCTCTTTCTTAAATGTATGTATAACTCACATTTATTTCTATATTTAAGATTAGAAGTGCTTTTAACGGCCAGGCATGGTGGCTCACGTCTGTAATCCCAACACTTTGGGAGGCCAAGGAGGGCAGACTACCAGAGGCCAGGAGTTCGAGATCAGCCTGCCCAATATGGTGAAACCCCATCTCTACCAAAAATACAAAATTAGCCAGGTGTGGTGGCGCATGCCTGTAATCCCAGCTACTCAGGAGACTGAGGCAGGAGAATCGATTGAATCCAGGAGGCGGAGATTGCAGTGGGCCAAGATTGCACCATTGCACTCCCGCCTAGAGCGAGACTCCATCTCAAAAAAAAGAAAAAGAAGTGCTTTAAGTGTTTATATAGAAGTTTGATGATCTTTTGTAACTAGAAATCTGCAATAGGAACTTAATTGTTGTTTATGTCAATGAGCCTGTGGTCAAATTAGTTTCCTTATATGATGTTTCGCTTAAAGTCACAGCTTCCAAGGCCCTATCAACGACGTTAAGTGAGGACTTACTGTACACTGTCATGACTTCACCACAGCATTAATTTAACGTCCTTTCTCTATCCGTGTAAGTTTGAAAGTGGTGCTACTACTGATTGTAAGACTAAAAGACAAATGAATAAGTAAAACATGATATCCTGGATGAGAACCTGAAATGGAAAAAGGACATTAGTGGAAAAACTGGCAAAAATCTACATAAAGTCTGCAGCTTAGTTAATAGTATTGTACCACTGTTGATTTCTAGGTTTTAATCCATTTACCACAGTTAAATAAGATGTTAACATTAGGGAAAGCTGGGTAAAGGGAACGTGGGAACTTTCTAAACTACCTTTGCCATTCTTTCATATATCTAAAATAATTTCCAAGTAAAATGGTTTTTCAAAAACTCAAAGAACCATACCGCACTCAAAAATGTTAATTTCATAGTATTTTTTAATGAAATGTTTTTGAAAACTTACTAGGAAGCAGAAATATCAATTGCTCTGAATACTCTTCACTCTGGTTAACTATGAGACCAAGGGAAACCAGAAAAGACTGGGAGAAAAACCAGAGTGCACCAGCCTGGGTTCTGTCCTTTGCTTTATAGTTACGTGCAATAGCCAGTGAGGCATGGCATCAATAGGCTGTTAGTAAAATATCACATGGCTAAATTTAGGTAGTTGTGATTAACTTGACCTTGAGAAATTGCCACTCAATTGCTTTTTGCCTTATAATATAAATTAGCTTACATTTAGAGGACTGGAGACATTATTTCCCAAACAAGAGAGGCAGAACTGAAGTAATAAATACAAAAGCTTTGGCATGGAATGCTGCCAGCTGCACAATAGACAGATATCAGTGCCTCTTAGAGAGGAGATTATTGACATAAATAATGTACGGTCTAAACATCTGAAACACCATGTTAAGTTGCACCATCCTTACATCATCACATTTCCAAACAGCCCTCTTAAATCTTTTTTTCTTTCTAATAAGGCAAGATACATTTAAATAAATAAGCTGACATATTTCCAAATGCACGTAGAGAGAACTGTACCATGAATGGGACTCACTTAAACAAAGCAGCATGAAAAGCTGTAGGAACTCTTCTCTATTTGTATTCTGTCATGCCTAATATTATGCTTTTAAATTAATTTGACATGTATAATAAATATACTTTAAGAGGGAACATGAAATAAAATAATTAGCTTTATTAGTGCATTGCGGCAAGCAGATTTACAGTGACTTTAAGTCAAAATGTGCCTAGAGCAAGAAATAGTTATTTTTCTCTTAAACAAATACTTATGACGCCCTACCACGACACAAACTACTCCCTAGTTCCTGGGAATGAGCAATGAGCAAAACAAAGGTCCCTGGCCTTGTGGAACTTACACTCCAGTAGGAGAGAAAAGAGACAAGGAATAAAATAAACGAACAAAACATATACTCTATTAGATTATGCTAAATACTAAGGAAGAATAAATTAGGCAAGAGAGAGAGAAAGTGTCGGGAGGTTGTGTGGAAAGTTAAGATTGGTGGCCAGGGAAGTCCTCGCTGAAAAAGTGACATTTGAAGAAAGACCTGAAGGAAGTGAAGGAGCGGGATAAGGGATCATGAGGACATGGATAAAGGGCAGGAAGTTAAAGGGAATTCCAGGCAGAGGGAAGAACAAATGCAAAAAGCTCTGAGGTAGACTCAGGCCTGGACTGTTTCAAGAAACAGCAAGACCAGAGAGGGGGAAACAAGGAAGCAAGTGGGCGGGAAGTGGGAGAGGAAGCCACAGGGTAATGGAGGGGTAGGGCACACCACAGCTTGTCGGTCACAGTAATCACTTCAGCTTTTACTCTGAATGAGATGGCAAGAAGAGTGACATAATCTGCACACAGTTGATAACAGACTGAAGGGGATAAGGCTGGAAGCTGAAAGACCAGTTAGAAGGATACTCTCCTAATCCAGGTGAAAAATTACGGCAGCTTAGACCAGGGTGATAGCAATACAGGTGATAAGAAATCAACTCTGAATGTTTTGAAGATAGAGCCTATAGGATTTGCTGATGGGGTATGTGAGAAAGAGAAATCAAGAATGACACTAGACTGGGTGCAGTGGCTCACGCCTGTAATTCTAGCACTTTGGGAGACAGAGGTGGGCAGATCACTTGTGGTCAGGAGGTCAAGACTAGCCTAACCAACATGGCGAAACCCCATCTCTAATAAAAATACAAAAATTAGTTGGGAGTGGTGGTGGGCGCCTGTAATCCCAGCTACTCAGGAGGCTGAGGCACAATAACTGCATGAACCTGGGAGGTGGAGGTTGCAGTGAGCGGAAATCGTGCCACTGCACTCAAGCCTGGGCAACAGAGGTAGACTCTGTCTCAAAAAAGAAATAAAAGAAAAGAATGGCACCAAATGTCTTCTCTCAAGTAAGTGGAAGAGCAGGATGCTATTAACTGAGATGGGAATGACCATGATGGAAGCAGATTGGAGATAGGGCATGTTATGTTTTGAAATGCCTGTTAGACGCATCCCAGGAGAGATGTCTATCAGGCAATCAGATGAAGGTGTCTGGAGTTCAAGAGAGAGATCCAGGCTACAAATACAAATGCAGAAGTCATCACACAGGTGATATTTAAAGCATTGAGTGTAGATACGATGAGGAACAAGTACCCTGAAGCATATTGTTTAGAGTTTGGAGAGATAAGGAATTAGCAAAGGAGACTGAGAAAGACCAGGAAAACCAAAAAAATGACATGCATGTGTGTCCAAGCAGTCCTGTAAAGAACGTATTTCACGGAGGGGAATTATTGATTGTATTAAATGCTACTGGTAAATGAAGTAAGAAGGGAGTGGGTCCTGACCATGGGCTTCAGCAAGGAAATGCCACCAGTGGCCCCAAAAAGCACAACGCCAGTGGAGTATGATGAGTTAAGGTACAAATTCGACTGTGATGGACTCGGGATAGAACGGGAGGACTCATTCAAACGTTCTGCAGTAAAAGCAAGAAAAGAAACTGGCTAGTAGCTGGAGGAAAAATCAGAGTCAAGAGAGGATGTTTTTATGTAATAAGAAAAATAATAACTCATATGCCACTGGGAATTTGGTAGAAAGAAGAAAATTGATGACATAGGAAAGAGGGAAAATTTCAAGCAGCAATGTCCTTGAGAAGGTACGTGTGGATGGAGATGGAACGTCGTGCCCAAGGAGGTGGGAACATGGGCACAGATGCAGGCAGGTGGTGGGTGTGCTGGTGGCATTCTCTACTGATTATTTCTGGGATTTTTGGTGAAAAAGGAAACAACCAAGAGTAAGAAGACCATGGATGTTTGAACAGCAAGTAGAAAGTATGCAACAGTTGTCTGAAGAGTGGTGGGAATGAAGAAACAGTGGAAAGATAATGAGACTGCCAGGTGGCATCAAGGGCCCACTTAAGATCTGTGATCAGCTTAGAGTGAGACAACCAATATGGTGGTGTGGTTTTCTCCAGGCCCATTTGGCCTTATGGGTGCAAGCACAGAACAGGTGAAGAGAGAGAAGGATTTAACCAGAACTGTGATTTAGTCAAGCAAGAATGACAAAGCATGACGGGTCAAGGGTGATAAGGATCTATGCCATGGTCGAGATTACAGTGGTTGATCATGGACTTCAAGCTGGGGAAGGGGAGAAGTGAGGACACAGGGTGAGTGGTGGGCCGTGAAGATGTGATGGATTCAGTGGACTGAAAATCCTGGTGGGTCAATGGACTATTGAGGTTGGAGGTACCACACGAGGCTTGAGAGAGAAGAGGAAGTAGCGATAAGAGTGGAATGTTTCAAAGTGAGTGATGGAGGCACTGATGTCACTGGTGATGAGAAGATCAAGATATGACTGGGGGATGGAGTGAACATGAGGACTGAAATCCTGGAGAACCCACAGGAGTAGTGTTGGAGAGAGGGACAGTGAATCAGAAACAAAATTTTTCAAAGAAAGAGGGGAATGACCACGTGGAAGAGCAGAGGACTTGTGACAAGGAGGCAAAGTGGGCTATGCAGAGACCTGAAAGTCAGAGGAGGTGGCATTTCAGGAGGAGGAGCAGCAGCAGTATGAAAATAGCATAGAGGATGCTACCCCAGCTCTACACATGGTGCATGGGAAAGGTGAAAAAGGGCGGCCACTTGAGAGGGCTGAAGGAGAGGCAGTACTACCAGGAGAGACCCAAGCATCCAATAAAGCAAGAAGGTGAAGGGCGTGCTCCCAGACAAGGTGAGGAAGTGGGGGGTTTTGCTGATGACTGACGGTGAGCACACAAACTGCACAGTGAAGTGGCTTTATGAGTTCCCTAGGGGAGGGAGGCAGGACTGGAAAACCTGAAGTAAAGAGGCAAATGAGGATCAGGGCACGGGAGTGAGAGATGACACAGGAGTCCAGGCTTCCTATGGTGACTGACATAAATGGGAATAAAAAGTGTGATGAGATTGCTTCTGAGGGTCAAGCAGAGATTGGTGAAGAGGCTGAGAATACAGAGGGTCCTTGCCAAGAGTAGCATTACAGGGATCCCACTTGGCCCCTACTAAGGAAGTTGAGTGGCTGAAGAAGGGACGTTTTGTAAAATTTGGCTTGTCCAAAAAATAAAGCAAAAACACTTATTTTTTTCCAAGCAATTACCTTCAATCCTCTATGTGCAAAATAAATTTAAATCCTCTCTAATCCCTATTCTGCATTTTTTTAAATTACAATTCAAACTACCCAAAATTTCATCAACTCCAGGAGAGTGCATGAAAGCACACACTGCTTTAGTGATGCACTAGTCACTGGATACTATAAAACATGCCACATTGAGGAAACACCCAATGAGGTGCATTCTTTAAGTGTAATCTTAAAAAACATCAGAAGAAGAAGAAACAGTGCTTAGCCTGGAGCGCTTTAGAAGGATTCTTAGAAGGAAGCTGTGTGCTTGTTTTGTGTCTGGAAAATAAGATCAGACAAATAGTTGCATCAGATTTCCTGACAGGATTATTAGAGTGTGGTTACCACAGTAACCAGTAAACTACATGTGCAGCTGGAGGAGGAGGAAGGTAGAAAGCATCTTTTTCAAAAACAATTAAAACCTATAATTTTAGAGCTGGAAAGGATTTCTAAAAGCCCTGTAGTTGAATCCTTTGCCTAAATACCCTAGATAGTATAAACTATTTAAATATAGAGAAACTATAAGAAATACTCTTATAAAAATCATCCAAAGAGAAAAACAAGGTGAAAATGAAACTTTTTGGTCATCAGTTGGGAGGTGCTAGAAAACTTACTAATAATAAGTACATAAAATAAAGAAGGATTTCAGGCCTAACTAAATGTGGGCTGCCCACTAGCTAATGAACAGACTCACTGCAGCGTTCACCAACTAGCCACGGTAAGTTGCTAGCAACTAGCCCTGAATATTTAAAGATACCAACTTCTATCAAACAATGCTTCCCAACCTTTCCCGCACCAAAGTGCAGATGTGCCCGTTCCTCCACCTTTCTAGTGTTATTTCTGCTCTCCATGCTTCCTCACAGATCATCATGCACTTGGTTGAACAATCTGGATCCAAAATGTTCTCAGAACCCTGTGGAGAAACTCTGTCAGGCTAAGAGGCTTAAATTCATTTAGAAAAACTACGCCTGTCTTATTACATCTCCAACATATTTTTGACATTCTGAGTCTGTTGTTGTTGTTGTTGTTGTTGTTTTGAGACAGAGTCTCGCTCTGTTGACCAGGCTGGAGCAGTGGCGCGATCTCGGCTCACTGCAACCTCTGCCTCCCTGGTTCAAGTGATTCTCCTGCCTCAGCCTCCCGAGTAGCTGGGACTACAGGCGTGTGTAACCACGCTAATTTTTGTATTTTTAGTAGAGACTGGGTTTCACCATGTCAGCCAGGCTGGTCTTGAACTCCTGACCTCAGGTGATCCACCTGCCTCAGTCTCCCAAAGTGCTGGGATTACAGGCGTGAGCCACCACGCCTGGCTGACATTCTGAGTTTTCTATATATAAAAGATAGACAGACAACAGGAGTTAAAAGGCGATGCTCTACGACTACCCACAGCCACCATCAGTTCCACTAAGATGCAAATATATTCTTTCCTTATGACTCTGAACACTTCTTTCAACAACTTTTTTTATTGTCTCTGGCACCTTCTGCAAGTCTGAGATCTCTCTGGAATCTGACTACCTCAACTTAAATCCCAGCGCAGTTACTTAACTAGCTGTGTAAATGACAGCAAATACCTAAAAGCCCAGAGCCTCCTGTTTACTCCTCTGTAAAAGGGCAATAATAATACCACCTACTTCATAAAGTTATCATGAGATCAAACAAGGACGCGAGTGCTTAGAACACTGCCTGACACACAGTGTGTTAACATGAGCTAAGATCACTGCCAGCCCCTCCTGATTGTGAGCCTTCTATCTTGCGTGTGCTTCCTTTAAGACCTAAGTTCATTAGAAAACTGCCAGATTGTGACACTCCTTTCTTTTGGTACTTACCCCTTATCTTCCACAAGGGAATCATTTATTACATGGTCAGAATTTAAATATCTGAGAATTTCCTAACTCCTCTCCTGACTTCTGGACTCTGATCTGTCACCTAGCAATTCTTATACAACTTTAAAAAAAAAAAAACCTTCATTGACAGCCTTCTCCAGCATTCCTTTATGAGGTTTCTTCTACTGACCCACCATCCTGCACACTGAGGCATTTGGATTTCTCCTCGTAGCATGTAGTTCGTGGTCTGCTGATTTGCCCAGAGTAATTAACGCTCCTGTGGCCAACAGCATACATCTCAAAGATAGGTGGCCAGGGTTTTGGGTTCAATCTTATGTTACCGAACAAAGCTACATGAATTGGCCTATCTGGGCATTACGTAGTCTGCTCTTTGGTCTCTTTAAATGTCGTGCCCTAAACCAATGATCCAATATTCTTGGCCTCCAACCAAAAGCAATACATTCTAATCAGATTGTTCTTAGCCATTTATAAACTCCTACAAGCTAAGGGTTGTCAAATAAGGAATATTCTATACTCAAAACGTTGTGACAAAAACACTGGTTCAAAAATAGCAATCATTTTAGAAGACTTAAATTAAGCCACACACTAAACACTGAAGGTTTTAATGGAAATTGACTTTAGAAATCAGCAGAACCCTCTGCTTCACCATGTCGCTTGAAAAATAAATGACACTCTAAATGAAGGTCTGCCCAACTGGGTTAATTGGGGAGAAGGTCAGATTCAGATGCTCAATCAAATTTCTCTTTTAGTTCTATTTAGCAAATAGCCTCTGACTAGGGTAAGGCTAAAGAAAACATCTTAAGGATATGGGCAATGGGTTTGCAAGAATGGAAAAGTAATAAGGAGCCGAATAAATTACAAAATCGATGATTTCTTTATGCTCGACAAGAAAGCAGGCAGACTGGGCATAATGTTGGGATCTTAGAAAGTGGGGAGGGGCATCTACAGCCAATTCTATTTTAATAAAATCACCATAATCTCACACCACATACTCCACCAGAAAATGACTATGTGTTTTATATTATACCTCATTAATCTTTATCAAGGTCCCAATGGCACAGGTTATTGAGGCTTAACACAGGTAAGTAACTTGCCCAAGGTCACACTGAGCAGGGCTGGGATTCAAACTCCAAAGCCTTTAATCACTGCCCTGCATCTACACCAGCATCCCTGCATCTGGACACCCACTGCCCAGCCAGAGGCAACCTGACCCTGCTGAGAACTGAAGCTTCTATGTGGTGTCCTTGCCAGTACTGGACAGCACAGCCAAAAAGACCACAAATCTGCCTAAGGCCACACTGCTGGGAGATACTTTGTTACTCAAGGAAGAATATCTGAGATATCTACTATCTGAATACCCACCAAACAAGGAAGAATACTGAAAACTGGACAGACTCCATGATAGGAATCAAAGTCAGTCTAGAAAAGGATTGGGCAGAATTCATAAAAAGGAAAAAGACGTCCTTCCCCGGTCTACATTAAGGGAATAACCTTGTGTCAAGGAAGACTCTAATTGACCTTCCACAAATCTCACTATGGAAGAAGAGAGAAAATAGGGAGAATTTAACCCCACCGTCATACGCTAGTCGGAACCAGCTAGTTATCTGCAATGTCCAGAACTCACATATTCAAATGACTTCGCAAGAGGACTCAAATAGCTTAGGACAGGAAAATATTTTCCTTCCCAGGCTAGGCTTATTGGAGATAGCCAGTGCACACGAGAGAGGTGACGCTACGTACCTGTCCATAACACAAGTAACAATTTCTTGGTTTTCACCTCCTTGAGTTTGTTGCAGTCATTTTTATTTATTTTATATTGATGGGGACAAAAATGGGAACAAACTAAGAAAAAAATCATGAAAAGGAAATTCTACTTTTTTTTTCATTCATAGAATGTATAAATTTCATCAAAACTATAATACAGCCTTTAGGGGCCCTCTATGGGAGGATTAATGCTGGCAGAGACTCAAATTCAGAAACAATGGGATCACCCTTCAACTTTCAACATATAAAACTTATGTGCTGGTTCTTTTCATTTTATGTAACTTTCAAAGTACAAAAAAATAGCACAACTCAAGAAGCAATATTTAAGTGTAAAATCCTTCCATAAACAGAACAACTCATTCATCAAAATAGTTTGTTATAACCGAATCAATGGCCCACTCATTGGAAAAGTGCTCAACACAAAGAATTTCATTGAAATGAAATTTTCTGAGCTGGCTCTATAAAGTAAGTGCAATAATTTACATTTGTTCATAAGTAATGACATAATGGCAAAACTACTGCCAAAAGTGTAAATTCTCCTAACAAAACTAGTCAAGAAATAAAAAAAAAGTAGGACCAGCTTTTTTCAGTAAAACATATAAAAGAGCTACTAGGACAATCTGGGGTATAATCTGCATGCTATTTCCATCGTATGCACAGAAAATGAGGAATACGATCTGACAAGAAACCTGTGCAAGACAGAGTCTACCAAGGGACAAAAGTTCTGGAGACAGAGCTTAGCAGCTCACTGTCATAGCAAGTGGAGCATTGTACTCCGGTCACATTAATGACTGAGTATTTGTAACTATAAAATATAGTACCCCTTTTTTTATACTAACACCTTTATTTTATTTTTTGAGACAGAGTCTTACTCTGTTGCCCCGTCTGGAGTGTAGTGGTGCAATCTCGGTTCACTGCAACCTCTGCCTCCTGGGTTCAAGCGATTCTTCTGACTCAGCCTCCCAAGTAGCTGGGATTATAGGTATGCGCCACCACGCCTGGCTAATTTTTGTATTTTCAGTAGAGACAGGATTTCGCCATGTTGGCCAGGCTGGTCTTGAACCCCTGACCATAGGTGGTCTGCCCGCCTCAGCCTCCCAAAGTGCTATGGAAGAAGAGGGAAGATAGGGAAAACCTAACCCCACCCTCATATGCTAGTCAGAACCAGCTAGTTAGTTCCTAAAGCCAGATTACAGGAGTGAGCCACCATGCCCGGCCAATAACACCTTTTTGTTAAAAAATGTTTTTCACATTTTTAACTGAGCCAAAATATTAATCGCTAAATGAAGAGTTTGCAAAAAACTCTTCACTATATCACGTCCATTCTGACCACACATGATTCTTTGTTAAGAGAACATTGTCTAGTACTTCATTTCACTATGCAACAAAAGAATCATTCACTGCATTGTCTTCATTCCTGGCTGGCCTCATTCACTCCACTTGAGGAGCCTCAGACCCGCAACCATCACAATCGCCCTTCACACTTGTGTTTTCTCTATAGCACCTTTCAGGGAACACTACCATACAGTGCAGTTCTTAATGATGCCATTATGGACACGGACCTTTTAGAGGATGCTGGCTGGTTACACCATTGTGTGATATGACAATTAACTTGACATTCAGTTTCTTAGAATTGGTCTAGATTTCATGTTTCTTCCAACATCCTTATGTTATATAGAGGTGAGATCACCGAGCTCAGAAGACATGTGCCCGATTACCATAATACAACTAAAGAAACAGAAATGTATAAAGAAGTCTCATAGTTCACAAATGTTAAATGGGTCTTATGGAATCTTCAGGAAATGATACTGAGTGCAAATATATATACATAGGAGAAAATACTGGAAGCTCAACCAACAACATGTGAATTTTAAACAGATACAGGGCTGATGTGCAATAAGATACTTATTAACTTAGAAGGAGAGCTGTATGGCAATAAGGAAGTAGAGAAATGCGTTTGGCTATCTCTACTTTGTTTTAAGCACAAATGATAAGCATTAGTTTCCTCAAGCCTCATGATATCATACTCCAACATAACATCTGTCCTGACAAATAAGTACTACACTTATTCAAGCAGGCATACAGTTTAAACACAATATATTTATGTTCAATCGATATGCTGTCTTCTAAAGGGCAACTGTGCCAAAACTACAAATGTTAGTGGAAAGAGAATTTCAAAATGAAATTCCAAACAGTTTCTGACTCTGAGAAAAATATAGATTTTAAAGTTTACAGATATATACATTGCTCCTTAAGGGGTACATCTAAAAACCTAATTGAAATAAATCATTTTCTGGAACAAAGCAGGGCATAATTTAACAAACACTAAAATAAGTGTTCTGTGTTTACTGACTTTTTGTTTCACTTTTTCATGTAAGTCACATTTATTGAGTGCCTACCATGTCCTATGTACTATAAAAGGGGCCTGAGGGTACAAAAATGGAATCAGACTGGTTTTCCAGGCTTAAAAGCTAGTAATAGTAGACTGTGAGCAACAGGATGTTTGTATGTGCACTTTCATGAATGATTTACATCCATTAACTCATTTAATCCTAAAACAACTTTAAATACTATTAATTAGAGATGAGAGCTGAAGCCCAAAGAAGTTAAATGACTTGTCTAACGTCACGCAGCTGGGAGCTGGGCTCAAACCCAGGCAACCTGAGACCACAGCCCACACTCTTCGCTACCATACTGCCTAGGCTGCTCACAGGGGAGGTGAGTAGAGTAGTCTGTCACTGGAAGGACTTCCTAGGGAAGCACATACAGAAGCTGAGTTCTAATGGCTGAAATGGGGAGAGGAAGGTATTCTGGTCATAGGATGGTGCAACAACCTACAAGCATGGAGGGATGAAACCTGTCACTGTCAAGACAGCAAGTGGTTCCTAAAGCCAGAATGAGAAGGGCACGTGCAAGCAGGTCAGGAGAAACAGCTAGAAAGTGGGGCAGGGGGCAGAAAACAGTACCTAAAATCTGGGGGTTGGGGGAGTTTATTTTTATTTTTTTTCTCCTGGGAATATGGAAGATGGGTGGAAGGGTGATGAACTAGGAAGCAAGTTGTGAAACAATCTAGGACCTAAACTGAAGTACTCGAATGGCCAAGAGACTATTTCACTGGGCCAGCACAGTAACAGAGCTGTAACAATGGCCAGCACAGTAACAGAGCAGATAGAGATCCTACCAGGAGTGATTAACTTAGACACACATACTCTTCCTATAAAAAAAAGTGTACAATTCCCTATAAGGTGAGTTTCATTGCCTACAAAGGATGTAGAAAAACTAGAGACAATAAATAAAAATCTGGATGCCAGCACGGGGCAGGGGAAAGCGCACTGAGCATGGACTGAAGGCTTTAGCACCCACCCTGCCACCCCACAGTGAGCACAGCTCACCTGGCCACTCAGGTGCTGCATTCTCTGAAATCAGTCTAGAAATGGACTGTAAGAACCCTTCTCATACAGACAGCCTCTGAATACCATTTCTCACTTGGGGACATGTCAGAATTAGTAAAACATGTAAAATATCTCATCCTATTTCTCTCCTTTATTGGTTTATTTTAAACAATTATTCACATTTAAGCACAGCTTCAGGAAAATCACAAGGCGAACAGAAATAACAGTACAACTATACTCAGAAAACATATCTTTTTAAATATACATTGCATCAAAATCAAAATTGCTTAATAGCATTTTCCAGAATATAGAATTTTTAGAAACCTCATTTCATTTTCATAATTTAACACATCCTTATAATTTAAAGCCAGGAACCCAGAGTGATTACGCATTCCTTATCTTATAACAAAAAATCAACTCAACAGAGCTGCGTGCTTTTCGGGATTTTCATGGATTAACTACCCATCTACAGAGAAAGCCTTCATAATATACAAGAACTGGAATTACAAGTTGCAACACAAATTGCAATTTAAAACACACACACAGAGATCAGCACATATGATTCCCAGGGAGACTTCTTATGCTTCACTGAAAGAAAAAAGCATAACCCCATGCAGGACAGTGAAATGAACATAACAGACAGGAAACTGAGTTTTTCCTCCAGACCACCTCTTATTTGCATGACCTCAGGCAAGTATCTTAAACTATATAGAAACCTTTGTAAAGACAGGCTATTTCCAAGGACTGTAGCAAAGATGAAATGACGGAAGAGGTGTGAAGGGCCTATGGTTTCAGATTGTTACTGTTTGTGCTTCAGAAAATGTCACCATCTCCAACAGCTCACTTCCCAACTTTGATCAGATGTAGTCAAGACTGGCAATCTAAAGACTTGCCAGCAAATTGCATCCCTTAGATCTGTGAGAAGTTGGCCTTTCCAAAGACCTCAGGTTAACACTGTGCTTAGTAGACTGCCACAGAAGGGGGCTGTTAAAGGTTCATCTCAGAAGTAAGACTTTTTTTTAAAAGAAATGACAAGATAAATGTCTACCAACTCAGCAAATGACTAAATAATATAAATTATTTAATTTAAAAAATTATTAACAGAACTATTATATCAAGTACCTAGTTGAAAAGGTTTTAAATGATAACAGAATCTACAATGAGTTATCATCAAGGATCTGGGTCAGTAACAGGGAGAGAAGCAAGAAGTGTTGGCATGGAGATTATTTAAGCTGATAACTGCAAATTCCCCATTTGATTGAGATGTTAATGGTTAGGTAGAAGAAAACAGAATTTATAAAAGCCAAAAAGCAATTTATCCTCAATACAAATCACCAAGGCATGAGAAGAGAGACAGCCAGGGAGTACAAGTTCACATAAATATAATACATTCACTCTCTCTAAGTAATTGATCGGCATAAGTGAATGTTATGAGGGTGGGGAAACCAAGGTGTTCTGTGTGTCCAGAATCAGGAAGGCCTCTGGCCCTGTGGCCTCCCTGACTCTGTTCTGGATACCTCTGCCTCAGGTAGCCGCTATGAGCTGCAAAATTTTCTAACTGATTTCTTATCTTTAATACCAGGATCACTACTCAACCCTGAGCCACCAGGGTTCAGCTGAGTCTTTGAAGAAAGAATAACCACTTTAAGTGTTGTCCTGCACACACATACACGTGCACTCACAAAACACCAGCAGAAGAGAAAGAATACAGGGAGAGTACATTCTAGGATCACTTCTGAAACTTATCATTGGTGTTTTACTGAGAAAATCTCTGAGCCAAAATTCATACCTAAGCATAGATAATGTCTGGTACTAACATGTTAAAACACTAGGAGAAGAAAAAAGGCTTTTGTCTCCTTAACAAGCTATAAATGATCAGGAAGTAATGATGGTTATATGGAGCCTACCAGTTTTCCCAGAAATAAAGAACAACTCACCCATCCCCACTATGACTACCAAAAACATGACAACCTGTTGTAGCATTTTAAGCAATATTTCAAGCTGGGTTCCGACTGAGAGGTATTTATAGATGTCTCATTTAAAACCAAAAAAAAAACCTCCACTGTCAAATAGATTTGAGGAACACTGTTTACTAATCCTCCTCTTAAAGAGGCACAAAACATATATTTATTTATTTATTTATTTACACAGTATCTTGCTCTGTCACTCAGGCTGGAGTGCAGCGGCACAATCTTGGCTCACAGCAGCCTCGACCTTCCAGGCTCAAGCGATGCCCCTGCCTCAGCCTCCCAAGTAGCTGGGACTACAGGTGCACTCATCACTGATATTTTTGTATTTTTTGAATTTTTTTGCAGAGACGGGGTCTTGTGATGTTGCCCAGGCTGGTCTAGAACTCCTGGAGTCAAGCAATCCACCCACCTCAGCCTCCCAAAGTTGAGGAAGAAGGGATTACAGGCATGAGCCACCATGCCCAGCCGCATATTCATTATAAAGGCTCATCTGAAAAGTTTTGCTGTCAAGAAATTTCTTTCTTTAAATTTATTGAACCAAAGAAGTTTTATTCACTTAACACCTTTAAAGCTGGCATTCCAAGGGATCCAGTGTAGCAAACGGCAGGGAGAGGCCTTTCCACATTTCTGGAGAATCTCTGCTTTTCTGGGCAAGGTCATCAATCTGTGTAGTATTCAGATGGGCTTCCTCCACGTAGCAGGAATCATAGCACAGGCATTTGAGTGTAAACCATTTAGTCTCTCCAGCAGAAAAAGAGGGCCTCTCTCTTCAAGGCAGTATTTCCCTAGACCCCAATGAAGGACTCTTGGGTCATATGTCCAGCCCCTAGACTAATCACTGTGGCCAGGAGACTACAGCACAAAGGCCAGCAGGCACAGAAGTATCGGGTCTTCTGTGGCTGAGGAAGCTGAAACCACAGTAGAATCACATGGTTGCTGCGGACATGAGAAGTTCCCTAACTTTTATGCGTGTGTGTGTGTATGCATGTGTGCATGGTGGGTGGTGCTATGGAATGGAGACAGAATCTCTACCCTGAGCCCTGGAAAACCTAAATGACATCTCCATTTGGATATGTAACAAGTATTACAAATTAACATTTCCCAAATGTTTTCAGCTCTCCATCCCTTCTTCCTCAACTTTTTCCTCCCTCAGTTTCAGCAAAAGTCAATATCACATACCTAATCAAAAACTGGGAATCGTCCTGGGTTCCTCTTTTTCCCTCACTCCCCACTTTTGATCACCAGCAAATTCACTTGCTTCTACCTTAAAAACATATTTGGAACCCACCCACTCCTCTACACCTTCACTGCAAACACTCATCCAAGCCACTATTATCTCATACCTGGATGAGCACAATCCAACCACTTCCATTTTTGCCTACTCATCGTATTCACTACACCATTCTCAGTGCCCAGCACATGACAACCACTCAAAAAACATTTGTAAACAAATGAGTAAATGGGGAAAAGGCTCCTACGCTGGAAAGACAAAAACAGCAGATTTCCAGTTGATCACTACTTTTATGACTATTATGACAAATCTTTAGATTTGAGGCTCCTGGCAACAAAAGTAAAAAAGCAAATACACAATAGTCCCAGTGATTCGGGAAGCTGAGGCGAGAGGATCACTTGGAGTCCAGGAGTTCAAGACCAGCCTGGGCAACATAGTGAGACCACCCCCCATCTCTAAAAAAATAAAATATCTTTTTTTAAAAAAGCAAATACCCCATTATTTTAATTGATTTTTTAAAGGAAGCATACAAGACTTTTAAATGAGAAAAATTCTTTTTTTCTGGCACTAAATGCTTAAAGCAATTTAGAATATGAACTATTCATTTAACAATTACTCATAGGTCCTTAAAGAAAGCACTGAATTGCAAAACAGACATACGATTCCTTTAACAAACAACATGGACCTGTACTTCACAGTTGGCTTCTCATATCAACTTTGTAAAAGCCAAAGGCAAGCATCAAAAATTAAAGTAAGTGGGCTTCAGGGATTGTAGAATAATAGGGTCCAGCCACGTAGCTTTCTAGAAACCTAATAGTAAGGACTGAACTTTGACTTCCTTGGGGGATGGATGCCTCACGGGTCCTGTAGGAAGCGGTGAGGCAGAGTAGAAAGACACAGGCTGCAGGACCAGAGAGACTCACATTCTTGCCTTCCCACTCCAAGGGATTAGCTCTGGGGAACTGCTGAAGGATTTTAAGTAGGAGAATGATACACTTGGATGTGCGGTTCAGAAAATTACTCTGGCAGCTGTATAGACAATGGATCAGGGTGATTTCCTATAGAAACAATATTACAAGCAAACAAACTTCTTCTTTCTACAATTTATCTTGATAAACATGATTCACTTCTGGGAAACTTGTAGCAAAATTATGTTACAATAAGTTCCCTTCTCCTCCCTCCTCCTCCAAAAAAAAAAATAAATAAATAAAATTGATCAACCTTCCTCAATCTAAGTCCATAATGGAGCATCTAAAAGCTGGTTCTTCAAAATGGCATAAGGTCAGTACTTCCAAAAAGTTTCTCACCTAATGACGGGGTAAATCATGGCTTGTGCCACTCCAGATCCCATCCTTCTTTTTTTTTTTTTTTTTAAATAGAGACAGGGGTCTCACTATGTTGCCCAGGCTGGTCTTGAACTCCTGAGCTCAAGAGATCCTCCTGCCTCAGCCTCCTAAAGTGCTAGGATTACAGGCATAAGCCACCATACCCAGCCCCTCACTGTCTTCTATAACCAAAAAGGATTGTCTAACTTGGTTGAAATCTTCCTGGTCTCCAGCCTCCAGTTCTGCCACACTGTAATCCAGTTACCAAATTGCAATCAAAATGGAAATCTGATCATCTCTCCCCTTCTTCCCTGGCTCCCCAAAATCTTCATCAAAGCCTTCCATATGTTAGCCCTTCCTGCATCATCTCTGTTCCTTAAACTGAACTTCATACTTTAAATCCCTCTCCCTCTTGTTGTCACTGCCTGGCCAGCTCATTCGGGTCTTAAGGCTCAACACAGTCATCACCATGGAGCATCCCTCTAGCCCTGCATTGGGCCAACACCAGTCTATAATCACACAGTACCACGGGCACATCTCTTACCACACCGTATTGTTCGAGTCTGCATGTTCTCTTTGTCTTATTTATCTTCCTGCCTCTAGTAGCAGCGTAAAGCCTGACACATCAGGAGCATTTGATGTTTACTGAACTAACTCCAGAATGAAACTCTCTTCGACTTGCCCTCAACTCCCTACCTTCAATTTCCTGACCTACAACAATGTCCTCAATGTGTTCTTTTAATAATGAATCCCTGATGCTGAATAGGATCACGTGCTTTGCACAAGTTCATCATTAAACAACTCATATCAGAGACTAACGATAATGAGCTGATGCCCAGACTGGGAACTGAAACTTTGCAAATATCTTCTCATATGCTGAATCCCCTGAACAGCTCTGGGGGACAGATATCCCTGTTACCTTTTCATTGTTTTCTTCAACCCTATCTTTCAAAACATACATACAACAAGAGCTGAGATACTTTGAGTATCTTTGAAAAATTCTGTCTGAAGCAAGAAGAAATCCGCATTTAGGTATGACTGAAGAGGTAATCAGAATTCTTGTTTGACTTCTCCAAAAGATTCCTGATGCATTCGATTGAAGTCTGTGCTTTCTCTCAGCCATATCTTGGTCTGAATACCAGCAATGTCACTTACTAGACAGACTTTGCTCATGTGCTTTTACAAGATAATACAAACTTCTGAATGTGCCATGTCCTGTTCATTTAGGCTAAGGATCAATGAACTCAAATGTATAAGGAGGCCAAAGTAGCTTTGTCAAAGAGCAAAGCCGGCTCTGTGGAAAAAACAACAGCCTTGAGAACAATGACAAATTAGTCAACATGGGCATCACGGCCAATGAGAAACACTAGGGTGCTTTTGGGGTAGCAGAAAACTGAAAAGAGCTTGCCACTGCTAAAAGAAAGAGGCTGGTCACAACCCAGCTCTTCCGATTCCTGCTAAGCTCAAATATAGACCTAGTGTTCCCAGGTCTTTTTTTTTTTTTTTCTTTTTAAAGGGGGAGGATGGATTCTAGATTTATGGCTGATATCTCCCAGTTTATAAATATTGGGAACCAACATCAATTTTTTAAATACTGTATATTTAAAGCACAGTATAGCAGGATGCAAGCCACCAGCTTGTGACATCTGGCTTTAGGCCTAAGTTGCTCATTATCATTTTAAATGGCCCACTGATTCTTATAAACTTTTGTCTTCTCCAACATGACAGAAAGATCTTTTGTGACTGGAAATACATATGACCCTCCTAAGACTGGCACCCATTGTAGAACCCAAGATTTGATGTCCCGGACTCAAGAACAGCTGGATTAAAGCATCCATGTTAACTAACATGAAGTTTTGTGTAGCTCATCAATCCAGGAGATTTTTCCCCTCTCATTGCATTTCTTTAATTTTTAGTTATTATGAGTACATAATAGTTATATATATTCCTCATATCTCAATTTAATTACCACAATCACTGTTTTTACAAGGTCCCAGGCAAGAAGAGGTGAGGCAAACGGAGGCTCTGAGGAAAGTGGCCCCAAAGCCTACATGATGGAAGATAACTCTGGAAGAGAAAGAGATGACGTTCCCAAGTTTGTATAGTGAAACTTGAGAGAGGGTAACAAAGATGTAACATCTGAACCAGAGAAATATAACTTCTGTAGAAAAGAAACAAGGCCGTGCGGCTCTATAAGGAACAGTAAATAAATCAAGATGCACACAAGAAGTAAAAAAATATATCCAAGTAGAAAGGAAGCTTTTAACGAAACGTCCACAGAGCTCATGGGCTGTAGTGACTTTAATGCAAGATTTAAGGCACTATCTAGAAAACTCCTACCCAGTCTTGAAGGACCAAGCCCTGCGTTGAGCATGTACAGACTCTTTCTGTTCCATGCAGTACTTGCTAACAAAACTATA
This sequence comes from Trachypithecus francoisi, assembly GCF_009764315.1. Taxonomy (NCBI): domain Eukaryota; kingdom Metazoa; phylum Chordata; class Mammalia; order Primates; family Cercopithecidae; genus Trachypithecus; species Trachypithecus francoisi. The sequence continues at coordinate 25,720,666 of NW_022681455.1, read as the reverse complement.
TTTAAATACCGTGCCATGAGTCAGTCTCTTTTGAAGTACCTCATTAGTCCTTGATATCCCTTTGCTGTATCTCGGGCTTGTCTTGCCACTGCTCTGTGAGCCCCCACAACTCCTCCTCCACACATACTCTTCTCCCAAGAGCTTGGCACAGAATAAATATCCATTTTAGATCTGGATTTAAACAGTTTTCTTTACTAGTTTATTTCCTTATCTACTAATGAGGGAAATGCCACCTATGTCAGAGTGGGAATTAAATGAAATAATAAACCTAAAGACCCCAGCTCAATGGGGTCTTTAAATAATGCCAGATATTCATTCCTCTCTCCATACCTGTATCCTACCACCAAGTCCCAATGTTCTATAGCTTATGACCCAAAACGTAAAAAGGAGAACATTCTAAAATGTTGACCATATTAACAGAAGCTTGAAGAGATATGCAAGTTATAAATCTCTTTTTGTTCTTCCTCACCAATATAAATTTGCTAAGTGACAGATTAAAAGACAGTCAATGCCAAGAAGTTGGATTCAATAATATGACATGAGGCACAAAGTAGCCCATATCAATAGCCAGGAATGATTTTATTGCAGATTGTTATGCTAGTTGCCAGGAATTTTTTTTTAATCTTGAATGTTGCTTTAAATATAGTAATAAGAGAAAACATGACCGGCTGTTGAAGCCCATATGCTGCTCCTTTTCAGGACTACAGAATGCTCATTCAGAGTTTGTGCACAGCAAGTAGTAGCCGGAGGGGAGCCAGTGAAATCAAAGAAGATTCGCTGTTTGGAAAACTAGTAAATAGAAAATTGGGGCTGTGTTTCTCTGGTTTCTTCTAATCTAAAACCTGTGATGTAAATCAAGTTGATTCTTGACTTTTTATTTCCATTTCACTGACAGTCCAAATAGAATGCCTAGTGATCTCTATGCTGCAAACCTGCACTTCATCATATGAATTAAGCACAGTTGATCACCTGTTCCTGAAATATTTCCCCCACGAAACCACATTTTCCTGGTTTTCTTCTCTTCTCTCCCTGGCCGTTCTTTCTGTTCTTTTGCTGGCTCTTGCTCCTGTGAATGTCAAGAGTTCCTTCCAGCTTGGTCCTTTGCCCACTCTTGCACTCTCTCTCCTCGCTATCTCTCTCCTTTGGTGATATCACACCTATTTCAAATGCTTTAAATACTCCCTGTACACTGGCAAGTCCCGAATTCCTTTCTGGAAACTCTATCTTTCCTCTGAGCTGTATTTGAAACTACATCTTCCCTCTGGGCTGTATGCTCATTTTGCCATCAACAGGCCAACATCTTCACTTGGAAATTTCATGAACACTCCAAACGCAATGTGTTCAAAAGTTATGTCCTTTTGCTACCCCTGCCCCCGCAGTCTCCCTCATTACAATAAACAAGGTCTTTATCAGGTTGCAGTGAGCCAAGATCGTGCCACTGCACTCCAGTCTGGGTGACAGAATGGGACCCCGTCTCGAAAACTTAATAATAATAATCATAAGGTCCTTATCTACCCAGGTGCTCAAACTAATCACTGATTTCTCCTTTTTCCTCAGCTCCCATATACAAGTCCTATCATTCCAACCTTCAAAACATATCCAGAATCCATCTATCGCTTACTGTCTCCTCCAGCAATCCCTAGACCAGTGGTTCTCAAACTTTTCTGTTTATCAGATCATCCAAAGGACTTGTTGAAGCAGATTGCTGAGTCCCACCTCCAGTTTCTAAATCAGCAAGTCCATAATAAGACTTGAAGTTTGCATTTCTCACAGGTTTCCAGGTCATTCTGATAGGGCTGATCCTGAGACCACACATTGAGAAGCACTGCCCTAGACCAAGCCTGACCTCTCACCCCCACTACTGATAACAGTGTAATTCTCTACTTAGAAGCCTCAGTGATCATTTTAAACATACCAGATTACGTTATTTCCCCCATTAAAATCAAAGCCAAGCTCCTTACTGACCAGCATATGTAATCCAGCATGACTTCTTGGATATCCCCTGATGCTCTTGCCTCACTGTTCTTTAGCTCTCCACTAAAACCACACACTCCCTCAGGGCCTTTGCACAATCCATTGAATCTGCCTGGAAACCCCTTTCCCACACTTTTCGAATGGCTGGCACTCTTTTCCTTCAGGCCTCATCTTAAATGTTATTTTCTCAAAAATGTCTCATCTAGGCTGGGCGCAGTGGCTCACGCCTATAATCCCAGCACTTTGGGAGGCCAAGGTGGGCGGATCACGAGGTCAGGCAATCGACACCATCCTGGCCAACACAGTGAAACTCCGTCTCTACTAAAATATAAAAAATTAACCAGGCACGCTGGTGCGCACCTGTAGTCCCAACCGCTCGGGAAGCCGAAGCAGGGGAATTGCTTGAACCCAGGAGGCGGGGATTGCAGTGAGCCAAGATCATGCCACTGCACTCCAGCCTGGCAACAGAGCAAGACTCCATCTCAAAAAAAAAAAAAGTATCATCTGACTATCCTACACAGCTCCCCACCCCACTCCAAATTCCCTATCACTACACTCTTTTCAATAAGTTTTAGCCCTTACCATAATTAGTATGGATGTGTATGCATATGTTTGTCTCTTGCTGCCTAGCAAGACTAATCAAGCCATATCTGTTATATTTGCTGTATCCTCAGCACACTGTCTGCTACACACTACATGCTGAATCACTTTTGGTTGTATAAATGGACAAATTAATGAATAAATAATGAACCTTTCAGTAAAGGCAAAAACTTTTAAATTCTAGCTAACATGATTTTTTAAACTTCTAAGATTCTTTGAATAATTCCCTTTAAGCCAAGCAAATTATGTTCCAAACAAGTCAAAACAATACCATATGAGAGCTATGGAGGAAAAAATGCTACTGAACACAAATCATTTCCACGAAAACAGACCCACAGCAAAACTCTAAAATCTGTAAGCAAATTGTCTTTTCCAGTATTTTTTAAAGATAGTTAAATATCAGCCTTCACACCAGATGACACTTTTACAAATATTCCCAGATTAAGCAGCTCATGGTATGTGACAATATGTCAACACCCTTTCATAGAATATATACTCCTGCCTCACATAATGGCAAGTATTCAAGTTTCAATGAATTCTCTACCACATGAATATAGAAAGCTCATCTCAGGGCACAGGTCAACAAATGAGGAAAGGGCCTTTTATCTACCATCCATCAACAGCTGAGGTCTAAGCAAGAATCCTTTAGTTTCCAAAAGTAAGTTTTATGCAGAACTTTCTATTTTCCCACTAATATTCATCACACTAGAACTAATGCTGCATAGGAAAGCAAGCTGCAAAGCAAATGAAGGGGAGACCACTGAGAAAGCTCAGGACCTAAGAGGTCCTGCATGGCCTAGCCCCTGGTCACCCTCAGCCCCACCTCCCTACCCTAGCTCTTCCACTTCTGCCCAGTGGTCCTCTTAGGGCTCACTTCCTTGACCCAGCCAAGCACACTTCCACATTAGGGTCTACATTCACACCTGTGCCCTCACCTGGAATGTCTTCTCCATTACTTCAGCCTCTACTAAACACCCGCCCTTCCCTGACACATTATCTACAACAGCACCCACCATCCTACTCCATCTCCTATCCTCCCTGCTCTCATGACTACCAGATACTTTATCAGATATTTCTTTTCCATCTCCCCAAAGCTTAGGGATTTGCTTTGCTTGTTGCCTTACTCCCAACTCGAAGAAAGTGCTTAGTTCACAGTAAGCACTCAAATATTTGTTAAATAAATGAAGGACAAGCTACATTCAGCCCAGTATGAGAGGAAAAACCATGAAACTGAACAACATTCTTAGGATTGCTGTGCCAGGCTTAAGCACTCTGCAAAAATTTGCTGCTATTTCCTGACATCAGGAATTTGCTTCTCTTTTTCTTCTGATGAGGGTGTTTAATATCTAAGAGAGCTTTGCTCCTAATCCCTCTATGAATGGGCATTCATGTTTAAGGCAAAAAAAAAAAAAGTGTTGAATCTTGAGATGTCACATTCTTCAACATAATTACTGCTTTGCACTGGGAACTCTGACACCATTCAGGGCCTCCCCAGCTCTGTAAGTGAAGTGACTGCAGCAAAGTGTCCCCCAGGGACATGCCCAAGTCTCCTCTCTACGACTAGCATGGGATTTGCTACCCTCTGTGGCAGCTGCAGACAGGAGGGGGTGTTCCTACAGGTCTGTTCCTTTGTGGGGCATTAAACAGGGTTAACTCCCACAATTCATGATTACCTGGAGTATTATCTGAGCCATGGGCTCCCAGATGGAGGATCTAGACTTGGGATGCCAGCCAGAATAGGGTTGTCCTCTATCTCTTTTCTCTGTGCCTTTTTGCGTTCTGCCATAATAGTCAATTACCACAACTGATCACTGCTCTTCCATCCTTATTTTATGAGCTAGAAAATCAAAATACCCTGCTGGGTGCGGTGGCTCACGCCTGTAATCTCAGCACTTTGGGAGGTCAAGGCAGGTGGATCACGAGGTCAGGAGATCGAGACTAAAATGAAACCCCGTCTCTACTAAAAATACAAAAAAAAAAAAAAATAGCAGGGCGCTGGCGGCGGGCACCTGTAGTAACAGCTACTCAGGAGGCTGAGACAGGAGAATGGCGTGAACCCAGGAGGCAGAGCTTGCAGTGAGCTGAGATCACGCCACTGTACTCCAGCCTGGGTGGCAGAGCGAGACTCTGTCTCAAAAAGAAAAAAAAAAGAAAGAAAAAGAAAAAAGAAAGTACGCTAAATCCTAAATTCTCTTTAATCTCTTATAATTTGATCATTTACATGTGAAAACTATAGTTGAAAGGGAAAAAAATGAAACAAACAAATGAGCAAACTGTGCCTTGCACAGCAGAGAGTGTGAAGATGATGAATGGAACAGTCCCACTTACAAAGGTTTACACTCCAGTGACTATCCATAAAATCAGCTATCATGTTACTTTACTGGATAAAGTAACCAGGAACCATAGAAACCATACATCTATGATTTTCAGAAATGTTTGCAACCATTTATAAATTCTTTAAGGACAGTTTCAACTAAGACAAATAACTAAGGTTTTTATGCTGGAGTGCAGTGGTGTGATCATAGCTTATGGCAGCCTCAACCTCCTGGGCTCAAGCAATCCTCCCACCTCAGCCTCCCAAGTAGCTAGGACTATAGGCATGTGCCACCACACCCTGCTAATTCTGGGGAGGTTTTTTGCTTGGTTTTTTTTTTGTTTGTTTTTGTAGAGACAGGGTCTTGCTCTGTTGCCCAGGTTGGTCTCGAATTCCTGGTTTCAAGCCATCCTCCTACCTTGGCCTCCTGAAGTGCTCGGATTACAGGCGTGAACCACTGTACCAGGCCTTTAGTTCACATTGTTTCATTTGTTCCTTCTCTTTCTCACTGAGAATATTCTTTTCTACCAGTACTTTTCCAGACAGTGAACCAGGTCAGGCACACAAGATAAAAGTCACTAAAAAGTAAAAACCCCACCTATCAAGCAGATGTTTGTGTCTGTGCATCTGTTAGAATTCCAGAACTACCTAGACAGCAGGCTACTGAGAATGAAGCCTTCCAAATGAATCTGGAATTACTTGGGATATCTGCAAAACAACCGAGTGGGGAGGAAAGGGCGCACCTGAAAAAAAATGAATTAATCCAGCCATCACAATTCCAGCCCTCCTCTGAGTCTTCCCCTGATACACATGGACCATAAATCATCATGCTGCCTTTGAAGCTAAATGGAGCAACCCAAACACAAGGAGATCATGCCTTGGACTGTGTGGAATGCCACTCTGTTAAAAGATGAGATCCTGGCTTCACACTTGAATCAGTCCTATGAAAACTGTGTGAATATTGAGAAGGAAGGGCAAAGAAATATAAAAGTGGAGCTTACAGGGTAACAGTAAGCTACCTGCACATAACTGAAACTCTACTCTTTAGAGAGCTTCAGTCCAAGGCTATGAACCCAGTAACTCCTTTGATCCAATTCTGGTTGGGCTGAAGAATGTACCACTGCAGTGTAGCATTTTTCAGGTGGTCATAATGTGGAGACAGTTAGTAAAGGGAAGGTTACAAGCTCAGGAAAATGCTTCATTCATTGACAGCCATGCATATTTATGTTACCTAAACAGTGTGTGTATTTGTGTGTGTGTATGTATGTGCATGTGTGTGTTTGTATGTGTGTGATCCAGAGCACTTTAATAATCACTCTATTTATTCCTTTGTATAAAAGCACTGGAAGCCAGGCATAGTGGCTCAGGCCTGTAATCCCAGCACTTTGGGAGGCTGAGGCAGGTGGATCACTTGAGGTCAGGAGTTTGAGACTAGCCTGGCTAACATGGTGAAACCCTGTCTCAACTAAAAATACAAAAATTAGCTGGGTACGGTGGAGAGCACCTGTAATCCCAGCTAATCAGAAGGCTGAGACACAAGAATCATTTGAACCCAGGAGGCAGAGGTTGCAGTGAACCAAGATCGTGCCACTGCACTCCTGCCTGGGTGACAGAGCGAGACTCTGTCTCAAAAAAAAAAAAAAAAACGCACTAGATTTCTTTAAAGTTAACTGAAAGAGAGCCAGGCATGGTGGCATGGTGGTATGAGCTATATCACAGCTACTTGGGAGGCTGAGGCAGAAGGATCACTTGAGTCCAGGAGTTCTAATGCAGCCTAGGCAACACAGCGTGACCCAGTGAGGCCAAGACAGGCGGATCATGAGGTCAGGAGATCGAGACCATCCTGGCTAACATGGTGAAATCCCATCTCTACTAAAAACAAATAAATAAATAAACAAATAAATAGGGCCAGGCATGGTGGCTCATGCCTGTAATCCCAGCACTTTGGGAGGCCTACGCGGGTGGATCATGAGATCAGGAGATCGAGACCATCCTGGCTTAACACGGTGAAACCCCGTGTCTACTAAAAATGCAAAAAATTAGCCGGGCATGGTGGTGAGCACCTGTAGTCCCAGCTACTTGGGAGGCTGAGGTAGGAGAATGGCATGAACCTGGGAGGCAGAAGTTGCAGTGAGCCGAGATTGAGCCACTGTACTCCAGCCTGGGTGACAGAGCAAGACTTCAGCTAAAAATAATAATAATAATTAAATTAAATTAATAAATAAGCGAAATACATAAATAAATATAATTAAAAGAATGAAAGGTTTAAAACAGTACTGAATATTCAAATTTCCTGCATTTTGTTGATTCAGTTATCATTTTTAGATGGTATTTTTGTTATTTTATTTGGAAAATTACCTTAACCTTTCTCTCTTTTTTTTTTTTTTTTGAGACAGAGTCTTGCTCTGTCGCCCAGGCTGGAGTGCAGTGGCCGGATCTCAGCTCACTGCAAGCTCCACCTCCCGGGTTTACACCATTCTCCTGCCTCAGCCTCCCGAGTAGCTGGGACTACAGGCACCTGCCACCTCGCCCGGCTAGTTTTTTGTATTTTTTAGTAGAGACGGGGTTTCACCATGTTAGCCAGTATGGTCTCGATCTCCTGACCTCGTGATCCGCCCATCTCGGCCTCCCAAAGTGCTGGGATTACAGGCTTGAGCCACCGCGCCTGACTGGAAAATTACCTTAACCTTTCTATTTGTGTAAAGTATCAGAGGCCATAACATCCCTGAGCTTTATAATAACAGTATGCATTCCCCATTAATGCATTAATTCAGATGCCACCTTCCCCCAAAACCTTCCTTGTCTCCTCAAGGCTGAATCAGACCCTCCTCTAGGCTTTGGAAGCATCCTGTGTGGCCTCTAGCAGCGCTCACCAGAACACCCAGCTTACCTGTCTGTCCCTACAAGTCTGATAACAAGTTAAATACAAAGACTCTATTCTTGTTTTGCCACAGAACCTCCTAAATTCCTCCAACCCCATGGGTGGGTGCTCAATAAAGACTGAAAAATATTAAAGGATCACATTTTGCTAGCCAAATATCATATACTATGCTACAAGGTGCTGTAAATCTCCCCTCAAGGGGTACTTTCGGAAAGACAGGTACTCAGCTATTCAGGCAGAGGCCAGACAACCGATGTGTGGAGAATTCTGAATGTGTGGGGTGGGGGCTGGGGGAGGCAGATGAGTAGTTCAGAACGGTCTAGATAAAGCTTGTCCAATTCATGGCCCATGGGCCACATGCAGTCCAGGATGGCTTTAAATGCAGCCCAACACAAATTCATGAACTTTCTTAAAATATTATGAGATTTTTTGGCAATTTTTTAAGGTCATTCGCTATCATTAGTGTTAGTGTATTTTATGTGCAGCCCAAGATAATTCTTCTTCTTACAGCGTGGCCCAGGGAAGCCAAAAGATTGGACACCCCTGGTCTAGATCTTTAAGGTCCTTCTCATTCCTGGGATCCTTTGAGAAAGCCAAAGTCCACCCCTCCCACCTGCACTCCAGAGCAACGGGGAAGCAGCTTTCAACAAAATCACCACTTCCACCAAGAATGCTAAGGAATGTTATCTCAAGCATCTGACCAGCCTGCAGGAAGAGGTCACTGCTTTGTTTCCTTTTCATACCTCACCAAGCCCAACTCAAACCACCCCATTTGTTAGGGGTAGGGGGCATAAAATGAGTTGTTATATGTGAAAGGCTCAGAAACAGCTCCTGGCAAATGATAAGCACTCAATAGCCTTAGCTATTAAACATGTGTTTTCCATTTAGTCCAAATAAAGGTAAAACAAGACATTTTGGTGACGACCATTTTCCTTATTTCTGAAGTCTCCGTTACATTATTCAGCCAATCATGCAAATGAACAAACCCGGGAAATCACAATCCTCAAACAAGCAAACAAACAATACCCTCCTATGCAAGTCTAGGTCTTTGCTTTGATGGATGCGGTCAAAGAACCAGGTATTGCTTTCTCTAACCCCACTAGAAATCACCCAATGTTCCCACTACTCCTCCAAAACCTGTCTCTAATGTAGACAGAGGGGTTGGCAGGAGGAAGAAGACAGAGAATTACCTACCTTGCTGGAGTGTTTTTTCTCTTCCGAAAAATGTCATAAACTACCACAATTAACACTATACTCCAGAACATTTTGAGTCTTTAAGCAAGATTGACCATGTTCATCGACTAGTTCTCATTGACTAATCTTCATTGACTAATGTCCAAACACAACATGTGCAAGTAAGTTTTCTTAATAGGCAGGGTAAACAGTACTTAACTAATCCACTTTCAGGGAGTGATAATAATATATTTCTTTAAAGAGGTGAAAATAGGCTGACACAGGAGAATCACTTGAACCCCGGAGGCAGAGACTGCAGTAAGCTGAGATCTCGCCACTGCACTCCAGCCTGGGTGACAGAGTGAGACTCTCTTTAAAAAAAAAAAAAAAAAAAAAAAAGGTGAAAATATGTAGAGATTCAGTATTTCTCAAATCACAACAATGTTATCTCATTCAAGAAGTTATTCTGCAGAGGTTCCTAGCTTCTAGGAGTCATCTACTCCTTTGAAAATGTAATAAAAGCTATGGGCCCCAGAAAAAATGTATATTAAATGCGTATGTACCTTTCATGAGATTAGATTAGTACAGTTAGACCAAAAAACCTAGGCTAACTCTCTGTGTGCACTGCCCTCCCCTACTGAAAAGACTACCATTCTCCCTTCATTAGCTACTGCCAGATTTATAGGTGCCTTCCTGTTAAGGAAATCAAGCCCTTTGAAACCAGCACAACTTTTAATATCAAAGGGCATGGCTTAGAAGAATGCATGCTACAATACACATCAAAACCTTCCCTAAATTATTTTCCTAAAATTATTAAATATTAATATTAAATAATATTACACTAAGTCTCAATCATAAAAAGATATTGTATTACTTGCAAACATTCATAGAAAGTCAGAACAAGAAGTCAGCCACATGATGCCCAGTACAGCCTGCAGAGCAAAGGATTTCTCTGAATAAATCAGATTAATTCACAATTCATCTAATTAATTTATTCAACCTGTAAGCTAAGGAAGGCTTCTGTAGGCTCAAGTAGGACCCTTTAAGAACAGTCTATCCTCGCAGTAATTTTAAACACAGCAGCTCCTTCTCATTTGATTTGCCCTCCTCTACCCACATTAAATTGCCTCCTAATGCGTGAGTAAACAGCTAATAAGAGCTCATGGAAGTCAATGAGCCCAGCCTCAGAAAAGCACAATTTTCAAATTTTGGTTGTCACTGAGTAAGGCTGCACTAAGTACAGGGTCCCATTTCAGGTCTAAAGAAAAAGAGCATTTCATCCTTCTCTGATTGCACCTGTCCCCGCTGTTGAGAACCTCATAAACCAGGGCAAACAATGGCTTTGAGGAGATGGGGCTGGGCTGACATCCAGACCCCCCAGGACAGCCATCTGTTCCTGACTTGCCTTCCTAACGCAACTCCCAGGAGCATCTCCCTGGCAAACGGAACGCAGCTCCCACGTGGGGTCTCCTGGGTGGCTGATGGGTCTGGAGTTGTATTAGAAAATGGGATTCCCAAAAAATGAAAGAGATCTTGCTAAGGAAGTTCAGCCCACCTCTCCTCTAGTGGTAGAGAACTTGAGGTATGAGGCAGAGAAAAGGCAACAAGCATAGGTTAGTTGCCTTCTGCAGCCACTTCTCATTTCCCAGAGTAGGACTGATGACAAAGAGCTCAGAAAGATCAAAACAACAAAGGTCCAAGGCTTAGTTTATCAAGCTCCCCAGATACAAGAAAAAAATATCAAAAACTGGAGAGGATTGTTCTCAAAGCAACATCAAGGCCTGATAACCAGGGTCACATATATTCATCCCTGTTCCTTACTCTCTGCACCTTACCCGTTGCCCAAATCAGTCCATTTTGTCCCTAGTCTTTCTCTTCCCGACCCTCTCCTTTCCAATTTCAGCATGGATGCTGTAGTCTGAGACCACCAAGGCAGATGCCAAACGGATGCCCTCCTGCTCCCCTTCCAACCCACTGTGCACACAGCTGTCAAGGCAATCCTCCCAAGCAGACCTCACTCTTGCCCAAAACTTCCTCAGCCCCTCAGCTCTGAACTGAGAACAAAATTAGAGACTGCTTGGTCTGGCACATTGCAAGCCCAACAGTCCTGCATATGGTTGATGCTCACACAAGGTTGAGTTCACAAAACAGAAACAAATCGAATACGCTTTATGGTTTCTACACAAGGCTAGTATTTACTCCCTCACTACTTCCAAAAGGAATTTGAGATGACTTAAAATAAAATGCAGATTCTAAAAAACACAAGAATTAGACAAGAAGGAAAAGGAAAGTGAATTAGAAGCCCTAAATAGGCCAAGTGCAGTGGTTCATGTCTGTAACCCCAGCACTTTGATAGGCTAATGCGGAAGGGTGACTTGAGGTCAGGAGTTCTAGATCAACCTGGGTGACACAGCAAGACCACTTCTCTACAAAAAAGAATTTTTTGTAATTAGCCCAGTGTGGTGGTGAGTGCCTGTAGTCCTAGCTAGTCAGGAGAATGAGGTAGGGGTTGATCCCAGGAGTTGGAGGCTGCAGAGAGCTGTGATGGCACCACTGTATTCTAGCCTAGGTGACGATGAGATCCCCCATCTCTATTTTTAAAAAAAAAGCCCTGAGTAAAGGAAAGCTTCCAATATATAGTTTAAAAAAAAAAAAAAAGCTTAGGAATTTCCTGGAAGATGAAAAGAATATGGAAATAATATTATGTTATGGCTCTCGCTAAATAAAAGCATTCAGGGTAGGGTGCAGTGGGGCTCATGCCTGTAATGCCAACACTTTGGGACTTTGGGAGGTCAAGGCAGAAGGATTGCTTGAGCCCAGGAGTTCAAGACTGGGCAACATAGGAAGACCTCATCTCTAAAAAATAAAAATAAAAATGTATTAGCTAAGCATGGTAATGCACACCTGTAGTCCCGGCTACTCAGGAGGTTGAGATGGGAGGACTGTTTGAGCGCAGAAAGTGAAGGCTGTAGTAAGCCATAGCACTTCAGCCTGGGCAACAGACTGAGACCCTGTCCCAAAAAAAGAAAGAAATCATTTAGGAAAAAATCTTCCTAACTCAACTTTGAGAGAAATTTCTCCCATGGAACTGAGCATTGGAGGATAAACAACATGCTCAGTACCCTCAGTGACAGCTTTTAGTTTCAAAATTATAGTAACAGTCCTCAAACCTTCCCTGTCTGCTCAACTTCCTAATTAAAAACTAAGGGCCTAATGCTAAATCTTACTTTAGAAAGACAGCTCTAGGACAGGAGTACCCCGTCTCCAGGTGCACTGCTTTCTAGTAACCTAACAGGACTCAAGAGTAGCAGGATAATGAGGATTTAACAACTGGCCCTCTGGCTAGTCTGCAGGCTGTGAATTATCTCCATTGAATGTTCATAGTAAGTTACAGGCAGAACTTCTTGTTCTTCTCTTTCCTTCTTCTCACTAGTACACTAGGCTAGTCTTTATAAAAATAATAATAATAATAATTGCTAGGCATGGTGGTTCACATGTAATTCCAGCACTTTGGGAGGCTGAGGCGGGCAGACCACCTAAAGTCAGGAGTTCAAGACCAGCCTGGCCAACATGATGAAACCCCGTCTCTACTAAAAATACAAAAATTAGCCAGGTGCAGTGGCACGCGCCTGTAATTCCAGCTACTTGGTAGGCTAAGGCAAGAGAATTGCTTGAACCCAGGAGGTAGAGGTTGCGGTGAGTGGAGATTGCGCCACTGTACTCCAGCTTGGACGACAGAGTGAGACTCTGTCACCAAAAAAAAAAGGCCTCTGGAATATAAACAATCTCATCCAAAATCACTAAGACAATTCAAAACTGGGACCCTGACAGTCCCCGGGAAAAGCTGTCCATGAGGCTTGAGGACTGAAAAGGACAGTGATTCTCGACAAACGCAAAACACCTGAGTGCTGCGTCTGTGCCCACTCCTCACACCATGCAGTGCTTTGCCAGGCAGGCAGTGTTCCCTATAGAATTTTAACCTGTTTTACAGTAATCACTTCAATTTATTAAGGCTACTTTCAATTCTATTTTCCTGGTCATTAGAAGCATTTCTCAGTTTAACGTCAAGAAACATTTCTCAGTTTAATGTCATCTACAAACCCCATCAGCACCAACGTCATTACTAACAATGCCATTGAAGGTTTTCAGCTGTGACCAAGTCATAACATTTAGCTTAGGAAGAAAAGGACAGAAATAAGGTCGGTTTACAGTGTTTCTTAAGTGTAATGTGCAAATAATTATGCACCTGCAGATCTTGTTCAACCACAAGACCTGGTTCTGTAGGCCTGGGAAGGGCTGAGATTTTGCAATTATAACAAGCCCCAGGTAATAGCAATGAGCCACATGGGCCACAATTTGAGTAGCAAGGGACTAGAGTGTGCCTATTACTTTTTAATTTTGCTGTATCTGGTTATCTGTGAGCACAGTGAAAGGAAAACTAACAGCTGAGAATATTGATGAATCAAATCCTGCCAATTCTCAATTTGTGGGAAAGGGTTCCTTCATTTATATGACAACAGTGTGAAACTAAGAATGCATTTTGTCATAGAAAGAATAAGAGATGACCTGAGGTGGAATTAACTAATCTGCCTGAAGGGAAACACAAAAAACAATGGCAGGTGGGGGAAGAGACAAGAGGAAAAAAAGCAGGCAGTGGTATGGAGGATGCTGTGGAGAGTCAGTGCCCTGCTCAGGCCCCAGTCTGGCACCTGCCGCCACGGGTGGGCATTTGGGGAGCACTAAGGGTAGACCGCAGAGGGAGCAACCAAGCTGCTATGTTTGCAAAGGGGATGTTTATAACTGAGGAGTGCCTATCATCCTCACACAGTGAGCAATAAATGAGGAGAGAAGATGCCTACCAAAACAAAGGATCAAAGCGGAGGCTTAGAATTGGTATGTAAGAGAAAACCTCTCCACACCACAGGGTTCCTAGGATTAAACAGGATAGACTAGGATATTTTCCTTAATGCAATGGAAATGAGCACTGTCCTTATAATCTGAGACATATAGCCTCGCCCACACTCTGTCTCTCATGTTCTGCAACTTTGGGAGGGCGCCTAAAGACTCTGCCTTCACTTTCTTCATCTGTAAAAGGAAGATAATTAGGACCCGCCTCACACAGTTACTGTAAGGATTAAAACAGATAATACATACAGTATTGACATATAGGAAGCTTTTAATAAATGGGAGCTATTGTATTTTTCTCCACTGCTTTCTCACAAAGCAGTGGCAAAGGCTATCTCTGTAGTTCCATTCCTACTATAATACCCCCTAAGTCAGTGATACTTTTTCAGTGCCCTCTCAGAGTTTGCTGCTATTTTTCTGACTCTGAAGCAAATTAGTATATACAGCAAAACCTTCAATATGCAGGCAAAATCTAACCATCATAAAAATAAAAATTATTTTGGGGCATCTATACACAGTACATCCATCTGTATCATATGGTCCTGCAATAAAGCCAAGTATATACTCGACTGTTGGTAAATATCTGAAAGATGGAGATGGTCTCATTAGGGAAACAGCTGGATATACCAGGAAACAACATGGACATGTGACAAACTGATAGGGAGGGCAAAAAGTAGCTTAACTATCATTTTGAATACATATGTGCATGTGTGAATGTATACATATATATGTGTACGTATATGTATATATGCATATGTATGTAGTGTGTGTGTGTGTGTGTGTGTGTGTGTACATACATAATTTTTTTTTTTTTTGAGACAGAATCTTGCTCTGTCTCCCAGGCTGGAGTGCAGTGGTATGATCTCAGCTCACCTCTGCCTCCCAGGTTCAAGCAATTCTTCTGCCTCAGCCTCCCACGTAGCTGGGACTATAGGCGCACACCACCACACCCAGCTAATTTATGTATTTTTAGTAGAGACAGGGTTTCACCATGTTGGCCAGGCTGGTCTTGAACTCCTGACCTCGTGATCCACCTGTCTCGGCCTCCCAAAGTACTGGGATTAGCCACTGCGCCCAGCCATATACATAATCTTTAAGTTGGCTTCAAATTCAGGCAGAAAGACTTGCCAAAGAGTTTAGAGTTCAGACTTCCTCTAGGATTTCTTATATCCTTTCACGTAGCACATTTATCTCCCTATATTCAAACGTCTTACCCACTTTAATCAGAAAAAGACTGACTACAAAGAAAACAGAATCAATAATTGAACATCTAATTGTAAACTCTCACTGGACTCACTAGTTTTCATCACCTCTTCCCCTCCAAGTCTCACGAGGGCATGCTTTAGCAAAACTGACTCTATGTTTCTACATCCTGTGGTTTCTCGTGCCCATACTGAGAAGTGAAAAAAAAATAGTTAAAAGGCAAGATGTCAGAGAGGGAACGGAACAGGCCAACCTCCAGATAAGTGAGCTCTAAAACACATGTATTTGGAAGTTTAAGGCATCCAATTTTTTTAAATACACTATTTCTAGTTTCTCCTAAATAACTACACATATGTGTGTGTGTGTGTGTGTGTGTGTATATATATATATAGAGAGAGAGAGAGAGAGAGAGAGAGAGAGAGAGAGAGAGAGAGAGAGCGCGCGAGCCTTCCCTGGGTAAAGATCTTTAAAATGCTGGCACTATCAATGTACACAAGAAGGTCTCTGTCCTCAACTATTTGCCTGACTGCTAACTAGTTAGCTGTGGCCCTGGCCCTGCCCCTCATCCTCATGCTGCCCAGAGTCCCTCCAAATAGGTTGTAGGCTCAGTGTCCTCATCCCCACATCTTTCTGCCCACTATATATCTGCAGCCTTATAGGACCAAATCTACAGTGGCACAAAAATATAAAATGATAAGGACAGCAACGTGAGCAGGGAAGGTGCACCAGGGAAACAGCCAGGCCTATGGGCAAGTCTGGCAGAGAAGACAACAGTTCCTGTCTACCCGAAGAAGAAACCCATTCTTCCAGGGCAGGTTGCAGGCACTGGCAAGAACAAAGTGAAAGGAGGAAGAAAGCCTCCTCTCCCTCTAGGCAAAACTTCAGGTCACCCAACTTGCAAATCTAAGTTTGGTTTTTTTTCTTAATCATTCCCACACTCGTGAAGATAACTGTGTTTACTATGTGGGGAAAATTTTTTATTTTCAAAATAAAATTGTGGGAGGTAAGCTCAGCTCATCCACAGTTTTTGCGGAGTTCTTACTGGCCAATTTGGGAGGAGAGTTTCTCTGAGTTCATCACATGCTGCTATCCACTAGAGGACAGAAGCATGACTAAATGTAAACCTTGATAAAAGCTTTCTGCAACTCAGAAAGGGAAACAAGGGTTTCTTCTCCTCTCCACTCATTCCCCTCCTCTGGCTTTTTTTTTTTTTTTTTTTAACTGAGTCATGCAAAGGAAATTTCAGGCACTGGCAGAACAGAGGTGGGGCATTACAGAGATCTGCCAGCTGTTTCCTTAAATAATGCAGATCTCCTTACAACATGTCAACATTTCAAACTGTTTTCACTAATTTCTCAGGGGAAGAAAAAAAAAGACGAAAGTAATTTGAAAGTGGGGGGGATGGAAAATTCCAAAAGCTACCCCAATAGTAATACTGAATGACTGAAGGAATAAAACAACATAAACTCTAAAAAGAAAGTTTCCCCATCAGAATATTCATCTTCCAACCAAGTAAGTGACCTCAATTAAAGAGACTTACACATTTGAGTTTAAAAAAACAAAGACAACAAAAAATGAGTTAGGAATTAAATGAAAAATCCAGTTACTATGGGTGTGGCCCTCAAGAAAATTTACTTTCTTACATCCATGGAGTTTTGCCTTTTTACAAGCTTATGTTTTGCAATCATCCTGGCTATTTTCCCAGAAGAAAAAAAAAAAAAAAATGGTGGAACAAGGGGAAGGATGCCTAAAATTTGGAAATCATCCTTGGTATCTTAACCAGGGAAAAGCTCACAAGTCTCTTGTCTTGGGGAATATACTCCTGTACTAAAGCAGTCAAATAAAATTTCAACAAGTTTATGACAAATAGGAAGCCCAGCCTTTGGTGAGGCCGCTGACAGGAGTTCTATGAACCTTGGGTGCTCTCAAGTTTATTTGAACACACTCAGATGGAAGGGGGTGAGAGGATGGGACAGAAAGGTTTTTAATACTTCACCTTGACGAGATGTCTTAATTTGAAAGTGTTTAATTTAGAATGTATATAATCGCCCATAACTAGATGTGAAGTTCCATGAGCACAGGACAGTATTTTACCCTTTTGTTGTCATTGTTGCCTCCCACAAGACCTAGCACATGACATATGTGATGGATGTCAAACTACTTTTATTGACTAAGAGAAAAATAATGTCCCAGCAGTTTGATAGGCGGCTAATGCCTCCTGAGACAAAATCAGCGGCTAGTAATAGAGAATGGGATGGGAGAACTGCGTCTTCAAAATCACCTTGGAGATAACTTTCAAACTATTTATCCCCTGCCCCTCTAAGATCATGACACATCCACAGGCGTTTGCCCACTTTTCCCTTCTCAACTAAGTGTGCCATTGTTTCTCATGGGTGTGTCTCATATCTACTGGGTGTGTACCTTTGCAGGTTGGGGGATGGATGGCTAACGATTTACAGCTTTTCACAAAAGAACCTTCAGGGTGAGAGGAGGGGCAGGATCTGATGGGTGGGGGTGGGAACTGGGGCTTAACAGCTTTTATAGATCTCCATCTAATGCTCTTTTTTTCAGTTCTATATCCTAGAGCCTTATTCAAGACCTAGGGCTTCCAAATCCTGAACTCTTCTGGAGTTTTATGGAGCTAACTGGCTCACGTACTGACATCCTCTTTGAGATCCTTAGAGTCCAGCTTCCTCTGCTTAGCCACATCAGTGACTCCTTCCAAAGACATGTTGATGGCAATTAACTGCTGTGATCTCCTCTCCTATTCTCCTACCTTTGAGGTGCCTGTGTCTTTTTTATTTCATTGCTTTCTCATTTTAGAGACATTCTGGAAAAACTAAAGATATTTATGCGTTCAACCTATCATGGTTTTTGTTGTTGTTGTTTTGTTTTGAGTCTTGCTGTCACCCAGGCTGGAGTGCAGTGGCGCGATCTTGGCTCACTGTAACCTCCGCCTCCTGGGTTCAAGCAATTCCCTGGCCTCAGCCTCTGGAGTAGCTGGTATTACAGGCACCCACCACCACACCCGGCTAATTTTTGTATTTTTAGTAGAAACGGAATTTCACCATGTTGGCCAGGCTGGTCTCAACCTCCTGACCTCAGGTGATCCACCCACCTTGGCCTCCCAGAGTGCTGGGATTACAGGCATGAATCACCACACCCAGCCTCAACTCACTGTGTTTTATAGAAGTCATTTTAATTGCTTGTACATCTTCCCTGCCAGATCCCAAAAGAACCAAAATCACACAAATCTTACGTACGCTCCCAGAACTTAGTGCAATCTAGGCCTATGGTAGATATTTTAATATTTGTTGAGTGAATCATTTTAAAAGTGTAAAAATCACAGAACTTTAAGCTTTCAAAGAATCTTCAGTTTTCTAGGTTCTCTCTCCTGTATCTCTCCAACCTTCTAGTGGAACCATATTTAAAGCTCCAGATTAATAAATAATCTCCTTTTTAAAAATCCCTAGAGCAGTGGCTTTCATATTTTTCTGATTGCAACCCAGAATACAGAATACATCTTACATCGCAATTTGCTATATGCTCTCATATAGCTAGTGAAAATAAATTTCATGCAACAATACTTATCCTTACCACATGGAATGTCCTCTAATAGCTACTATTCTATTTTAGTTCACCTCCTTAAAAATGCTGGCCATGGCTCACTAAATTGAATTCACAACCTACTAATGGGTGATACAGCTGCAGTCTGAAAAACTTTTCTATTCAACCTATCTTTCAAGCCACAGCTTGGATACGGTGGCCTCAGGGGCAGCCTTCCCTGACTCCCTAATTAAGTCTACATGTCCCTCCATTATGTTCCCATGGTATATGATTCTTCTACATTTTTCTGTGGTAGGCCTGGATCTGTGGGAGAGGCAAGACATCTAGGGGATCAGAGACTTGAGCACATATGCCCACACAGAAACTTGTATGCACGCTCATAAGAGCATTACTCACATAGCCAGAAGGTGGAAACAACCCACAGTCTATTAGTGAAGGAATAGATTTTAAAAAGACATGGCCAAGCGTGGTGGCTCACGCCTGTAATCCCAGCACTTTGGGAGGCAGATGTGGGTGGATCATGAGGTCAAGAGTTTGAGACCAGCCTGGCCAAGATGGTGAAACCCCATCTCTACTAAAAATACAAAAATTAGCCATGTGTAGTGGCACGCGCCTGTAATCCCAGCTACTCAGGAAGCTGAGACAGAATCGCTTGAACCCAGGAGGTGGAGGTTGTGGTGAGCCGAGATCGTGCCACTGCATTCTAGCCTGGGTGACATAGCAAGATTCTGTCTCAAAAAAAAAAAAAAAAAAAAGGTGGTATATTCATACAGTGGAATATCATTCAGCCATAAAAAAGAATGAAGTTCTAACCCATGCAACAACATGGACGAACCTTGAAAATATTATGCTACATGACATAAGTCAGACATGAAGGCCACATATAATATAATTCCATTTATATAAAATATCTAGACTAGGCTGGTCCGTAGAAACAGAAAGTAGACTAGCTGTTGCCAAGGGCTGAGAAGGATAGGTGGACTGAGGATAAGTGTTAAAGGGAAGAGGTTTCTTTTTGGGATTTAAAAAAAAAAAAGGCTCTAAAATTGATTCTGGTAATAGATGCACAACTCTGTGAATATACTAATAGCCACTGAGTTATACACTTTAAACAGGTGAAATTTATGGTATATGAATTACTTTTTTCTTTTTTTTTTTTTTTTTTTGAGATGGAGTCTCACTCTGTCGCCCAAGCTGGAGTGCAGTGGTATGATCTCAGCTCACTGCAACCTCCACCTCCCGGATTCAAGTAATTCTCAAGTGCTGGGATTACAGATGTGAGCCACCACGCCCGATCTGAATTACATCTTTAATAAAGTTGTTTTAAGAGAGAGGCTAGGTGCGATGGCTCAAGCTTGTCATCTCAGCACTTTAAGAGGCCTAGGTGGGAGGATCACTTGAGCCCAGGAGTTCATGACCAGCCTGGGCAACATAGTGAGACCCTGTCTCCATTTTTAAAATGAAAATAAAAGAAGAGAAAAATCTAGGGGAGACCTGGAAATTGGACTAAGTTGCAGGAGGCAGGTGCAGAATTTATCATACTCATCCCTGGCTTCTACCACAAGGCTCACAGGCACAGCAAAGGCTCCATAAGTATTTGTGGAATTAAAAATTGATTCTATAACAATGAGTGGATGGTCTTTCTCAGTCACGTTAAGCTTCCACCTTGGGGTACTCCCATGTTAACCATTCAAAGAAGGAAAAATGAGCTTCCTTTTTTATTAAGTGAACTTCCACCTTCATTTACAAGATATCCAATACTCCTGATGATTATAAACTGAAGGATTTTTTAAAGTTAGAAAAATATTATGTTTCCCTGTTTCACAGTTAAAAAAACGGCCAGTGCAGTGGTTCACCCCTGTAATCCCAGCACTTTGGGAGGCCGAGGCAGGTGGATCAGGAGGTCAGGGGTTTGAGACAAGCCTGGTCAACAAGGTGAAACCCCATCTCTATGAAAATTACAAAAAATTAGCCAGGTGTGGTGGCACGCATCTGTAGTTCCCTGTACTCAGGAGGCTGAGGCAGGAGAGTTACTTGAATCTGGGAGTCAGAGGTTGCAGTAAGCCGAGATCATGCCATTGCACTCCAGCCTGGGTGACAAGGGGAGACTCCATCTCAAAAAAAAAAAAAAATGGTTGTACAATAGTCTTTCTCATGGAATCTTACAGGAATTCTGTTAATAAGAGATTTCTCAGGCACAGTGACAAAGGAGTGCTGTTGGAAACTGTGTTGCTCAAAGTTTTATCATACTCCACAGCTGATTACAACCTCAAACTGATATTTTAAGCTTAATTCCTACACAGAAAGTTTCAGCTCAGCTATGGACAACAGCTAGCCACCAAAAGAGACAAGAAATAAGGGCTAAGAGAAACTAAAAACACAAAAGCAATGCACTGTTATGTTTGGTAATAAAAGTAGAACTTTATATCCATGTGAAATATGTAGCTGAATCTACACATAGTCATTTTTAGCCTATAACTGGATGGCTACCTTGTTTAAAGTCTTATCAGTGCCTGTTTGAATGCCAACATCCACAGCCACCTGCCATAACAACACTTGCTTGCTATAAATAAGTGGATAACATTCTCTCCCAAGAGGAAAAAATTATGGTTGTCTATTAAAAACAAAACCAACAACCAAAATAACCCATCTTTCACCCTCATTTATCAAATAACCCATTTATCAAAAAACAAAACCAACAACCCCAAATAACCCATCTTTCACTATCCCTCATTTATCAAAAAAGAGACTTACACTTCAGATGTAGATGCCTGCAGAGTGGTCCCCCAAAAAAGCAGTGTCTAAACAAAATAAAGACTAACACAGCACAGAACTACTCTAACAATAGCAATTCTCTTCCCACAATATTTCAGCTCCCAGTGGAAGCCTTTCCCCAATGTCTAAATACATCTCTGTTTACTTCCTACATCTAACATTTATTTTTAACAGCAGGAATACTTTTCATTCCAAAACCAAGATAAATTAACAAATAATATCAGATCTTAACTTTAGCAAAACAAAACCCGGAAATAATTCCAATGTGCTTCTTATAAACGGATCTCTTTTTTTAAAATAATACTTTAGAATATGTTGCACATCTAATTAATTTATCAACAAACATTTATTGCTGTACAAGGTAGAAAAAAGGTGGACAAAGATGGAGAAATGCAGATCAGGTCAAGGAACTTCTAGTAGAGTAGGAAACACACACAGGTATCCAAACAACAGACATTCAGGAAACACAAATAATGAGTTCCATGACATAATGTAAGTACATAAAGTGCTAACAAATAGAGTCTGTTCACTTTTCTAAAGTTCCAAAAGGTTGATAAATATTTGTAAACACTCTTACAAGCACAGGTATTACTGCCCAGTTTCAAAATGACCAGGGTGGCCGGGCACGGCAGCTCACACCTATAATCCCAGAACTTTGGGAGACCAAGGCGGGTGGATCACCTGAGGTCAGGAGTTCGAGACCAGCCTGGCCAACATGGTGAAATCCTGTCTCTACTAAAAACACAAAAAAATCAGTCAGGCGTGGTGGCAGGTGCCTGTAATCCCAGCTACTCCAGAGGCTGAGGCAGGAGAATCACTTGAACTGGGGAGGCAGAGGTTGCAGTGAGCCAAGATCATGCCATTGCGTTCCAGCCTGAAGCGACAAGAATGAGACTCCTTCTAAAAATAAATAAATAAATAAAATAAAAGCCAAGGCACTGCAGGAAACAGGTGGTTAAACACAGAACTGCCATATGATCCAGCAATTCCACTCCTAGGTATATACTCAAAAGAACTGAAAGAAGGAGCAGATACAGCAATGTTCAGCCATATAGCAATGTTCACAACATTATTCACAGTAGCCTAAAAGTAAAAACAATTCAAATGTCCATTGAAGTACAAATGACTTTTTTAAAAATTGGTATATGCATACAACAGAGTATTATTCAGCATTAAAAAGGAATGAACTTCTGACACATGCTACAACATAGAGGAACCTTGAAAACTATGCTAAATCAGCAATCCCCAACCTTGTTGGCACCAAGGACTGGTTTCCTGGAAGACAACTTTTCAACAAAAGCTGAGGGAGGAGGGATGGTTTCAGGATGAAAATGTTCCACCTTAGATCATCAAGTATCAATTAGATTCTCATACGGAGCATGCAGCCTACATCTCTTGCATGCACAGTTCACAACAGGGTTCTCGTACCAATGAGAATCTAATGCCACCACTGATCTGACAGGAGGTGGAACTCAGGCGGTAATGCTCACTTACCTGTGGCTCACCTCCTGTTGTGTAACCCGGGTTCCTAAAAGGCCATGGACCAGTACCTATCCACAGACCAGGGGTTGGGGACCCCTTTGCCAAATGACACAAGCCAGACACAAAAGGCCATGTATTATATAATTCATTTATATAAAACATGCTAAATAGGGATATTTTCTGTTTCCACGGAAACAGTAGATTAGTAATTGTCAGGGGCGATAGGGAGGTGGAATGAGGAGTCAGTGTTTGATACAGTTTCTGTTTGGGATGCAAAAGTTCTGGAAATGGATAGGTTGCATAACATTGAGAATATACTTAATGCCACTGAATATATATGTATTAACAGTGGTTAAAATGGTAAATTTTATGTTATATATACTTAATGGCAATTATTTTAAAATGAAAAAAAGGTAATAGCTGAGGCATATATTGGCTTGATGAACATGTCTTCAGCAGTAGAGACAGGCACAGGCCTCACTTTCTCCACCAGGCAGCCCTTAGGCCAGTAACCTATATGTCACCTACATATTTATAAAGGATGTCAGTTCTCGCCCAGTCCCCATAAGAAAAGTGTTGTATTGCTTTATTTGGTGCACCATTAGCTAGCAGGGACAACTTACAAAAAACTTCAGAAGAAGAAATTACCAATAGTTTCCGTGGGATGAAACTTACTAAAATTTAAGGGTCCAAAAGCCGCAGATGAGACAACAATTCTTAGAGCCGCAGACCATATTAGAGAAGGAAGAGTGTGAATTAACTTACTCATCAACTTGCTATTTGTTTTTTCTGCTCAGCAACATCCACGTCAGTTAGTGCAATGATAGTATGTACAGGAAAACTCTACAATTCACCTGAAAGACAAACTAAAAACCCATGGATTGTCTTAACTTTTGAAACCTAAAGAAAGGAGGACTCTGAAAGGAGAAAACTTTTCATGTATTATTAACTGAAATAGCCATGCCCTTTTCTTCTAAAATTCTAAAAGCTCTACTTCCCACTTACTGTCACTATATTCCTGGAAAAAGGCTTTTTCGGCCCCACACTATTAACTAAAATTGCAGAGAACGTTTTAAAGCATTAGCAGTAACCCTCAGGACTGCGGATTCTCAAGTTCCTGAAACTAGAATGGCTCTTTAAATGCCCGTGTATCTGTCCCCAAAGAGACAAGCAGACAAAGTCCAACGTCTTCTGCCACCAGGACAGCAGGGAGAGAATTCTTCTCCGAGTTATAATCAGAAATGCCAAAATCAAACCTTGCTAAACATGTCCAAAAAAGCTTCACACATCTCTCCTGAAACTAAAAAGTAACAAACCCAGCCAGCAGTCAAAGGGACAGACCTAATTGGATTTTAACCTCATCAGAATGATACCATGTACTCAATCCTAGGACATAGAACCAATCCAAACAGTCACTGTGGGACTCAACTGTCCTTAGCAACTGCTCTGCCTTGGCCTCATAATAGAAGTTTTCAGTTCTTGACAGCAAAATTGTGACATTCAATAAGCTCTAGCTAAAATACATCATTTGATATATGAGCAGGGAACATTGTAAATTTCAGAATCTTGGACCAAAGGAAGTATTTTCCTACTTGAATGCTCTATAACGGGTGTCCGCAAACCCTGGGCTGTGGACCAGTACCAGTCTGTGGCCTGTTAGGAACCAGGCCACACAGCAGGAGGTGAAGGGCGGGTGACCAAACATTACCACCTGAGCTCTGCCTCCTGTCAGATCAGCCGAGGCATTCAATTCTCATAAGAGTGTGAACCCTATTGTGAACTGCACATGTGAGGGATGCAGGCTGCACACTCCTTATGAGAATCTAATGCCTGATGATCTGAGGTGGTACAGTTTCATCCCAAAACCATCCCCCCACCCACTTGGTCTGTGGAAAAAGTATCTTCCACAAAACCACTCCCTGGTACCAAAAAGGTTGGGGATAGCTGTTCTATAGGACATCCTAGTTAAGAGGGCAAGCAATCCATACTTGAACTTGCCCAGCTGCAAGGAATTCAATCCCCCATCCTCTACCCCCACCCCCACAATAAGCACATTCTATGAGTGGACAGCTCTGTTAGGAAGATTATTCTGCGTTTCAAGCCAATCCTCCATCCCCTGTAGTTTTTATCAATTGTCCCAGTTCAGGACCAAAGATAATAAATCTATGTCCTCTTCTCTGTGATGGCCCCTCCCATGTGTGAGCACAGCTCAGCACCTGTGGAGGTGACAGGCTCATAATATAAACTGCACACAATCAACAAGAGTGAATGATTTAAGGAACCTTCCCCAATCCCGTTTCACAAGACTTTTAAAGCTGAGTGATCTGAAATTACCTTAAACATGTATAATGAGGAGACTAATCTTATCTGACTTGTTCTTCTCAAGTCAAACTCATTGATGAAGTTCCCTGGACAAAGGACTTCTCTGACTTTATTCCAGTGCATTCCCAAGTCACCAGCTTCTTCCTTTAAAACACGTGTCCTTTACAAACAGATAGTGCTGAATGATTGTTAAACTGAATGTTTCAGTAATCTTCCTAAAAGTAGGTTAGGTGATGGTGTCTTGTTCACCCATTATTTGACATATATTTTTCCAGTTGGCTAATTTGTAAAGCGTTAAAGCAGGTATGGCAAATTCTAAACACGGTTCCTTTGTGTAAAAGATAAAACACCCAAATAACTTGTCAGCTTTTCTCCAAGTTCCCTGGAACACCAGTGTCCTGGGAGATGATAATTGGTACTTCAAGAAATGTACAACATATGTTAAATATAAGAACACCAAAGGTTCTAAGAATAGAGAAATGGAGTTTTAAGTTTGGAAAATGAAGGGTCAAAGTCCTTGAGCACAGAGCACTTCTCACCCAGCACACCTATTCATATCTTGGGAACAGGGTCTGTTACTTCCCCAATTGAGGAAATAGGCTTAGAGCTGCACAAGGCTTCTGATTTGTACGCTAAAAAGGGTTGCTCATGGAACCAATAGGAAATGAGATGCTTTCTTAGTTTTTTTACCCAACTGTGGAGGAAATGTTAGGTGACAGTTTTACTTTTTAAAAACAATAAAATAAAATCACACATTATAATTTTATCCCATGGAAGAAATGAAGTGTCATCACTGAAAGCCTAAGAAAACAAATCTTTTCATTCAATCAGCATAAACTCTCACAATGGGAAAAAAAAAAAAAAGGAGAAGCCTATAACCAGCCACAAGTTGAAAGTACACGCAATTACATGCAATTTCTCTCTCATCTAAAGGATGACAGCAAGCCTTCGCAAACAGGAAATAAATCACTCTCTCTAAAATGACGTGCAGAAAAAGAAACAAGAGAGGCAGCTCATTTGCACTGTGATTCACATTCCTGAGGCAGTGGTACAAACACTACTCAGCACTGCGACAGGGAGACACGCCACCCTTTCTCCTCAAGCATCTGTCATCTCCTGGGTCGTTGAGTGTAGTGGGAAGCAGAGCTCAGAGGAACTAGTCAGAGAGCACTTAATGGCTCTCCAGACTGCACTAATCATTCTGACCAAAGCAGAGTTCAGTTCAAGTGCTGAGATGGGCGGCTGTTTGCAGCTGGCCATTCTTCTTCCCTCCCTCCCAGCATGGCTGTTATTGATCCCTGCATCTTGAACAAAGCTAAATTAAAGATGGGCTACGTCAGATAAGGCTGCGGAGTAAAGAGACTTGCCTGGCCCCTGAGGAAACAAACGTGGGCTTAAAATTTGTACTCTAGGCTGAGTGACTTACTGGGCAAATATTCTGTGTATATCACAAACAGATCGCTTTTAGGGGTAGAGGTACTTAACATAAAAGTACAATAGGTAAACAGTCCTGGACTCTCGAGTAGTTTACAATCTCCTCAAGGATACTAGGTTAGAGAATAACAGAATCCTGATTACGCTCTCAGTCAGGCCCCAAATCTTTTAAGCTGGCCTTGAAAACAAGCACTGGACCACATTCCCAGAATATATTACTCTAATGGAACTCTTGCCAACCATCTGAGCAACAACGTATTTTATATCTTCACTCATTCCCCTCTGGACTGATTTGTGTCAGAGAATCCAGTGGATTTGCTTCATGAAGGTACTTGTATACTTTCCTTGGTTCTAATAGGAAAGACGGAAGAGGTAACGAGCAGGATAAGGGAGGGACTGATCAACTAGATAGGGTCAATGCCGGTAATTCAAAATAGAAAAACTTCTTTAGATTTACTGTATTTTCAGAAAATGATTTACAAAGCTGATTTCAACACTCTACTGCATATATTTTTAATGATTTTTTTAAGGCTTTTCAAACTCTTAGCATCTCCCTCAAAAGAAATGGTACCCAGGGGCCCTAACAGGAAATGTTAAGAGAAAATGTTACTGGAGGCAAAGCAACACCTCTCTGCAATAAATATGGTGAGCTGCCTTATTTGGTCTGATCTAAGGAAATGAATGAAGCAGGGCCTGAGGTTTTCTGAAGTACGCCCTATGCAGCTTTCTTTTGGGGAAGTCAACCCATCAACAAGCTGAAAGGAACAGGTTCTGTCTCCCATTCTCTCCTGTAATATAGACTTCAACTGCCCGTGAGAATCTCACATACAGAACGTTTTTAAATAAACAGGCAAAGGCTACCCAGGTGTTTCTGAAGCAAAGCCAGGCTGAGAGTCACTGCTTTAATGAAGCAGGGTGCCATGAAACCCACCTGCAACCCATCTGAAACCACTTGGTCTTTTAATACAGGTATGTATTCAATGGGCTCGTCCAGGCAACAAGGAATAGACATACTATGAAACTGCCTCAGTTAATGATTTAACATGAGGCTCCCTAGAGAAGCAAGCAAAATAGGGAAGTACAAAATAGGAACCCCTATGAGCAACTGCCCAGCTGGGCCTTCTAGAAAACTAAAACATACTGTGCACATATTAGTTTAAGTAGTTTAATGATTTTTCAACTTCGATTCTAAAAGTCACCCATTCCAAAGCAACCATCCTGTGCTCTGTCACCCAATTCCACCTCCTATTGTTCTTGTTACCACTGGCTCATTAACAGCCTCTTCATCTCCTCATGGTTTCTGCTCAACTAAGGGCTTTTATTGCCTCATGCCTTTTGCTGTCTTCCCATTTCTTTGTCTCTCTCTGTCTCAAACTCCTAAGAGGAACAATCTCTGCCCGATATAGGCTGCCGGTTAGCCTACAGATGCTTACCCTGGGAGTCAGGCATAAGCATACCTAGTTTCAGCAGCCACAGCCACCAAACTGTGGAGTTGCATGCACCAAACTTGGGGATACTGACAAAAGGAAATCCTATAAAGCAAGCTGTGGACATGGCAGGCTCTTGCAGGGAAGCCAATATGACCAGCAGACACTTAGCATGATCTGTGTGGTAAAAGTCATTTTCCTAAGCAGATTTCAAAGTTCTGTATATAGCAGGTTATACTTATTTATCAATAAGGTTTATTCTATGGGTCTCTAATTGCAGCTAACTTAATTATCTAAGTAACTCAGTAATATACTTAGTTACCTAGTTACCTAAGTAACTAACCAAATGTTTCTCAAACTTCAGTGTGCATCAAAACAACCTGAAGGTCTTGTTAAAACAGATCGCAGGGCTCCACTGCCAGAGTTTCTGATTTAGTAGGTCTAGATAGGTCTCCTATGCTTTGATTTTGCTTTCTTTTTTTTGTTTTGTTTTTTTGAGAAAGAGTCTCACTCTGTCACCCAGGCTGGAGTGCAGTGGCACGATCTCAGCTCACTGCAACCTCTACTTCCTGGGTTCAAGCGATTCTCATGCCTTAGTCTCCCAAGTAGCTGGGATGACAGGTGTGTGCCTCCAGGCCCCGTTAATTTCTGTATTTTAGCAGAGACGGGAGTTTGCCATGTTGGCCAGGTTGGTCTCAAAATTCCTGGTCTCAAGTGATCCGCCCTCCTTGGCCTCCCAAAATGCTGGCATTACAGGCATGAGGCACCACGCTTGGCCTGCTTTTGCAGTTTTGATAAGTTAGGTGATGTTAATGTTGCTGTTTCTCAGGACCAAATATTGAGAACCACTGGTCTGATCTTTTAGGTATCTTAAAACAAGACAAATCGTATGTGGTGGGATTTGTTACTTTTGTTACATAGAGATTTAGTTATCTAAATACTTCAAAACTAAGCATTTTAAATGCATATAGATTTGTAGGTAAATCAAGAATAGCTATGTCATAAAACTGTAAATTTTGAGACTTAGACATAACTCTAGAAGCTAAATATAAGATACACACCTGCTCTCCGACATTTGAAACCCACTGACCTAAACCAATGATTCTCAGTGAGGGGCAATTCTACAATCCAAAGGACATTTGACAATGTTGGGAAACTTTTTTTTTTTTGAGATGGAGTCTCACTCTCTCACCCAGGCTGGAGTGCAGTGGCACAATCTCGGCTCAATGCAACTTCTGCCTCCCAGGTTCAAGCAATTCTCATGCCTCAGCCTCCTGAGTAGCTGAGATTACAGGCACCTGCCACCACACCTGGCTAATTTTTATATTTTTAGTAGAGATGGGTTTTCGCCATGTTGGCCAGGCTGGTCTCAAAGCTCCTGACCTCAGGTGATCCGCTCGCCTTGGCCTCCCAAAGTTCTGGAATTACAGGCGTGAGTCACTGTGCCCGGTCTCTGGAGACATTTTTAATTGTCCCAACTGCGGGAAGAGTGGGTGATGGTGCCAGGATCTAGTGGGTAGGGGCAACAGATGGTAATAAACATCCTATCATGCACAGGACAGCCCCCACAACAATTGTTTTCACCAAAATGTCAATAGTACTGAGACTGAGATACCTCAAGGCTGGTTAGGTGAGAGTCCAGCACAGTCTGGAGACTAAGAATCCAGCATGGACCGGGCGCGGTGACTTAGGCCTCTAATCCCAGCACTTTGGGAGGCTGAGGCGGGCAGATCACCTGAGGTCAGGAGTTTGAGACCAGTCTGGCCAATATGGTAAAACCCTGTCACTACAAAAAATACAAAAGATTAGCTGGGCGTGGTGGAGGGCACCTGTAATCCCAGCACTTTGGGAGGCTGAGGCGGGCAGATCACCTGAGGTCAGGAGTTTGAGACCAGTCTGGCCAATATGGTAAAACCCAGTCTCTACAAAAAATACAAAAATTTAGCTGGGCGTGGTGGCGGGCACCTGTAATCCCAGCTATTCAGGAGGCTGAGGCTCCTTGAACCCAGGAGGCAGCAGCTGCTGTGAGCTAAGATTGCACCACTGCACTCCAGCCTATGCAACAGAGTGAGACTCTTTCTCCAAAAAAAAAAAAAAGAAAAAGAATCCAGCATGCCCAGGAATCCTCCTGACTATGGAGACACAGAGCCACACACACCAATCAACTCAGATAATGGACCCTGAACCCCCAATGGAGGACCGGCTATAAAACAAAAGCAATCGGCCAGGTGCAGTGGCTCACGCCTGTAATCCCAGCACTTTGGGAGGCCAAGGTGGGCAGATCACCTGAGGTCAGGAGTTCGAGACCTGCATGACCAACATGGAGAAACCTGTCTCCACTAAAAATACAAAATAAGCCAGGCGTGGTGGCACACGCCTGTAACCCTAGCTGCTTGGGAGTTTGAGGCAGGAGAATCGCTTGAACCCAGGAGGCGGAGGTTGTGGTGAGCCGAGATCATGCCATTGCACTTCACCCAGGGCAACAAGGGCAAAACTCCATCTCAAAAAAAAAAAAAAGCAATAATAACTGAAATCCAAGAGGAAGCAATCTGAGTGAGGCAACAGGAATAGACAGCAGTGCCCCAACAGGAGCAAGAAAGCCATAAGTGAATGAATAGGCACCAGCTACTGATGTTTTCTTTTTTTTTTTTTTAACTAAGTAACTGGCAAGTAAAAGAGGGACTTGAGCATATATCTAAATACATTCAGATTTGCAATGAAAGCAAGATGAAAAACAGATACCCATTGGAAGTGCACAGTGTTGTCTTCAGAGACAAATTTCTCAACACTGAACTTGAACCCTTTCTTTAAAAAAGATTTCTCAAAAGCAGTGTACCCTCTTTAAGAATAGCAGAGTGAAAAAAAAAAAAAATCTAAACCCATTTCTGTAGACAGTCTGTACTGGCTTAAAATAGCCCGGAGCAGAGAAAACATAACAACATGTACCTTGTACAGGGCCAGGAAGACATGCAAACTTGAGGTATTTCTTTTTAAATATTTATATAAAATATATCTGAATAATCTGTGACTCAAATATACAGTTACATTCTTTTAATCAAAGCATTTAGCATTATCACTACACTACCCCTGACAATAACAGCTAAGACTTACTCATGACTTACTATGTACCAGACACTATTACGAAATATTTTGTATGTAATATCCCACTTAATTTTCAAAACAAAGCTACAATGTAGTTTTTTGTTATTATACTCATTTTACAGATGAAGAAAGTAAGGCACAGAGAAGTTAAATAACTTGGCCAAGGTTAAATGTTAGCAAATGCCATTTCAGAATTTAAATGTAGACACACTTACCTATTAACACAGAAAATGGGAGACGTAAAATGTGAAGACATTGAAAAAAGAAGCCATTTCTGAATTTAAGGTTCAATATATCACCACAAGGATCTCTCTCTAGAATATTAAAATGTAAAGCCCTACCCTGATGAATAAAGAAGTTGGCCATTCCCAGAGAACACAGAAAAAAGGAAGTGAGCATAAAGCCTTCCTGCATATACAGTGTTGCTGACACCACTTGTTCAGTTCTGCGGACAACCTGCATATGTCAGGTGTAAAGACAGATGCCACTTTCATTAAATCTCTGCAGCAAGAACACATAAATGGAACAATGCTTAAGAAACTCTAAGTGACAAGGTGCTAACAGCCTTTCCTTTGCTCCAGATGCTTTATTAACCAAGCAACCCTGGACAGGAAAGATTGGACCAACTTCTTGCATCCAGGCTTTGCCAAGAAAGAGAGAGAGAAATATTGAACAGAGAAGACCCAACATATTCCCCACAGAGACCACCTCAAAGACAGTAAAATGATAGACGGTTAAGTGCTATTTAAACTCCAACGTTTTTTTTCTAGAATGGCAAACTGTTGAAAAGGAAATCGCTCCCAGAACTTTACAGTTAATTCACAAACAATGCATTTGGGGGAGATAAAATTCTGATAAGGACCAAGACATCCAAGATGCTTGAAGGGAAACATCTGTACACCTGAGCCAAATATTTGACTATGTCACTCTGTGCAGCCTAGTTTTGATTATCAACAGCAAAGCAGTGACTGTGATTCAGTGAACAAAGTTGTACAAAATGTTTCCCCAAACTTCAACATTTGTGCTGTCCCAAGGATGACAGCAAATAATATAAATTGGACTAAGAGATTTAAAAGAAAAGGAGCTGGGGCTGGGCATGGTGGCCTGCGCCTGTAGTCTCAGATACTCAGGAGGCAGAGATGGGAGGAGTGCTTGAGTCCAAGAGTTAGAGACCAGTGAGATGTCACTTTTTAAAATGCTTTAGATAGATAGATAGATAGATAGATAGATAGATAAGATAGATAGATGGACAGATAGATAGATAGGGGTAGATAAGATAAGATAGATAGATAAGATAGATAGATGGACAGATAGATAGATAGGGGTAGAAGTTCTTTTTTTCTTTTTTCTTTTTTTTTTGAGGCGCAGTTTCACTCTTGTTGCCCAGGTTGGAGTGCAATGGCGCAATCTCGGCTCACCACAACCTCCACACCTCCTGGGTTCAAGCAATTCTCTTGCCTCAGCCTCCCTAGTAGCTGGGATTGCAGGCATGCTCCACCATGCCTGGCTACTTTTTTTATTTTTAGTAGAGACGGGGTTTCTCCATGTTGGTCAGGCTGGTCTCAAACTCCCAGCCTCAGGTGATCTGCCCACCTCGGCCTCCCAAAGTGCTGGGATTACAGGCATGAGCCACTATGCCCGGCCTAGAGGTAGACATTCTTATAAGAAAAGGAGCTGGAATACTCTAAGTGCCAAACTGAACTGCCCAAGACTTAGCAAAAAACAAAGCACAGCTGCTTCTCTTCAGGTCATGCCTATGACAGATAAGATCTTTTTTTGTTTGCTAGTGACAGCTGAATTAAGACAGATGGATTCAGGAAACCAAAAAATGACCACTATAACATCCACTGGCCTGGACTTCTCCTGGCCACACCTTAGCTCAGATTCTGCAAGTGAGTATGGCTGTGACCCATAAGGAGGGGAGTTAAGGCATCAAAGAGCAGAGAGACTGCCTTAAAAGAACACTGCAAGGTTCTCAGTCACTTCCCCACATCTGGGCCTCTTTATTTTCTATGTCTGTTCTACAGGGTAACTAAGTCTTCTGTGCTTGTTTTCTGAGACAGCCAAATAAGGAGGTCCCTGGGGAATATCATCCTATCTGCCAGTGTTGGAAGAAAAGCCACAAGCAGCATGGTACACAATGATAGCTTTGAAAGGATAGAGAAAAGCAGGCTGAACTCTGGAGGGCCTCACTAAGGAGGACAGGGCTCCACACGGAGCTCCTCATGGCAGAAAACAGACCATAGGTACTCATCACCTGGACACCCCTCTCCCAGGACAGGCAGACAGTGAAAGGGTCAGGAAACGGGGACAGTAAATAAGAATGGGAAGGACTACTCTGCAGCTTCTAGTGGAGTGGGGAAGGACCATGAGACTTAAGAAATTTTTAGCACTTTGGGAGGCCGAGAAGGGCGGATCACGAGGTCAGGAGATCGAGACCATCCTGGCTAACACGGTGAAACCCCGTCTCTACTAAAACATACAAAAAACTAGCCGGGCGAGGTGGCGGGCGCCTATAGTCCCCAGCTACTTGGGAGGATGAGGCAGGAGAATGGCGTAAACCTGGGAGGTGGCGCTTGCAGTGAGCTGAGATCCAGCCACTGCACTCCAGCCTGGGCGACACAGAGAGACTCCGTCTCAAAAAAAAAAAACAAAAAAGAAATTGTTGTTAGCTATACAGATGAAATTAACTGCCTTCAGAACTGTCCGGGAAGAAAAACAGTATCTCCTTTCATTATGATACTACATTATCTTCTAAGACATTGGACTAGTTCTACATGCATATTAGCTTATGGTTCTTGTTAATTACATTTCATCTAATGAAAGTGCCATGGGCCTTATCATTTGCAAATCTACTCAACTACCATTTATAAGAGCATTCAAAGACCCAAGGTAAGAAAGTCTCACGACAAGGGCAAAGATCTGAATCATATAATACAGGTTCACATCTACCTAGGGTTCAGCCAAGGAAAAAGCTATGGTTGATCTGCCAAGACAATGATACTTAGGAGCTGTGACTCTGAAACCACAAGTGAAGTCACGAGACTTTCCCATTCCAGGAAACATACTGTAGTAGAAGACAACACATCCACACAGGCAGATCTGAAAGAACCTTAAATTGCATGAAAAAGGTTTGCCTCAGGAGCTAGGGTCCAAGGAGCACTGGTCTAAGAAACACAAGGATGTGAGCAAAGAGAACAAGCCATTCTGCCACGTACACTCTTGTTTAAGACAATGAAATTGATGAGGTGGAGGATTTATTCTCTATTGAGACTTCCTGAACAACAACCAGGTGAAAAAATGCATCCTTCATAATGCCTATTAGGCAATGATGGCAATGATTCCACTTCCAGAAATTTATCCAAGAGAAATAAATATGAGGATATGGACATTTGTAAGGCAAAATATTGGAAATAACCTAAATTATCTGACAATAAGGGACATGGTTAGAGAAACTACAGTACTCCTCTACAGTGGATAAATGGAGTACAATGCTTTCTACTGTCCTAGAAAGCTTTCACCCCAAAAATTAAATTTTAAAAGTGTATCACAAAATAGTAGTCATGATTCCATTTTTTAAAATATGTCATATATTTTTATGAAAGTTGGCACAGAAAAATATGAAAAATACTGCTGTTTTTCCAAGATTATATTTAAATTGATACGATTAGGTGATGTTCGCTTTTTCTTTCCTATGTTTTATTATTGTTTTAGTAATGCAAATATCAGGGATACTTCCAAAATTTAAAAAACAACAACAAAACCTTTTGTCCAAGTCTTCACCAGGCAGGCTGCACTTAGATTGATGTTCCCCACCCTGTCTGGAGGAACATGGATGCTATGATACTATAGGCTCCATACCCTCTTCAAAAGGCACAATCCACAGGTGCCCATTAAAGACTCTGAGAAAGTCTGTTTAATTCAGTTCAAGGGTGTTTGCCAAGCATGTGTGATCCCCAAACACCAACAGTTGTTTAAAAGGTTCACAGACAAAGCTGGGTGATTCCAAAGCAAGGTGATCAGAATAGTGATAAGTCTGAAAACAATGTCTTCCAAGGACTGAGACTCCCGGATGTGAGCCTATTTAGCCTGAGGACTATGAGATGAAAGAAAAGTATGATAACCTTCTTCAAATACCTGAACTGCACTCATGGGTAGGAGGGAGAAAAATTGTTCTGTGATATTCCAGTAGACCATGCAAGAAGAAATGGAGAGGGAGAAGCAGATCCCAGGCCAAAAGAAGACAGGGCTTTTGGGGGCTTTTGCTTTTCTCATCACTGGAAATAGTGAAGCAAAAAGTAGATACCTAGCTGTCAGAAGTGCTATAGAAGAAACTTCTCCTAGGTTAGGACACATGGTTAGATGGCTACCAAGAGTCCTCCAGCCCCAAGATCCTCAAGGCAGCAATCAATGAGGGCAAGGTCTGAATAAATTTCCCCAGAGTCTGTTTAAATCAATCTGTCTACACCAGATTCCATCTAGTGGATATACCTACTAAACCCAGTCAATATCCATAAATGTCTCCTGAGACTCCAGGGCCCAGGGATCAGCAGAAATAGACACATTTGCCTCCTTAGCAGGAACTAAACACATTTGGCTCAAACCCTTGCCAAAGGCTGGAGACGCTGTAAGTACAGCTCAGGACATGTGTAGTTGCCTGCTTCTACCTCTAAGAGGACGTCATGTGCATCTACACATATCTAAAGAAACCAAGATACTTGCTGGCCAGTGTTCATCAAGTGATAATGCTTCAAAAAAAGAAACACCTTGGGTTGGGCACAGTGGTTCACACCCATAATTCCAGCACTTTGGAAGGCCGAGGCAGGTGGATGACTTGAGCTCAGGAGTTCAAGACCAGTCTGGGCAACATGGTGAAACCCCATCTCTACAAAAAATACAAAAATAAGCCAGGTGGGGCAGCCCACGCCTGTAGTCTTAGCCACCTGGGAGGCTGAAGTGAGAGGATCACTTGAGCCTGGGTGGCATAGGATGCAATGAGCTGAGATCATGCCACCGCATACCAGCCTGGGTGACAAAGTGAGGCCCTGTCAAAGGGGAAGGGGAAGGGGAAAGGGAAGGGAAGGGAAGGGAAGACCAGCTCACATACGTAACCTCACCACTTGGGAAGGCTAAGGTGGAAGAACCATTTGAGCCCAGGAGTTTAAGACCGGCCTGGGCAACAAAATGAGACCCCATCTCTACAAAAAAAAAAAAAAATAGGCATGGTGGCATGTGATTGTAGTCCCAGCTCCCAAGAGGCTGACACAGGAGGATCTCTTGAGCCCAGGATATCGAGGCTGCAGTAAGCTGTGTTTGAACCACTGCACTCCAGCTTGGATGAAAGAGCGAGACACTGTCTCAAAAATAAATAAGAAAAACCTTCTCCTAACAAACAAGATGAGGAAAATAACCCAGTGAATGAAAGTGAACACTCTTTTACCTACTGCTACTACTACTACTGCTACAAAACACACACACACGTGCGCACACGCCAAGCATCCTTCTTTCCCCTCTTTGCCCCCTTTCCTCAAAGAGCTGGGGAAAGTGGTCTACTGAGAGAGAAAAAAATAAATAAAACACAGTAACGTAAAGATTTAGACAACGATATACCCCGTATATACCAGTCCAAATTCTTATACTCTATTTAAAAAAAAAAAAATTAAAGCATTTTAGAAAGCAGAGGGGATAAGAGAGGGAACAAAAATCTTTCATCGTTCAGATTGTAGCTTCATTTTTAATCTATGTTAACAAAGATATTTGTTTCCAATGAAATGAAACCTAAAGTTGTTACAGTAACCTTTTACTAAAGTCTTTATTTTCTCTGTAACTATTTTATAACTATGAAAAAAGAAGAGATCTCCTTATTCATTACATATTTTGATTAGATTTCCTGGCTCCTTAATGTCCACAATGTCCCTTTCATGCTACTCTCCTACTTCTCCTCCTTACTTACCTTCCTCCCCTCTCAGGGTATACCTAACTGCTCTGGTCCAAGGGTGGCTAAATCCCAGAGACTAGAAAAAGAGTATCTTTTTAGAACAATGGAAAGTTACACCGAGCCTGGTATATGTTCAACTGGCTTCCTTGCCCAAGGTCATTTGACTCGCCTATCCTAACTACAGTAGAAACTGGGGCAGTTGCAGATGAGGAGAGAGTAGAACGTAAATGCAGCTCAGGTAACAAGTTCAAGTCAGCCAGAACTGCCTCCTGAAAATGCATGCCCAGAGCCAGAGACTGCCCCCAGCCCCTACCCAGAGATTAGTGGAAACAGGTAGGAACTGACTCCAGTGTTCAGTTCAGGTAAATTGTAAAGTGCTCAAATATGGAGTCTTTTATTTTGAAGTTCCCAGAATTTTTGCCAGGATCCTTGGCAACAATGCATGTTCTCTGATAATTCACTCCCAAAGACCGTTTCAATGTTGTTGCTGTTTTCTAAAGCTCAATTTTCTAGAGCCATGTAACTTCACCCAGATGCTTTGAAAATCACCTATGCACAGAATTGTAAGTGATCCTTAAAAGTTGAGACTCCTAATGGTACCACAAAGGGAACTGTTCAAATTACCCAACAACCGGTACAAGAGCCTCTCACAGAGGGATATAAACCTGGGGGCCTAGAATAATGATTTTCTGACAGCATTCTTCAGAAGACATTGCAGTCTACAAACATTTTATATGAATTTGGCTTATGTCTATTTTAACTACTGGAATAAAACACCAACACACACACACTCAGATGTGTTACACCAAATTTTACATATCAGAGAACAACTACAAGGTATACTGTGCTGCCAGGATAACCCACTTTTGTGCAGATCTCAGAATAAAGCTTCCCCTGCCATCTCTATTTACTTGGAAAGCATCCTGAGATTGCAAGACTAGCTATTTTAGAAACTGTGATATCTGTACTGCTTAACTGGTGAATCGGGAGTCTCTCTATTCCATTGCAACCAGAGCAAAAACCAAATCTCCCCTTCTAATTTGTGTTCATTAAAACAGCCTCACTGAAATCAGTGATTAGGTTTACACTATTATAACTATGAACTCACAAAATACAATCCCAAAACATTACTACATTATGGGTTCCATGAAAAAAAAAAATGTTTTAAACAGACACTAAGTCTGAGAAGCACTGGCCAAGGCTGATGTTGCCTTAAAGAAGCTGAACACAAATTTCAGCATGAATATTTGTCTGAAAAGTGACCATGGCACAGGTCATGCTGCTGAATCAAGTTAGGTACTAGAGACTGGCGAACTAGAAAAGCATTAAACAGACTGGCCATGCAAAATGAGTACGGCCTACTGAAAAAGAACAATAGTTTCCATATTGCAGAATATCTGAGATTGAAGATGATTTGTGACTGATTAAGTAGGCCAAATACCTCCAAAACTTCTATATGAGAGGTCCTTTTTTCCATGTCCTCTTAAAAAATAAGCCAGTGGAACAGAGTTTATACTTTATGTTAATGAAAGACAGCACTGCTACCAAAACATTTTAGGGATACATGTTGCCCAAAATGATACCCCTACACCTTTCAACATTTTTTTTAAGTTAACTTATAGTTATTCCAATCCAGCCTAATTAAGATGCTCAAAAGCCATAAATAAATAGCCAAGGGAAAATATATATATATATTTTTTAAAGGGATTTCAGGCCTGGCGCGTTGGCTCATGCTTATAATCCCAGCACTTTGGGAGGCCAAGGTGGGAGAATCGCTTGAGCCCAGAAGTTCAAGACCAGCCTGGGCAAAACAGTGAGATTGTCTCTAAATAAATAAATAAACAAATAATAAAAAAAAAAAATTTAATTAGGCAGGCATGGTGGCATGTGCCTGTAGTCCCAGCTACTCAAAAGGGTGAACTGGGCAAGGCTCAATTCAAGTGATTGCAAAAGGCAATCACTTCAGCAAGGCTCGTGACTGTGATTGTACCACCGCACTCCAGCTTAAGAACCACAGTGAGACCCTGTCTCAAAAAAAGGTGGGGGGATGGATTTCAGATTAACTTTTCAAAAGAAAACAAATGGACAACAGATGGGTAGTTTTAAAGAGAAGAGGTAAACAAAACAAAACAGTTCGATTTGTATGCCACTTCCCCTACCCATGACCCATTTTATGAAGGGGGTGGAAGAACAAGGGGTTGGCAAAGATGATGCAACCCAAATTCCAGATCAACCAGAAAAAACCGAGTGGAGACTAGGAATGACTTTCCACACCCTTTAAGTCCACCATCCTGGAGAAAGGAGGGCTACATTCCTCTCCCCCAAACAGGCAACAGCAGAACTGTGGGTAACAAGAGGTCATCAGGGTTCTTGCTCCCTCCGGACATTGTTTTTCCTTCAACTAGTAGTTCTCCAAAAAAAAAAGCAATCCCAGCACTTTGGGAGGCCAGGGCAGAAAGCTTGCTTGAACCCAGGAGTTCAAGAGCAGCCTGGGCAACATGGTGAAACCCATCTCTACAAAATATACAAAAATTAGCCAGGTGTGGTGGCACACGCCTGTAGTCCCAGCTACTTGAGAGGCTGAGGCAGGAGGATCACTGAAGCCTGGGATACTGAGGCTGCAGTGAGCTGTGTTCGTACTCCAGCTTAGGTGATAAAATGAGACCCTATCTCAGAAAAAAAAGTCCAGACAATGCCAAATGCTGCCAAGGATTTGGAGAAACTAGATCACTCATACATTGCTGGTAGAACCATATAATGGTACAGCCGCTCTGTGAAACAGTTTGCCAGTTTCTTATAAAAGTAAACATGCAATTCCCATGCAAACCAGCAATTGCACTCCTTGGCATTTATCACAGAGCAAGGAAAAGTATGTTCACTCAAAAATCTGTACACAAATGTTTACATCAGTTTTATTCCTAATAGCCAAAAACTGGAAACAACTCTGATGTCCATCAACTAGACAATGGGTAAACCAAACATGGTTATTATTTTTATATAAATTACGCTGAGCAAGAACAACCAATCCCAAAAAGGTATATACTATATGAGTACATTTATATAATTGTTCTTAAAATGACAAATTTATAGAAATGGAGAACAGAGTAGTGGCTACCAGGTATCAGAGAAGTGAGGAACGCTAGGTATGGCTATAAAAAGGCAATGTTAGGGGTCCTTGTGGTGGGGGAAATCTGCATTTTACAGTATCAATGTCAATATCCTGGTTATGACATTATGCTATAATTTTGCAAAAAGGGAAAACTAAATAAAGGGCATAAGATAACCTCTCTGTATTATCTGATATAACTGCAGACAAATCTACAATTATTTAAAAATGAAAAAGTTTAATTTAAAAAAAATACATAAGTTAAAATACATTTTTTTACACTCCAAGAACTATACAAAATTGGGTGCAGATTCATTTATCAAAATGGGAGAAGGGAATAAGAGTCAAAGAAACACGGAATCACTTTCTAATGACATCCCCTAAAGACAACAGAGAAAGGTATTTCAACAACATATGACATGTCAAGCCAATGTAGCCCAGAGTGGAACTGCTCACAACATAGATTTTAAAAAACATGGGCTAAAGGACCATTCCTCAGGAGAACACTCCTAATGATGGCTAGCCTATTCGAGCCTGTTCCATCTTTTCTTAACTGTCCCAAGAGGCGTCATCTCTGGCCTGTTCCTTCTTAGCCCATGGTCATTAGGGTCTCTGGCCAAACAAGTTTGGAAAAAACAGCATACTTTATCCAATTCTTAGAAATTTACAATGCACAGGGGTGTATTAATGGCTCTGAAAACTCATACAATAAAGAAACTGATTTATCTTTAACAATCTGATTGCCAAATTTATTTGAGTATAGAACACTCTTGCCCCAGAACATCTAGCATTTCTGATTTCATTTGAGGAGAGCATACCTTAGGAATTTTCGATCCAGCCTGTTGCCCTCTATCCTGCTAATAAGGTGCCACAAACTATGAATAAACCCTCTTGGCCTTATGGTGAACTGACCTCAACCTGTCAATGGAGACAGCGGACACTTGGGCTTCAGAAGGACTGGCATTTTCTGCACCATGGAGAAAACAGAATGCAGCACCCCTTTGTTCCTCCTGCCTTATCATTTTTTGGGTGTTTGCTGCATGCAGCCACTGTGCTATGCAGTATTTAAATAAATTCCACTTAATATGCAAAGCAACCACATACCAATAGATACTCTTATAACATAGGCTTCATTAGAGAAAAAAAAAACTGATTCTTAACATTGTCATAAAGTTGCTGAGCAACAGTGTGAACCCAGGGTTAACAGCCCTTAACCACTGAGCCTTAATATTTCATTACATACAGGTGGCAAGAAGAGACCTGTTTCATCAGTCACAACTTTCAGCTGATATCCCAACTGCAAAGACAGGACTCAGGCTTTACACCTACCCATTCTCTACCCTGCATATGCCTTACCCCAGCTGTACCTTAGTATGTTTCTCTAACATAAGCTCTCTCAGGCTTCCAGGCATATTCTGTTCCCTTCGTCCAGAACATGTCTCCACTCTCTTACCTTGGCTAACTCCTACTCATCCAGTGAATGCCAGCTTAAGCTTATCTTCCTTCTGAAGTCTTCCCTGATTCTCAGGCCTGAGTTGGGAGTTCCTCTCCATGCTCCTGAAGCCCCAATTCATCCACCCATAGCACATCTCAAACCACTGCCTGGCTACGTGTTTATCTCCCCAACTAGATTGTAAGCTTGGAGTCCTATGAAGTCAAAGACTAGGACTATTTTGTATATACCATGTGCCTGGGACACAGCAGGTACTCACTAAATATAAAACTAGTATATAAAGCAATCAATCAAAGACAGAGAAACCCTAGAGTCCAAATCTCCCCTATCATTGTTTGAAGTCAGCAACCATGGAACAAAGGAACGGCTGCTTTCTTTTTGACCACAAAGGCAAAGCGGATAGGCTCTGAGTGAGGCACAGCTGGGTTGGAATCCCAACTGTTATTAACTAGCCAAATGATGTGAAGCAATTTACTTTGGCCTCTCCAAATCTCAATTTCCTCATCTGTAAAATGTAGATGTGAAAAGTGCCTACCTCATAGCGTTGTAGTGGGGATATAACAAGGCAATGCATCATTAAGTACTCAGCACAGTCTGTAGCACTTGGCCAGGGTTTAATAAATATTAGCTATTATGATCATGGCTGGTCTGAGTGTAGGGGTATTTATAACTAATTAATCACAACTCATTATAGATTTCTTTGCTCTTCCTCCACTCCCACTGCTTCACTTGACTAGCCTTCAAAAACAGATTTTTAGAAATCTTAGCTATTATGATTATAGGAAGATGAAGATAAGCCCTCTACAAAAGACAAGCTAGAAATAGTATAAAGTCTCATGTGTAAGAAGAAAGAACCACGTAACATACAGCACACTCCTACTTTTGTAAGAAGAAAAGGAATGAATAGTGGGCAATGGGGAAAGGTAACAAAAGCACAACTCAAAAAAGCGTACTGTAGATATTCAGCCAACTCATTTACGAACCATTTTAGCATGCTAACAATGGATTAAGCAATTAAATTTCTCTAAACTCAGAAACTCAGAACTCCACAACTTTGAGGTTACTTCATACATCTTCTTGTTCTAACTTGAAGCTTGTCAAAGAAAGCCAGACCTTGAGTATTTCTGTTAATAATTCCTGCCCATGCAAGTAAGTAACCGCCACAATGAGTTCCGGTCATGCTCCTAGAAACTGCTTATATTCCATATTTGAGGAGATAAATGCTTAAACTCAAATACATTTTTAATTTGGTTACAACTTCAATCAATTCCAGCTGTTAGATGAGGCCAAAAAACTTACAATTAAGTACTAATCATAACTATTTTTAAATAGTGATAATTTTACATTGGACATTTAAATTTGTCTTTGAAATTTTAACGTGGTAAATTGCACTCATGACGTGGGTTTGTTCTTAGCATAATAATAATTTCCACATCAAATAATACCAAGTCCCAATTTTTTAGACTGTCATAGCAACCACTACCTGATATTTAAGTTGTAGAGAAGTTGATTCATCTGATAAAATTACTACATTATTAGAAACTTACTTTAAATTTATAAAAAAGCAAATGACAGAAACAGTATTTCTTCTCTACACTACCACTTCCAAAATAGTAACACAATCATTGTTGAACAACATCAAGAAAAACGTAACTTAAGGAAATTTCATATTTACTGAAGCTAAATAAAACAGAACAATGGCACCACTCATTTCTTCTATTGATAACTTAATCACGCAGTTTACATAAGCACATTTTGTTGCTGAGCAAAAGTCACTCAAGTTTTCCCACTTCAATGCCTTTACCATCCCAACTTGTATATACAGACAACATAGAAATAGAAGTCATCCATCACGAGCATAATCCTTACTAATAAGAAAAGACAGTCACATATCCTGGGGTTAGATATTTTAGAAGATTCTCAAGGCAGATGTGATCAGAAAGACACTTCAAATTCTTTGGCAACTTTGAAGAAATAGAATATTAAAAATATTCTTTTTCAGGCCAGGCACAGTGGCTCATGCCTGTAATCCCAGCACTTTGGGAGGCCGAGGCAGGCACATCGCTTGAGTCCAGGAATTTGAGACCGGCCTCAGGAACATAGGGAGACCCTGTCTCTACAAAAAATAAAATTAGCCAGGCATGGTGGCTCATACCTGTAGTCCCAGCTACTCAGGAGGCTGAGGTGGGAGGATCGCTTGAGCCCGGGAGGTAGAGGCTGCAATGAGCCGAGATCATGCCACTGGACTCCAGCTCGGGCAACAGACTGAAATCCTGTCTCAAAAAACTTTAAAAAATTAAAAAATCATTCTCTTTCAATAACATATACCTGAGATTTGTTTTAAAATTCTCCAGAGGCAAAAAAAAAAAAAAGAAAGAAAGAAAGAAACCACCACCACCAGCACCACCACCATGGGGAAGATATTTAGTATTAGTAAAATGTTGAAAATGGTTGCAGCTGGGAAGGACAGGTACACAGGGTTCGATATATTATTCTGTTTTTTTGTATATGTTTGAAAATATCCATGTTAAAAAGTTAAATAAAATTCTCTCCATCAAAATATTCTTTCCACCTAAGCTTAAATTTAGATTTGCCACAATCTCAACCTAGAAACCATTAAAATACCACAAAATGTTTTCACCTCTCTAAAGGTACAACTCTGTCACTGACACCTCTCTAACAAGTTTTCTGCAGCAGGGCCCAATCCCTCAGCCCCTCAGCATCTCCTCTCACAAACTGGAGGGAACCCCAAGTCTAACCGCCACACTAGCAGGTACTGCCTTCAGCAGGAGGTTCCCTCCAAAGCACCAACATCCTATGTAAAATGACAAAGCTTTGTTAGCTCATCACCCCTTAGATGAACTCATATATAACATCTGAGAAAATCTAATTAAGTAATTAAACTAACATGAGATGAACTTTTTAAACTCCTCCATAAGACTTTATGAATAAAGTCATAGGATCAGCCACCACACACAAAATAAAAAAGTTCCATTTAACATCAGACTCTGAATATTATGAAAACAGACTCTAAGAGATTATCTAAATATAAGGGGGAATTACAATTTTCAGAAATACAATCTAAAAGCCTTTGATCTTTAAAATTCAAATTACCCTATTTTTAACTTTTGACAAAGAAATATTCCA
The DNA here is from genome assembly GCF_009764315.1 of Trachypithecus francoisi. Taxonomy (NCBI): domain Eukaryota; kingdom Metazoa; phylum Chordata; class Mammalia; order Primates; family Cercopithecidae; genus Trachypithecus; species Trachypithecus francoisi. The sequence continues at coordinate 25,675,863 of NW_022681455.1, read as the reverse complement.
ATTAACCTAAGACAAAATGGTCATCAGAACTTTTGAACAATATATAAAACACAGAAGTAATGCTGCATGAAAATTAAGTAATCTAAACAATGAAAAGACACTTTCATTTCCAGACATTTTAATAAAAATAAACAGTAATACTTACCAGCACTTTGTTTTCAACTTTGTCTCCCTTAACTTCCAACTTTACTTTCTTCTTCACTGAAATTTTTATCTTTCTGCCAATAACATCCTTTATGCTTTCTGAAAAAAAGGAACAGTTTCATTATGTTATTAGTAAGAAAAAAAAAAGCATTGGGGAGGAGTAAGCATTTGGAGGAGTATATTTGGTTGTTTTTACTGTTGTTGTTTGCCTTTTTTTTTTTTTTTGAGACAGAGTCTCACTCTGTCACCCAGGCTGGAGTGCAATGGTGAGATCTTGGCTCACTGCAACCTCCGCCTCCTGGGTTCAAGTGATTCTCCTGTCTCAGCTTCCTAAATAGCTGGGACTACAGGCGCGCACCACCATGTCCGGATAATTTTTGTATTTAGTACAGACGGGGTTTCACCACGTTGGTCAGGCTGGTCTTGAACTCCTGATCTCAAGTGATCCGCCTGCCTTGGCCTCCCAAAGTGCTGTGATTACAGGCATGAGCAACCGTGCCTGACTGTTTGTCTTTTTTTACCTGTTTTGACAAGTTGGATGGTTATCACCCATCAAGTATTTAATAAACACCTACTTTGTACCTCGTACTGTATATTGATATGCGGAGGCAAACATAAAAGCATGACATAATACCAGCCCATGCAAGGCATGACATAATCTTGTTTGGAAAATAAGGTATTAGAAAAAAAAAAAAGCAAACAGTGAAGTCAGACAGTATGATGAAACACTACATTGCATGCAGAACACAACAGGAATTCATAAACTCCCTCTGCCTCGGCTGGTTACCTCCGGGGCCCAGCAGCCTCTGGGTTCACCATAGTGTCATACAAATATTAGCACTCTCTATGAGTAAGTCTTGACATGATGGTTGGGGAATACGGCAAAACGAAACAGAACTGGGCCGGGCACGTTGGCTCATGTTTGTAATCCCAGCACTTTGGGAGGCTGAGGAAGGTGGATTGCTTGAGGCCAGGAGTTCGAGACTAGCCTGGCCAACATGGAGAAACCCCGCCTCTATTAAAAAACAAAAAAATAATTAGTCAGGTGTGGTGGTGCGTGCCTGTAATCCCAGCTACTCCAGAGGCTGAAGCATGAGAATTGTTTGAACTCGGGAGGTGGAGGTTGCAGTGAGCTGAGATGATGCCACTGCATTCCAGCCTAAGTGACAGGGTGAGACTCTGTCTCAAAAAAATAAAAATAAACCAGAACTATACCAAATGATTTAGCCAAAGAAAGGCACTCTCAGCCATCTGTCCTTCCAAATTCATCACAGCACAATACCCCCAAGAAGTGGTCAAAGGCAATAGGAGAAATCTGGAGACTTGACATTTCAGATGGTGGTGGAAAAGTCTTCCTAGGGCTCCTATGAGCACCTCAAAATGAACATGTCTGAAATCAAACTCATTATCTCCTACTCTGGACACTAATGATGCTGGAAACTGCTTATCTCCAACTCCTTTCAGACAGCAAGTCAGTCTCCTAAAATCTACCTCCTCCACAGTTCCTGACCACCTAGTCATGACTGCAGTAAGGGTCTCAGAATCTCTCACCAAGACTAAGTCCATGACCTCTAACCCATCAGCCCACTGTCACCTCCATAACCACATTGACTCTTCCAAAACTGCGAGACTCATCATGTCTCTCCCAGTCTATGAGTTGCAGTCATTTTTGAATAAACCCAAAATCATAGCATGCCATTCAAGGTCTTTCACTTTTTTTTTCAGTGTGACTTCTCAGCACATACCTAAAGATCCAATTATCCCTAATATCTTCATCTTTTACATCCCTAGGATTGTGTATCTATTATTCTTTTTCCTGGAATGCCCTTTCCCTATTGTCCTCCTGGTTATATTCGACTTATCCTCCAAAATACAGTACCCTCTCGATGCTCCCACACCTCTGTATTCTGTATTATAATCATTTTGGTCTATTCACATATTCAACAAATAAATACACATAGGAGTACCTCTTGTGTGCTACTAGGTGCTAGACAGAGATGGTCCTTGCATTTCACAGGAGTTTGCAATCCAGTGGAGGTCACGGACAGATGTCATAAATCAAATTCACACACAATGCATAGGATCATGGATTCGGAAGCACACAAAGGTTTCAGGGAGGAGGGCATCCCTGAGCTGAAACTTGAAGGCATAGGAAATAAGACCCCTGAAGTAGAATGTACAATACAATCCATTGAGATGAAAGAAGAAAATAGAATTTTCACTTCTACTTACAATGTGTGTTTCAGTTTGTGTTTTAGATTATACACACTAAATGGACTATGTAGTTTAACAAATATATGTTTATTAAAGGGTAATCAAAATTTTCTTCTTGGAAACACCACCATGAAAGTTTAGAGCTGCTGAGATAAAGAAGAGTGAAAACGGGGAGAAAAAGACAGTGTACGCATAAAGAACAGCATGGAAACCTGAGAAAACACAGCCTGTTCAAGGAACAGCAAGGAGGTGGAATGTTTGGGACAAGGGAATACGTGGAAGAGCTCACTGCGCTTTGAGTTCTTCACACAGCTCCTATCTTATCAGAACTCGAAACAAGCACAGGCCACTCCTCCCTCCCCTAGAAGAATTGTGGGAAATGGGCATCTGAAATTGACTTAAGAACATATACACCTGGAAAGAGACTGGAGAATCATATACCCAAAGATTTAAAATAACAACCTGTACGTGGTAATAGGAGTGATATATATTCTTCTTATTCTTCTCTGCATTTAAATTTTTTTCTACAAAAAGTCTGTAACACTTTTTTTTTTTTTTTTTTTTTGCTACGGAGTTTCGCTATTACTGCCCAGCCTGGAGTGCAATGGAGCAATCCCGGCTCACCGCAACCTCCGCCTCCCGGGTTCAAGAGATTCTCCTGCCTCAGCCTCCCTAGTAGCTGGGATTACAGGCATACGCCACCATGCCCAGCTAATTTTTGTATTTTTAGGAGAGACGAGGTTTCTTCATGTTGGTCAGGCTGGTCTCGAACTCCCGACCTCAGGTGATCCACCCGCCTCGGCCTCCCAAAGTGCTGGGATTACAGGCGTGAGCCACTGCGCCCAGCCAAGTCTGTAACACCTTTTAAATATCTTGAGGGAATCTTAAGGGAAAACACAGAGGTTTTCACGTGGACGGTCGCCATTTTGAATTGATCAGAGCAGAACTCTTGTGAGCACTTGACTTTAGAAGAAAGCAGGTGCAGGAATTTATTCTATCCCAGCCTAACTTGACCACTGAAAGGTCCAGAAAAATCGTATCAGGCATAATATGTCACTCTGTTGAAAGATATATGATAGGCAATACTTAATAAAAACAAAAATTCCATTTCAAGATAAAGGTCAAATTCAACCTTTAAAATATACAAACTATTCCTTTTGAGAACCATGAATAGAAACCCAGGCACCTTATTTCCACTCTATCCTTCACTCTTTCTCTTGGGTCTAAGTAATTACCTATACTTTCCCTTTCCAGACTCAAGGACAACTCCTTATATAAATTAAAAATCTGCCGCCCACTTTAGCCATCCTTATCCCCTGACCAGCCAGGCAAGTCCTGCCCTAAACTCATTCTCAGGACCTCTAGAGGCATCTTCAGAGCCTCTGGCGTTTGCTTGGGGTGTTGGAAAGGTCGCAGCCTCCCAGAACCGGATAGGTCACTCACTCCAGCAAAAGATGCAGACTCCACAGGGTCGGGGAGAGAGAAGAGGGCCTGCTGGAATCATGTAAGAAGTGTGTGCGTTGTGTGTGTGTGTGTGTGTGCGCGCGCGCGCGCGTCTGTGAATAACTTCATACTGTAAATTCTGGTAAAAGTTCAGGTTTGTCTGTAATTCAGCAGAAGCAGAGGCTTCCATACAAACCTAGCAACAGCCTCTCTACATCAAGTTTTACCTGCTAACAGTCACCAATCGAAGGGCATACACAAATTCCTTCAAAGTATTATTAGCTAAAAGGAACAACAGAGGGGCAAATTCCACACACGGAGACGAATGGGTGCTTAGAACTTCCGCTTGTTGACAGCACCGATTAAACATCATTTTGTGAGCTGTAGGCTGTGTAGTGTGCCAAGAATGGTACAGTAGGGAATATAGGTCACTAGGGCTCAAAACACATCTGCACACAGACGCACATACCTTGTTACAATACAACATGCTACCCACATATACATGCTTAAACGCTAGGTTTTCAGAACACTCTCCCATCCTATTTCAGCTCTGCCATTTTAACCCTCCAGATAATTAAGTTAAACTCCAAGACTTAACCAGCCCTGCCCCCACCACCACCAAAAAGAAACCTCAAGGTACTCAAACAATGGGTCACCTTGCACAGGGTAACACACACAGGTTCCCTAAGAGATCTCCGGTAGGGAGAATCGGTAGGTTAATCATTATTAAAATAAGGCTTTTATCATTAACCCTCTATTTCCTGTCCCGAGTCTGCGTCAGCGCTGTAACCCTTTCGCTCCCAGCTGACTACACTAAGCCACGCCTTGCCAGGCCCAGTCATTTTACCAGACTAGCGCCCACTCCCCGAAGTCTGCGTGTCAGAAGATCACCTCCCGTGGGACATTTTCAGGAAGGCGCCTGACACGTGCCGGAGACGACCTACTGTGCGCTCTCCACCTGTCCTTCCGATAGGCTTTCCCGGACTTTCCCGAGTTTGGGGCAGTGGGCTGGGCGCCGTAAAGGGCTCCCCTCGCTTGCAGAACTCCCAAGTCTAAGATGGCCCGCCCCCTTCTTCCACCAACCTGGAACCCTGCGTCTGGGCAGGAGGAGGTTCCCAGGGCTCACAGTCGAGGACTCCCGATTCCTCCCCCTCCACCGACCTCCCGAGGACTCCCGATTCCTCCCCGATGCCTTCCCTCTCTGCACTTGGCTCTAGAGGCGGTCGAATGGGAACAAACTTCCCAGCGCCCCCAGTGACCCTGCCCAACACCACTCTGCCCTAAGGGGCGCCGAGACTTCTTGGGACCTACGGGAAGGCAGAGGTGGGAAGAAAGGTGGAGGTGAGGAGTACCCAGAGGAAGATGGAAAACCAACAACCGCGCGAATCTTACCTATCAACTCCCTGGGAACATCAGAGCTCTCCTCGGTCATGGTTGCCCTGTAGGTGCGGGGGTTATTGCAGGTCCAACTCTGATTTATGGCCCCCTGCCCTTCCCCGAACACCTTTAATTTTTTTAGCGAGGCAGATGCAGCTTGCAAATGGGAGTGGGCAAGAAAAGCGGGGCGGAGATACAATTTTGCCGCGCGCCCCCCGCCCCACCAAAAAAAAAAAAAAAAAAAAAGAGTTGCAATGCGAGGCGGATTTGCTGCTGCTGCTACATGACGCCTCCTCGCAGTTCCCGGCGGCGGAATAAGGAGCGGACAGGATTACGAGCCGGCGCGGGTCCCCGGGCGGCTGTGGCGCCTGCTCCTCCTCCCGGCTCGCTGGTCCCCGGCGGGGCTCGGGCCGGCGTAGATCCCGCCCAGTCTCCGCGCCGCACCTACAGCCCTAGGTGAAAGCGGAAGGCGTGGGAGAGGGCGGGGAGAGCGGCGCGGGGCGGGGGGAGTAGGTTTTCCTAGCGCTCCTGCCGGGCTCCGGCTGGGCGGGGGCAGCTCTGGCCCTCCTCCTTCTCCTTCTTCTCTTCCTCGTGCTTTTCCTCCTCACCTCGCGAGAGCCGGCCTCCGCACCGGTGCCAGGCCGGCCTCCGGTGCCCGGGCGCTGGGTCCCCAGCGTGGGGCTCACCCCCAGGAGAGACGCTGCGCGGTGCTGCGGTGGCGGCAGCGGGCACCGCGCCCCTCCTCGCAGCCTCCCTCCCAAACCGCAAAAGCCCTGCGTCTGGAGAGGGGGCGAGTGAACGCGCAAGAGAGCCCGGGAGCCATCTGCTGGCTGCGAGGGAGGAGAGCCTGCTGAGCCGGGCTTTCCGATTCCTTGTCCCCACCTCCGGGCGGGCCAAGGAACCCGGAGGACAGGAGACTGCAGATTTTGCAGACCGGTCTATACGGAAGCTGGTTCTTTTTGGGACCCTCTTACGCACTTTTTGTTTTTCAGCCCTCCCGGTGACATGTCATTTCATCAGCGCTATTCTTCATTTCTGGTGAGCTAGGCGAAACCTGTGAATACTAATCATGCGGTGAGAAGACACTTTTTTGTGTGCGTTCAGCGGGTGCTCTGCGGCCGCACTTCGCAATCTCAGCCATTCCCGTTGAGAGCGCCTTGGAAAATGCCTTTCACTCAAAAAAGTCTCTTTTATCCTCGGGGCACATTCGGGAAGCTGAGGTTTAATCACTGGAGCCTATGTAAGCCTGCGGATAGGTCTGATCCTACCTGGGCCCAGACTCCCTATGACTTCCCTGAGCTCCATCCCCAGAGGTTCAACTTCAGGGCCAAGAATACTTTGCCTCAATCGCTACTTTTTAGCCTAGGGCTAGGAATGTCCCAGACTGTCTAATCAGGTTCTGCTTTTAAAGGACAGAAAAGGAGGAAAGGAAAGGGAATCCATACACTTGGCAATCTAATTTTAAACACTGCTGTTGACCTTGGATCCCTTAGAATAATCTTCAGCCCCACAGCCAGGCCTTACCACTAAGGATTTGCCAATCTGGCCCGATCCCACCCTCCTTAACCTCTCCCACTCTCCACTCTATTACAGCCAGACTCACTGCTTCCTCCTTCCTCGTAAGGTTATCTGATTCTTATCTATGTTTTCAAGCCCATCCCAACGGTCTACCTTCTTTGTGAATATTTTCCAGGGATTGTCAGATTACTGTGCCTCTAGAATATGCCTAGAATATCCCTATGCCTCTAGAATATGTATTGCCTGAAACACTTTTCTAAGCCCAACCATACAGTGTCTTGTTTCATTGCTCGTCTATTTGTCTGGTTTTACTATCTAACTCTTGCATTGTCCCCTGAGTTTGGATTTTTTCTGCCCACCTAGACTGTAGGTGAGTTGAAAGTGGGAATTTATCTTAGACTTTTGAACTTCTTCAACAGCCTACTTCAAAGCAGGTGTTCAATAAACATTTGTTAACTGATTTTAGAGCTTTGGACCTCAGGCCTCCAACCATGCATTTCAAAAGTGGGCAATTTCTTTAAGCTAGACATTTCCTTAATGCATTAAATATATTTTTTCTGCAATAAATGGAAATTAACATCTCAAACTGTCTTTCATTCAACTGGGTGTGTTAAAGAGGACTTTTCTGGCACATACCAATGAAGTTTCAGAAATGCCCTGAAGTTTCCAAACCATGTGATAACTTGTGAAAATAAGAACAAAAGTTTGTCTTTTTTTTTTTTTCCTGTGGCCTGGGTGATGGAAAGAATAAAGGGAAGGCTGTATGGCAGTTCTGTAATTCAGTACTCTTTGGCTTCTTTTAAAGGAAGCTGGGGTTTCAATAAAAGAATCATTTTCACTGCAACAGGATCCTGATTGGCTCCTGCATCTCTGAAGAAGTGAATTCAAAGGAATCTCCTATCACAACACTGAAAAATGACTGATTTTGGAAATCAAAGTCATTTACTTCTCGGTTGCAAAACTCAAATATATTTCAGAATAGCAAGCAGAGAACTCCCGGGAGCACTGTTTGTAAAGCTGTAAACCCAACAAGCAGTAAACATCCCCAGCACCGTAAAACCATGGTGCTAGCTTAGACAATACAGTTTGCATTTTGAGATGTGTGCTTGTTTACTGAATCTACCTACCCCTCCTACTGCTACTGCTGCAAAAACAAACTTTTCTCACTCCATCCCTCCAACTTCTTCAAATTCATGCCTGTTTATATAGTCTTGAAGAAAAGAGTGATCAAACCACTACATGAAACTGATTGCATTACATATGTGATTAGCCATAGCTTCATCTAAGTAAGTATTTACATGTGGCTGTATTTAAGCCATAAAACTAGTACTGATAATCTGAAAGCTGTTAGTAGGATAAAACTTTTTCAGAGAATCCCTACTGCATTTGAATCTGTAAAATGTTAAACATTTAACATATAGTGAGTGGCAACATTATTTTGAAAAGTTATCCCTGGATTTTTATTTTTAATTCTGAGCATATATTCACATCTATATAGTACATTTTGTAATGCATTATGGTCAGAAAACACTCTGAATAAAAAAGTTTGCAGAAAATAGTGTCTCTAAAATGACCCAACATACTATCGTTAGACCCATATCATGTAATGATTAAACCCATGGAGACAAAGCAAACAAAGAAGATAAGAAGAAATCAACATTCTAACAAAAAAAAAAAATCACAAACTTACGTAGGTCAGTTTCTGATCTTCTCTACTACATTCAGAACTGGTTTTAAAATGGAAAGATATTCAGAAACGTGGGACCCACCGGCATTTTACTCCCCAAGTAATGATTTTAAGGTTACCTCCCACCCCCAGTAACCACTGGGGAAGAGGCCTTCTTAAGAAAGTGTGTTTTTCAACTTGGTTAATAAAGATCTTTCAGGAGAGTATGCAATGTGAACTAAGTTTGCAAACACCTCTAAGAAAACTTAGTTTATCTCTGACTAGAAGACAGTGGAAGGTAAATGGCTATTAAACAGTACTCCTTTAAAGTATTGACAAATGAAATTATATGAGACCTGAGATTTGCTTGAAAATAGCCCATGGGGATGTTGGGGGTGGAGAGGATTGAGTAGTGATATAGACGAAATCAGAGTGACCCTCTGTTGATTTTTGTTGCAGCTGGGTATGAGATCCATGGGAATTCATTGCTTTCACTTTTGTATGTGTTTGCAATGTTTCATAACAATAATAAAACAGAACACATCCTTAACACATATGACTGAACAAAAAGGAGGAAAACCAACTCAGTCATTAATTCAGAACACATCTGTTTGAGTGTGCCATAATTAGAGCTCCCAGTTTTACAATGGTTTTCCAACTTCAGAACACTTGAACACTTCAATAGATAACATGTTGTCTTGATTCAAAGAAACATTTTCTCATGTTAAAGTTAATGAAATCTGAAGGCATTTTATAATTGGTATACACAGTTAAATCATGCTTCTCACACCCCATCCCCAACACAAATGCAAAATACATTATGAAATCCGTGATTCATCTGACAATAAGTGACCTGTGACAAGTGAGGAAATAAGGGTTTGACATATCGGAGCTACCCAGTGACTCCTTGGATAAAAAGTATAATTACTATATCTTTATCACAATGAGGAAATAAGTTCACATTTGTGGAGTGACTTGCCCAAAGTCACAGCCTTAAGAGTCAAAGATTGAACTCAGAATTTGAGATTTCCAGGTAAATGTTCATTTTACTGTAGTTGTTGTTGTTGTTTTGAGACAGGGTCTTGCTCGGTTGCCCAGGCTGGAGTGCAGTGGCACACGATCTTGGCTCACTCCAACCTCCGCTTTCTGGGTTCAAGTGATTTTCTTGCCTCAGCCTCCCGAGGAGAGTAGCTGGGACTATAGGTGTGTGCCACCACGTCGGGCTAATTTTTTTTTTTTTTTTTTTTTTTTTGAGACGGAGTCTCGCTCTGTCGCCCTGGCTGGAGTGCAGTGGCCGGATCTCGGATCACTGCAAGCTCCGCCTCCCGGGCTCCCGCCATTCTCCTGCCTCAGCCTCCCGAGTAGCTGGGACTACAGGCGCCGCCACCTCGCCCGGCTAGTGTTTTCTTTTTTTTTTTAGTAGAGATGGGGTTTCACCGGATTAGCCAGGATGGTCTCGATCTCCTGACCTCGTGATCTGCCCGTCTCGACCTCCCAAAGTGCTGTAGAGACAGTGTTTCATCATGTTGGCCAGGCTGGTCTCAAACTCCTGACCTCAAATGATCCGCCAGCCTCGACCTCCCAAAGTGCTGGGATTACAGGTGTAAGCCAGGACGCCCGACCCATTTTACTATAATTTTTATGCTACTCTACAGGCTCCTAGACTAGGTTCCCTAGGAAGCATACAGGTGACCAGGGCTTGGCCCCACTCACCTACAAGGAGCTCCTTCTCTAGGAGGATGATCAAGATGAGCTTCGATCGCCCTGCAACTAGCCCAGTACCAGCCACATAGTAGGTGAGGAAAACCTCCTTTAGAAGGGCCAATTGAGCCAAGTCCTTTTATAAAATAATAAATACAAAATATGCTAGATGTCAAAATGTGTTCAGTAAGTGCTATAGAAATTTGTAGGAGGGGGAGAGAGGAAGCACTAAAATGTGGAAAGGTTCTTATATAAATTGACTCGGCAAATATGAGTTGAGCACTTACTATTTGCCAGAGGTTATAATGGTAAATTATGTAGCTGCTTCATGCAACCCTCATGGAGCAGTCTAGAGGAGAAAGAGAGCAAGACCAAGACAAAAAAAAAAAAAAAGCAACATCTTTTATAATTTAATCTTAGAAATGACATACCATCACTTCTGTTCTAATTTACTGGTCACATGGATCAACCCAGGTCAGTGGAGGAAGGTAACACACAAGAATGTGAATACCAAGAGCTGGGGATCATTGAGGACCATCTTAGAGAATGGCTAAGGAAGACAGAGAGGGAAAAAAATGGCTAATGGCTAATGTAGAGAAAGTAAAGGATCAATGATTAGAGTAGCTGGGAATCAGGAAGGTAAGATGTCAAGTTGAGAAGTTAAGAAAAAAATATTTCAAGAAGGGAGAAAGCGTTAACAGTGTCCTGTGCTGCTACAAAGTCAAATTTGATAAGGAATAGTAATGCATTACTTGAACTTGGTAATAAAGGAGGTAGTGTTTTCTATGGAAAGATACAGTTTAGTAAAATGACAGAGAAGATAAAGTGCCATGGGTTGAAGCATGATCAGGAGATGGAAAAGATGAAGGGAAAAAGGGAATACACATGACTCTAGAATTTTGAGGGTGACAAAAAGGAGAGAAGTAGCCAAAGGCCTCCATAGAAGACTTTCTGTTAACCCTGGAAGATTTAATACTTACATTTATTTCTGCCACTTTCCAATGAGAGGAGAAGAATAAAACATACATCAAGTCTCTAATGTAAATTGTGTCAATATTATTACTTGCTCATTACTTGTAACAAATGTACCACACTGATGCAAAACAATAATAGGGGACTCCGCCGGGGTAGGAAGCATATGGAAAATCTCTGTGCTTTCTGCTCGATTTTTCTGTAGACCTAAAACTATTCTTAAAAAAGAAGACTGCTCTTCCTCTCAATTCCATATTGAACTCAATTTGGAAAAGGCAAGTCCGGGCTCAAAATGGAGGCATGTGATCCAAAGGAACCAGAGCACTTCAGAAACTGTTTACTGGTGTTCTGAGCTTTGAAAATACAGACGATAGTTTAAGAGAACATTTTGAGAAATGGCACATACTCACAGACTGTGTCATAATGAGAGACTCCCAAACAACACGTTCCAGAGGCTTTGGTTTTGTGACTTACTCATGTGTTGAAGAGGTGGTTACAGAGACATGTCCTCAACCACACAAGGCTGACAGGTGTGTACTGGAACCAAAGAAAGCTGTTTTTAGAGAGAATTCTATAAGGCCTGGTGCCCATCTAACTGTGAAGAAAATCTTTGTTTGTGATATCAAGGAAGATAGAGAAGAATATAATTTGAGAGAGTACTTTGAAAAGCATGGCAAGGCCAGGTGCAGTGGCTCACGTTTGTAATTCCAAATGTTTTGGGAGGCCAAAGTGGGTGGATTGCTTGAGCCCAGGAGTTTGGGACGGACCAGACTGGGCAACATAATGAAACCCCGTCTCTACAAAAATTGCAAAAATTAGCCACGCATAGTGGCACGTGCCTGTGGTCCCGGCTACTTGGGGGGCTGAGGTGGGAGGATTACTTGAGCCTGGGAGGTAGAGGGTGCAGAGCCAAGATTGCACCACTACACTCCAGCCTGGGTGACAGAGTGAGACCCTGTCTCAAAAAAAGAAAAGAAGGAAAGTGAGAAAGAGAGAGAGAGAGAGGAAAGAAAAGTATGGCACTATTTAAACCATAGACGTTATGGAAGGCAGGCAGTGGAAAAAAGAGGGGATTTGCTTTTTTTAAATTTACTTTTATTTATTTTTTATTTTGAGAGAGGATCTCCCTTTGTCACCGAGGCTGGAGTGCAGTGGCCTGGTCATAGCTCACTCAACCCCTTGGGCTCAAGCAATCCTCCCACCTCAGCCTCCCAAGTAGCTGGGAGCAAAGACATGTGCCATTACACCCAGCTGATTTTTAAATTTTTTATAGAGATGGGGTCTCCTTATGTGGCTCAGGCTGGTCTCAAACTCCTGGGATCAAATGATCCTCCCACCTTGGCCCCTAAAGTGCTTGGGAGGCGTAAGCCACTGCACCTGGCCTTGCCATAACTTTTTAGGATCATAATACAGTTGCTAAAGTTGTAATTGTCACAGAGGAAACTTTGGAGGCGGTGGAGGTAATTTTGGTGGAAAAGGAGGCTATGGTGGTGGAGGCGCTGGCAGCAGAGGTAGTTGTGGAGGAAGTGATGGTGAATATAATGGATTTGGAAGTGATGGTGGCATCTATGGTGGTGGTCCTGGTTATAGTAGAATAGGGGGCTATGGTGGTGGTGGACCAGGACATGAACACCAAGGTGGTGGATTTGGTGGCATTGGTGGAGGATGTGATGGTTGCAATGAAGGATGAAATTTTGACAGTGGTAACTATGGTGGTGGTGGGAAGTATAATGATTTTGGAAATTATAGTGGACAACAGCAATCAAATTATGGACCCATGAAAGGAGGCTTTCTGGGTGGAAGAAGCTCAGGCAGTCCCTATGGTGACGGTTATGGATCTGGTGGTAGAAGTGGTGGATATGATAGCAGAAGGTTCTAAAACAGCAGAAAAGGGTTTCAGTTCCTAGAAGGAGATAAAGTGAGGAGTTACCAGGAAAGCAGCACGTTACTTTGAGACAGTCGGCTCAAATGCATTAGAGGAACTGGAAAAATCTGCCATAAAAGGAACAATTATCTGTAGTTAGAAAAGTTACTGCAGCTTAAATAGGAAACCCTTCTTGTTCAGGACTGTCATAGCCACAGTTTGCAATAAGTACAGCTCTTGATTAATGCAATGTAGTGTCAGTTAGATGTACATTCCTGAGGTCTTTTATCTGTTGTAATTTTTTCTTTTTCTTTTCATTACATCAGGTGTATGACCCTGTAAATTGTGGTAGTGGTACCAGGAATAAAGAATTAAAGAGTTTTTAACTTTTCAAAAAAAAAGAAGCCTAATAATGTATACGAAAATGCATAAAGCGGCCAGGTGCGGTGGCTCACGCCTATAATCCCAGCACTTTGGGAGGCAGAGGTGGGTGGATCACGAGGTCAGGAGTGCGAGACCTGCCTGACTAAGATGGTGAAACCCCATCTCTACTAAAAATACAAAAAAAAAAAAAATTAGCCAGGCGTGGTGGTGGGCACCTGTAATCCCAGCTACTCTGGAGGCTGAGGCAGAGAACTGCTTGAACCTGGGAGGCAGAGGTTGCAGTGAGCCGAGATTGCACCACTGCACTCCAGCCGGGGTGACAGAGGGAGACTCCATCTCAAAAAAAAAAAAAAAAAACAATGCATAAAGCCACAAGGACAAAGAAAACAGGAGATGGTAGCGAATAAGAAAATTCAACATTTTGGAACTGAGAAAGCTAACAGAGGAATGGTAGGTGACTTAGCAGACTAGTGAAAGATAAACTCTCCAGGGAGAGAATGAATAAAAAGCAAGTTAATTTCTATAGCAGAATCCAAGAAAAATCTCAGGAACTAGATACACAAGTTTTCTCTAAATGTGGAAGTACAGAATGAAGGAAGATTGGTAAAGAATGTAAAAGCTCTAGACACTCTATAGATTCCCTCCCCTACCTTACAAAACCAGTCTACTGCACCCCCTGCACAGCTGCCTCAGATGGGAAGTTAACTCTTTGGAGAGGTTAAACCAAAAAAGACCTAGTCTTGTAACAGCAGAGGGTAAAAGTGAGAAGCCATACCATATGGAAAGGGAAACATTCCTAAATATAAACCCCTCAAAAATTCCTTCTCTGTTTAGTTATCAGAAGTCTAGCAGCAAGGCTTATAATCCCAGTCAGAGAATTGGAGAATTCCTCTCCTATGTTATTAATCATCTTTAAATGAAAAACCAATGAGATACTGACATACGGGGACTGGCTAGTGAATAGGTCAAGCCCCCACCTGTCCCCTTCAATTGAGACCCACCATTTGACAAACCCTGCCCATTCATGTAAAGCTTCAGATCAGCTTTGTTATGCCTCACTGTAAATATAGACATCAAAGGTTCACTGACATTTGAGGAAAGCCTCTACCATGAAAGCCAGAGACCAAAACAAACAAACCCCAACAAGGGACATAGAAGAGCATGGAAGTGAAAGAAAACTTCAAAAATTTGTAGTGAGAGAAATTCTGCCTATGGCTGCAATGGAATAACAAGGATTGGACATTCTTTCCCACCAAAACCCAGAAAAATATGCAGAACATAAAAAGCTCTTATTTTTTCAAACATTGGACATCAGGTAAGACAAGACTTTAATCACTAAAAGAAGTTGAAACAAACAAGGTGATCACTCTGATTGCCCCTGATTTCTTCCTGGAAATAACCACATTGTAGATGCAAAGAGGGGGATCCTAAACAGAGTCTACTGAGTCAAGGAGATGTAGGGATCAGAGAGGCCAAGGGGGCTGAATGTTTCAAGGTAGAGTTCTAGGGAGGAGGGAGCTGTGCTGAAAAGAGCTCCAGAAATCTGCAGAGAGGTCTCTTTGAGTCTTTGCTGTGTACGTGGCCAGACAGGCGTAGGGTGAAACTCTGCAAGGGCAGGAAAAACCACTGGAGAGTTGTAAGGTGAACTACTTCTAGAGCTTACACAGGGCAGAGAGATATTTGAGTTCTGACCAGTCCAAGTGTTCTCTGTTCTCATTCAGGGCATCTAGTGGAGACTTTGAGAAGCTGGGAACAGAAGAGAAAATAAAATCCAAACTAAATAGAAGAAAGAAAATAATACAGGTCATAGCAGAAATCAATGAAATTGAAAT
This sequence comes from Trachypithecus francoisi, assembly GCF_009764315.1. Lineage (NCBI taxonomy): Eukaryota > Metazoa > Chordata > Mammalia > Primates > Cercopithecidae > Trachypithecus > Trachypithecus francoisi. The sequence goes on along the minus strand of NW_022681455.1, from coordinate 25,660,748 downwards.
TGGACCCATAATTTTTTTAAATTAGTAAAACTTAATCTAGGTCTTTGCAAAAAAAAAATTAAATTTTATGCAACACTTGGTGGACTGATCAAGACAAAAAGATAGAAGACACAAATGACCAATATTAGGAATCTGGGCGGGGGGGATGTGATTACAAATATTAAAAGGGATAATATTGGAGCTATTATGAAGAACATTATGCCAATAAATTTGACAGGTTAAATGAAACCTACACATCCCTTGAAAGATAAAAATGTCAAAAGTGACTCAAGAAGAAATAGAAAAAATCTGAAAAGCCCTATATTTACTAAAGAAATTTGAATTTCAAAATAAAAACCTCCCCATAAAGAAAAGGAAAAACAGTCACATCAATTATCTCTATAGACACACATACACAAACAACTATAAGACAAAATTCAACACCCATTCAAAATAAAAACTCTCATTAGGAATAGAGGATAATTTCCTCAAATTAATAAATTGAATCTATGAAAGACCTATAACTAATGTTATATTAAATGGTGAAAGCATTTAGTCCCCCTTGTGCTTCCCCCCTTAAATCAGAACCAAGACAAGAGTATCTACTTTTCCTATTTATACTCAATATTATGCTAGAAGTCTTAGCCACTCTAATAAGGCAAGAATAAGAAACGAAAGACATAATGGGCAGAAAGGAAGAAAAGCCTGTCTTATTTGAAGAAGGCATGACTGTATACATAGAAAATCCTAAGCAGTCCAGGCGCGGTGGCTCACGCCTGTAATCCCAGCACTTTGGGAGGCCGAGGCGAGGCAGGTGGATCATGAGGTTAGGAGATCGAGACCATCCTGGCTAACATGGTGAGACCACGTCTCTACCAAAAATACAAAAAGTTAGCCAGGTGTATTGGCGGGCGCCTGTAGTCCCAGCTACTCGGGAGACTGAGGCAGGAGAATGGTGTGAACCTGGGAGGCGGAGCTTGCAGTGAGCCGAGATCTCACCACTGCACTTCAGGCTAGGCAACAGAACAAGACTCCATCTCAAAAAAAGAAAGAAAAGAAAATCCTAAACAAACTACCAAAAAAGCTACTAGAAATAATAAATGAGTCTACCAAAGTTGCAGGACACAGGTCAATACACAATGAATTGGATTTTCACATACCAGCAATGAAAAATTGGTAACTGAAATTTTAAAAAAATCATTTATAGTGACATCAAAGTATTTAATAAGCAGGGATGCATTTAATAAAATAGACGCAAGACATGTACAGTGAAAGCTACAAAACATTGCCAAGACAATGTAATGAAGAGCTAAATAATTCTACAACATATCAATTTCCATGGATTGGAAGACTCAGTCAATATGGTTAAGTTACCAATTCTTATATTGAACTACAGACATTAATGAAATCCCAGTAAAAGTATAAGGAGGATTTTCTGTGGAAATTAACAGGATAATTCTAAAATTCATATGAAAATCCAAAGGATCCAGCCTGGGTAATGTAGTTGAACCCCCTCTCTACAAAAAAAGTTTTTAAAGAATACCCAGGCATGGTGGTGTGCACCTATAGTCCCAGCTCCTCAGGAGACTAACGTGGGTGGATTGCTTGAGCCCAGGAGATTGAGACTGCATTGAGCCAGGATCATATTGTTGCACTTCAGCCTAGGTGACAAAGTGAGACCCTGTCTCAAAAACAAATAAACGTATTTGTGAGAGGTGTCATATTATTTTAAAAAGAAAAGAAAAGAAAAACAAACAAATAGAAGAATAGAAAATCCAAAGGAGTTAAAATAGTCAAAGCAATTTTGAAGAAGAACAAAGTTATAGAACTTATACTACCTAAATTTGAGACTTACTATAAAGCTGTTACAATTAAGATACATGATATTGGGGTGGGGCACAGTGGCTAACATCTGTAATTCTGAGGTAGGAGGATCGCTTGAGTCCAGGAGTTTGAGACCAGCTAGGGCAACATAGTGAGACCTCATCTCTATAAAATAAAAAAAGAAAGATAGTGACATTGGCATTTTATTGTATGTATGTATATATGTATCGAGACAGGGTCTTACTCTATCACCCAGGCTACAATACAGGGATGCCTTCATAGCTCACTGCAGCCTCCTGGGTTTAAGTGATCCTCCTGCTTCAGGCTGCCAAGTAGCAAAAATCACAGGTGTGTGCTACCATGCCTGGCTAATGATTTTTATTTTCATTTTTTATAGAGACAAGATCTCACTGTGTTGCCCAGGCTGGTCTCAAATTCCTCAAATTCCTCAAGGGATCCTCCTACCAAAGCCTCCCAAAGTGTAGGGATTTATAGGTGTGAGCCACTGCACCCAGCAAGAGAACAGATTTATAGATCAGCAGAACAGAATAGAAAGTACAGAAATAGTACCACACATACTTGATCTATTGATTTTTTACAAGGGTACCAAGGTAATTCAATGAGAAAGAGTAGTCTCTTCAACAGATGGTGCTGAAGTAACTGATTATCCATATGGAAAACAATGATCTTTGACCTTTGCCTCATGCCATAACAAATATTAACTCTAAATGAATCAAAAGCTATACATAAAGTTTAAAGCTATAGATCTTCTAGATAATAACGTAGTAGAAAGTCTCCATAGTCTGGGGTACACAAAATTTTATTGGATTGCATTCATAAAGCACAAGTCATAAAAGAAAAAAAACTGATAAACTGAACTCCATCAAAATTAAAAACTGCTTCCCCTTGAATTACACTGTTAAGAAAAGGGAAAAGGAACACATTTTCTCAATAACATATATTTGACAAAGGATGGGTGTGGAATATACAAGGAATTCTTATGACTCAATGATAACAATGAGCAAAACATTTAAACAGGCATTTCACCAAAGAAAATATACAGATGACCAATGAGAATATGAGAAGGGGCTCAATACCATTAATCATCATAGAAATGCTAATTAAAATCATATTGAGTTTGAAAGGCTGAGGTGAGCAGATCACTTGAGCATAATCAGGAGTTCCAGACCAGCCTGGGCAACATGGCCAAACCCCATCTCTACAAAAAATTAAAAACTTAGCCAGGTGTGGTGTTGCTTACCTGTAGTTTCAGCTATTTGGGAGGCTGAGGTGGGAGGACTGCTTGTGCCTGGGTGACAGAGGTTGCAGTGAGCCAAGATTGCTCCACTGCAGTCCAGCCTGGACGACAGAGGGACACCATGTCTCAAAAAAAAAAAAAAAAAAAAAAAAAACACTGGGTATGGTGTGTGCTTGGGGTCCTAGTTACTTGGGAGACTGAGGTAGAAGGATGGGCTGAGCCCAAGAGTTTGAGGCTGCAGTGAGCTACGATTGGGCCACTGCACTCCAGTTTGGGTGACAGAGGAGAGTGTGTCCCAAAATAAACCAATCAAACAACAACAAAAAAACTAAACCATATTGAGGTACCACCACATCCACCAGAATGGCTAAAATTTAAAAGGCTGACAATATTAAGTGTTGGTGAAGATGTAGAGTAAGTGGAACTCCCATGCAATTGATGGTAGGAATGTAAAATAAAACAATTACTTTGGAAATATGTTGGCAGTTTTTTACAAAGTTAAGCAGATAATTAACATACAACTTTGCTATTTGCCTCTATATATTTACCTAAGTGAAATTTAAAAAAATGTTCCCACCAAGACGTAAGTATGAATGTTTACAGCACTTTTATTTGTAATAGCCGAAAACTAGACTGAAGTAAAATGCACACAGCAGATAAATGGATAAACACATTTAGCATATTCATACATTAAAATAAATACTTGGTGGGGCATGATGGCTCACATCTGGAATCCCAGCACTTCGGGAGACTGAGGTGAGCAGATCTCTTTAGCCCAGGAGTTCAAGACCAACCTGGGGAACATGGCAAAACCCTGTCTCTACAAAAAATAAAAAAAATAAAAATTAGGCCGCACGCAGTGGCTCACGCCTGTAATCCCAGCACTTTGGGAGGCCGAGGCGGGCGGATCACAAGATCAGGAGATCAAGACCATCCTAGCTAACACGATGAAACCCCGTCCCTACTAAAAATACAAAAATTAGCCCGGTGTGGTGGCAGGCACTTGTAGTCCCAGCAATTCGGCAGGCTGAGGCAGGAGAATGGCGTGAACCTGGGAGGCGGAGCTTTCAGTGAGCCGAGATAGCGCAACCGCACTCCAGCCTGGGCGACAGAGTGAGACTCTGTCTAAAAAAAAATAAAAACAAAAAATAAAAAAATTAGCTGGGCATGGTGATGTGTGCCTGTAGTCCTAGCTAGCTACCTGGGAAGCTAAGGGGGAAGAATCACCTGAGTCCAGAAGGTCGAGGCTACAGTGAGCCATGATCCCACCACTGTACTCCTGCCTGGGTCACAGAGTGAGATCTTGTCTCAAAAAAATAAATAAAATAAAGAGAGAGAAATACTCAGCAATAAAACGAAATGAACTGATAATATATATGGCAATATGGATGAATCTCAAAAACATTATGCTAAGAAAAAGAAATCTAGACACAAGAGAGTATGTACTTGTGGTAACAAGAGGCATACATTTGTCTAACCTCAGATTCCATGGGGATTCTATTTTTGCAATTCAGAAAAGATAAAATAACTCTCAGAATTTTATATGTATTACCAGAAATGTTTATTTCTGGAGGTTATTGGGAAGAATCTGCTTTCCACCTCATTCAGGATGACAACAGAATTTAGTTCCTTGTGATTATGGAACTGAAATCTGTGTTTCCTTGCTGCTGTCACTGAGGGCCCATTCTCAGCTCCTAGGGCCAGCTTACTTTCCTGGACACGTGGCCCCTTTTCATTTTCAAAGTGAGCAAAGCTAGAATCTCTCTTGCATCAAATTCCTCTCATGCTTGTAACCTCCTTCACCAGAAAGAGACTTGTCCTTTTTGAGGATTCACCTAGACAGGTCAGGACCGCCAAGTATAGTCTCTCTTTCTCTTATTTATTTATTTATTTATTTATTTATTTTTTGAGACAGGGTCTCACTCTGGTTGCCCAGGCTGGAGTGCAGTGGTGCAATCTTGGCTCACGGCAGCCTCAACCTCCCAGGCTCAAGTGATTCTCCCATCTCAGCTTCCTGAGTAGCTGAGATTACAGGCGCACACCACCATGCCCAGCTAACAGTTTTATATTTTTAGTAGAGACAGGGTTTCACTACATTGCTCGGGCTGGTCTCAAACTCCTAGACTCAAGAAATCCGCCTGCCTTGGCTTCCCAGAGTGCAGGATTGCAGGCGTGAGCCACCGCACCCAGCTAATCTCTCTCTCTCTCTCTCTCTCTCTCTCTCTCTCTCTCTCTCTCTTTATTTATTTATTTATTATACTTTTAAGTTCTGGGATACATGTGCAGAACGCGCAGGTTTGTTACACAGGTATACAAGTGCCATGGTTATTTGCTGCACCCATCAACCTGTCATCTAGGCTTTAAGCCCTGCATGCATTAAGTATTTGTCCTAATGCTCTCCCTCTCTTTCCCCCTCACCCTAGTCCCTCTTTCTTAAAGTCACATGTACTATATATAACACAACCTAATAATGAAAGATCCCATCATATTTACAGGTCCCTTCCATGCTCTAGGGGAGGAAATATACCACAATCTGCTACCACAAGAAAGTTGGCATAAAACAGAGAGATAAAAAATTAAGAGAAATTTCAGCAAATCATTGTATTGTGGATACTGAATGATGGGCTATACATGTTTTTGTTCAGTTTTACTGAACTTTGGTGTGTGTATGTGTGTGTGTTGTATTTTCAGCGTATTGATCAATCACAAAAAGAATATTAAACTACTTTTGCTGCAAATGTAATTATTTTTCACATTCCTTTTCTACTTTATTAATATCTATATACTCAGGATTAACCTTTGTTGCTTGCTTCTTTCCTCTGGAACCCGATATCTGGGGCAATTTTAGGAAGTAATTTCTGAAGTGGGAGCAATAAATGAGTCAGGCTAAAAAAAAGAAAATAGCAGTTTGAGAAATCTTTCCAAATTTTCTGTTTAAAAAATCTAGCCACATAAGAAGTGAAAATGACAGTAATAGCCATCAATGATGTAAGCCACTGGCGCATTTCATCAGCATTGCTTACCTTCTGTTTTCCTCTTGTTTAGTGTCATCACATGAATTGTCATAAAAATAAGATGATTATTGTTCAGTTGCTCATTAGTTCAGGCTGTGGAGATCTCCTAAAAAGGATAACTTATCTTGTGAGATCTCACTATTTGTTACTAGAGAAAAATGTGGGATGTTTTGGATTGCAAATGGAAAGTTTTCCTCTTTAACTGAACTCTTGAGATTGTAGTGAAATCATCCATGCCCTGAAGCATCATAATCGTTCCCATATGGACGAATTCATTCAAGAAACAGTTATATTTGCATATATAGATTATCTCTAGAAATACTTTGTCCCTGTTTTGGGAATCTTTGCTGTTCAAACAGCTCTCAAGGGTATATAAGAGGATTTTACTCCTCCTACCCACCTCCTCATTACAACTCAGTTCCCTAGTGTTTTCCTCCAAAGATTTTTAAGAAGTGAGGTAAGCTGGCTCTGAGGCTTCTAAATTCTGAATTCTGGCTCATTTTCACTGAGTCATTCCGGAGGTCCTAGCCTTGAAACGACTTCTCTTTTGTTCCAATAAACAATAAGCTTAAGAAAAAAGGTTAACTGTCTAATAGCCCCATGATTCCCTTGGCTATCTAGCTAGAAATCTGTTTGCAAATCTGCTACATCTTTGATGAATAGGAAATTTACAAATAATTCACAATTATGTTGAGTTAGTGCAGGTAGGGAGTTATCAGACAGCTAAGTTACTTTAAAAGTGACCTGTTGGAAAAGTAGTAATTTAAAAACCTGCTCAGTTTTTAGCTTTTTTTTCTGGTGATTACCTTAATATCGTGTTGCACCCTTTGTTATCTTTTCAGGTATTTAGATTTTCTTTTCCTTTATTGCTGATATTGTTACTGCTCTATGAAGCAATACAACTATTAGCCATCTGCTTCTCTTCCTCTTTTGGACAATTGACATTTTGTCAAATGGCAAAAAAACAGTATCAACCATACTAACATTTATGTTAGTATGTAATAAGTAATAAGTAATAACTAACATTTATGAACCCTTCCTTCATGTTGAAGACAAAGCACTTTAAGTGTTTTATCTCATGTAACTCTCAAGACATTTTAAGAGGTAGGTGCATTTATTATCTCTAGTATTTAAATAGGGAAGCTTCACCCCACACGGGTTAGATAACTGTCCCTAAGTCACACATGGACACCACAGAGTAGTTCTGATTACGGGTTGTGGTGCTTCTATACATTCCTATTCTAAAATGCCAGTAAAGAAGTGACTGCTACTGCCATCTGCTGGTAACTAGTAGAGTTGCTAGCTACTTTTGCTCATGCTGCAACTAAAAATCTGTACAAATTAGTGTTTGCAATGAGAGCTCTCTTCTGATACACGTTGGAGTCTCATGATGCCATCTATCCTGCTCATGTTTAGAACAGTCCCTGACACACAGTAGGCACTCAGTATTTATGGAATGAACAAATGGAGATCTCAGGAGAGTTTTTGTTGGTAAAGCTTCTCAAGTTGTCCTGAAAGAACATAGACGCTGTCTCCACACAAAGCAATGGTGGTGTCCTTCTTCCCTTTTTACTTGAGATGGAGTCTTGCTCTGTTGTCCAGGCTGGAGTGAAGTGGCGTGATCTTGGTTCATTGCAGCCCCTACCTCCTGGGTTCAAGTGATTCTTCTGTCTCAGCCTACCGAGTAGCTGGAATTACAGGTGTGTGCCACCACACCTGGCTAATTTTTATATTTTTAATAAAGACGGGATTTCACCATGTTGAGCAGGCTGGTCTTGAACTCCTGACCTCAGGTGATCCACCCACCTCAGCCTCCCAAAATGCTGGGATCCCAAAGTATTGGGATTATAGGCATGAGTCACTACTCACGGCCTATGATGCTGTTTTTCAAGTATTTACTTCATTCACTGTGCCGTCTCTGCATTTACAATATCCTTTGCATTTCCTTGCTATAACCTAGTTTACAAGTGGAGTCTCACTGGTGTTTAAATCTAACTTTATCGGTTACATTGTATAGGTTTTAGAAGGAATCCTAGTTTCAGAACTGAAAAAGACCTGAAAAATCCTGGCTAGTGTTTCCCAAGCCCTGTTGCAAAAGACGGTGATTTTTAAAAAGTGTTTAATAGACAAATAAGTTTCAGAAACAGTACATTAGATAAATTTCCCTTTTTTTTTTTTCACTGTAGAACTTCTCAGAGTATTTAACATGCTACTGTGCATTAGAAGTCTTTGAGAAGGGTTATACATAAAACCGTATTTGGCAGCTTGGGCTGCCATAAAATAATACCATGGGCTAGGGGCTTAAACAAGAAAAATTAATTTTCTTACAGTCTGAAGGTTGGAAGTTCAAGATCAAGGTGCTGACCAGTTAGGTTTCCGGTGAAGGCTCTCTTCCTGTCTTGCGCATACCTGCCTTCTTGTTTTGTCTTCACAGGGTCCTTCCTTGGAGGATGGTCTTGGAGAGAGTGAGAGGTGCTCTTCTTATGTCTCTTCTATTAATGACACTGATCCAATTGGATCAGTTCTGCACCCTTATGACCTAATTCAACCTTAAATACTTCCTTGAGGCCCCATCTCCAAATACAGCCACACAGGAGGTGAGGGCTTCAAAATATGAATTTGGGGGGACACAAACATTCAGTCCACTTCCCAAATAGTACTTGATCACAGATTATTTCTCGTTTAGCTCCTGTTAACATCCTAAGGGACATTAGTGTTTTGTGGAATTCACTTGGAAATTTCCAATATACCAAACTCCAGTTACTACAGATGGAGCCCAGTGAGAATAATTTTCCTAATATCATACAGCTAGTTATTGGCAGAGCTAGAACTCTCACTTTAAGTCTTGTTTTCATGATATCATGCTTGTTCTATTTTATTTCTCCATATGAAAATAAACACTAGTACTGCCTTTGCAGAACTTTACAGTTATAAAGGAGATATGAATTAACATTTATTGAGTGCTACTATGTGACTTTTCTACCCTCCCCCATGCTAAATGGGTTAAACATTCCAGACTTTATGACTGCTGCATTTCACATCATGATTTAATAAATGCTTAAATGACAGTCTGTATGGGATGAGTCAGTGAGAGGTCGCCTGAGAGGTACATCTTGCTGATTTTCTATGCGTCAGGCACACAGAAAATGTTTCTTTTTTCTTTTTCTGAGACAGAGTCTCGCTGTGTCGCCCAGGCTAGAGTGGAGTGATGCTATCTTGGTTCACTGCAATCTCCGCCTCCTGGGTTCAAGCAATTCTCCTGCCTCAGCCTCCCAAGTAGCTGGGACTACAGGCACCTGCCACCACACCTGGCTAATTTTTTTTTTTGTATTTTCAGTAGAGATGGGGTTTCACTGTGTTGGTCTAGAACTCCTGACCTCATGATCCGCCCGCCTCGGCCTCCCAAAGTGCTGGGATTACAGGCATGAGCCACGGCACCTGGCAGCCCTTTTTTCTTTTTTAAAACATTTTAATCTTTTAAAAACTTTTAAACTGACAAATAATAATTGTGCCTATTCATTGGGGTATATAGTGATGTTTTGAAACATAATGTATGGTGATCAGATCAGGGTAATTAGCATATCCATCATCTGAAACAATGATCATTTCTTGAGTTGGGAACATTCCGTATCCTCTTCCTTCTCTAGCTATTTGAAACTAAATATTACCTACAGTGGTATAGAACAACAGAAGTTATTCCTTCTATCTACCTGTAATTTTGTCCTTTAACAAATCTCTCCCTGTCCTGCCCCTGACCCGCCCTTCCATTGACCCTCCCCAGCTTCTGGTATCCTCTGTCCTACTTTTTACTTCTATGAGCTTAACATTTTTTTTTTTTTTTTTTTTTAGCTTCCACATATGTGTGAGAACATGTGGTGTTTAACTTTCTGTTCCTGGCTTATTTCACTTAACATAACGTCCTCCAGTTCCAGCCGTGCTCACACTGGCCTTTTTTTAATGCTCTAGAAAGTTATATTGTTTACTGCCACAGACTTTATAATGCTGTGTTGTTTTCTACTCTTCCTTTTTACTTCCCACCCTGTTCTCCTGCACTTCAGATGTATAGAATTGTGTTAACTATAACCTTTGAGTGTTAATCATCCTTGATCCATTCACAACACCGTTCAATAATGTAATAAACATCCAATCCAATAATCAGAATAAGTAACCTATATTTATCTATCTACATGTGCCTTTCTTGTCTCATCCCATTGGATCTCCCTCAAATAATATTTTGATCCTAAATGTTAGATTTATCGTTTGTTTGCTTTTTGTTGTTTTTACTTGCCTAACCACACACAACACCACACACACACACACAACCTCTATTGGTTATATGGTTTCCTGTTTTTGTTTGTTTGTTTGTTTTTTGTTTTTTTACAGTCCAGAGGTCTTTTATTTTATTTCTTCAACGCCTATTACGCATGAATTCATAGGGAAGAGATTCCAGCATTCCAGCAGCTCAGGCTCTTTCCCACTGGTTCTCACACAGTGTGCTTCTCTGGGTGGAGCAGGCTGGTGCTTCAGTTAAACCTAGGTACTTTTCTCTTTGGCTTCCTTCTTTTTCTGATCATTTTCCTTCACACGTTTCAGGAAGCTACCTCGGCTCTTAGAGTGTTTAACGTGCTCAATACGCATATTAATTCTCTTGGCAAGAATCTTGCCCTTAACTTGTTTGTTTAAAACAATGCCAAAAGCATGCTGGGTAAAATTGTAGACTCTTCCAATTTTGCCATGGTAACACCTGTGGGGCATTCGTTTTTGAACAGTACCCATTCGCTTGATGTCTACAATATCACCTTTCTTATAAATTTGCATATATGTGGCCAAAGGAACAACTCCATGTTTTCTCAAAGGCCTAGAGAACATATATTGGGTGCCTTTCCTCTTTGCCTTTGTATTCGTCATTTTGACAAATTACCGGAAGATGACGGTTCTGGCCAAAAGGCTGGTTTTGTTTTTGGATCACATTTTCTTGCTTCTCTGCATGAGAATCTTAGATCAGATGATGGACATTGTGAAGGTTATATCATTTACTGTCTAGACTTTGTAATCTTCCTTTAAACATAACAATGTTATTTTGAGTTTTTTTTCCAGCAGGCTTACTGATTCTTTCAAAGGATTTGTTTGTTTGTTTTATAAAAAACTGGATCTGCTATATTACCAAGGCTGGGCTCAACTCTTGGGCTCAAGTAGTCCTCCTGCTTCAGTCTCCTGAGTAGCTGGAACTACAGACATGCATCACCATGGCCGGCTTAAAAGTTGTTGTTAATCTTTGTTAGGGTTGGTCTGGAGTACCTATACTACTAGCTATTTTAGTTTTGCTCCAAAGGTGCAGCTTTTCTGGGGCCTTTAGTGAATACATGAAGTGTTTAGCAAGGTGTTTCTACTCTACTTGGTCAGAAATGTAACAGCTCTCAGTCCTCCAAGAGTTGTTTAGCTTCAGTTACCTGGTAACTGTTCTTAGTGGGATTCATCCATGCTATCACATATGGTTTGTATTTATTCACTTTTACTAGTTACTGTGCTAAATTCTTTCTATGATTTTTCATGTGGTGGTATTATCACTTATTTTATAGATGGAAAATATGAGGTGCAGAGAAGTGATGGAAAAAAGAGAGGATCAGGATTTCAGTTTTTTTCTGCATTTCTCATCATCCCATGAAGTCTCTGGATAACATAAGCCAAGTTTTCATATCCCTTGACGTGTATGATACTTACATGGTGCCAAGAACAAGATGCATACTCAATAAATATTCATCACTATAGGCAAAAGTGGGCACAGATGGAAAATAAAATTATTTGAAGGTAACGAACACTTGATTAAGAATTACTCAGCAAAATAACATTGAATCAGAATAAATGGGTTCTGGGCTTCACCCCATTGTGAATGAATAATATATTACTTTTAGGCAGTGTTTTCCTATACTTGTTTACGTTTGCTCCTCACAAAAACCTGCTGAGCTAACCTAGGGTAAGGTCTTGGTAGGAAGACATCCCAGAGTCACAAGGCAACAAACACATGATAAAGGCAAGTTTTAAAATCAGATCTTCTGAATGTAAAAAGATATGTATGTATTTTAGAAGGGTCTCACTCTCACCTAGGCTGGAGTGCAGTGGCGCTATCATAGTTCCCTGCAGCCTCAAACTCCTGGGCTCACATGATCCTCTCACTATCTTAATCGCTTTGAGTCTCAGTTTTCCCATCTATAAAATGGGGATATCACCTAGTTCACTAGGTTGCTCTGTTGTTTAAGTGAAATAAATAAATATAAAGCATATTGAAATACTTAAAGAATTCAATAAATGTTTATTATTAGGAAACAAACATATGGTAATTTTTGAGCCAGAGTCTTGTTCTGTTGCCCAGGCTGGAGTGCAGTGGCACAATCTCAGCGCATCACAACCTCTGCCTTCTGGGTTCAAGGACGTCTCCTGGGTTCAAGTGATTCTCATGGCTCAGCCTCCCGAGTAGCTGGAACTACAGTTGCACACCACCACGCTCAGCTAATTTTTGTATTTTTTCCAGAGATGGGGTTTCATCATGTTGGCCAGGCTGGTCTCGAACTCATGACATCAGGTGATCCACCCACCTTGGCCTCCCAAAGTTCTGGGATTACAGGCATGAGCCACCACGCCTGGCAAAAAAAAAAAAAAAAAAAAAAAAAAACAAAACAAAAAAAAAACTTAAACAAACAAAAAACCCAACAGGGTTTATGACTCCACATCCTGCCAACCATCAACCACATCGTATTGTACCTCTCACCATATATTTTTACTTAAATTACCTAACATTTCTTAGCTTTAGTTTTCTTACTGAAAACAGGGGAGGCTGAACTTAACTATATATAACTCTTCTGCTTCTAAATGTGTCAGAGAGAGACTGAAATAAGCAAGGGAGAGTGGATGCCCTTCTTGCTTAAATATAAGATCCCAATTTTCATCAGAGATGAGCTTAAACTTCCAGTCCTGTGAATTTGCTACTCTTTTTGAAGCTAATAACAATTAAAAAATAGAGGTATCTTTAATTCAGCAAAAAATAATTATTTCTAAATCCTGAGAGATCAATGAGACTGCAAATCTAACAAATTCATTTTTAATGATGAAAACCCTAATTTCATCATAAGGAGGCAATGATAAGATTCCTTTATTTTGTATAAAACATTATAATTTATCGTTTTTAACAAAATGGACACCACAAGTTTTCCTTTCGGAATAAATGTTTTAATCACCCTTTGGATGTGATATCTTTTGATCAACAGGAGTTTTTGGCATCTCTAAACACTCTTACAAATTATTCAGGGCTCACTTTGGTTTTTAAAATTAACATTTGATTCATTTAAGTAATAAATGCAAAAGCCCAGTTTCCCCCTTACATTTAAGTTCATTTTACACATTTTAAAATTCGATTTATAAATAAGGTAATATTATAAAATTTACTTTTAAGGTGGCCTTTGATTATTGCTTAGTCCGATTTGCAAACTTCCTTAAATATTTTAAGCAACCTATGCATTTATCGTTTTCAAATTTTTAAAGTTCTTTAGTTTTCTAACTTACAAGGAAACCTTCCTAGGTATTTAAATAAGCATAATAAACCTAATAAGTAATCTTGTATTTATGCTGAATCCTTATAAATTACATAAACTTATCTTAAGCTTTTCAACCTAAGAGAAGTCTGGATCAATGGTGATGTTTCACATTTTAAATTTAGGGCCATTTGGCTAATCTATTGAATAATTAATATATTCAGAATTTCTTAAACATTACATTACTTAAAACTACCACAGTCACAGTTTATCCACAAACATAAACCTGAAATATTAGAACTAATTTTTTGCTTTTCAAAAAGCATTCCTCTACTAAATTCTAGCTCTTTTTAGGACTAATTCACTTCCAACAAAAAAACAATTCGGTCTACCCACTATCATACCAGAGATTTCAGTAAGGAGCTTAAGCTGAGGCATCCAAGACAATTTCTCTCTCAACCATGATGGGCAGGTGGAAGCTTCCATGGCCACGCCCTCCATGTGGAGCAGACTCACAGCCCAGGGCCACTGAGACCAAGCAACATGTTACATAAGTGTCAAGGCTAGGTTAATTTGGCAACTCATTCTAGATTGTTTTATTATTTGATTATATTAAAATAATTTAAGTTTAATTTTTTTTTTCTAAAATTCTTTTCATGTCTCCTAATTGAGACCTGGTTAGATTCCACATATCCCTCTTGTCTTATCCAGCTCTAAGTCACAGTTCTGGGGACATTTTAATGATGCCTCCAAGCACATACAGACATTGCCAGGAACCTTCCTGCTCACTAACAGATGCTCCAGTCCTTGGACACCCCACATTTGAAAAGGCAGCACTGTCTGTGAGAAAAACATAAATAATTTAAACAAAATAGGAAGAGCTAGAATGAGAACTAGTGTGAAAAGTCAAGACAAATCAAAGTATATTATTGGAATGTAGAAGTGATCTACAGTGAGACCAGAGTCTATCACATGCACACATAGAAAATGATTATATTTGTTCAGCACATCAACATAAATAGGTAAGGTAGCTCTCAACTGAAGGAGGTCTTCCCAAGAGATCCAGCACGTCCCCAGGCCCTGCCTGGCTGCCCTATGGGCTGAGAGAATCAATATGTCAACACATCTGATATCTATTCACTGTATGACAGCATAGATTATCTGGGCTAAGGATTCTTGTAATTTAAAAAATACTATTTAAGACAGAAGTGTGATAAGGGAGCCTACAACTTGTATGGCCCCCATGGACTCATAGTAATTGATGAGATGTTTAAGATCTGAGGCCGGCTCCTTAGTGACACTGAACAAACATATTTCAGCATCAATCAATTGCATAACCATCACCTAAGTATCAATGTCGTGAATATCCACCCACTAATATGCACATATAATTATATATATTTTACATCTTAGAGTGCAGCAAAATTTATTTTTTTAAAGCTCCCTCATCATCTTTTAAAAACATTTATTCTCGCTAGGCATTCTGATTCACTTTTACTAACATGTAATAGGAAATGTAAGTTTCTTGTTTTATTTATTTGTTCAACAAAGGGAACACATCTAGTAAATGAAAAAGCTAGTACTTGAACCCAGGTTCTTAACTATAATCTTATCGCATTAGTTGCTGCTGAGGCACACATTATTAACCATCATTAGTAAGTAAGTTTTCTGCAGAACTAAAGAGATATCCAAAGACAATAGCCAACACCACCATCAGAATTGGCCCCAGAAGAATAGGATCTTGGATATTTTATTTTTGCATAAATACAATTCAAGTTTCCACAACTCAAAAGAAAAGAGGGAACCTGGAGAAGTTTCAGTGTACAACCACAAAGTTTGATTTTTTTTAATCATATGAGGAAAGCTGAATAATACCAATTTACTTAGCTTAAGGGTGAGAAAAGCTCTCACGTACAAGAAAGCCCACGTCCCTGGCTTAATCTTAAATGATATATCCGTGTGATTTTTTTTGACGGAGTTTTGCTCTGTCGCCCAGGCTGGAGTGCAGTGGTGTGATCTCGGCTCACTGCAATCTCCACTTCCTGGTTCAAGTGATTCTCCTGCCTCAGCCTCCCAAGTAGCTGGGACTACAGGCACACACCACCATAACTGGCTAATTTTTGTATTTTTAGTAGAGAGAGGGTTTCGCCACGTTGGCTAGGCTGGTCTCAAACTCCTGACCTCAGGTGATCTGCCTGCCTCGGCCTCCCAAAGTGCTGGGATTATAGGCGTTAGCCACCATGCCCGGTCATGATTTCTTCTTTTTTTCTTTTTCTTTCTAATTTTCTTTTTCTTAGAAACAGGAGCTCACTCTGATGCCCAGGCTAGAGTGCAGTGGTACACTCTCAGCTCACTGCAGCCTTGACCTCCAGGGCTCAAGTGATCCTCCCACCTCAGCCTGCTGAGTAGCTGGGACCACAGGTGTGTGCCCCCACACCCAGCTAATTTTGCTTATTTTTTATAGTGACGAGAGCTCACTATGTTGCCCAGGCTGGTCTTGAACTCTTGGCCTCAAGTGATCTTTCCATCTTGGCCTCCCAAAGTGCTGAGATTACAGGTGTGAGCCACGGCCTATTTGTGTGGTTTCTTACTTCAAATGATAAGCCGGCCGGGCTCAGTGGCTCAAGCCTGTAATTCCAGTACTTTGGGAGGCCGAGGCGGGCGGATCACAAGGTCAGGAGATCGAGACCATCCTGGCTAGCACGGTGAAACCCCATCTCTACTAAAAATTCAAAAAATCAGCTGGGCATGATTGCAGGCACCTATAGTCCCAGCTACTCAGGAGGCTGAGGCAGGAGAATGGCGTGAACCCGGGAGGCGAAGCTTGCAGTGAGCGGAGATTGTGCCACTGAACTCCAACCTGGGTGACAGAGCAAGATTCTGTCTCAAAAAATAAATAAATAAATAAACAAATAAATAAAATAAAAATGATAAGCCTTTCAAGAACAGTCTAGAAACTACCATAGAATTTTAGAGTTATAAGTACACCATCAATTAGATTGCATTATTAACCAGCCAATCATCAAACATGCCTCCAAAAAGAAAGTCCTTTATTAGGTTAAATATATGTATATTTATCATTTAAATCCTCAGTTCTAAACATACCTGCATGCAATCTCAAGGCAATAGAAAAAAAACTGAAGAAATTCTAACATGGAAATGTGGTGTCCTTAGCCAAAATAACAAATAGAGAGGATGGAAATGTTTATCCTTACAACAGAGCAAGATAAAATATACTTAAGCCAAAGCACGAGAAATGCAAGTCACGTTTAAGGAAGATTTCACTGACAGTTAAGTGAAATTATTGCTCACTGGAAAAAGAAATAGGAAAAGATACTTAATTTCCTTCTCTGAAGGCCTTATGTAGTATTTTAAACTTATTAAATGTAATCATAGTAGGGTGTACTTGGGAAATAGAAATACTTTTAAATTACCTATACTCCTGTACTGCTGTATTTCTTTCTTTTTTTTTTTTTTTTTTTTGAGACAGAGTCTCACTCTGTCGCCCAGGCTGGAGTGCAGTGGCGCGATCTCAGCTCACTGCAAGCTCCGCCTCCCGGATTTACGCCATTCTCCTGCCTCAGCCTCCCGAGTAGCTGGGACTACAGGCGCCCGCCACCTCGCCCGGCTAGTTTTTTGTATTTTTTAGTAGAGACGGGGTTTCACCGTGTTAGCCAGGATGGTCTTGATCTTCTGACCTCGTGATCCGCCCGTCTCGGCCTCCCAAAGTGCTGGGATTACAGGCTTGAGCCACCGCGCCCGGCCAAGTACTGCTGTATTTCTAACAAAGCAACTGCCATCACTTCTGGTGTATCCTTGGCTAATCTTTCCGAATTATATTCATTGATTACATAGCTGTTGCTATAATACAACACATACTTTTGTATTTAACAATTTTTGTTTGTTTGACATTTTCCAAGCATTTTTTTATATTGCAGTTGATTTGATTTGATAATTGTTCTTTTTTTTTTTTTTTTTTGAAACAAGAGTCTTGCTCTGTCACACAGGCTAGAGTGCAGTGGCATGATCTTGGCTCATTGCAACCTCTGCCTCCTGGGTTCAAGCAATCCTCCTACCTCAGCCTCCTGAGTAGATTGGACTACAGTTGAGCACAACCACGCCCACCTAATTTTTGTACTTTTAGTAGAGACGGAGCTTCATCATGTTGGCCACGCTGGTCCGAACTCGTGACCTCAAATGATCCACCCACCTTGGCCTCCCAAAGTGCTGGGATTACAGCTGGTAATTGTCTTTGAAATTAAAATTCCATCGAGTATATACACTGTAGCTTCCTTAATCATTGCCATATTGTTGCTTCTCATTCCCTATCAGTATAAATTGTGCTGCAATGGACATGTTCATGCAAATGGCTTTTATTCCTGTTTGGACAAGTTTCTCAAGATGAAATCCCAGAAGTTGGATCAGCTGCTAGGAACTTTTCTGTGGCTTCCTAAATTCTTTCCAGGAAGGTATCTTTTTCAGTTGCCGTCAGCAGTGCCTCAGAGCACCAGTTTTACTGAAGGTTCATTGGCATTGAATATCGTGGCTTTTTTTTTTGTTTTTTAGACAGAGTCTCGCTTATCCGCCAGGCTGGAGTGCAGTGGCTCCATCTCGGCTTACTGCAACCTCCGCCTCCAGGGTTCAAGTGATTCTCATGCCTCAGCCTCCCGAGTAGCTGGGATTGCAGGTGCCTGCCACTATGTCCGGCTAATTTTTTGTAGTTTTAGTAAAGAAAGGTTTAGTAAAGTTTTAGTAAAGAATTTTTTGTCATGTTGGCCAGGCTGGTCTCAAACTCCTGACCTCAGGTGATCCACCTGCCTTGGCCTACAAAAGTGCTAGGATTACAAGCATGGGCTACTGTGCCCAGCTGAATGTCATAGCTTTTTAAAAATATGTTTGCCTTTTCAATAGGAAGTAATTGGTCCCTCACTCTAGGTTCTTGTTTTTGTTTGAGATAGGAACTTGCTCTGTCACCCAGGCTAGAGGGCAGTGGTGTGGTATCTGGAAGTCCCAGACTCCTGGGCTCAAGTGATCCTCCTGCCCTGGTCGCCTAAAGTGCTATAAGGTGTGAGTCACTTTGCACCCAGCCTCTTGGCTTATACTTATAGCTACAGGACAACACAGTAATTAGCAATGTATCTAATTTACCACTTCATCAGTTCACTGAATGAGATGTTTACTTAAAGCAATCTTTAGGACAGGTGATGACTCCCATTTGGAATGATGTTCAACCATCTCATTATTTTGATGTACAAATAGAAAAGATGGTCTTTCTCAACTGTTGGCTTAGAAGTCACATTTTGTAGATTGATGTAAGCCTGTTTATGTTTTAAACTATTTGAAACTGAAGAAGACAGAATTTGAAGGAGAAATATTCACAGGCAATAACATTTATTAATAGAAGGAATTTGACTCTAAATATGCGCAACTATATTCAAACCTCCAAACATAATTAGCAAGCGTTAAAACTTACGGAAAGTACCCCAGCCTTAAAAAAAGTCAGCTGCAATAAGATCGTGAGCATCACTTTTTAAATTAAAATATAAAAATAAGGTATTTCTTTGTTAATTATTTCTGCCTGCAAACATATCAGCCCTGATCAATAAGTTCAATCCAACCCACAGTTATTTAACACCTATTGAATTCATGGTACTATATGCTCTGATCTACAAAGGTAGATGAGATTTCAAAAAGTCCTGATCTTTTCCCTCAAGGCACACAGAACTTTATATCATAGATCAGTGAATCATTTTCAGTTGATAGTTCAGAAACTATGTCCAAGACTGTAAAATAACATGTTGCATCTGGAACAGTATGAGACTTAGGGCAATTTACTTGAAGGCGTATTTGCCTCTGATCCTGTCCAAGAGACCATCAAAGCTTTTTGGTTGTTGGTTCATTTTTTTAATCATGTGGTCTCATCTATGAACAGGTCCACAGCATAGTCCTGTAGAGTAGCCTAGGCTCATGTGTTTACAAATAAAAAATCAATACCCTCCTTCAAATATTGACTTGCTGTCTTCGAAGAGAGCACACTTTCAAATGACCCTGCCTAGTATGTATTGATTTGAATAGTTTTTTAAAAATCTATGTTTTTACTGGATATTGGAAAATACCTTGCTAGAACTAAAAAAACATAACAGCCATTGCCAAGTTTTCTGAACAGAGTATATTAATAGCTAGTTGATATGACAAGTATTAGCTTAGCCATACACCCAGATTACACTTGGCTACAAGTCTGAGTTAGCCATGCATGTCAGTTACTGCCCATTATTGGAGCCGGGGCTTACACGATCTTTATAAAAGACTGGGCATTGTCTCCATTTCCAACAAACATGTAGTCTCATGGAGGATGTAGTATAACATTCAGAGAGAATAACCGTCATAATGACAATGTGCTGAAGATGGAAGCGGATGGGAGCAATATTAATCAGGCGTGGGATGTAAACTAACATTTTTAAAGTGCCTACCCGGTACCAAGCACTGAGTTAGGCCCTTGATGTGTTTAGTCTGACATTTTTCTAAGGAGTGCATGGAAAAAGTTTTCTTTCAACTTTGACAATGTAGAAAGTAAAGCTTAGAGAAATAAAACAATTATTGTCAAGCCCCCATAACCAATAACTTGCATTGTCAGGATTCAAATCCAGAACAGCCCAACTCCAGAGCTTATGTTCTCTTTTTTATGCCATCATGTGCAATAAAAGTATCTGAGAAGACAGAGGCCAAATGTGATCAGAGGGAAAAGCAATTGGTCAAGGGCACCATCTTAAATATTTGAAATTCTTTAAACAAATAAGCCAGTCTGCCTTTGAAGTTATTTGGGGTTCCACTATGCTGTTCTAAAGTTATTTGGGAGCACCAATCAATGAATAATGTTAACTTGAGGGAGGTGATAAAGAACAAGGTCAGGAAGAAATCAGAATGCTTCCCCCACTCCCTTTATTTGAAACAGGGTTTTGCTCTGTTGTCCAGGCTGGAGTGCAGTGACACAATCATAGATCACTGTGGCCTCAAACTCTGGAGCTCAAGTGATCCTCCCAACTCAGCCTCCTGAGTATCTGGGACCACAGACACCACCTCTGGCTAATTTTTATATTGTTTTTTAATAGAATCTTGCCATGTTGCTCAGGCTGATCCTTTTAACTTAAAATGTTTCCTTTAATCAAAAATATAAATTACTGAAATGTAGATATACGGCACTGGCATTAATAAACATGTGAAGCTGGATGTGGTAGCTCATGCTGGTAATCCCAGCACTTGGGGAGGCCAAAGTGGGAGGATCACTTGAGCCTAGGAATTCAAGACCAGCCTGGGCAACAGAGCAAGAAACCATCTCTATAAAAAATTTAAAAAATTAGCCAGGTGTGGTGGTGCACAGCTGTAGTCCCATCTGCTTGGGAGGCTGAAGCAGGAGGGTTGCTTGAGCCTGGGAGGTCAAAGCTGCAGTGAGCTATAATCACACCACTGCACTGAGCTATAATCACACCACTGCACTACAGCCTGGGTGACAGAGCAAAACTGGTTTTTTGTTTTGTTTTGTTTTGTTTTAAAAGCATGTGAAAAAGAATATTGGGCTCCACAGCTTCATTTACTTAAAACACTTGATTGACATACTATTTTAAATGGTTAATTTGCTTATTAGAGCTGTTGTTTCTAAAATATATCTTCTTCTTGCTTGATTCTCTCTGGCTTCTGTAGCTTTTGCCACTTAGACCCTCCATTTCTTTTTGTTGTTTATCATCAACTGCTGTCAGCTGTCAAATCATGCTGGCTGACAGCAAAATTACTGTGCATTTAGACCCAAGTGACAAGACTCTGTCCTGGCCATGTTTTCAAAGGAATCTGGGTGGTTTTTAAAAATCTATTTACAGGCCATTATTAGAAAGTGGTAACAATTGCTCTCCAGTGGAAGGTCAAGACAATTTGTCTGACAAAGTGATTTGTGAAGCTTCCATAGTGAATGAAGAATCTGTGGTCATCTAAAAATAAGCAGCAGAAGGTGGTCTTAGGCAGAATAAGTGACATCCAGAAAGCTTTAGTGAAGTATCAATTTTGCAGGACAGTGAATAAAAAAAAAAACAAGAAAGATTAACAGCTTTCTGTTAGTTACACAAAAGGAAAATGCCCTGGTGCCAACCACCACTCCTCCTCACCCAGAAGGTGAATTTTAGGAGTCAGGTAGTGACTTTGGCTCAGTGTTTGTACGTCAGAGTGCTTGCCATGCAACTCAGCAAGTGACTTCATCTGTCTGAGAGCCCATTTCCCCATCTATAAGAGAAAAATCATCTATCAACCCTGCAAGGTAGGTGTGGGAATTAAAGGCAGTTAAAAATTAAGCAATAACTCATGATAGAAACTCAGCAGATGTGAGCTCCTTCTGACTCACTCTTCTGCTCCTGAAGCATTTTTCAGCTACCCTTGAGGATGGCGGAAAGACACCATGCGTGTTTCCCCCACTGTTGTCTTGCATCCTTGCTGTGTTAATGTGGGGTTCATTTGTTTAAAACAGTTTTTTTAAAAAATTGGCCAGGTGCAGGGGCTCATGTCTGTAATCCCAGCACTTTGGGATGCCGAGGTGGAAGCATTGTCCACGGCCGGGAGTTTCAGACCATCCTGGGTAACACAGTGAGACCCCGGTCTCTACAAAAAAATTTTAAAAATTAATTTAAAAATCTTTCCTTTCACCCTCTTTCCCTCCCTTCCATCTACATGCATTCAAGTACATGTGTATTTTAGGAAAATGTACATGTTTATTGTAGACAAAGCAGATAAGCCAAAAGAAGAATATAAAACTTCCTGTGATCCACATTACAGGTAGATGTACTCTGTGTGTGTGTTAAGGGAGGCTGTGTGCGTGCTTCTAAATCAGTAGTTCTCAGCCTTAGCTTACCTGGGGAGCTATTGAAGTAGATGTCTAGGACACCCACTCAGAGATTCTGACTTAATCAGGCTGACATGGGGTTTGGTCATTGGATGTTTAGCCAAGGCGGGTGGATCACAAGGTCAGGCGATCCAGACCATCCTGGCTAACATGGCGAAACCCTGTCTCTACTAAAAATACAAAAAATTAGCTAGGCGTGGTGGCACGTGCCTGTAGTCCCAGCTACTCGGGAGGCTGAGGCAGGAGAATCGCTTGAACCCAGGAGGCGGAGGTTGCAGTGAGCTAAGATCGTGCCACTGCACTCCAGCCAATGACAGAGCGAGACTCCATCTTAGGAAAAAAAAAAAAAAAAAAAGGTTCCTCAAGTGGTCCTTACTGTGCAACCAGTATCTACTATAGACTTCTTTCTATCCTCATATCATATTTGCACAAAATAAGCTCATAGCCTGCCATTTTCCCTTAATATATTGTGAAGATCCTCTAAGGTAGATAAATGAACTTCCATAAAATAATTTTTAAAAGCAAAAGCTAGAAAGAATGAATTTATTCAAATAAAATAAACTTAAAAGACATAGAACTAGAGATATTAGAAATCTACATGCAGTAAAAAGGTGAATATAAATTAGCTAATTCCATAAACATTTCAACTTAAGTATCTGCAAAGTGAGTATCTGCAAACTTAAGTATCTGCTTTTCTTTCACAGAGATACAATATACACGTTCATGTCATGTTGATTCTGGCAAAAATCAGAGAAATCAAAAATATTCTTGAGTTTCATAAACTCTGTGAAGCTAGTTTCAACAGCAACATTCTATATGAATATAAAACCCCAATATTTCATAGGTGTATTTTATCTTGTCAGAAGCATGATGGTTTTAATTTTTAATAGTTATTTAGCTAATAGCATATATTAGCTTATTAATAATATTGTAATCAATGCATTAATATTTTTCTTACATAATATCTCAGTATAAATTGAGAACAAATATGAATGTTGATTATTTGCTATAAAAATATTTTAAATATTTTTCAACATAAGAAAATAGCTATACACATTTAAATGTTTTCTTATAAAATAATAGTAAAACAAATTAATGGTGATTGCCATTTGCTGTTTCTAGTAATAAATGCTATCTTTATGGAAGTATAAATTATGTTCTTGTGCAATATGAGGGCATAGTATTCTGTTTTTGGTGGGCTTTTTTTTTTTTGAGACAAGGTCTCACTCTGCCACCCAACTTGGTGTGCAGTGGCACAATCATGGGGCTCACTGCAGCCTCTACCTCCTGGGGTCAAGTGATCTTCCCACCTCAGCCTCCCAAGTAGCTGAGACTATAGGTGCATGCCACTACACCCAGCTAATATTACAGACAGGGTTTCACTATGTTTCCTAGGCTGGTCTTGAACTCCTGGTCTCAAATCATTCTCCCGCCTTGGTCTCCCAAACTACTGGGATTACAGGCATAAACTACCATGCTCGGCCAACACAAAGCATTCTTAAACAATGCTAGAAAGTTCATTGGAGGAATTTTTCACAGTGCACTTTCACCTCATTGAGGTTGAAAATGTTCTTTCAGATGTTTTTCCACTTTGCTGTGAAGTAGATTGTTGTTTCATTGGTGGTTTCATTATGTGGCTTTAAAAAAAAGGTTTGATTCCCTCCACAGTTCATAGTTCTCCGAATAGATATCTTTCTGTAACCTATGTATTTTGAGATATTTTGAATAATCAAACACTCTTTAGTAGGCAAAGCCTTTCAATGAAACCACAATAAACATGCCTCTACATACTCAGCCATATTACTAGGACATTCTGAAACCAAAGTAAGATGGTCTTCCCATTTCCATATTTCATTTAATTGTTTTAAAATCTTATCATTTTCATCACGTTTGGTTTGGTCCTTTTAAAAGTAACAGTTTAAAGTAAGTTTAGACCAATTATTTTATATTCTCCATTTACTTTTGGGTAATGACTTTATAAGAGGCAACAACTCAACACAACAGCAAAGTGAGATTTGTTATTTTTCTTTCTGAGAATTGATGAGCATGAGAAAACAAACCAACACAACACCAAGAGCGCTACAAAGTTCACTTACACGTCTCTTCCTCTAGAAGTTAAAGCCACATTCAAAGTTAAATTCCAGAACTTGTGTCATTGACTCATGGTTATGAAAAGCCTCAGAAAAATACTCACTATATTTTTATTATGGGCCCTCTGTGATGAATCATAACCACTTCAGTTAAACTTCAGTTTACGGAATAATTTCTCAGGCAGGAGCCTCCACAAATCATGTAATTATTTTAGTTATCAGGTTACAGTCATAACTTCTAGGGACTTTTTTTCCTTCTAACAAGATTTTGGAGAAGAATGACAATTTTTTTTTTTTTATCCTTTCATTAGGCCCAATCTCTTAAAGTATATTTCTGTATCTAGAATCTGGGTCTACAAATACAGTCATTCAAACATGACTGTCCAGTCAGCTGGGATTACTCTCATTTGGGCCTATACCAAATTATTTTTTGATGATGGAATATCATTCCACTATACCATAATTTATTTAACTCAATAACTTGGTATTGGGAATATAAGTTATTTCTGAATTCTGACTTATATAAATTATAATAACTCTAAATATATTCCCATATTCTAAAATAAATTCTCTTTGAAGTGAATTGGTAGGTTGTATTATGTACATATAATCATTTGATACATAAAGACACATCTTATTTTCATTTGTACTTCTTTAATTGTAAGTTTGAACATTTGTTTCCGTGTGTTCATTGGCCATCTATATGAATTGTCTGTTCATGGCCTTCACCCATTTTCCATTTGAGTTGCTCATCTTTTTCTTATTGTTTTTATAAGTATTTATTTTGGGCAATTAGGTACAGATGAGATACTGTAACAACATTTACCAAAATAGATTGGCTTAAAAAAAAAAAAAAACAAAAAAAACCAGGAGTTATTTTTCTCTCATGAAACAGTTTAGAGGTGAGCATTCAGAGTTAGTAGGATGTCTCTGATGCACACGACCTTTTAGGGACTCGAGTTTCTTTCATCTGTTTGCTCAGCTATCTCCCAGCTATCCTTGTCTACATGGCTAAGTTAAGAATAAGACTGCCTGTACTCCAGCTCTTAGAGAGAAAAGAAGCATGGAGAATGTGTGTGTGTGTGTGTGTGCGTGTATGTGTGTGTGTGTGTGTGTGTTTATATAGTTCAAAACTTAAAACTATTAAGGCCAGGACCCATACATGGCAAATTTCACTTATATTCATCTAAGTGAGAACTTTGATATAGCCATATCATATCTACATACAAGGGAGGATGAGATTATATTCTCTAGCTGCATAGCTATTTAACCAACTATGACTGTCTTCTATGGAACAGAGAGAGAGTGGATTCAGGTAGACAACAGGTAGTCTCTACAACAATGGATTAATTTTCACTTGTAAGTCCCTAAGATTTGGCTAAATCCTCACTTTCTCTGGGAAGTGTCCTATAATTTCTCTTCGCTATCAGAGTATACTGAGTTACTCCTTTATCTATGCTGCCATTTTACCTTATACCTACATCTACAATAGTAAAAATATAATGCTGTTATTTAATTATGTATTCTTCTTTCCAGCTAGAATTATGAGCTTCTTGTGAGACCATGTTTTCCAATCTTATTCATTTCTCCCACTCACCTCCTAGCAAAGTGTCTAGCATATATTAAGTATTCATTAAGTGACTTTGAATGAATAAAAGGACTGCTTTTTATGTAAAGCACTTTGCATCTTGAAAGTGCTTTATATAAATATTATTTCACCTGACCTATATAAGAACCCAAAGAAGTAGCCACTATTATCCCTAAGAGATATTAAGTGAATTATCTAAAGTCAAATAACTAGTATGATCTAATATCAAGATCAATTTTTCTGTCACTGCAATAAACACCATTTTTTTCTTAAAAAAAAAAATATATATATTTTTTTTAAGACAGAATCTGGCTCTGTCACCTAGGCTGGAAAGCAGTGGCACTATCTCGACTCACTGCAACCTTCACCTTCTGGGCTCAAGCAATCCTCCCACCTAAACCTCCTGAGTAGCTGAGACTATAGGCAGATACCACCATGCTGGGCTAATTTTTGTATTTTTTGTAGAGATTGGGTTTTGCCATATTGCCCAGGCAGGCAATCCACCTTCCTTGGCCTCCCAAAGTGCTGAGATGAGGCATGAGCCACTGTGCCTGGCTGCAATAACACCAATTTGGGCTTTTTTTTTTTTTTTTATTCTTCTGAGACAAAGTCTCACTCTGTCGCCCAAGCTGGAGTGCAGTAGTGCAACCTGTGCCTCCTAAGCTCAAGTGATTCTTGTGTCTCAGCCTCCCAAGTAGCTGGGATTATAGACGTGCGCCACCACACCCGGCTAATTTTTGCATTTTTAATAGAGATAGGGATTCACCATGTTGGCCAGGCTTGTCTTCAACTCCTGTCCTCAAGTGATCCACCCGCTTTGGCCTCCCAAAGTGCTGGGATTACAGGCATGAGCCACTGTGCCTGCCAATAAACACCAACTTGATTATGTTGCCCATAAGTGGATTTCCACTTGTGGAAATAGTTCATGGCCTCATAGTGCTCCTGCACAACAATCAGAAAACTGGATACATTTTAAAATCACATTTTTTAAACATCAAAGCGATGTGAGCGCAACACAGACTAGACAAATTGAAATTCCAGAGAGAACAGGAAGTCCTTCTGGAGTAAGCCGATAATTACCTGCTGTTTTCTTCAGTTCTCCATTTGCTGAATCTAAGCACTGAGGAAGCATCAGGCTTAGCTATAGAGTGGGACTCTGCAGGAAAAAAGAGAAACCAATAAAGCTTTGTGCAAGGTTGATACGACAGATTGGAAATTTGGAGAGCGGCAAATGTGGTTAGCGTGCCTATGAAACATTAGTTGAATTCTGGGGTTATTAGAAAGAAGCTGAGAGGCTGTGTTTGAAAAAGTAGAATGTATTCAATAATTCTACATTCTTTAGGAGACAAAATTCTGCTAGAGAGAAGGGGCCTGCTTCAAGCACCTAATTGGATTCTACCTCAAGACAATCTGCCATATTTGAAGCTCAGAATCTTCAAAGAGCAGAATAGAATGTGCTGTACTCTTTCAGGACTAAGGAGACAAAGACTTCTAGGGTCTTAATTGAAAGCCTTGGAGGACCATGTCTAAGGAATAGGGGTGAACCAGAGCAGACCTAGCTTACTGAAATTACAATGTGGTCCCAATCCAGCTAAACCCCTGGTTGGGTTAAGGTAATCAATCTCTCACCCTATCTACAGAAGAAAAGAGAAACTCACACTGGAATAAGATGCCATCTGGAGCTTCTATGATTCATTTGTATATATCCTACAGAATACAGTCAAAATTGCTAGACATGCAAAAACACAGGAAAAAGTGATTTAAAAATCAAGAGAAAAACAGAAAATAGAAGTAGACACATTATGTTGGAGTTAGCAATGATTTGAAAATAACCATGATTGATATGTCAAAAATGTATGAAAATTGATTTAAAAAAATAAGATGCATGTTAAAACAAAATTGGAATCTATAACAAAAGAACCAATTAGATATTCTAGAAGAGAAAAATACAATATCTGAAATTAAAAACTCATTGGATCAATTCACCAGCTATACTGCGCATGCATGTGGGAGACCTAAAGAACATAGTAAAAAAGCAGGCAGAGACCAGACAGAAATTTACTTTCAAAAAATAGAATGACACAGAGTAAGATCAATGAGTTTTCTGCTTTTCAGCTCAGTGTATTTATTCCCCAAGAATGTACAGCTCAGGTAGCAGAAAGCTAAAGCCTCACAGGCTTGATGTGTAAGAGAACAGAGTCCAAAGTTGGCAAAGAAGTTAGAATTAAGGAGGCATCCTTAGAAGCAAGTAGGTTACAGAGAAGCCATAAAGTCTGAGTATATTCTCTGTCCAAATATTTGGTTCACTAATAAATTATTCAGGAAAAGAGGAAACCTCTCAAATGGCCAGGGTTTTTTGAAAGCAGCAACTGGAGACTATAAGAACAGGCAAAGATATTAGCAGTTGAATAGTAGGGAAGACAAAGTTTGCAATTTGATTCCAAGTGAGTTAACGTCCAACTGCCTAATACAACAAATGACTAATAATCTTCAGAACACAATAGATTCTAAGGCTACTACATGTTTTCTATAATGTCCACTTTTCAACCAAAATGTATTAGACATCTGAAAAAACAAGAAAGTGTGATCCACATATAAGCAAGACAATCAACAGAAATGGACTGTAAGTGGACCCAGACGTTGAATTTAACATAAAAAGACTTCAAAGCAGCTATTATTAAAATTGTCAAAAGACTAAAAGAAAATATATTCCAAGAATTATAGGAAAATATGAGGGGTAGTAAACAGATAGGAAATCCCAAAAGAATAATGGAAATTATTAGAAAGAGAAACAAAAAATAACTGATCAAGTGATCAATAAATAGCAGAATGGCAGATCTAAATACAGCCATCTCGGCCGGCCACGGTGGCTCATACCTGTAATCCCAGAATTTTCACTTTGGGAGGTTCAGGAGGGTGGATCACCTGAGGTCAGGAGTTTGAGGCCAGCCTGACCAATATGGTGAAACCCCATCTCTACTGAAAATACAACAATTAGCTAGGCGTAGTGGCATGCGCCTGAAGTCCCAGCTACTCGGGAGGCTGAGACAAGAGAATTGCTTGATCCGGTGAGGTGGAGGTCGCAGTGAGCCAAGATCACACCACTACACTCCAGCCTGGGCAACAGAGCAAGACTGTCTCAAAAATAAAAGTAAAAATAAAAAAATAAATACCACCATCTCGATAATTATATCTGTCTCAGGGGTCCCATAATCACCCACTAGTTGGGTGATTCACTGGAGGACTCAGCACAACTTAGCATGAAGTTAAACCGGATAGCTGAAGTTTATCATAGCAAAAGATACAGTGCAGGAACAGCAGGAAAAATACATAAGTAGGCAAAGGCTAGAGAGATCATGTGCAGGTTCCTGAGTCCTCCCTTTCTAAGATTATCACACTGGTGTAATCCTCTCTACAGCTTCAAACTGTAAAGACATATACAAGATTTCCACATTCAGGAAAGCCCATTTGGGGCTTGGAGTCCAATATTCTTGAAGAGAGCTTGTCACATTAATACATAACTGCCACATCAGTAGCCATAGTGCAGACCCCAAACCAGGTACCAGGTGCGCATCCTGAATCTTCATGTTTACTTGAAATCTGCTGACAACCTGGTTCATCTTGACCTACTGGATTGGGTGTATAGAATGACATCATTACCTAGTACTAGGTAAACATTACAGTACTTTAGTGCTTAGCATTAGACCAAGAGTCAGTTATAGCTACAGAAATAAGCAAGAAGTAAATAAAAATAATCTGCTGTGTTAACTGTCTTTGTAGCATTAATTTTTTTTTTTTTTTTTTTTGAGACGGAGTCTCGCTCTGTCGCCCAGGCTAGAGTGCAGTGGCCGGATCTCAGCTCACTGCAAGCTCCGCCTCCCGGGTTTACGCCATTCTCCTGCCTCAGCCTCCCGAGTAGCTGGGACTACAGGCGCCCGCCACCTCGCCCGGCTACTTTTTGTATTTTTTAGTAGAGACGGGGTTTCACCGTGTTAGCCAGGAGGGTCTCGATCTCCTGACCTCGTGATCCACCCGTCTCGGCCTCCCAAAGTGCTGGGATTACAGGCTTGAGCCACCGCGCCCGGCCTTTTTTTTTTTTTTTTTTTTTTTTTTTTTTTTTTTTTTTTTTTTTGTGAGACAGGGTCTCACTCTGTGGCCCAGGCTGGAGTGTAGTGACACGATCTTGGCTCACTGCAACCTCTGCTGCCCAAGCTCAGGTGATTCTCCCATCTCAGGCTTCTGGGTAGCTAGGACTACAGGCGCATCCTACCATGCATAGCTAATTTTTGTATTTGTAGTAGAGTTGGGGTTTCACCATGTTGCCCACGCTGGTCCGAAATTCCTGGGCTCAAGTGATCTGCCTGCTTCAGTCTCCCAAAGTGTTGGGTTTGCAGGTGTGAGCCACCATGCCTGGCCTTTGCTGCATTAAATGTAAATGGACTAAACAACCAAAAGGCAGAGGTTATTGTAAGACTGAATTAAAAAAAAAATCAAGAACCAATTATAAGGTGTCTACGAGAGATGCATTTTAAATGCAAAGATACAAATAGATTAAAAGGATAGAAAAATATGTAGCATGGAAAACTGGAGAAAACTGGAGTGATTTTATTAATGTTAAACAAAATAGACTTCAATAAAGAAGTATTACTAGAGACAAAGACAATTCTTCAAAAATATTTTTTGTATTGTAAGATCAGAGAAAATGTGTTGGATTCATTCTGAGGTGAACATACTATATGTGGCAAAGTGAGGATAGCAGTCCTACCTTCACATCCACATCCCACACTAAACAAAAACAAAGAAATGTGTTCCAGAATTGTCAGCAAAAATCCTAAAATTCACACCTGACTTAAACCACAGACCCATGAGTGATCTAATCACTGCAATAAGGCAATAAGACTTTCTTGGGCACAGTACATGTCATTCATTTTATCCTTGAAATAATGGGATAGTTGGAGGTAGAGTAACAATAAATTTCCAATAAGAGTATAGACTGTTGGGAAAGGTTAAGTGGGACTTGGATACCAGAGCGTTAACCAACAGGTGAACAACAGGTGAATAATACTGTGTTTAACATGGTCTCTCTCTTTCTCTCGCACACACACACACACATACACACAGCAATGAGCAGTAACTAACCAAACAAATGAAACATTAATCATTTACAGAGTATGTTAGAGCAATATACTCATATAGAAAACAGGAATTTCGTTAAATTACAAAACTGTTGTTTGATAAACTAGAGAGGATAAATAATACATAATATTGTGATAGTTTTTCTTTTATCTTTCCTATAGAAAGTTATGTATGAAAAAAGAACACTGACTTTCTCTTGTACTTAAAGTCTTTAGCATTTGGGAAATTTACTTTTATTCTCAAGTATAGTTACACTATATCAGATTTCAAGCCAAGACTTAATTTTTAAAGATGTTCTAAGAGGCGTGGTGGCTTATGCCTGTAATCCCAGCATTTTAGGAGTCCGAGATGGATGGATCACTTGAGGTCAGCAGTTCGAGACCAGCCTGACCAATATGGTGAAACCCCAACTCTACTAAAAATACAAAATTAGCCTGGCATGGTGACACACGCTAATCCCAGCTCTTCGGGAGGCTGACTTGGGAGGATCCCTTGAGCCAGGGAGGCAGTTTTGCAGTGAGCTGAGATTGCGCTACTGCACTCCAGCCTGGCCAAAAGAGTGAGACCCTGTGTTAAAAAAATAAACAAATAAAATAAAATATTCTAAGCGTGTTCCATGCTCATGACTGCATAAGCATTACTGAACGTGGCATTCTGCTCTTGTCTCCTTCATTGTTAGATTAATGTTCACATACAAACATTTCCATAATTATACCACCAAAGTGTTAGACATCCTCTGTGACTATAAAAGGAAAATTAAGGCATAAAGAAAATATGTGGCAAAGAGGAAAGGGCCTGGTTGAGGAATGGGTGATAAGTCCAGGTTACAACTCACTGAATATAAAAGTTAGAATTACTGAGCTTGAAAGGATCTCAAGAGATCACCTGGTCCAGTCTGCCTTCTAAGCAACAGCACACTTTAAAATTATTGAAAACTAACAGTTAATTGTATTCTGTGTAGTACTTTTTTTTGGCTTTTGAAAAATTGATCAAACAGTAGGGATAAAGAAAAGCCTAATTAATTCTTAATTCAAAGCTTACTGTATTTTATGGTTCTAAAATATTTTGAAAAGGTTTTAAAATGTCAAATCCCTGCCAGATAGAAAGCAGATATTCCAAAATAAATATTTTACTGTTTTCTCTGCCAGTGTGATATGAGACAATAATTTCTTTATTATCAGGAAAGCTAAGGGAGGCCCTTGGAACCAGCATCAAAGTAATAATCCTGTTTCTCTGAGACTTTTGGCAGACTGTTTGTTCTTTAGGTTTCCTACAGATTGTTAAGCACACAATTCAACCAAAACACTAACAGTTCAAATTAATTATATTTATCAACAACTGTCACATACTTTAGGAAAGTATATTACTCTTCTGCATATCCTATTGATTTGTTAACATAATTTTGCACAACACTGTTTGCTCTAGCAACTCAATTTCTACTACTAAATGTTTATTCTGAAGAAATAATCATAGATGCAAGCAAAGATTTGTATACAGTTGTTTATTAAAACATTTCTGACCAGGCGTGGTGACCCATGCCTGTAATCCTAGCACTTTGGGAGGCTGAGGTAGGTGGATTGCTTGAGCCCAGGAGTTTCAGACCAGCCTAGGCACATAGTGAAATCCTATCTGTACTAAATATATTTTAACAAATGTATCTGGGGATGGTGGCATGTGCCTGTAGTCCCAACTACTTGGAGGATTGTTTGAGCCTGGGAGGTGGAGGTTGCAGTGAGCCTAGATCACATCATTGCACTCAGGCCTGAGCGATGGAGCAAGACCCTGTCTCAGAATAAAATAAAATAAAATAACCCAACCCCCCCACATCATTTGTAATATTAAAAATTAGAAACCACTTAAATACTCAACAATAGAAAATTGGTTAAATGAATCATGGTGCATGTCTACACAACAAAATACTACATAGCCATTAAAATTACATTATCAAATATCCAAGGTGATGGGAAAATGTTTATGATGTGTCATTGTGAAAAAATTCAAAACATAAGAAGTAGGTATAGCATGATCCCATTTCTGAAAACAAACAATGTGATTGAAAGGAAATATACCAAAATATTAGATAGAGTTAAACCTGAGTGGCAGAGGTTTAATTTAATTAAAAAATGCAATACACGATTGCATTTTCCTCTTTCTCTTGTATCATATTTATTATAGTGATTATGTGTCACTTTGATAGAAAAAAGTCTATATTTTTAATGCTGTCCCTTTTAGCTTTAGGACGCAAATAGTTAAAATAGTCACAGTTTCTATGTATTTCAAAGGATGTACATAGATACATATATTTATATTTCTTCCTCAGTCTACACATAAGTAGACTGGCCACCATTACCATAAATTGTTATATACATTGTCTTGAAGTAGTTATATGTGCTGGTGCTTGTATTTCTAATTATTCTTTCAAATATTTTTTCACTATAGTAATGTTTTTCATTTTTTCAGTAGTGCTTTGAGGCTCTTTAACATTGTTTTTCTGTTAGATGTGGTGTTGCTACAGGTATCAATTCACTCTGAGAGAGAAATACTTTCTACTCAGCTTCTCTTCTATAACATTATAGGCCTCCTTGGCAAGACTCATCAATTCCTTACTATGACTCAAACTCAAAGATCATTTCAGAAGATTTCATTTTCAAAAAAGTCTTTACCCTGGATACGATATATTGTGTTGACTCCAATAAATACAGCTTTCTTTTTACAAGGCCATGTATCAGTGCTGCTTGACAGTGGAATTTTCAGTGAAGGCTTCCTCTTGTAAATTGAGAGCATATACTTGTACATTAAGAGCACACTATTCCAGCACACTCACCTGACTTCACCGTAAGTAGACCAGGTGAGATCATGAAGAACATTTTAGCTGTCCTAAAGAGTTATAAAATAGGCTTACTTATGTTCCAAATTGTCTCAAAGATATTTTAGTTGATTCGTGCCTTCCTTCCTTCCTTCTTGATTAATTCAGTTCAAAGTCATTAAGAAAGGCAGAGTCAGGTAGGTCTTGGGCAGGAGTGGCAGCAGCCCAGTATGAGGTATTGGAGTCCCAGTGGGGTGAGGAGGGCATCTGTGTCTGGGCTTGGGGTTATCGGTAGCAACCCAGTATTGGGTTTTTGAGCCAAAGAAGGGTGAGAAGAGCACCCACATGGGAGGCAGTGACAGAGGGCTCACACAGGATGTCAGAGACCAAGTGGGGTGAGGAGGTCACCCACACCTACATGAGATTGAGGGATTGTGGTGGCAGCACCAATGAGAGATGAGTAGTTTATAGGGAATGGGGAGGGGAATGTAGCCCGTAAGTGAATATATAGAGGACAAAGGGAGCCTGATTTCTCCCTGTCAGAGAAAAAAGTTATAAATATGAAAAGGGAGAAAACTAGAATGAACCTGTGTTGTCATATTCAAACTAGAGGTATCAGTGTAAACTCATGATTTTCAAAATATATTTGGATATATAGATATAGAAATAAAGATGTCAATATGTATTCAAGTATACAGTCCAGCTCTCTACACCCATGGGTTCTGCATCTGTGGATCAAAGATATTTTTTAAAAATGGATGGTTGCATCTGTACTGAATACATACAGACTCTTTTCTTTGTCATTATTCCCAAAACAGTACAGTATAACTAACAACTATTTATAGAACATTTACAATGTGTACTAGTTTGTTCTCACACTGCTATAAGGAAATACCTGAGACTGGGTAATTTATAAAGAAAAGAGGCTTAACTGGCTCACAGTTCCATAGGCCCATTGTTCCATACAGGCATGGTGACATCAGCTTTTGGGGAGGCCTCAGGAAACTTACAACCATGGTGGAAGGTGAAGGGAGAGCAAATACTTCACATGGCCAGAGTGGGAGGAAGGGACAGTGGGGAGGTGCACACTATACACTTTAAACAAACAGATCTCATGATAACTCACTCAGTCCTTATCATGAGAACAGCACTGAGGGGATTGTGCTAAGCCATTCATGAAGGACCACGCCTATGATCAAGTTCACCTTTCACGAGGCCCCGCCTCTAACACTGGGGATTACAATTAGACATGAGATTTGATGGGGACACAGAACCAAACCATATCACACCATATTAGGTATTATAAGTAATCTAGGGTATACAGGAGGATGTGTGTAGGTTATATGCAAATACTATACCATTTTATATAAGAATCTTGCGCATCCATAGATTTTGGTATCTGGGGAGGGGTCCTGGAACCAAGGCCCCACAGATGCTGAGGGATGACTCTATATGTAGATACATACATATATTCCTTAGCTCTGTCCACTGAGAGGGTCTAGGAGCAGCAGCAACATGGCAACACTCCAATAGCCATGAGCACACCCGGTGCCCAGATATAGGTATTTAAATATCACAGTCCATTAAAATGAACCAGGGCTTCCTAGAGAAATGGCTGATCCCAAGACAGTCACAGGGAAAGTGATCCTGGAACCTCTTGTGCCAGAAAGTGAGAAAGTGAGCAAAGAATGATGGGGTCAAGTCAAAAGGACATGGGAGTGAGTTAGCTTTAATGAGGTTTTCATTGGTGAAATCTGGGACAATTTAGCTTCAAAATAAATAATGACAGTAACAAATTATATTCCATTGAATAAACTCGTAACCCACAAGTCCATACTAATATAAATAAATACATGGGGAGGAAAAAAGGTTTCTTTTCCTTGCAGTAGGATTCCAACTAATAAATAGAAGGAATGTTGGAATTAGGAAATCACCATTTGGCAACTGCCAAAGTTAATAATTGAGCCAAGAAATATCAATGGATGATAAAACTAGTAGGTAAAATTTTGATATTCACATAACCTCAGCACATGTATTCCACCATTGAGAATGAACTCCTGGGGCCCACTGTGGCTAATAACGAAAGCATATTTATGTGTGACTGCAGTGTTACTGGTTGGTCACCAACATCTCAGTGGCCTCTGATTCAGGGTTTATGGTCCACAGCACAAGCACTGGTAATTTCCACTAAGAGACCATGTATTGAACAATTAAACGTATATATATATTCCAGATCCTAGAGCCTTTGCCTAAACTAAGGGGTTCCAGATATCTTGGCTGGTCCTTCAGGATGGGGTGAAAACCCCTCAGCAGGTCATAAAGATTCAGTAGACACATAAGTCTCCACAGAGGGGTGTGCCCCTCCAGCAATCTTCAGTAACATTCTAAGGGAGCGCTGTCCAATAGAAATATAATGCGGTCCATAAATGCAAGCTACATTTATAATATGAAATTTCCTAGTAGCCAAAGAAAGCAAAAGAAATAGTTAAATTTAACAGTGTATTTTATTTAATCCAGTTGTAGCTAAAGTATCATCATTCCAACACATAATCAATGTGAAAATTATTAGTGAAATATTTATATTCCTTTGTTATACAATGTATTCAAAATCTGGTGTTTTTTTTTATATTTAGAGCACATCTCACTTCCAACTAGCCACATTTTAAGTGCTAGGGAGCCATGTGTGACTAGTGGTTGCCTTACCGAACTCTATAGCTCTAAGGTCTTCACAGTCTGTTCACAGTAGCAAAGGGGTACTTGGAAACTCCTTTCTGGGTAGTGTCAGCATTTTCTGTGCATCCTGATGTAACTGAGGGTTAAGAGTAGACTTCCGTCATGGTCTTTCTTAAGCTCTTTAAAGCAGGGATTCTTTCCCTAGGGCCTCAGGTACACATTCACTGGCAGCTCCCAGAGCTTAAAGAAACACATCAGAAACATTGCCTAGGATTGGGAGGAAGTAGTTATAGTCCATCCTCCTGAGTTAGATAGAGCATTTGTTATGTGAATTGGATTTCGGCAAAGCCATGAGATTAGCTAAAGGAATTTTGGTTAAAAAAAAAAAAAAGCAGTAGCAAAATATATAATTTCATGATAGAAAAACAAGAAACAGATGAATGTGGCATGGAAGAGAAAGTCTGGTAGTTTTGGGAACACAGTTGGATCAGGTTCCAAGGGATGAGGTAGACCCAGCAAAATTTTGTTGCTCAGGAACATTTGGAACAGAAATGTTTAATCTGGAGTTCACGTTGGGCTTCAGGGGCCTATAGATCTCCTGAAACAATAAGCAAAATGTTGTGTTACATGTATGTTAGGGGGTGATAGGTTCTCAAAGGAGAGCATTACCCACAAATGACTGAGAATCCTGTCTTATGGATTATAGGATCCCTATTAACTTCAGTAGGGATGACACCAGGTTCACAAGACTGAAGAAGAGACATGGAGCCAGCAGGTGAAACATAGGGTTTATTTGGGAACTTACAGGGCAGTCCAGTGGCAGTGGGCTGGTCAGAAGAACCACCACCACTTAAAAAAAAAAAAAAAGCATGCTGTTTATATAGCATTTTTCCTTAACACTCCTTCCCCCAACCCCACCTCCTTCCACACAACCTCCACATGGCAACCCTCATCTCTTAAGTGAAGTTATGCTGTCAGGTGCATCTGCCATACAGAGTATGCTTAAGTTAAATTATTGCTGTCAGGTGCCCCTACCATACATAGGGCCACCAGATAGAAAGTTAGAAATGAGAATTATCAGCCAGGTGTGGTGGCTTATGCTTATAATCCCAGCACTTTGGGAGGCTGTAGGTGGGAGGATCACTTGAGCCTAGGAGTTCATGGCCAGCCTGCACAACGTGGTGAAACCGCTGTCTCTATTTTAAAAAAATTGTTTTTTAAACAGTGAGAACTGTCACTTGTTCAAAGCCAGGAGAGATCTTGGGCCTCTGAATAAAATCTCACTTTTCAGTGGAAAAAATGAAATACAGAGATGTCGAGTTGCTGGGCTAAGCAAGACTTTTCACTGACAACGTATTGACTGACATACAGAAATACAATATTTAGGGACACTAGAGGACCTCTAAGACTCAGAAAAATTAGGCATTCTGGACCACAGAAAAACCCACTTAAAGAATTCTTGAAAACTTTGATCATCCCAACTGGATGTGGTCTTTCTTTCGTTGCTCTGCCAGAGCACCTGATTTGTATCACACAGAAAGCACCACACTAATTACACTCAGAGTTTCTCACCCTTGGTGCTGTTGACATTTCAGGTAGGATAATTCTTGGTTGTTGGGGGGCTGTTCTGTGCATTGTAAGGATGTTTAGCAGCATCCCTGGTCTCTACCCACTAGATGCCAATAGCATCATTTCCATCACTGTACCCACAGTTGTGACAATAATAATTGCATTTAGACACTGCCAAATGGCGGAGAAGGGGGAACAAAATCACTCCTAGTTAAGATCCACTGCCTTATACCAAAGGTATTTTAACATATCTCAGAATTCTAATTGAATCTTGCATTGGCACAGGCCGTACCTCACACAGCTTGAAGCAATCACAGTATGTTTAATATACTGGATAAATAAATGTTCAGTTTTTGTGTTCACGGATTCTGCATGCCACATAAGCTCTTTCCAAATAAACAATAGGTTAATGGTTTCAAAAGAGAAGAAAATAAAAAAGGAAACATTTCATTCCACTTGCTCTTTTAGGAGCTCCTGAGTTCTGCATCAGAAACAAGTTGAGCCTTGTATTTTCTTTTTTGAGTAGTAAAATACAGGTTGTCAGCTTCTCCTGCACGACACGGAAGAATACAATTAGAATCTTACCCAAATGAAGTTTTCCTTTAGCCTCACACAATGCACTCCATTTAGAGTTTGTTCACAAAGAGAACATTTCCCCCTACTTCCTTCATATTCTTTTAACAGGGAGTTTTTAAAAGGTCCAATATTCAAATTTTTTCTTAAAAAATGTACCCCTCTTAATTGTTACCTTTGAAAATAAGCACGGTGGAAAACAATTTTTAAAAACCTACTTTCCAAAAAAAATTAAGCTGTGCTTTTATGAAGCATTTCAACTAAAGTCGATGAGCCCAAAGATCTTTAACACCTCCTCCCCACAGTGCTTTATATTGTGTGGTTCTTATGGTAGACATACACGCAAAGAATATAAATAGAGAGGAAATACATTTCAAGCCAAATCTTAGATGTAGGCAAATCAACTCCACATGATTTCAATCTTGGAGTCTTCACCAGATGGAAATCGTTTCCCAGGAGACAGAGTTGCGGGGCAGGGGCTAGAAGCAGCAGCCTGGACGTGCCGGCACCAATGATTACGCACAGGCTACGTATAAAAAGTCCCCGAGGGAAGGAAGCCAGTGCCAAAACCCGATCCTGAAGGCTGCTGCAGCGAGAGAATCTCCAACTCATGGTGGCTGAGCTTCTGCGTGAGAGGCCGGAGCCTGAAGAAGAGGTGGGATCGGAAATAAACCCACCTGGGAGACCTGCAGGCAACAGCAGGTCATTCTCATTTGTTTATTTATATTTAATAAGTGTTTTAGTTTGGAATAATCTGAAATGATTTAAAACTGCAAATCAAGTTCAGTGAGTTCCCATATACCTCTATCCAGTTTCCCTCATTGTTAACATCTTACATTACCATGGAATATTTGCCAAAGCTAAAACATTGACATTGGCATTAAATTATGAGACATGGTTTTGCTCTGTCGCCCAGGCTGGAGTGCAGTGGCACGATTTCAATGCAACCTCCGCCTCCCGGGTTCAAGCGATTTTCCTACCTCAGCCTCCTGAGTAGCTATGACTACAGGCACATACCACCATACCCGCTTAATTTTTGTATTTTCAGTAGAGACGGGGTTTCGACATGTTGGCCAGGCTGCTCTTGAACTCCAGGGCTCAAGCAGTCCTCCCATCTCAGCCTCCCAAAGTGCTGGGATTACGGAGGTGAGTCACCGTGCCTGGACGCCATATTATTTATTTTTAAAGAGTTAAACAATTTCCTTTAATAGAAAAACATTCAACACGTTTGTTCGAAGTTTCATATGTTTAAGGTGTAAGCTAGTGGTTCTTAAGAGCATAGAAAAATTCTTCCTGAGAGCAGTTTATTAGATGCTCCTGTTGCTTCCATGCTAAAGAACAAACCCCACAGGAAGGGCTGTTTCCCAACATTTGGAGTAGTTCTTTGTGTCTTCCAAAATTCCGGTTATAACACCTACAGGGGTATGTGGCATCTCAAAGGGAGTTTGTTGCTTGTAAGATAGCAGGGTGGGAAGGGGAATTTCCCTAGGACTTTGCCTGTGGTTTTCCTTGGCGTGCCAGGTTAAAATCTGAAGAATGGAGGGTCTCAGGATCTCCATCTGGCCATGCCAGAGGGGCTGGTGGCAGCCCACTTTCTTCCCTCTTCAGAAAAATCCTGGGCTTGGCTCAAGGAGGCAGGTGTCATCTGGTCCTCAAAGGCCAGTTGTGCAGCTGATGGAGCCCCTGGGGTAGTATCCAGGTTGGAGGCTACCCCACCCCTTGTAGAAAGGCGAAAATCTCAGATTTCAATGACTTATTTTAGTGAGAATTCCCTCTTTTATTAATATTTGCTATAAAAATGAGCTCCACCCACACTTTGGTGTCTAAGAACCACCCAGGGAAGTTGCTGACAGGCAGATGCCTAAACCCAGATTTGGTGGGTCTGGGTTAAGTCCTGGAGATGTTGCTAACAAGCATTCCAGATGATTCTGATTCAAATAGATGGCACTTAAGTCAGATACACTGTTAGTCTGCTCATTCTAGATTAACTACTAGAATTTGGATTGCTGTCAGCTGGGGGTATCTTTTTAGCATTCTCCAGAGGGGCTCTTTAATTCATAATGTTATGCATCTTGTTTTGTTGTCATCCATTGACAGTAAGTGAAAACATACAATGTGAGAACTAAGTAAAATTCACTTAACACTTAAGCATGAATGTATATATCACAACTTGTAGACAGTGTCATTCTAGTGATAAATCCCCGTTTTTCTCTATTACGCATAGCCAAGTTGTAGTGTCTGATTTTCATAGCCGATACCTGTGCAAGGAATATAAGTAGAGAGAGAAATCATTTCAAGCCAAATCTTAATGTAGGCAAATCATCTGTTCTGGGTCTTGTTCCGTTCAGGGACCTGGCTCCTGGCTTTTTGCTGGTTTTCCAGGATCTATGTTGTCTATTTATCCTTTTATATACTGTAGGTGAGTCTGTCCTAAAATGATCATTCTTCTTTTGAGTTTTCTAATATCAACTGCCACTTTTTACTTTAATATTCAGAGACTCAAATCTGGGACCCTGTTCTGAGTGACAGCAAATGCTTGGACACACGCATTCTTGAAGATACTACTTTTTACTTCATTGTTCTGCTCAGCTTCTCCACTGCTCCCAGAGTCTCTGCTGTGCCTCTTCTGGACATATAGAAGTGATGTATTCTTCATATTCTAAGAGCCTAAGCAATATTTATAGCAATCTTTAATTTCCACTTAGTATTTTGAACTTATGAAATTCCTGTAAGTGAATTTTCAGTCATGCCACGTCTGCTCCACCTTCTGAAGTCTGCTCACGATGACCGTTTAGGTACAATAGGTACAATGTGTCTAGTGTAGACTGTCTAATCTAGATTAATAGAGATTTTTCTTCAGTTCAGAAATATAATTTAAATGTCATTAAAAACTTAATATTTGACTTTTCTTGTGTTTCTTATTTAATATAAAGCCTCAATTTCTAGTAAAGGCATCCAGTCTTTGAGTTACTCTTAGCGTACTGGCCTGTGGAAACTGAAGAACTGTAAATATGCTCCAATTCACATCAGTCTGACATTTGGTATTACTGAAGTTGCTCTGTTTCTACTTTTCAAATCCAATGTGGTTTTTTTTTCATTTAGAATATAATTCCAGATACCAATTATTTTATCTGATTTCATAAATCCCAATAATTTCTTTTGCTGTCTATTTGGCCTGTCTCTTCCTTCATCCCAGACCTTAGTTGGCTTAGTGATCTAATGACCACAGGGTGTGGTTTTACTATCACGTCCAGCTCTTGTATCTGTGCATGAGTTTGGGGGCCTGTAGGACTTGCAATTTTAATTGGTGGCAAGGGAGTATGCAGTTCATGCATGTGACTTGAATAATAAGATTTTGCTCTCCTTTTTCTCACATAATATCTATTCAATGAAGTAACTGTCTTTCTTGCTATTGCAGCCTTCTCCAGGCCAATCTGTCACTCCTGTGGTTTCCAGTTTTGCTCTTCATTCTCCCAAGAATCACTGTAGAATTTAAGAAATTTTACTGAAGACTTCAAAATAAGGTCAAAGACCTGCAATGCAGAAAGGAAAGTCTGTGCCTGAGTTGTCCTCAGATCCCGTTGCTCCTGAAACCTTTCAGTCATGGCCTTTTCACGGGATGATCCCTGGTCATCTTTCTACCCACCTTCTCCCACTCCCACCAGTGTCTCCAAGTTACTGGCTGTCTTAGTTTGTTTCAGCTGCTATAACAAAAATACCATAAGCTAGGTGGCTTATAAACAACCTTTACTTCTAATAGTGCTGGAGGCTGGGAAGTCCAAGATCAGGGCACTGATGAATTCAGTGTCTAGTGAGGGCCTGCTTCCTGGTTTGTTGACAGCCATCATCTTGCTGTGTCCTCCCATGAGAGAAGGGACAAGGCAACTCTATGGGGTCCCATGTAAGAAGGATACTAATTCCACTTATGATAGTTCTGCCCTAATGACCTAACCATCTCCCAAAAGCCCCACCTCCTAATGCCATCACCTTGGTAGTTAGGTTTCAACATAAGAAGCCTCCCACTTGAACAAACAGTTCCCTTGACTCTCTCCATCATAAAGTTCACAGCTCCATCATCATTTCTTCTTAGTATAGCCATAGGAAAATTGGAGTTAAGCTCATGATAATCTGTAGGCACAGGGCCAGAATGAGAGTAAGGCAATGATGCATGAGGCCACAAGTGTTTTGTTTTGAGATGGAGTTTCACTCTTTCACCCAGGCTAGAGTGCAGTGGCACAATCTTGGCTCACTGCAAGCTCTGCCACATGAGGTCACAAGTTTTAACAGAGCACCCAAAAATTTAACAATTAAAAGCAATAATGTGTTAATGCAATATTTTAAAAATTAAAATTAATGCCAAAATCGATAATAAAATAGCAATAGTTTAAAAACAGCCTGTTTGTTTTGGAACTCTGCATTTTTGTGCAATAAAGCATAGTTGTTGATTAGCTCCAGGTTCCTGGGCCCACAAAGCTAGGTGGGTTTATAAGTGGTGATGATGGTGTGTGAACAGATTGGACAATACGGTGCTTTATATTTAGTTATATTTTTGAATTGTAGAACTTTTATTTATTTGGTTCAAAATATGGGGGAGGGTACTTTGTATGTATAGATAAGGGTACATATTTATCCTTTTGCTTCAGGCTCCAACGTGACATTGCTTACCAGTGTTCTATCCACAATGAGAGGAGATTTTTATATTACCATCAGAGCAGGATTCTGGGCCCTGCTATGCACAATTAAAATCTATTAGTGGCCTCTCCACCTGAAAAAGAGAAGTCTTCCCCCAAAATGGAGTCTGCCACCTTTATAGTAATATAAATTACATGCTGCTTTTTAAAAAAAAGTGGTGAAAAACACATACTATTTACCATCTTAATCATTTCTGAGTGTAATGCGTAATGTTAAGTACATTGGTTGCATAATAATGTGAATCTCCAGAATGCTTTTCATCTTATAAAACTGAAACTGCCCACCAAACAACTCCCCATTCTCTCATCCCCACAACCACTGGCAATACCATTCTACTTTCTATCTCTATGAATTTGACTACTTTAGGTGGCTCACATAAGTGGAGTCATACAGTGTTTACCCTTTTGTGACTGGCTTATTTAACTTAGCATAATGGCTTCAAGGTTCACCCATGTTGTAGCAGGTATCAGAATTTCTTTCCTTTTTAAGGTTGAATAATATTCCATTGTATATACCATATTTTGTTCATTCCTCCATCAATGGGCATTCGGGTGGTTTACACCTTTTGGCTATTGTGAATAGTGCTACTAGGAATACAGGTGTACAAATATCTCTTCACTGGCAGCTTTTGAAGATCACAGAATCATATCTCACAAAATCCATTCCACCAACGATTATTTGTGAATTGGGTTTCTGCTCTGCACTCTTTGTGGTAGGAGGAGGAATTTTCTGCAAGCCCCTGGCTCTTTGGTGGCATTCCTAGATTGAGGTGCAGAAGTCATTAGAATCTTTAACACTCCACCTGACTTGCAACTGTGGTTACTGTTTAATCTTTTCTTGCCCACTTCCATGAAGGCTACACTTTTCTATACAATATCATATTTAATCTTTCTTTATAACAAATCCGTGACACAGATGTTATAATTCCCTTTTTATAGTCGAAGAACCTGAGTCTCAGGGAAGGTAAGTGACTTACCTAGTTAATAACCCATTTGAGACCTGACATATAAGGATCTAGTAAGTACAAGTAAGCTAGCACTGTCCACATAGACTGAGTTTTGCTAAATCTATAAATCTTTCTGTTTGAGCAAAATAAATGTAAGAAGTTTTCCACATTTATAACTCTACTTAGCAATTTCCAAAAGGGACAGTTTCCAAATTGTTT
The DNA here is from genome assembly GCF_009764315.1 of Trachypithecus francoisi. Taxonomy (NCBI): domain Eukaryota; kingdom Metazoa; phylum Chordata; class Mammalia; order Primates; family Cercopithecidae; genus Trachypithecus; species Trachypithecus francoisi. Next base: position 25,615,974 of record NW_022681455.1, on the reverse strand, counting down.
TGTATAGAAAGAGATGCTACAGTCTTCCTTAGGAACTCAATCTAGTGACTGATGACTAACGTACCCCTGGGAGGAAAAATCATCTTAATACAGATTAGTTTAATAAGACAATAAGACAACCTGATAAAATTAAAACTAGGGTATGGAGGTTAAAGTTTGACCTATGGCTCCTGCACTGACAGACATTTTACTTTCATGCTATTCTGATGATCCTTGCCTAATGACCGCGGGGTGTGTGTGTGTGTGTCTGTCTGTCTGTCAGTGCTATCCAACAGAGTTTTCTGCAATGATGGAAATACTTTTTGATTGTCCAATGAAGTAGCCACTAGCCATGTGGCAATTGAGCACTTGAGTGGTGACTAGTATAAAGGGAAAATCAAATTTTTAATTTTATTTATATTTAAACAGCCACTTGTAGTTATAACAACAGAATATCGGACAATGTGGGGGCTATAGAATGGGTGTAACAATGTTGTATTTCAGTTCTTCTGCCAGTTCTTCAGATTCGTTTTCTTGAACAGAGTCCAAGATGGAATATTTTACTGTGAATTCCGGGTTGGAATAGGTAGGATTACAGTGAAACTCTAGCATTTAGTCACATGGATAAAAGCTGAATGGGGACAAAGCATTTCAAAGAAGGATCATATGTCTACAAAGAAAGATAATCTGGCCCAACAAACCAGGTAAATTGTGTGTTTTGGAACACTCTAGTGTATTTTATTGCTAACACCCATTTAGTGAATGGATTGATTTTCCTGTTAGAATGTAGTGGGAACATAATCTGAATGCCTTTGACTCTGAAGCCTACTGCAGCTAACAAGAACAACATCATTTGTATTTCGTTGGCCCAGACAGATTATGATGAATGACTGGATGAACACATTTAAGTTGAATTTATGTAGCACAGTGCTTCCCATTATTTTTTCTTGTCGAGGAACTATTTTATGTTCTATTAAATTACACAAATACAGTTTTATTTTTATAACATTACTTCCTTCTATCTCTGAACACCTGCATCTTCTCTCACAATGTCATCTTCTCTTTGTATTGCAATTTGGCTTCTGTAACTACTGTTCCTTTTTTGTTTTTGAGACAAGGTCTTGCTCTGTGGCCCAGGCTGGAGTGTAGTGGTGCAATCTTGGCTTACTGCAGCCTTGACCTCCCAAGCTCAAGTGATCCTCCCACCTCAGCCTTCAGGTTGCTGGGACCACAGATGCACACCACCATGCCCAGCTAATTTCTTGTAGTTTTAGTAGAGACAGGATTTTGCTATGTTGCCCAGGCTGGTCCCGAACTCCTGGGCTCATGCAATTCTTCTGCCTCAGCCCCCTAAAGTGTTGGGATTGCTGGTGGGAGCCACTATACCCAGCTTGTTTATTTTATTCTCAGAATATTCTTAATATTCTCAAGAATATTCTTGGCCTCCCTTCTCTGCCATTTATAATGTTTCCTCCCTTGGTTTCTTTATTTTCCTTCATTCACACTCTGATAGCACCATTCAGTTTGACTCGATTGTAGTTGAATTCAACTCACAGGCTTGTTAACCCTAGTTTGGTGAACGTAAGAATTCTTTTGGATGCTAGTTGGAAATGCAGATCCTCAATGCCTAACACCAATATTTAAGCAGTCGAAAGAAGAGGAGCAGCCCATGGTGAAGGCGACTGGAAAGGTCAGGCACCTGAGGGGAGATACGATGAAAGTTATCAGTGGTGCCTAATGAAAAAGAGCTGTCTTGTGAGACAAGGACTGAGAATGCTCCTCATGAGGAGATCATCGATGACCTTGGTGAGAACAGTCAGCAGAAGGTTGAGAAATTGGGAGGTGCTGAAGTTGCCACTACAAGTACAGACCATGCTTCTGAGAGAGTTGGATGACGAGAGAAGGAGAAAGTGAAAAAGGGCTCTGGGTAGAGAGGCTTTTGTTTAGGATGGGAGAAGCTGGAGTGAGGTTGGGGCCTCCTTGGTTCTGTGACATGTCGGTCCATCTTTGTAAACTTGGTCCAAAGTCACAGTCCCAGGTTCCTTTCACGATTTCCCTAAATTTCCAAGGCTTGCTCCCTCATGCTTCTCTTTGTGTCCACTACCACATCTGTACCTGTGGTCTCAGATCCATCTTGTGGAACCACAGTGCAAATCTCAGCCTTCTCACCAGTTTCTGCAGAAACACACTCATGTTAATAGTAATCTATTGAATTAACAATTTCACAAGGAACGTGAAGGTAGTTTGGAGGTGCTCCTGGAGAGGGGTTATATGGCCAACCACGCTGCCCTCTGCCATCCTGCCAGCTCTTCCTCCACTTTTCCCAACTTCCTCCTCCTTTAGAGCAAGGAATTGCTTTTCTTGTCTAGAACTGAGTGATCAACCCACAGTCAAGGTCTCATCTTCAACCTCAATGGGCTTATCCATGAATTTTTCTAAGAAATTGCCAAAACAAATTTTCATGCCATTTGCTAAGAGAATCAATTGTCCTGTAGTCATATTAGCATTCTGGGGGTGGCGGTGGGGCAAAAAGTTTATGTAGATACAGAAATTGATGCATGCGGTAAATGCTGGGACGACACCTGGAGGGGAGAGGAGGGCAGCTGTTTTATTTCTTGTGATTGGTGGGACAGGAAGTAAGAATGAGTGAAAATAAAGATAAACCTGCATGGGGGCAGGATGTGTATGGGGGTGGGATTGGGAGAGTGAAGAGTTGAGGGTTTGTGTGCTCAGTAGTCTCTGTGGGGGCAAGATCACCTGCTGACAGGGGATGGACGGAACTGAAGGTGTGAGATTCTCACTGTAAGGGAGGAGTAGGGAAGGAGAAGGGATGAGGAGAGGCTGTTTTTAGATAAGGACAAGTATTAACAAGGTGAATTGAGTATTCTGAAATTGGAAAGTATACCTTTGCAAAGATACCCATTCCCATAGTTGTACGTCTCTCTAGAATCCCTAATTCACAAAGATATAGAAGCAGAGAAGAGGGATTTCAGGATTAATCTAGGGTTGGAGCTTGCAGAGCAGGACAGTGTGAGTTCTAGTGCTTTATTCTGAAGTCCTGGTGAAAAAGGGAAGATTGAGTAGGAAGAAGCCTGCCCATTAGCACTGGGTTGACATTCAGCTCCACTCTGGACCATGTTACCCTGGTGATAATGAAAGTGGAAGGAGGGATGCTTTTCTACCAATTTTATCTAAGCATCTTGGGCAATTTTAAAAGTATGATACTACCTCCATTTTTTCCTGCTATGATTCCTTTCCTTTACTTAGGCTCTATTGGTGGAAAGTGGTTGATCTTTGATGACGTTGTTATCTCCTGAACATTATTATCCCTCCCGCTCTGGTTTACAGGTTTTTCCTGACTCTTCTCTTCTACATTATAGCTCAGGACTGCCACCCAGTGGTCTGTTAACATAGAGCGCTGGAAATGCTGATTTTTCTTCAATACAGCCACAGAAGAAGACAGTAAGGAAATATTTGCTTCTTTGTTGGGGAAAGTAAAATGCAGAACTTCCTATTTACCAGCCAAACAAAAGAAGAATGCATTCTCTCAGGACCTCAGGGACTGTCAGAAAATAAGAAAAGCTTTTTTGACCTTAGTAACCTTTGGCATGGTTCTCTGAGAGCTAGTGTGTTTAGCCAGGAATTTAAACAGGGAATGGAATGAAAGCAGGATCAGGATTTTGAAGAAAAAGACCTCTCAAACTGGGGAGAGTTAGGCAAAGAGATTCTGAATGTAGTCATTTGGGGAAGATGTAGACCCTTGGATAAAGCATACCTTTTTTGCTTTCCTATTTTACTTTCTTCCTCACCCTTTAACACACACAAGATGGGTCCCTGTGTATAAGGAGTTGTCAGATTGCAGTTGTTTGAGTTACTTTATTTGGAATTTCTGGATGTGAGAAGCTATGAAAGCCAAGTTAAGGTTCAGCCATTCTAATTCTCTTATAAGATTATCCTCTATGAAACAGTGATGTACATTTCAATTTCATTTTTGTAAAAATCGAGTGTCAAAATTTTAAAGTCTTACATTTTTATTATCAAAAGATAACTTATAGGCATAAGCTCTGGTATAATTTTTAATTTTTTGAATTATAGATTATCTTTTTCTTTTTTATCATAGACACTCTGAAAGCTAATTGGGATGACAGAGAAGAAAAAGAGAAAAGAAAGAATCTAGAATAAGAGGCCCAGTGGCCTCACTAGAAGGAGAAGATGATAAGACTTGCTCTAGAGGAGAAAAAATGGCAGCTTCCTTGCCCACTAAGGGGGAGCCACAGAGACCCTTGAGTGCAATGTAGAGTATCCTTCCTTAGTCCTTATACTGGTTCTTCAAAGTTGTGACTGTTCCTATGAATGTTATTTACAGCCTGGGACTTCATTAAGCCAGAATATTTCCCTGAACACTACTAGAGATGTGCTCTCTAATAGTAGCAAGGTCTTGCTGATACCAAGGGAGGAAAAGTAGGTGAATATCTGTGTATGGCTCTGGAGGCATACCTAGGGTGGTATGGGTGGAGTGCCAGGCTCTGTTAAGGATTCCCAGTGGGTCAGTCACAAGCATATGGAGTGATGGCTCCTGAACAAGGACTGGACAGAAAAGTGGGCAGGAGGGAATGCCAGAAATTGGAGACAGAGATAAGATACTAAAAACAAACTTTTCCACTTTCTAATTTTGTCTAAGTCCAGCCCTGCTTGTATCCAATAGAAGAGAAAAGATTTAAACTGGAGATTATTTTCAACCAGCATGAATTGAGGACCTACTATATATAATTGGTGTATTGAGCAGTCTTGCTTCACTGGACAACGAAAGTAGGAAAACATTTTAATTTTTCCTGTCGTTGCTTTTACCTGGGCTCTGCAAAATATCCCTTTCCTGCCACTTAATGAAATCTTGGGGAGATTTAATAATGTCAGAATCAGTTTGGTTATTAAACATCATTTTGTTTAAAACTCCAATCATATCCTATTGAAATTTCAAATATTACCTTACCTCACTCCTGCCCCGGGTACTAGGTCACAAAGAAAGTCTTTAAAGTCAAAATGTTCAAGAATCTAAGTTATATGAACCATATTATCTGGCTATATTATAATAATCATATAAGAAATACGAGACTTAAAAATAATCTAAATCCTATACTGTTATAGGTAAAAACAAAACAAAACAAAAACAAAAAAAAAACTGTGAGGCGCTTACATTAACAGTGAAGAAGGGAAACATTGATATTTTCTTTTCATAAAAACACACTACTTCTTTTTAGCCTCTGAGATAGAAACAAGCTAATAAATAGGGAGTTTTTGACTTTTAACTTTGTATTTGATATACTAAACTAGCAGCCCAGAAGTTCAAACTCCATGTGTTTCATTTTTATTCTGATATAATAATGTAAATAGAGAAAATTCTGATTTAAAGTATCTTAAATGCTCATTTTTCCCCTCAAATAAATATCTCATATAACATGATGATCAGAATAAGGTGAAATGCAGTATGTCGCTGTTTGTAGCAGCACAGTTTCTATTTAATGGCTGATGATTTAAAAATTTATTTTAAAATTTATATATATATATTAAAATAAGATAATTTTATTTTATATTTTTATTTTGAAATCATCTGCTAAGATTGAAATCAACAATTTGCTTTGAAATGACAGTGCGAGGAATGTGCATCAGTGCCTCCATGTGAACTTGCTGACACCGAATGCTGAGTTTTATTCTGCAACCTGCAAGCTAATTTCTACATCATCCAAAGCTAAGGCGAAAATCAGGCCTGGAGTTAGAAGAACTCACTGGATGTCAATCTAGTCTCTGATGGATAACAGAGGCTGAGGACATATAATAGTCCCAGGGTTATTAATGCTATTCAGCTGGATATGTTTCATTGAAAGCAACTTGTTTTAAAATGTCTGTGAGCTTGGAGTTGTATTTATATTGCATCAGATCCACAAAGGTGTGCAGTTTCTGGCTGGCACTGATCTATTGACATGTCCTTGGCATAACACACTTGAAAAGTTACCACAACAGGCTGCTTTTTTCTTCACGTTGTTGGTTTTCAGAAACTTATAAATAATTGACCAAATCTTCTAAATTAGAACTAGCTGAATATGGCCAGGTATGGTGGCTCACGCCTGTAATCCCAGCACTTTGGGAGGCTGAGGGGGGCAGATCATGAGGTCAGAACATCGAGACCATCCTGGCGAACACGATGAATCTCCATCTCTACTAAAAATACAAAAATTTAGCCAGGTGTGTTGGCGGGCGCCTGTAGTCCCAGCTACTCGGGAGGCTGAGGCAGGAGAATGGCGTGAACCCGGGAGGCGGAGCTTGCAGTGAGCCGAGATTGCGCCACTGCACTCCAGCCTGGACAACAGTGCATAACTCCCTCAAAAAAAAAAAAAAAAAAAAAAAGTAACGATACTAGCAATGATTCAAAACTTCCTACAGGGAAGTCCAACTGAGTATACTTGGAATGTTGTTGTGACACAGCCTGAATACAGACACTAAAGTTCTACATATGAGGCCTAGTATTAAACTCAGATTTGTAGGGAAAGTGTGATTCGTGGCACGGAAGTTGGAATAGACCTGATACTGTTGTAGGTCTTGCTGGGGACATCCGCAAGGCATGGCCTGATTAGAACTCCAATCCATAAGCTGCCATTTACTTGCTATGCCTCATTTTCTGACCCAGTTGCCGCTGCTTCATCTCATGAATTTGTTGGCGCTAAAGCTGTTGGGCTGGTTGTAACTACCCTGTAGCTTCAGTTGAGAACCAGGGAATGTTGCTGCTCATGACCTGAATACACGAAGGTAGACTTGTAAAATAATCTTGGATATAAGTTAGGATTTCATCTGTTATGCCAGTAGATAAAATCCTCACCAGAAAGTCAGATCTGAAGTTCTTTATTCTGCTGATTGTATTTGATATCTTCAAAATCAATGTTTAAGTTTTTCCTAGTCTTGTATTAAGTCATTATTATTATTATTATTATATGGAAGGAAACATCCATGATCTCCACAAAATGTCAAGTTCATTTGCTGAGATGGATCAATAGATTCATGTTTTAAGACATTGCCTTTCTGCGTTTGGCACAATATTATCTTGCTAATTACTGCCTTCACTCATAGATGCATTTAAAAAGCTCTTTCAAAGGGTGCAGTATTTGAAACAGGATAAAACACCCAGACTCATTTTGTTGCATCATAGCCCTCAGAAGGGAAGTAGGATTAATGGAATCCTTATGTTGAGCTGATTTGGTAGCAGAGTATTTTCCAATAGTGCTACTATTAGTCCTCATTAGTAAGAGTTCCATCATGACAGGGAAAGGGCTGATGAGCTCATCCATCACGGCTTCTCCCGCAGTAAACATGATAAAAGATAACTTCTATTTTATTTTTGTAAATGCTCTGTTCCTTCTTCATTTGGGAGATGTCTTGAGTTGCACTGATACAATCTAGCCTGCCATTTTAAAAACAAAGATTGTGTTTAACTGAACCCATGTCCCCCATATCCATTGCTTTTTTTTTTTTTTTTTTTGTAGAAAGCCTGTATACGCTCAGGCCTCTTTCTTCAGCCTTACTCATCTGAATATGTTTTTTGACTCAACAAAGTGTATTAGCAACCTGATCCTCCATGAACACAATTTTGCTTCAGCATATCCCAGAACAATTTTTCTTTTTGGCATCCCAAATTGTAGGTGTAAAATCTAGTTTGTGTTTAGTTTTAGGTTTTTTTTTTTTTTTTTTGGCTTAGGTTTCAATATGAATGGAGGTTGAAGTATGGCTGGATCAACTACTGTATAAAAGCCAAGGGAAGTGGAAGATTCATCTTTCTCTTTCTTGTCTGTCCATTAAGATACTTAAACCACTCTTGGGAATTTATGGCCAGGAAGTCTATTCAGCAGACTTCCTAATTGGCAGAGGAAACACATTTCCATAAAAGAAGAGTTTCTGGAGGAAGCTAGCAGCTCCATTAGTTCTGCTGGGAGACAGTGCACTTGAAAGGTGTTTTTTTGTTGTTTGTTTGTTTGAGACAGTTTTGCTCTTGTTGCCCAGGCTACAGTGCAGTGGCACAATCTCGGCTCACTGCAACCTCCACCGCCTTGGTTCAAGCGATTCTCCTGCCTCAGCCTCCTGAGTAGCTGGGATTATGTGCTCCATGCCTAGTGTGGCTGAAGCTGAGCTCTGGCTTTGGTGCGGTTCAGTTCATACATCTCTGATGTTGACATCAGAAGCGGAAACCCTGGAGAATATTGTATAGTAGAAATACAAAAGATTTATAGTGATAACTAATACCAAGCCATTCGGAGCCTGATATATGAAGTTTCCTTCCCTGTTCAGGCTTTGAGTTCTGCTCTCTGGTATTCTGGCCTCTATTTCTGTTAGCTGGGAAGGATTTTAATGTAACGTTAAGGAAACTTTTCTCAGGTGTGTGATACTGAGCCTATAAACTCTTTGCTCAGCTTAGTAATAAAATCTTGTGAAAAAGGTGTCACGCTATCCAAACGGGTAAACTCTGTAATAGGAGAGTCTCTGACGCCTGAAATATTAGTTTGCTTTGATTCCCACAAACTGGTTTGGTTTGATGTTTTCTGCCACTGGCGTGTACCCGCCTGCACCTGGGGCTGCGGGGTCCCTGCGGGCTGCAGGCTCCGGGTTGCCGCGGAGACGCGTCTGCATTCCCTCCGTCCTCGCGGGGGAGGCCAGGGCGCCTCGAGGCCTGATCACATCCAACAGCTCCAGCAGGCTGAGGGTGAGCCCAAACTGGGGCTGAGGACAGTATATCTGAACGAAGACGCACCTGAGACGGTCTATACCCGAGGTGTCGCTGCCCGAAAGTGAGAGAAGGCTGCTGGAATCCAGGCCTGGGTGCTGCATAGTGGCGCCCCTCGCCGTGACCACCGCTGCGTTCTCTCGGGGTGAGAAAGATGCCCCCACCATGTCCCTGCCCCTGGGCTTCTGGCCTGAGAAGCTCCAGCGTCCGCTACCTCCCTGGGAGGGAGTGGGGTGGGGCTGGGGGTGGTGGGGAGCAGGACATGTTCTGGATTCTCAGGTGGCCCCCTGCACCTTCCATTAACTTTTAGTATGGGACATGGAGATACTAAACGGTGTCTCAGAGAATCTCCTGGGTTTAGACACAGACTTCCCTAGCCCTGTTGTTTAGTAGCAATCTAATTTCCCTTTTGTAATGAGGATCTATGGCTGCAGCAATTGAGAAATGCTCTTCTTTGTTTCAGTGGCAGGAGAAGCTCCAAAAGGCCAGGGGCTTGCTTCAGCTGCCATTTCAAGAGCCCCCTTGTTGTTGGGCTCAGAGTTGTGGGGACAGGAAGCAAAAGTCCTGCAACTAAGTTGTTAGCTATGAAAGAATAAGGGGAATCCCCTCACGGTCATTCCTTGATCCTGGGCTGGTAGAAGAAACAGTACCATGCATCAGTCCCTCTCTACCTCTCTCCCTCTGGCATTCTGTAAGATAGAATCTATCCTTTTAGGGTGTTGTCCCCTAATTGGTACCATCTGTAGTTGAGTTTTTGGTAAGCCTTTTATCAGCTTGTTACCATGACTCACGTTTCGTGGTCATGGGTTACCTGGTAAGGCCAGTGTATTTCAAGGGCATCAGTCTATCACTGTGCTGTTTTGTGAGTGCAGATGGTGCTGGCTAGTACATACTTTGGCAGGGAGAGCTAATCCATATTCAGAATAGTGTCTATTCCAAGGAGATCAAATCAGTTCTCTTTCTGTGATGTAAGTGGCCTGATGTAATCAATCTGTCACCAGGTGGTTGGCTGATTTTCCCTGGGGGAAGGGTGCTATATTGGAGACTCCACTTTGGTCTCTGCTGTTGGAAGATCCCACATCTGGTAGTGTTGGTAGCAGGCCTCAGAGAGGGGAACTCACATTACTGATCCCTGCCAATATGGTCGCTTTGCATTTGGTAAAGAGGCTGACTGAAGGAATGTGATTTTTTTTTTTTTTCTTTGAGACAGAGTTTCACTCTTGCTGCCCAGGCTGGAGTGCAATGACACTATCTCAGCTCACTGCAACCTCCGCTTACTGGGCTCAAGTAATTCTCCTGCCTCAGCCTTCCGAGTAGCTGGGATTACAGGAACGTGCCACCACACTCGACTAATTTTTGTATTTTGAGTAGAGACAGGGTTTCGCCATGTTGACCAGGCTGGTCTTGAACTGACCTCAGGTGATCTGCCCGCCTCAGCCTCCCAAAGTGCTGGGATTACAGGCGTGAGCCACTGCACCCGGCCAGGAATGTGATTTTGTCTACCTGTCGAGGTTGCCCTTTGGTGAGTATGCACAGAGGACGCAGATATCCACATCATCCATATACTTCTTTGACTGGAGACATTCCTATTAAAGCCAAAAATAAGACAAGCATGCCTGCTATCCCCACGTCAGTCAATATTATAAAGAGAATTTGGTTAATGTAGTGAGACCAGAAAAATAGGAAGTGTCTACTATAGACACTGGTTGCTTAAGCTCATAGGACTTGCTCAGAAGCCTTATGAAGTGCATCTCAGAACTGTCTGCATAGGGGAATAAAGGGGAAAGCACTTTTCCACTTGCCCCTATTCCCCATCTGTCAAGGATTTCCTCATCAAGCATTAACTCTCCCTGCCCTACCCTGCTTCTGGGTTCTCTGTGTGAGTGCTGCTGAGCAAATTTCCAGGGCAGGAAGAATTTCCAGGACATCAAAGGGTGCCATCGGGTTGCACCTGGGTGGCAAAGAGGTCAGAAGTGGTGAGCAAGACGTATCCAATATCAAGTGTATAATAATTAGGAAGAGAATAATTTACATAAACATGATTATTAGAAAATCCAAAGAATATTATAAACAGAATAAGAGGCCTCAACAGCATTTCTAGATTGACCAATGTACAAAAATCCATAGTGGTTTTGTATATTGATTAGAAAAGGCAATCAAAGGCTAGGTGCAGTCACTCAGGTCTGTAATCCCAGCACTTTGGGAGGCCGAGGTGGGCGATCACTTGAGGCCAGGAGTTCAAGACCTTCCCGGTCAACATGATGAAACCCCATCTCTACCAAAAAGGCAAAAAGTTATCCGGGCAGGGTGCAGGCCTGTAATCCCAGCTACGTGGGAATCTGAGGCACCAGAATGAGCCTGAGGGGAAGGTTGCAGTGACCTGTGATTGCACCACTACATTCCAGTCTGGGCAACAGAAGGAGACTCTGTCTCCAAAACAAAGCAAGAAAAACCAAACAAAACACAAAACCTTAAAACTCCCCAAACTCCTATTCCTGAGGCAAATAGGCAAAATACTAAAATATGATAAAACACAATGGAGGTTCAGGGATGTTCATTACATTATTTTCTACATTCATCTTTATGTACAAAAAAACTTAAGTCCAGTTAAGGCTGATTGGTTTAATCTGAATTCTGACTTTATTTCTCTGTGAGAATTTGAGCTTCTCCCTTGTGTGCCATCTTTATTCTCTAGTCCGCTTCTGTGGTCACAAGATGGCTGCCAGTAACATCTGGGGCTTCATGCATCCTTGTTCACATACAGAGAAAGACCTCTCAGAGCTATTGTGAAAATTTTCTGAGCTTCTCAGAGTATCTTGGGTCAGGTGCACACTTCTACATCAATCCTGGTGGCTGGGGGAATTCCATGCCCTGACTAGCTTGGGCAGGACTGTGTAAATTAATCAATATGGCAAGGGGGATGGGACTACCCTCATTGGCTGAGGTTGTCAGTCCCATTAAAACCACATAGCTACTACACAGTGGTGACAAACGGAAAGAGTATTGGGAGGGTCAGGTGCGGTGGCTCACGCCTGAAATCCCAACTCTTTGGGAGGCCAAGAGGGTGGACAGTTTGAGCCCAGGAGTTCAAGACCAGCTTGGGCAACATGGTGAAACCCCACCTCTATTAAAAAATACAAAAGTTAGCCGGGTGTGGTGGCGCACACCAGTAGTCCCAGCTACTCCAGAGGCTGAGGTGGGAGGATTACTTGAGCCTGGAAGGCGGAGGTTGCAATGAGCTGAGATCGCACCAGTGCGCTCCAACCTGGGTGATAGAGCGAGACCCTGTCTCAAAAAAAAAGAGTATTAGGAGACAATGACTATGTATGTAGGTATAGTTTGTTTTTTTTTTAAACATGAATTTGAGACCATGCTATATGTATGGCTAAAATATATTTAGAATTTTTTTTGTTTAGAGCAGGATTATTTGTATCAATAATAGTTTCTAAAAACCTGGATTCAACCAAAATACTTAACTAAAAGTGAACAAAAATATGGGCTATTATGCCAGTATTAATAATGACAAATCGTAGACTTAGCTTCTTCAAAGCTTGGCAATGACTTGGCAGTGAAGTAAATAATAAGTCATGTTGATGTGATTTTTCTGTCCAGTAACCTCAGATAATAATTTAAAGCCATCTTTAATATGTCTTCCTGATGAAAAAGTGAATGCTTTGGGCAAGAAAAACAGTATTCAGTGGTTCAGTGGGTGCTTTATTAGATGTAGTCACAACTCCATTACTCCCTTTCATGGTTTTCATGTTTTCAACATCATGAATGTTTCAGGACTTTTTTTGTATTCCGATTATGTCATTTTTTTATTTGTCCTCTTGGTCCTATAATTCCCCCCTGCATCAGAACATTAGAATCTACCTAGTTTACTAGGAAGTAGTCTCAACAAGTTGAAAACATGAGTGGAAAAAAGTCATGTGCCAATGGAAGTGGGGAAGGAGTTAGTTTGTTAATTTCCAAGGTACTATTTTTTAAAAAGTTGTAAAATACTTACAAATGTTATCATTTTAACCCTTTTGAGTGTGAAATTTGGTAGAATTAATTATATTTACATTGTTGTGCAACCATCACTACATGGCATATCCAAAACATTTTTATTATCCCAAACTGAAACTCCCTGTTCTCCCATCCCGGTAACCACTATTGTATTTTCTTTCTCTCCCAATTTGATTCTTATAGATACTTCATTTAAGTGGGACCATATAATATTTACTCTTTTGTCTAACTTATTTCATTTAGTATGAAGTTTTCAAGATTTAACCATGTAAATTATTGTAATTATTGATAAGTAAGAACTTATTTTTACCATTTTTAAATTTTCTGTACATCATAACTTTATTACCCATTCCTTCTGTTACTGCCTTTCTTTGTCTTTATTTTTTCTGAGCTGACTCATTTTGATTACCTTTTCATTTGTGAGCTTTCTGTAGATATTTTCTTTGTGATCACTATGGGGATTATGTGTAATATCCTAAAGTTATAATGATCTACTTTGAATTGATAATTTAACTTCAGTCATATACAAAAACTATATTCCTATGCAATTTCATCCCAATTTTATGTTATTGATATCACAAATTATATCTTTATACATTTATACCCATTAATATAGATTTATAATTAATTTTTATGCATTTGTCTTTTAAATCCTATAGAGAATAAAAAGTAGTGTTACAAACCAAAATTACAGTAAGACAGATTTTTTTCAAACCCTTAGTCAATTTGAAACAATTTTAATTTTTTTTTTTGTTTTACTTTACATTCTGGGATACATGTGCAGAACGTGCAGGTGGGCTACATAGGTATGCATGTGCCATGGTGGTTTGCCGCACCTATCAACCCATTATCTAGGTTTTAAGCCCCACATGCATTAGGTATTTGTCCTAATGCTCTCACTTCCCTTGCACCCCACCCCCCACAGGCCTTGGTGTGTGATGTTCCCCTCCCTTTGTCCATGTGTTCTCACTGTTCAATTCCCACTTATGAGTAGGAAAATGCCATGTTTAGTTTTCTGTTCCTGTGTTACTTTGCTGAGAAGGATGGTTTCCAGCTTCATCCATGTCCCTGCAAAGGACATAAATTCATTCTTTTTTATGGCCACATAGTATTCCATGGTGTATATGTGCCACATTTTCTTTATCCAGTCTATCACTGGATATCACTGGATAGACTGGATAAAGAAATCCATTTGGGTTGGTTCTAAGACTTTGCTGTTGTAAATAGTGCTGCAATAAACATACATGTGCATGTGTCTTTATAGTAGAATGATTGATAATTCTTTGGGTATGTATATACCCAGTAATGGGATTGCTGGGTCAAATGGTATTTCTGATTCTAGATCTTTGAGGAATCACCACACTGTCTTCCACAATGGTTGAACTAATTTATACTCCCACCAACAGTGTAAAAGCGTTCCTATTTCTCCACAGCCTCGCCAGCATCTGTTGTTTCCTGAATTTTAAATGATTGTCATTCTAACTGGCGTGAGATGGTATCTCATTGTGGTTTTGATTTGCATTTCTCTAATGACCAGTGATGATGAGCTTTTTTTCATATGTTTGTTGGCTGCATAAATGTCTTCTTTTGAGAAGTGTCTATTCATATCCTCCACCCACTTTTTGATGGGGTTGTTTGTTTTTTTCTTGTTAATTTTAAGTTCCTTAACATTTGTCACATGGGTAGATTGCAAATTTTTCTCCCATTCCGTAGGTTGTCTGTTCACTCTGATGATAGTTGCTTTTGCTGAGAAGAAGCTCTTTAGTTTAATTAGATCCCATTTGTCAATTTTGGCTTTTGTCACAATTGTTTTTGGTGTTTGAGTTAGGAAGTCTTTGCCCATACCTATGTCCTGAAGGGTATTGCCTAAGTTTTCTTCTAGGGTTTTTATGGTTTTGGGTTTTACTCATGAATCTTTAATCCATCTTGAGTTAGTTTTTGTATAAGGTGTAAGGAAGGGGTCCAGTTTGTGTTTTCTGCATATGGCTAGCCAGTTTTCCCAGCACTATTTATTAAATAGGGACTCCTTTCCCCACTGCTTGTTTTTGTCAGGTTTGTCAAAGATCAGATGGTTGTAGATGTGAGATGTTATTTCTTAGGTCTCTGTTCTGTTCCATTGGTCTATATATATGTTTTGATACCAGTACCATGCTGTTTTGGCTGCTGTAGCCTTTCAGTATAGTTTGAAGTCAGGTGGCATCATGCCTCCAGCTTTGTTCTTTTTGCTTAGGATTGTCTTGGCTATATGGGCTCTTTTTTGGTTCCATATGAAATTTAATGTAGTTTTTTCTAATTCTGCAAAGGAAGTCAATGGTAGCTTGATGCAGATAGTATTAAATCTATAAAGTACTTTGGGTTGTATGACCATTGTCACAATATTGATTCTTCTTATCCATGAACATGGAATGTTGTGTCCTCTTTTATTTCCTTGAGCAGTGGTTTGTAGTTCTCCTTGAAGAGGCCCTTCATGTCCCTTGTAAGTTATATTCTTAGGTACTTTATTCTCTTTGTAACAATTGTGAATGGGAGTTCGTTCATGATTTGGCTCTCTGCTTGTCTGTTGTTGGTGCATGCTTGTGATTTCTGCACATTAACTTTGTATCCTGAGACTTTGCTGAAGTTGCTTATCAGCTTAAGGATATTTGGGGCTGAGACAATGTGGTTTTCTAAATATACAATCATGTCATCTGCAAACAGAGACAATTTGACTTCCTCTCTTCCTATTTGAATACATTTATTTCTCTCTCTTGCTGATTGCCCTGGCTAGAACTTCCAATACTATGTTGAATAGGAGTGGTAACAGAAGGCATCCTTGTCTTGTGCTGGATTTCAAAGGGAATGCTTCAGCTTTTGTCCATTCAGTATGATATTGGCTACAGATTTATCATAAATAGCTCTTATTATTTTGAGATATGTTCCATCAATACCCAGTTTATTGAGAGTTGTTAGCATGAAGGGATGTTGAATGTTATCAAAGCCATTTGCTGCATCTATTGAGATAAACATGTGGTTTTTTTGTCATTGGTTGTGTTTATGTGATGGGTTATGTTTATTGATTTGCGCATGTTGAACCAGCCTTGCATCCCAGAGATGAAGCTGACTTGATCATGGTGGATAAGCTTTTTGATATGCTATTGGATTTGGTTTGCCAGTATTTTACTGAGGATTTTCACATCAATGTTCATCCAGGATATTGGCCTGTAATTTTCTTTTTTTGTTGTATGTCTTCCAGGTATTGGTATCAGGATGGTGCTGGACTCATAAAATGAATATGGGAGGAGTCCTTCTTTTTCTATTCTTTGGAATAGTTTCAGAAGGAATGGTACCACCTCCTCTTTGTGCCTCTAGTAGAATTCGGCTGTGAATCCATCTGGTCCTGGGCTTTGTTTGGGAGGGTATTCATTACTGCCTCAATTTCAGAACTTGTTATTGGTCTATTCAGGGATTCAAATTTCTTCCTTGTTTAGTCTTGGGAGGGTGTATGTGTCTAGGAATTTATCTATTTCTTCCAGATTTTCTGGTTTATTTGTGTAAAGGCGTTTATAGTTAATAGTGTTCTCTGGTGGTAGTTTGTATTTCTGTGGGATCAGTGGTTATATCCCCTTTATCATTTTTTATTATCTATTTGATTCTTTCTTTTCTCCTTTATTAGTCTATCTAGCAGTCCATCTATTTTATTAATCTTTTCAAAAAAAAAAAAAAACAGCTCCTGGATTCACTACTTTTTTTTATGGGTTTTTCGTGTCTTTATCTCTCTCAGTTCTGATCTTAGTTATTTCTAGTCTTCTGCTAGCTTTTGAATTTGTTTGCTCTTGCTTCTCTGGTTCTTTTAATTGTGATGTTAAGATGTTGATTTTAGATCTTTCCTGCTTTCTCTTGTGGGCATTTAGTGCTATGAATTTCCCTCTTAACACAGCTTTAGTTGTGTCCCAGTGATTCTGGCATGTTGTCTGTTTGTTCTCATTGGTATTAGAGAACTTTGTTATTTCTGCCTTCATTTTGTTATTTACCCAGTAGTCATTCAACAGCAGGTTGTTCAGTTTCCATGTGGTTGTGTGGTTTTGAGTGAGTTTCTTAATCCTGAGTTCTAATTTGACTGCACTGCGGTCTGAGAGGCTGTTAGGATTTCCATTCTTTTGCATTTGCTGAGGAGTGTTTTACTTACAATTATGTCATCAATTTTAGAATAAGTGCCGTGTGGTACTGAGAAGAATGTATACTTTGTTGATTTGGGGTGGAGAGTTCTGTAGATGTCTATTAGGTCCATTTGGTCCAGAGCTGAATTCAAGTCCTGAATATCCTTGTTAATTTTCTGTCTCGTTGAGCTTTCTAATATTGACAGTGGAGTGTTAAAGTTTCCCACCATTATTGTGTGGGGGTCTAAGTCTCTTTATAGGTCTCTAAGAACTTGGTTTATGAATCTGGGTGCTCCTATAGTGGGTGCATATATATTTAGGATAGTTAGCTCTTCTTGTTGCATTGATCCCTTTACCATTGTGTAATGCCCTTCACTGTCCTTTTTCATCTTTGTTGGTTTAAAATCTGTTTTATCAGAGACTAGGATTGCAACCCCTGTGGGTTTTTTGCTTTCCATTTGCTTGGTAAATATTCCTCCATCCCTTGATTTTGAGCCTATGTGTGTCTTTGCATGTGAGATTGGTCTCCTGAATACAGCACACCAACAGGTCTTGACTCCTTATCCAATTGCCGGTCTGTGTCTTTTAATTGGGGCATTTAGCCAATTTACATTTAAAGTTAATATTGTTATGTGTAAATTTGATCCTGTCATGATGATGCTAGCTGGTTATTTTGCACATTAGTTGATGCAGTTTCTTTATAGTGTCATTGGTCTTTCTATTTTGATGTGTTTTTGCAGTGGCTAGTACCAGTTTTTCCTTTCCATATTTAGTGCTTTCTTCAGGAGCTCTTGTAAAGCAGGTCTGGTGGTGACAAAATCCCTCAGCATTTGCTTGTCTGGAAAGGATTTTATTTCTCATTCACTTATGAAGCTTAGTTTGACTGGATATGAAATTCTGGGTTGAAAATTCTTTCAGAATGTTGAATATTGGCCCCTATCCTCTTCTGGTTTGTAGGGTTTCTACAGAGAGATCAGCTGTTAGTCTGATGGGCTTCCTTTGTAGGTTACTTGACCTTTCTCTCTGGCTGCCCTTAAAATTTTTTCTTTTGTTTCAACCTTGGAGAATCTGCAATTATGTGCCTTGGGGTTGCTCTTCTTGAGGAGTATCTTTGTGGTGTTCTCTGTATTTCCTGAATTTGATTGTTGACCTTTCTTGCTAGGTTGGGGAAGTTCTCCTGGATAATATCCTGAAGTGTGTTTTCCAACTTAGTTCCATTCTCCCCGTCACTTTCAGGTACACCAGTCAATCATAGATTTGGTCCTTTCCACATAGTCCCACATTTCTTGGAGGGTTTGTTTGTTCCTTTTCATTCCTTTTTTTTTTTTTTTTCTAATCTTGTCTTTATGCCTTATTTTAGTAAGGTGATCTTCAATCTCTGATATCCTTTCTTCTACTTGATGGATTTGGCTACTGATACTTCTGAATGCTTCACAAAGTTCTCATGCTGTGTTTTTCACCTCCATCAGGTCATTTATGTTCTTCTCTAAACTGGTTATTCTAACTAGCAGTTCCTGTAAGCTTTTATCAAGGTTCTTAGCTGCCTTTGGGTTAGAACATACTCCTTTAGCTCAGAGGAGTTTATTACTCACCTTCTGAAGCCTACTTCTGTCAATTCATCAATCTCATTCTCTTTCCAGTTTTGTGTCCTTACTGGAGAGGAAATTGTAATCATTTGGAGAAGAGGCATTCTGGTTTTTAGAATTTTCAGCATTTTTGTGCTGGTTTTTCCTCATCTTCGTGGATGTATCTACCTTTGATCTTTGGGGATGATGACCTTTGGATTGGGTTTCTGTGTGGGGCTCTTTGTTGTTGATGTTGATGTTGTTGCTTTCTCTGTGTTAGTTTTTCTTCTAATGGGCCCCTCTTCTGCAGGTCTGCTGCAGTTTGCTGGAGTTCCACTCCAGACCCTGTTTGCCTGGGTATCACCAGTGAAGGCTGCAGAACAGCAAAGATTGCTGCCTGCTCCTTCTTCTGGAAGCTTGGTCCCAGAGGGGCACTGGGCTGATGCCAGCCAGAGCTCTCCAGCATGAGGTGTCTGTCGACCCCTGTTGGGATGTCTCTCTCAGTCAGAAGGCACGGGGGTCAGGGACCCACCTAAGGAGGCAGGCTGTCCCTTTGCAGAGCTGGTGCACTGTGCTGGGAGAATCCCCCTTGTCAGGATCAGCTGCTCTCTTCAGAGCCAGCAGGCAGGAAAAATTAAATTTGTTGAAGTTGTCCCACAGCTGTCCCTCTCCCAGGTGCTCTGTCCTATGGAGATGAGAGTTTTATCTGTAATCCCCTGACTGGGGCTGCTGCTTTTCCTTCAGAGATGCCCTGCCCAGTGGGGAGGAATCTAGGGGAACAGTCTGGCCACATCCACTTTGCTGCACTGTGGTGAATTCTGCCCAGTCCATACCTCCCAGCCTCCTTAGCACTGTCAGGGGAAAATGGCCTACTAAAGCCTCATAATGGCAGATACCCCTGCCCGCCCCAAGCTTGATTGTCCCAGGTCAACTTCAGACTGCTGTGCTGGCAGTGGGAATTTCAAGTCAGTGGTTCTTAGCTTTCTGGGCTCCTTTGGAGTGGGACCTGCTGAGCCAGACCACTTGGCTCCCTGCCTTCAGCACCCTTTCCAGGGGAGTGAATGGTTCTGTCTTGCTGGGGTTCCTGGCACCACTGGGGTATGAGAAAAACTCCTGCAGCTAGCATGGTGTCTGTCCAAACAGTCACCCAATTTTGGGCTTGAAATCCAGTGCCCTGGTGGTGTAGGCACATGAGGGAACCTCCTGATCTGTGAACTGCAAAAACCATGGGAAAAGTGCAGTACCCAGTCTTGGTAGCACAGTCCCTCACAGCTTCCCTTGGCTGAGGGAGGGCGGTTCCCTGGCTTCTTGCACTTTTCGGGTGAAGTGACACTTCACCTTGCTTCTGCTTGCTCTCCATGGGTTGCGCCCACTACCTAACCAGTCCCAGTGAGATGAACTGGGTACCTCAGTTGGAAATGCACCCACCTTCTGCATTGGTCTCACTAGGAGCTGCAGACTGGAGTTGTTTCTATTTGGCTATCTTGGCCCCCCCCAAACATATCTTTTTAAATATGCCATCCAATGTGTTGTCAAAAAATGATTAATTAAAACATGGAATCAAAAATGTACACATTTCTAGGCTTCCAGGGGGTCCTGGCATCTTAGCTGTGGATCTCCCAATACCTGCAGGTCACAAGGCCACAGAAGCTGCATCTCTAGGAGCAGAGGACACAGGGCAGTGAAGAGGAGACCTGGAGCTCTGGCTGCAGTGAGAGACCCAGTTTGCAAAATTTTTATTGCTGCTTTTATAATTTTGTTGCTTTTCTCTTATTACCTTTCATATATCATATTATACATACATATATATATACACCTCTCTCGTGTGTGTGTATATTTATATATATATGTGTATATATATGTATGTCTTTTTTATGCTAATACCACACTATCTTGCTATGTTGCCCAGCTGATCTCAAGCAATCTTCTTGTCTCAGCATCCTGAGTAGCTGGGATTACAAGTGCCTCCTATCACCCAGCTGATTTTTTTTTTTATATTAGTCCACATATTTATTTTTGCTGAAGATCTTCATACCTTCCATGGGTATGAGTTACTGTAAGTGTCCTTGCATTTCTACCTGAAGGACTCCCACTAACATTTTTTATAAGGCAGGTCTAGTGGTAATGAACTTCCTGGGTTTCTGTTTATCTGTGAATGTCTTAACTTTTCCCTCATTTTGAAGGACTGTTTTGCCAAATGCAGAATTCTCAGCTGACAGTTTTTTCTTTGAGCACTTTATCCCACTGCATTTTGTCCTCCAAAGTATCTGCTGAAATATTGGTTGATAGTATTTTTGAAGATTGCTTGTATGTGATGAGTTGCTTCTCTCTTCTCCCAATTCTGTCTTTGGCTTTCAGCAATTTGATTATAATGTGTTTTGAAGTGGACCACTTTGGAAGCTGAGTTTCTTGGATTTGTACATTCATGTATTTCATTGTATTTGGATTTTTAAGTCATTATTTCTGCATATAATCTTGCTATCTCTTTCTCTCTTCTTGGATTCTCATAATGCAAATATTAATCTGCTTCATAAGTTCCTTCATCTCTGTTCACTTTTCTTAATTTTAGATTTAAAAATTTTGAATGTACTATCTTCAAGTTCACTGAATTTTTTTTTCTTCTGCCTGTTAACATCTGCTTTCATTTCTCTTGAATAAATACCTAGGAGTGAAATTGCTGGGTTATGGTTTCAGTATATGTTTAATTTTATAAGAAACTGCCAGACCTTTTTAGAAAGTGGCTATGTATTTTACACTTCTATCCATAATGCATCAGAGTTGCTGTTGATCTATATTTTTGCTAGCATTTGGTGTTAAAGTCTTCAATTTTAACCATTCTGATGGGTGTGTAATAGTACCTTATTGTAGTTTAAGTTTGCGGTTTTGGGGGCTCTGATCATTAATCTCTGATGGCTAATGATATTGAATACTTTTTGATGTGTTTATTTGCCATTAGTAGATCTTCATTTGTAAAATATCTGTTCAAATATATTGCCCCTTATTTAACTGAGTAGTTTGAACCTTTTAAAGAAACTGAGTTGTAGGAGTTCCTTATGTATTCCAAGTATTAGTCCTATGTCACACTTTAGTTTTGAGAATATTTTCTCCTGGTCTAGAGTTTGTCTGTTGTTTTTTTAATGGTGTATTTTGATTAGGAGCAACTTTTAATTTGGATAAAGTCTAATTTATCAATTTTTTATGGTTATGGCCTTCTTTGTCCTTTCCAAGAAACTTTTGCCTACTCCCAAGCCACAAATACATTCTTCCAGAAGTTTCATAGTTTTATTTGTTTAGACCTGTGATCCATTTTGAGTTAACTTTTGTGCAGGTATAGGGTATAGGTCAAGGTTCATTTTTTTTCTAATTTGGATTTTCAATTGTTTCAGTGCCATTTGATGAAAAGACTTCTTTTTGCGTAAGATTGCTCTGATACTTTTTGTCAAAAATTAGTTGACCATATCAATATGGATCTACTTCTAAGCTCTATTCTATGTATCTACTTGTCTGTTTTTTATGCTGGTACCACACTGTCTTGATCTCAGAGATAGATAATACCAGCCCTTCAAGTTTGTTCTTCTTTTACAAGATGTATTTGGCTATTTTGGGTCCTTTTCATTTATGTGTAAATTTTAGAATCAGCTTGTCAATTTCTTTGAAAGGGCCTTTCAGGATTATGATTTGAGTTGCCATTGAATCTACACGTAAATTTGAGGAGAGCTGACATCTTAACATTGAGTCTTCCATCTATGAACAGATATATTTCTCCATTTATTTCAATTTTCTTCATTGTCCTTCAGCAACGTTTTACAGTTTTAATGTAGTGGTCTTGCACATCCTTTGTTAAATTTATTTTTAAACATCTATTTTTTTATGTTGAAAACAACATTTATTTCAAATCATTTGCTGCTAGTATATAAAAACATAATTGCTTTTTATACTGACCTTGCATCTTGCAGCTTTGCTAAACTCATTTATTCTAATAGTTGTTTTGCTGATTACTTGGAATTTTCTACAATGTTGATTAGAAGTATTGAGAATAGACATCTTTGCTTTTTCTTTTTATCTTAGGGGAAAACATTTACTATTCCACCATTTCATATGATGTTAAATATAAGTATTTTGTATTATATGATATATATAATATATTTTGTATTACATTTTGTATGTATGAAAGGAACTTGAGAAAGTTTCTTTCAATGTTAAACTTGCTGAGATTTTTATAAAAATTCACAATAAAATAATATTGAGTTTTGCCAAATGGCCTTTTCTGTACCTACTAAAATGATTTTTATTATCTCCTTTATTCTGGTAATATAGTGAATTTCATTTTTTTTTCAAAGAATAAACTAAACTTGCTTCTCTAGGAAAATCTGCAACAGCTCTCAATGTATTCTTTTTAACATATTGCTAGATTTGATTTGTTAATATATTAAGACTTTTTTCACCTATTTTTCTAGCAGTTTTGTTTTAAAATCCAAAAGCAATATATACTTATGAGAGGGAGAATCTTCAACCAGTTTAAAAGTGAATGAATTAAATATAAAAGTTACTTCTTTCTATCCCATCCAGCCTCTTAAAGAAATAATCACAATGAACAATATGATGTGTATTCCTTTCACTTTTTAAATGCATGCACAAATATATGCAGTTTAAATTCTGCTTTTTCACTTAACACTTCCTCATAACATTAAATATTCTCCAAAATATGTATTTTTAATATATTTAACTATTTTCCTATTGTTGGACATATAGGTTGCATATATTTATTTATTCATTGAGACAGGCTCTCACTGTGTCACAGGCTGGAGTGCAATGGTGCGATCATGGTTCACTGCAGCCTTGACCTCCTGGGCTCAAGTAATCCTCCCACCTTAGGCTCCCCAGCAGCTGAGACCACAGGCACATGCCACCACATCTAGCTAATTTTTTGACTTTTTTGGTAGAGATGGGGGTGTCACTTTGTTGCCCAGGTTGGTTTCAAACCCCTGGGCTCAAGAGATCCTCCCGCCTTGGCCTCCCAAAGTGTTGGGATTACAGGTGTGAGTCACAGTGCCTGGCCATATTACTTTATTATGGAATGAAACAAAATGTTAAAGATGACGTATGCTAAGAGTACAATAGAGTTACATACCAGATGCTGAAAAGACTTCTCAAAGTAGATGCCTGTGCTTGAGCTGATTTCTGATTGTTGATAGAGTGCTGAGTCGTTTCGTTAAGAATGGAAGAGAGAGAGGGAGGAAAGAAGACAAAGTAGGAAAAACAGAAGGAAGACAGAAATAAAGAAGTGGGGGGAGGAGAAGAAAAAAGATGAAGAAAATAATCATTAGTATCATGCTTAGCAGCTGCTCAACATATACAGTGTTCTGAACCACCAGCCCATTTCTCCATCCCATCTTTCAAAGAAAGATCTTTCCAATGTAGTTCACTCTTTCCTTCAAAATGTTTTTTGTTATTTGAATTTTACTATTTTTAGCTGATGAAAAGTCAAACAACTCATGGAAAACTTTCCTATGAGGTAGTAGGAAGAACCACTGAACAACATTCCAAATGTCTTATTTCAAGTGATTACATGTAAGATTTGTTTTTCTCCCATGCTTTTCCATTGGATAATGAGGAATATATACAGGTGTTTATTTTGTAATGGTTCCAACTCCTCTTGTAGATCCTATCATGGTGTATCCTCTAAAATCTAAACATACTTGGCAGGTGATTTTTCCTCTTTTGACCTCCCTCCTTTGAATGGCCAACGACAGAATATTTCCACTTCCTAAGTTTGGCTCTTTTACTTCTTTTTTCTCTCTTCTCTTTTCTTTCTTTTCTTTCAACAGGGTGTTGCTGTGTTGCCCAGACTACAGTGCAGTGGCGCAATCTCGGCTCACTGCAACCTCTGCTTCCTGGGTTCAAGTGATTCTCCTGCCTCAGCCTCCTGAATAACTGGGATTACCGGTGCATGCCACCATGCCTGGCTAATTTTTTTTTTTATTTTGGTAGTAGAGACAGGGTTTCACCATGTTGGCCAGGCTGGTCTCCTGACCTCAAGTGATCCACCTGCCTCAGCCTCCCAAAGTGCTGGGATTACAGGTATGAACCACCATGCCCGGCCCTTTTTTTATTTTTATTTTTTTTTAATGAGACAGGGTCACACTCCATCACCCAGGCTGGAGTGCTGTGTTGTACTCATGACTCACTTCAGCCTTGACCTCCTGGACTCAAGTGATCCTCCCACCTCAGTCTCCTGAGTAGCTGGGAATGCAGGAGCACACCACCATGCCCGGCTAATTTTTGTATTTTTTGTTTTATTTATTTTTTTCTGAGACGGAGTCTCACTCTGTCGCCCAGGCTGAAGTGCAGTAGCACTATCTCAGCTCACTGCAACCTCTGCCTCTCTGGTTCAAGTGATTCTCCTGCCTCAGCCTCCTAAGTAGCTGGGATTACAGGCACGCGTCACCACGCCCAGCTAATTTTTGTATTTTTAGTAGAGACGGGATTTCATCATGTTGGTCAGGCTGGTCTCGAAGTCCTGACCTCGTGATCTGCCAGCCTCGGCCTCCCAAAGTGCTGGGATTACAGGTATGAGCCACCACATCCGGCAAATTTTTGTATTTTTTGTAGAGACAGCCATTTGCCATGTTGCCTAGGCTAGTCTCAAACTCCTGGATTCAAGGGATTCATCCACCTTAGCCTCTCAAAGTGCTGGGGTAACAGGCACGAAGTTTGGCTCTTTAAAATATACCTGAATTCTCCTTCTCTAGTATCCCACTGTCTTCCTACCGAATACCATTTAAGAGTAAAATATATTGGAGATCCTCATTATTTCCTGCTAGTCTTCTAGCATCATTGATTTGCACAAAAGGAAATTACTTCCTAGACTGTTCTAGCTATTGTAGTTCCCCATAGTCATTTCAGGTGGAACTAGTTCTTGCTCTAGTTTACTACAACAAGGTATATATTCTTTCTGTGCACCATTTTTCTGAGACAGAGTCTTGCCATCTCAAAAGTGAGATGGAGTGCAGTGGTGCCATCTCGGCCCACGGCAGCCTCTGCCTCCCAGGCTCAAGCTATCCTCCCACCTCAGCCTCCCAAGTAGCTGGGATGACTGGTAGCACAGGCCACCGTGCCTGGCTTATTTTCATATTGTTAGTAGAGAAGGGATTTTGCCATGTTGGCTGGGCTGTTCTCAAACTCCTGGCTTCAAGTGATCCATCTGCCTTAGCTTCCCAAAATGCTGGGATTACTGTGTGAGCCATCATACCCAGCTCTGTGCATAACTTTTCTTATCTGAAACATGGGTGTAAATTTACCATGCTCCTTTCTGAAGGAGGCTGTGCTAATCAAATGGAATGTGTGTAAAACTCGCTTAAATGGTCAAAAGTGGTTGATGTAGTGTTCATTATTAATAATATATATAAATAATGATAGCTGCCATTCAGTTTAGTCTTTGATATGTCCTAGGCCCTGTGCTAGGTGCTTTATTGACATTATCTCACTTTTAAAACAACTCTATTATTCACATTTTAGAGATTAGGAATTAAAGCAATTTACCTAACGTCATTCCGAGACAGAATTCAGGTCTGTCTGAATCCGTAGCCTAAGCTTTTAAACATTATATTGAATGCCTGTCAAGAATATTTATTGAATGTACAGTATGAAATGTGATAATGAGGTTACCTGAATAGTCACCAAATAACAGCAATCTATGATTGCTTAGGTGGTTTCTCCACTATTGGTTTAGCCGTAAGCTAGCAATAATAATAATAATAATTTTAAAATACCTTGTTTTTGTGTAGCATTGACTGTATAGACATTTAATTCAATCAACACTGCATTAACCAGGGCAGATATTAACCTCACTTTGCACATGGTAAAACAATGCTTCAGAGAGGTTGATAGTCTTAGATCCCACAACTAGCTGAGTGCCAATGCCAGATCTTCCGTTTTTTATGTTAGTTACTGTAACTTTGTTGATCTGCAGTAGCTTTATTTTTATTTTTTTTTTTAGGAAATAGAAACGACAGTCAATCGTAATACTTAAAAATATAATTATCTCACAGATCAGAATTCCCATTTCAGTCATTCTCCAAGATATAATGTATGTATTATGTTAATTCTCTCATGCTAATGGTTTTTGTCCTTGGGGCTGTATTAGTTTTTTGCAGTTGCTGTGACAAATTACCACAAACTTTGCAATTTAAAACAATGTACATTTACTGGCCCACAATTTTTTAGGTAAGAAATCCAACACGTCTCTCTCCGGACTAAAATCAAGGTGTTGGCAAGGCTATATTGCTTTCTAGAGATCCTAAGGGAATAATTCATTTCCTTGCCTTTCTAGCATCTAGAGACTGCCCATACTCCTTGGATCATGGCCCTTCCTCTATTATCATAGCCAGCAAAGAAGGGTCAAATCCATGTCACATGGCATCATTCTGATCTCCTGTTTTTCTTCCTCTTCCACTTTCATAGGCCATTGTGATTACATTGGACCTGCCCAGACAATCCAGAATAATTTCCCTATCTTAAGGTCAGCCGATTAACAACCATAATTCCCTGTTGCTATATAACATAATAAATTCACAGGTTTTAGGGATTAGGATTAGGACATGGACATCTTTGTGGGACCATTATTCTGCCTGCCACAGGGGCTCATTTATGTTTACAATGAAGGACAAAAGTGATTAGCATAGGTAGTTGCAGTGACTTTCTTCAGTGGTCTGTAGATCTGTTTCCATAACAGCAAAAAGAGAGCTGTTAAATTGTGGGTTGGTGAGCCAATGGGTTGGGCATGCTCACACACAAACTGCTCGGTAGGGAAAGGAGCAGGCACATGAGCAAAGGATGGCCCTGGTGGCCAGGGTAAGGATTTGACTTTGTGCTGAGGCATTCTAGATGTTTTGAGTTTGGAAAATAAGTTTCAAATCACTGAGCTTGGCCACTACGGTTTTTCATAATATAGCCCTTGCTTTCTTTTCAAGTCTCAATGAGTTACTTTTTCCAGCTTAAACAAGATACTAAATATCAAAAACTTGGTATAAGGTAGATATATTAGTCAAGGTATTTAGTTATAAGTACCTATATACTTATAGGTGGGGCAGGACAACCACGCCAGGTGGAGGAGCAGGAACAAAGTCCCAGTTTATATTAAGGAAGGCTTCAGGGCCTGGACACAGGCCTGAACATGGGATGCAACTGCTGGGCTCTCAGCAAGTGCTGCCTCTGAAGGCTGAATGCTTCCTTTCCATCCTGGTGAGAAATGATTCTTACCAGCCCCTCCTTATTCATGTCACTCTTTTAATTTGATGACGTAGCTAGGTAGTTCTGATCAACAGAGTCCAAGTCCCATACCTGTATCCCACCCACAAACGAGGTTAAATAGGTGAGTTTTTGACTTCTGTACTGGAGAGGCCAGGACTCCAATGGTAGGGAATTCTCAAAATATATGAAAGTTGTTAAAAAGTTGCCAGAAAACATGACAAATATTCCAATAGTAGGTAGTCCATAAATAGTACCTCCCTTCTCCAGGGAGAAGAACATACTAGAATGGGTACATAAACATCCATTAACAGGTTAGGTGAGTGAAGTTCACTATGAAATTTTATTATGAAAACTTTCAAATACATACCAAGCTTCAACTTTTGTCAACTGATGGTCTACCTTGTTTTAGCTCTACCTGTACTCATTCCTTCATTTCCCCTACCCCCACTATTTTGAAGAAAATCTCAAACATTAAATATTTCCATTCATAAATGTTAACATGCATCTCTAAAACATGAAGATTGCTTATGAATTTTTGATTGTGGAGAAGTAACGTGGCATAACCACATTTCTGAATTTAGATAAGGATTCATATTTTCCTTCAGGGCAGAAGTGTTGATCCAGTCCCCACTGTGTGGAAGATATAGTTAGTTCACATTCTTTAGGAGCTCACAACCCATTTATTTATTCATTCATCCATGAAGCAGGAAAACAGGTAAGTAAGTACCAGCTACCTTTTCTGCGCTGGGCCCAACACAGATGAATCAAAATACAGTCACTGTTCTTAGGAAATTTTGATGAAAAGCAGATAAAGGCCTGAAGCATTAAACAACAAAGCTGAATATAACAGACAGACATAGTAAGGCAGTAGGTGAGTGATCACAAAATGAATTAAGAAATAGTAGGCAAAATTCTCCACGTTTTTATAGCACATTTTTGATATGCTCATTCATAGTTATGGTGTTCATTTTGCATTGCTATAAAGGAGTACCTGAGGCTGGCTAATTTATGAAGAAAAAAGGTTTAATTAGCTCACAGTTTTGCATGCTGTTCAAGCATGGCACCTGCATCTATCTTCTCAGCTTCTGGTGAGGCTTCAGGAAGCTTTTACTCATGGCAGAAGATGATGACGGAGCAGGTCCCATGGTGAGAGAGGGAGGAATGCCATGCTCTTTTAAACAACCAGCTGTTATGTGAACGAACAGAATGAGAACTCATTCAGTACTGCAGTCAGGGCACCACACCATTCATGAGGGATCTGTCCCCATGACCCAAACACCTTCCGCTGGGCCCCACCTCCAACACTGGGGATCACATTTCCACATGAGATTTGGAAGGAACAAATATCCAAACCGTATCAGTCACTCTGCAGGTAGAAATTCCATGGGTACTTAAGATAATTGAGTATCTTTGTGGATTATTCAATCACAGAAATTTGAAACAAATTTTAGAACAGAGAAAAACTTGCCCAACATATTTGTTAAACTTTCCTGTCAGGGGATTACATCAAAGCACATTCATCTCCTCAAACATATTGCCAATTTTTATTCAAATACGAAGTGGTATCTGGAATTATCTCAGTCTCTAGGGCTGTACTTGTGCAACTTCAGTAATTTCCAAACCCAAAGAGGCACATATCTAACTCATAATGGCTATAACAAGTATGTACATGAGGAAGAAATACAACCCTTTACGTTTCTAAGTAAAACATGGATAAATATTACCAGAACTTAACTGAGTTTTAAAATTTTTATTAATTTCGTAAGTACAGTCAGTCTTCGACTCCTCTGTTTTTATCATTTTCAGTAGAGATCGAATTGCAAACAAGGAAAGAACTCTATGAACTAGACAAGTTGGTCTAGTGCTTTGGGCAATAAGCTAATCCTCAAATTGCTTAACTCTGAGCATATTATGACATTCATCAGATAGGATATCTAAAATTGACACGGTGCAAGACACCTTGGGTGTGTGTGCTGGGTGGTATGAAGTTCTTTATTTCATGTAAAAAGCATGAAATAAAGTTATTTTATTTTAAGTTCTTTATTTCATGTAAAAAGCATGAAATAAAGGGGCAAAAAGTTATCACCCTAAAAGTCAGGCTAGAATTTCTCAAGTATGGCAAATTAGCATGAGAGCAACAGTGTTTTCTGAGTGATCAGGCACATGGCTCCGTTTCTTTTGAAACCTGCTATTCTACGTACCAGTCATTAACTTGGAAATGGATATCAAAGAGAAGGTCATAATAGTGATGAAGAAGCTTACACTCAAATCTTTTTTAAAAACCCTCAACCGGTTACTGAAAATGAAACAAAATATCAGAGGTCTTCCTCTGCATGGGCAATCAGATAGGCGCTGCTATCATCATGGGGAAACTGTTTCTTTGAGATATTTTGTGTCTAAACTTCCTTGGAAGAGGCTGTGAAAAGTGAAGAAAGGGATAACTGCAATGCCTTTGACTAAGAAAAGTAGATTTGAAAGGGCTGTCTGGCCTATACATGGACGATGCTAGGACTCTGGAGGAAAATTGTTATTTACTGAAAAGAAATAATACTGAGTGACTTTACCATGTTCACTGTGAAAACAGGCTGGAGGCTGCTGATGTGATTATATTTTCATTGTGCACTTGACTCCTTATAATTCTTTGGAGGCTATACAGAAAAGAGTTGGCATAAAGGCCCAAGTGCTATTCTTTGACAGGTCTGATTATAAGGCTGGCATCTGCGAACTTAGGTTGTGGGAGGCTTCCCGTGATTAACTGGTAGAGTGGCTCACTGTACCTAAGCTATTTGAACAAACAATGTGGTTATGGTGAACACGTGATGTTCTTGTGGGAATTTAAGGTTTGAGTATGTGCCAAGCAGAGGATGCCTACATGACTAGCCCCCAATAAAATTCCTGAGTGCTGAGTCTCTCCTGCTTAGTAATATTTCACAGGTGTGCTTTCAACTTATTGACAGGGGAATTACGCACATCCCATCTAACTCTGTTGAGAGAGGACTCTGGAAACTTGTGCCTAGTTTCCCCCATGCTTTGCCCCATGTGCCTTTTTCCTTTGCTGATTCTGCTTTGTATCATTTCACTGCAATAAGTCATGGCTGTGAGTATGACTATGGGCCGAGTCCCTCAAACAAATCATGGGATGCTGCATGGTCTTGGGACCTCTCTACACAGTGGTTCTGAAGAGAAACATGAGAGGATGATGACCTTAAATTTTGGAATATTGCTTTTTTTTGTACATTTGTTATATTTAGTAGAGTAGAGTCAGTATGCTATAGAGCAGACTTGTCTAATCTGTGGCCCACAGGCTGCATGCAGCCGAGGACAGCTTTCAATGTGGCTCAACACAAATTCATAAACTTTCTTAAAACATGACATTATGAGATGTTCTTGCAATATTTTGTTTGTTTTAGCTCATCAGCTACTGTTAGTATAAGTGTATTTTATGTGTGGCCCAAGGCAATTCTTCTTCCATTGTGGCCCAGGAAATCCAAGAGATTGGACACCTCTGCATAAAGGGTGAAGTTGTGGGCCATGGCATGAAAGAGACCAAGGTTTGAATCCTAGCTGTGACTTAAGCAAGTGACTTTGGCACTCTAAGCTTCAGTTTCCTTACATGTAAAATGTAGACAGTGATATTTATTCTGGAGATTAAATGGGATAAAGCTTATGTCTGTGTCTGTCATAGAGTCATAGTTCAATACTGTTGTGAATTGAGGAATATCATTAAGGTGTATCTTCAAATATTCTTCCAATTGATAACATTGTATCTGTGGTAGAGTCAACTCCAAATTATTTTTGATATTGCAGAAAGATTGCAGAAAGAAAGAAAATCATTTATATAATAAAGTTACATAATATTTCATCAGAGAAGTATCTTTTTTCACATTATAAAGCTAATATACACTTAGTATATAAAGCATTTAAATGATACAAAAATGTTAAAAAGTAGAAAGTGTAATTCCTCCAGAATTTTACATCCTGCCCCCATGATTTGGTGCTTATTCTTTGAGATTTAAGTGTATCTAGAAACACATTGTTTTTAGGCAAAAATAGAACACATTATTCATACTATTTTTGTATTCATCAATATACCTAGGCATTTGGCATTTTCACATTGTTACAGATAGAGTGACCTCATTATTTTTAAATGTGGCATAGTTTCCTATAGGTTGGGCATAGGGTAGTCTGTTTAACCAGGCTCCTTGGTGGACCTTTTTAGTTCCAATCTGAAGTCACCATAAACAATGTTACAGTAAATAAACTCTACATTTTAGGCCGGGCGCGGTGGCTCAAGCCTGTAATCCCAGCACTTTGGGAGGCCGAGACGGGCGGATCACGAGGTCAGGAGATCGAGACCATCCTGGCTAACATGGTGAAACCCCGTCTCTACTAAAAAATACAAAAAACTAGCCGGGCGACATGGCGGGCGCCTGTAGTCCCAGCTGCTTGGGAGGCTGAGGCAGGAGAATGGCGTAAACCCAGGAGGCGGAGCTTGCAGTGAGCTGAGACCCGGCCACTGCACTCCAGCCTGGGCGGCAGAGCGAGACTCCGTCTCAAAAAAAAAAAAAAAAAAAAAAAAAAAACTCTACATTTTAGAAAACAGTTGCTACTTTCTCTACTCTTTGAGAAGAAATAATAATAGCGTTTTTTAAAAAGGCCTGGATAGTTTTTCTTCATGAAATTGCAAGATATGCTTCTTTAACCTGAAGATATGGGCTGAGGGACACTGAATCACTTCAACACTTGAAATTATGGCAGCTTCAGAACATAGATGAGCTTAGACTACCAAAGAAAACTAAAATGAAAAAACTATGTTCAGTGTACACTGCTCAGGTGATGGGTGCACCAGAATCTCAGAAATCACCACTGAAGAACGTATTCAAGTAACCAAACACCACCTGTTTGCCAAAGAGCTACTGAAATAAATAGGGTGGGCGTGAGTGGCTCAAGTCTGTAATCTTAGCACTTTGGGAAGCTGACGTGGTTGGGTCACTTGAGCTCAGGAGTTTGAGACCAGCCTGACCAACATGTTGAAACCCTGTCTCTACTAAAACTACAAGTATTAGCTGGGCGTGGTGGTGCATGCCTGTAATCCCAGTTGCTCGGGTCGTTGGGACATGAGAATTACTTGAACTCAGAGGCTGTGCACTCCAGCGCCACTGCACTCCAGCCTGGGTAATAGAGTGAGATTCTGTCTCAAAAAAATAATAAATAATTACAAAGAAAAAACTGTGTTCAAACTTCAAACTAAGACTATAAAAGTTTGGGCAGTTTCTGTAATCTCTTTAAAAATTTGGCCAGAATGTACAGACCACATTTGGATCCTGATTTGATCCAGAAATAGATGAGACAACTGGGGAAACTTGACCATTGACTTGCTATTTGAGGATAGGAAATAATTTTTAATAAATGTGTTAGGTTTGGTAGTGATATTATGATTATCAATCTTCAGAGTCCTTATATTTTAGAGAACCAGAATAAAATATTGCTGGGTAAAATCATATGTCTGGGGTTGGCTTTAGAATCATCCAACTAAGGAGAACAAAATTGTGTGAGGTTGTGTGCATGGATGTGAGGGTGTGTGGGCAGAGATGAATTGTTGAAGCTGGCTCAAGGAGTTTCATTATATAATACTCTCTACATTTGTATATTGTGAAAATTTTCATAACAAGTTAAAAAAAAAAAAAACTTAGTTTCAATGGCTAATTGTTTCTATTGGGGTAGAGAGAAGTCATGAAAAGGCCAGAGGGAAGAGGGTGTTTTTTTTCAGGGCTGACTAACCTTAGCAATGGATTTTCAGTCCTGGCCTTAGTCCAGGGGTGCAGAGCTTTGGATTCTTAAGGTCACTGACTCATTGGAAGAAAAGAAACAAAATGAGGACATATGTTTTTAATTTTAAAAATTAAAACAAAATTGTTTTTAAGACACCGAGAGCACTAACTTTGCAAATTTAAGAAATTAAGAAAGAAATCGCAGGATTTGAACCACTAAGTAATTGTGATAATAAGTTGATGTCTTTGAGTAAAAAAACCTTTTTCTTTCTTTCTTTTTTTCTTTTTATTTTTTGTGGCTGCTGGGCATTCACTACCTCTTTTTAATAGCACTGCCAATTTCCAAACATATCCATCCTATCATGTACAGCTTTCGTGGGAGAGGAAATCCAGTGGTCTGCCTCTTATATTATAAGCTCCTTCTTCTCATGACCTGGCTGAGGGAGGTCACTGAGATTTTCACAAATGGTTTACCCCAGCAGTGACATCCTTGACCAGGCTGTTTCTGCTGGGAAACTAATCCTTTGGCTCCCACTTACTAGTCCTTAGAGCTACCCTGGATCGTGCCAATTTCCAAGGCCCATTCTCTTAGCTTGCCTACAGATTCTCATTGCTACCAAGTTTCTTACACTAACCTGTCTTTTGCTGTAAGTAGCCAGAGTTGGATTTTTGCCATTAGTGAGCAAAAAGTTTATTCCTCTGTTGTGAGTTAAGGTCAATTAAATGCCATCAGAGAAAGAGGCTGTCAGCCAAAAAGAGGAATAGAAAGATTAAGGGAGCAGCTGGAGAAAGAGCAAAGACAGGGTTTGCACGAGCAAAATTCAGCAGAAAGCTATAATAGATGAGGCACTGGAGAAGGACAGGAAGACCGTTTTTTTTGCCCATCCTTTCTCTGCCTCTTAATAAGAAACCAGATTCCCCTCTACCACCTTACCCCAATTCCTTCCAAAGCCCTCTGTTGCTCTTCTTCAGATCCTACCCCTCCTACTCAAGGCTGCAAACTGTCCAGGGTCAATCAGTAGCTTCACAGGCACATTCCATCCCTGTACTTCCCCACCCAGCCAACCAGGAGCCTCATCTCGGCTAACTTGTCATGTACCCCACCCCTGCCAACTCCCTGCCCAGCAGGGAGGGGCTGCACTCTATCTGCTGTTAACTTAGACCTGCTTTGCCCTTTTTTGTCTCTGTTTGATTAATCATCATAGGTTGAAATTCTCTGAGGATGACCTGAATAGAAAATTAAAACTTGTATCTTTTCATAGAAACTCTTTTGTTTTAGAGCTAGTCAAGGGTGGTTTTTGGAGGAAACTATGTCAACAATAACCCACAACCTTTGAACCAACTCAAAAATGCCCTTTTAAAAATATAGCATAGGTCTGTAAAGTAATTGCTTTTTAAGTAAACATGAATTTAAACAGCCAAGCAAATGTAGACCCTATTAAAATAATGTCCTCAGAGGCTACCAGGTTATTCTAACTATGCTGCTGTTTCTTCTCATATTTTTGAAACTCATTTCTGGTCATTTAGCATCTAAAGCCTGATTTTTCTCATTCAATGAATATATTCTGAGTGTCTATCATGTTACAAACTTTGGGCCAGGGACTGGTGAAGAAGAGGTTATGGTTTTTAAACTCCTGGTCTCAGAAAGGACACAGATACAAAAGCACTTATAAAAAGCAAGAGATCCAGATAATGAATTTCTAAATAATCAAGTGCTAAGTGCTTTTAGGACTGTCTACAGTTTGAAGGAAATTCTTTACTACATCCAAAATTGAGCAAATTGACATCTTTTTTTTTTTTTTTTTTTTTTTTTTTGAGATGGAGTCTCACTCTGTTGCCCAGGCTGAAGTGCAGTGGCATGATCTCGGCTCATTGGGACTACAGGTGTGTGCCACCACACCCAGCTAATTTTTTTGTGTGCTTTTAGTAGAAAGAGGGCTTCACCATGTTGGCCAGGCTGGTCTTGAACTCATGACATCAAGCAATCCACTCGCCTTGGCTTCCCAAAGTGCTGGGATTACAGATATGAGCCGGCCTCAAATTGACATCCATCCTGTAGCACCTAGATTGTGGTTTCCAGACACCTTTTCCAACAAGAAGAACCAAAACTTTTAGGAGAAATAGCTGATTCAAGGTGTGGGACAGAAAATATAAAAGAACATGAAGTATCTTGTTGTAGGAGAGGCAAGGAAATATCAAATACTATTGGGGTCATCTCAAAATGACTCACAAGGGCCAGCTTGAAAAGCTTCCTACTTACCACCTCGCACCTGTTAGAATAGCTATTATCAACAAGATGAAAGGTAACAATGTTGATGAGGATATAGAAGAAAGGGAACCCTTAAACTGCTGGTGAAAGTATAAAATAGCACAGCTGCTATGGAAAACACTATGAAGTTTCCTGAAAAATTAAAAATAGAACTATCATATGACCCAGTCATCCCATTAATGGGTATATATCCAAAGGAATTGGAGTGAGTGTGTCAGAGATATTTGAAAAGAGAATATCTACACTCCCATGTTGATTGCAGCATTAGTCACAATAGCCAAGATACGGAATCAACTTCAGAGTCTATCAGTGAATAAAAGGATCAGAAAAATGGAATACTACTATACAGCTTTAAAAAAGAAGGAAATGCTGTCATTTGTGACAACCTAGATGAAACTAGGGACATTATATTAAATGAAATAAGCCAACACAAAAAGACCAATACAGTATGATCGCATTTATATGTATGTCTTAGTCTGTTTCCTATTGGTATAATAAAATATCATAGACTGGTCATTTATCAACAGGAATTTATTTCTCCTAGTTCTGGAGGCTGGAAAGTTCAAGATAGACACTGGCAGGTTTGATATGTGATGAGGACCCAATCTCTGCTTCCAAAATGGTGACTAGTTGCTGCATCCTTCGGAGGGGAGGAACACTGTTGCCTCACATGGCAGAAGAGCATAGGAGCAAGAGGACTCTCCCTTCAACCCTGAGGTCTTTTATAAGTGTGCAAATTCCATTTGTGAGAGCAGAGCCCTCATGACTGAATCACCTTCCAAAGGCTCTTAATACTGTTGCATGGGGATTAAGTTTCAACATGAATTTTGGAGGGAGCACCGTCATTCAACATAGCAATGTAGGATTTTAAAAATTCAAACTCAGCAGGGCGCGGTGGCTCACACCTGTAATCCCAGCCCATTGGGAGGCCGAGGCGGGTGGATTATAAGGTCAGATGGAGACCATCCTGGCTAACACGGTGAAACCTGTCTCTACTAAAACATACAAAAAATTAGCCAGGCTTGGTGGCGGGTGCATATAGTCCCAGCTACTGGGAAGGCTGAGGCAGGACAATGGCATGAACCTGGGAGGCGGAGCTTGCAGTGAGTGGAGATCACACCAGGGCACTCCAGCCTGGGTGACAGAGAGAGACTCCGTCTCAAAAAAAAAAAGTCATCAAGGCAGAGAGTAGAGTAATGGTCACCAAAGGCTAGGAGATAGGCGAATTGGGAAGATGTTAGTCAAAGGATACAAAATTTCAGTTGGACAGGAGAAATAAATTTAAGAAATCTATTGTATATCATGTTCACTATAGTTAACATATACTTGAAAATAGCTGAGATTAAATTTTAAGTGTTCTCACCACAGAAAATAAGTATGTGAGGTAATCCATATGTTAATTAGTTCTATTCAGCCATTGCACAATGTATGCACATATCAAAACGTCATGTATACTCTAAATATACACACTTTATTTGCCAGTT
The DNA here is from genome assembly GCF_009764315.1 of Trachypithecus francoisi. Lineage (NCBI taxonomy): Eukaryota > Metazoa > Chordata > Mammalia > Primates > Cercopithecidae > Trachypithecus > Trachypithecus francoisi. The sequence goes on along the minus strand of NW_022681455.1, from coordinate 25,578,746 downwards.
AAAAAATAGACTTCTCACTGACCAAAATGGGATGATATGAGCACTAATACAAGTAATAAGTGGATTCAAACTCATCAAATATGTTTAACACAATATGTTCATAATATAACTAAAACAAATTAAAGGGTCATAGGAAACCAACTCCTTATTTTGAAAAATGATTAAAGAAAAAATATGTATTCTTTGCAAACCGTACAACTAGGTAAGCAAGTTGTAGGTAAAGGGAAATTTATCTTAGGATGATAGTTAATGTATGAAAAAGAAGTGATAGGGTTTATGCCTCTTTACAAGCCCCTAATGAAATAATAGATCATAGAACTGAACATTAATGGTTGGCAACATCAAACACAAAAAGAAAGAATTTGACATCATGGGCATCCTGATAAATGCCAAACTACCATTTGGCTGCCTCTAGGGACAGATGTCAGAGATAGAGCAAGGGAGATTTGACTTGACCTTAAATACCTTCTTTTTTTCTTTTTTTTGAGACAGGGTCTTGTGCTATCACCCAGGTTAGAATGCAGTGCTTTTCTCCATGCTGGGTTATTATATTTGTTATTTTTTTCTCAATTAAAATTTTGTTTCTGTTTGTAAAAATAATATATTATTTTAGGAAATTTGTAAAAATACAGGAGAGCTTAAAGGTTTAAATATACATCTTAGAAGGGATGATATTCACTGAACTTGTTTGTTCCTAGAAGCCAGGGTAGAAAGCAGGCAATGTAATGAATAATAAGTATTTATTAGATGCTCTCTTTGTTTTTGTGATCTGTATCTTCAAATAGGTTACCCCAGCCAGAAGGTTATTCATTCAGTTTAGCTGAAGTGGGTGGCAATATAGTATGATAATAAGGGTTTTGGGTTCTATTTACTGCAAACCACATAGAAAGCATTTGTAGGGCAACTACTATGTTTGTAGTGAGGTGCTGTAGGGAAGATTATGGTCATAACAACTAGTGCCATAGGGAAGATTATGGTCATAACAACCATTCAACAAATACTGCAAGTGTGCCTGCTAGGAGCCAGCCATCATTGTAAGCACTGTGGATACAGAGGTGAGTGTGGCAAAGTTCCCTCTCATGTGGAGCTTATGATACAGTGGGACGGGATGGGCGTGGTGGTCCACACCTGTAAACCCAGCACTTTGGGAGGCTGAGGCGGGTGGATCACCTGAGGTCAGGAGTTTGAGACCAGCCTAGACAACATAATGAAACCCCATCTCTACTAAAAATGCAAAAATTAGCTGGGTGTGGTGGCATATATCTGTAATCCTGGTTACTTGTGTGACTGAGGCAAGAGAATCACTTGAACCTGGGAGGCAGAGGTTGCAGTGAGCCGAGGTCATGCCATTGCACTCCAGCCTGGGTAACAAGAGCGAGACTTTGTCTTAAAAAAAAAAAAAAAAAAAAAAAAAAAAAAAAAAAGCAGTGGGACAGAAAGATAATATACCTCCCCGGGCGCCCCCCCCCCCCCCACACACACACAATATAATGTCAGATACTGACTAGAAAAAGCGGAGTATATAGATATAGGGCTGTTGCACTCCAGCCTGGGCAACAAGAGTGACACTTTGTCTCAAAAAAAAAAAAAAAAAAACACAGTGGGACAAAGAGATAACTCACACCCCGCCCCCCCCCCACACAATATAATGTCACATATTGATTTTAAAAAGCTGAAGAAAAAGCGAGTATATAGATATAGGGCTGTTATTATCACATACTTAAGCTTATGTGGCAAGTGCAGTATGAGAAGCTTTATATTCATAACTTCATTTAAACCCCACAACCTACATAGAGTAGGAGTCATTATTTCTCTGTTGCAGATGTGGAAAAGAGACTTTAAGAGGTGAAGTTCATATATCAAGTAAATGGAAGAGGTGTTGTATTTAAGAGCCTTTCCCTCTCTCTTTTCCAAATTTCCTCTGGATCGCTCTCCTTTTCTCTCCCTCTCCCTCTTCTTCTCCCTCTCTCTCAATTTCAAAACTTAAGGTGTTAATCAGTATGATGGAGGCACAGCAGAAGATGGAAGGTCGTGTTAATACATGAAGAATGACCTCATTCTCAATAACAATGGTCATGTTATATAATCTGTCTCAATTTCCTCTTCTGCAGGATAATACCTACTACATAGTTTTTAGGATGACTTGAGAAAATATGTATAAATCAGAAGGAACATACCTCTTATCAAAAGTCCTCAGAACATATTATATTGCTAAATATAATTGATGGGCATGTGGTGAGGAAACTGATAAATAATTGGGAGTCGGCATACGAGGTACAGGTGGGGCCTGATACTCAAAGCATAAGTATATGGAGTAGATTGGGAGGGGCCTCCGTGTTTGGAGAAGGATTAGGAGGACACCAAAGCAAACCTTTGGTAGACAGTGTGAAGAAAGATAGCACCTCGATATTCAATACAATTGTTTTCCAAAGGTCAGCAGCCGTGAGTATTGTAGGTTGCTTTTTTGATTAATGAGAAGAATCTCAACTGTCGCTTCAATAGTGGTTTCTCAAATTGCCTGACAATCCAACTTACCTGGGAAACTTCTTACAAAGACACATTCAAAGTTCTGTGTCTTCCAAGGTGGAAATTTCCATGGTGGGGAAATCTGGGGGACCACTGGTATAAAAGGAACAAAACCATTTGTTCACTGGTATAACCCCAGAACCTAGAGCAGTGCCTGGCATATGTAGAATATTCAACTAGTGTTTGTCGACTGAACCTCCTTTATATTTTCCTCCTTCCTATCTTCCTTTTCTTTTCCCCAAACACATAGGACATTCCCCCTAACACCTGTGAAATGCTCTGTGACTGCCCTGCATCTTCCCAGGGGTGGATTCTGTGTAGAGAAAAAAGAAGGCACTTTGTCTTTGATGGGAATTAAGGGGACATGGTCAAGCCTGCTTGCTCCAAACTCCTCCTCGCTGTGTTTGCTAGCATACCAGCAACGTCCACATGGCAACTATTCTGTGTTGAGATCATGTGTTTCCTGATAGCCCCTATTGCTACTACATAGTGCATTGCACTGAGAAGGACAGTGACTGGGTAAAATCACTTTAACTATTCCTAGCTTCTCACTCATTTGTGCAGATTAGGCCATGAGAAGGCTTGCTGCCACTTTGAGTAGCAGAGGGGCCAGGTCCTGAAGGAATGAGACAGGGCAGTATTGATGGGAAACAGCAGGAAGGAAAAGTCCCAGGGCTTAGGGGTGGCAGACTAGGAGGAGTACCCAGAAAGATGGCTAGTATGGAAGGAGCTTTTGGGGGATGGTGGGGTTAGTGGTAGTGAGCATTTGACGAGTACGGAGAGGTGTTACCGCTTAAGAGAGACTTTCCTGAGCAACACTTTGAGTTAGGTTGGTAGGGTGTTATTAATGGCTCCAAGTGCTTGGTACACAGTTGACTTACCTGCTGAAACACTTGCTGAGTTAGCGGTTCAATTTCACAGACGTTTTTAAGTCTTGGGTATGCAGAGACTGACCTCTGTGTGACTGTCATGGAGCATGGCATTCCAAGGAGACAGAGTCACAGGTTTTCACCCTTTCTAGCACTATGTGAGCTCTGATGATTGTTTCCTCACGTTAATTTAGTGATTCTTCCCCTGACCTTGGGTATTTTCCCACACACATGCACTGATCAGCACTTAGCTGGCTGTTTGAGGGGGACCTTCTGCAGGTCTTCAGGTTCTTCCAGGGAGGCTCTCACATCTTTGGTACTCTGCCCTAGGCACTCTAGCCACCTCACTCTCCAGACTCGCGGCTGTCTCCTCAGCTCCAGGACACCTCCACGAAGGTGCCTCTTCCCTGCCCTGTGACCTGAAAAAACTTCCTCCAAATAGTATACTGAGGCAATCATTAGCTCACCTCATTTATTTCCTATTTCTTGGAGATCACCATTCTTCATTGTCTAATTTGTTCTAAGAATCGCTGTTTCATGTATTTGTGTTTTTGTTGTTGTTGTTTCAGAGAGGAGGATAAATCTGTTCTCTCTTACTGCATTTTGGCCAGAAATGGAAATACATGAGTCATTCTTAATGCTTTTATTTTCTACTCACTTTTGGTTTTAATTTACATTTCTCCAATGACTAACAACGTTGGATACTTTTTTTCTGTGCCCACTGGCCATGTGTATATCTTTTATGATGAAATGTCTATTCAAATCTTTTGCCTGTTTTTTAAAAACTTGTGTTGCTTATATTTTTATTTTTGAGTTGTAGAAATTCTTTGTATATCTCCCACCTTTTAAAATATGTAATCAGTTTAGTAATCAATTTATTACACAGATTAACTCCAGAGGAACAATCTTTAAATCTACACAAGTATTTCTATCAAATGGATTTTCACCCTTAGGTACACTTAGACCTAAGCGATTAAGAGCATAAGAAAAATAAGAGCTAGTTTGGACAGACACCAAGCTAGCTGCAGGAATTTTTTTTTCATACCCCAATGGCACCTGGAATCACAGCAAGACAGAACTGTTCACTCCCCTGGAAAGGGGGCTGAAGCTAGGGAGCCAAGAGGTCTGGCTCAGTGGGTCCCATTCCCAGGGAGCCCAGCAAGCTAAGAACCACTGGCTTGAAATTCTCACTGCCAGCACAGCAGTCTGAAGTTGACCTGGGAAGATCAAGCTTGGTGGGAGGATGGGCATCAGCCATTACTGAGGCTTAAGTAGGCAGTTTTCCCCCTGACAGTGCTAAGGAGGCCTGGAAGTTTAGACTGCACAGAACTCAACACAGCGCAGCAAAACGGCTGTGGCCACACTACTTCTCTCGATTCCTCTTCACTGGGCAGGGCATCTCTAAAAGAAAGGCCGAAGCCCCAGTCAGGGACTTATAGATAAAACTCCCATCTCCCATGGGACAGAGCACCTGGGAGAAGGGGTGGCTGTGGGCGCAGCTTCAGCAGACTTAAACGTTCCTGCCTGCTGACTCTGAACAGAACAGCGAATCTCACAGCACAGCTCTTGAGCTCTGCTAAGAGACAGCCTGCCTCCTCAAGGGGGTCCTGACTCCCATGCTTCCTGACTGGGAGAGACCTCCCAACAGGGGTTGATAGGCAACTCATGCAGGAGAGCTCTGGCTGGCATCAGGATGGGGCACCTCTGGGACGAAGCTTCCAGAGGAAGGAGCAGGCAGCAATCTTTGCTGTTTTGCAGCCTCCACTGGTGATACCCAGGCAAGTAGGGTCTGGAGCAGACCTCCAGCAAATGGCAGCAGACCTGCAGCAGAGGGACCTGACCATTAGAAGAAAAACTAACAAACAGAAAGCAACAACATCAGCATCAACAAAAAGGACCCCCACACAGAAACCCAATCCAAAGGTCATCAGCCTCAAAGATCAAAGGCAGATAAATCCACAAAGATGAGGAAAAACCAGCACAAAAACACTGAAAAGTCCAAAAACCAGAATGCCTCTTCTCCTCCAAATGATCGCAACTCCTCCAGCAAGGGCACAAAACTGGATAGAGAATGAGTTTGATGAACTGACAGAAGTAGGCTTCAGAAGGTGGGTAATAACAAACTCCTCTGAGCTAAAGAAGCATTTCTCATTCAATGCAAGGAAGCTAAGAACCTTGACAAAAGGTTACAGTAACTGCTAACTAGAATAACCAGTTTAGAGAGGAACATAAATGACCTGATGGGGCTGAAAAGCACAGCATGAGAACTTCATGAACCATACACAAGTATCAATAGCCAAATCCATCAAGGGGAAGAAAGGATATCAGAGATTGAAGATCAACTTAGTGAAATAAGGCGTGAAGACAAGATTAGAAAAAAAACAAAAAGGAACAAACAAAGCTTCCAAAAAATATGGGACTATGTGAAAAGACCAAACCTACGATTGATTGGGGTCCCTAAAAGTGACAGGGAAAATGGAACCAAGTTGGAAAACACTCTTCAGTGTATTATCCAGGAGAATTTCCCCAACCTAGAAAGAAAGGCCAACAATCAAATTCAGGAAATACGGAGAACACCACTAAGATACTACTTGAGAAGTGCAACCTCAAGACACATAATTGCAGATTTCTCCAAGGTTGAAATGAAGGAAAAAATGTTAAGAGCAGCCAGAGAGAAAGGTCAAGTAACCTACAGATGGAAGCCCATCAGACTAACAGCAAATCTATCTGCAGAAACCCTACAAACGAGAAGAGGGTAGGGGCCAATATTCAACATTCTGAAAGAATTTTCAACCCAGAATTTCATATCCAGTCAAACTAAGCATCACAAGTGAATGAGAAATAAAATCCTTTCCAGACAAGCAAATGCTGAGGAATTTTGTCACCACCAGGCCTGCCTTACAAAGAGTTCCTGAAGGAAGCACTAAATATGGAAAGGAAAAACCAGTACCAGTCACTGCAAAAACACATCAAAATAGAAAGACCAATGACACTATGAAGAAACTACATCAACTAATGTGCAAAATAACCAGCTAGCATCATCATGACAGGATCAAATTCACACATAACAACATTAACTTTAAATGTAAATGGACTAAATGCTTCAGTTAAAAGACACAGACTGGCAATTGGATAAGGAGTCAAGACCTGTTGGTGTGCTGTATTCAGGAGACCCATCTCACATGCAAAGACACACATAGGTTCAAAATCAAGGGATGAAGGAATATTTACCAAGCAAATGGAAAGCAAAAAACCCACAGGGGTTACAATCCTAGTCTCTGATAAAACAGACTTTAAACCAACAAAGATCAAAAAGGCCAATGAAGAGCATTATATAATGGTAAGGGGATCAATGCAACAAGAAGAGCTAACTGTCCTAAATATATATGTACCCAATACAGGAGCACCTAGATTTATAAAACAAGTTCTTAGAGACCTACAAAGAGATGTAGACTCCCACACAATAAGAGTGGGAGACTTTAACACTCCACTGTCAATATTAGATCAATGAGACAGAAAATTAACAAGGATTATATTCAGGACTTGAACTCAGTTCTGGACCAAGTGAAACTAATAGACATCTACAGAGCCCTCTACCCCAAATTAACAGAATATACATTCTTCTCAGTACCACATGGCACTTATTCTAAAATTGACCACATAATTGGAAGTAAAACACTCCTCAGCAAATGCAAAAGAATGGAAATCTTAACAGTCTCTCAGACTCAATCAAATCAGAACATAGGATTAAGAAACTCACTCAAAACTGTACAACTACATGGAAACTGAACAACTTGCTGTTGAATGACTACTGGGTAAATAATGAAATGAAGGCAGAAATAAAGATGTTCTTTGAAACCAATGAGAACAGAGACACAACATACCAGAATCTCCGGGATACAGCTAAAGCAGTCTTAAGAAGGAAATTTATAGCACTAAATGCCCAGAAGAGAAAGCAGGAAAGATCTAAAATTGACACCCTAACATCACAATTACAAGAACTAGAGAAGCAAGAGCAAACAAATTTAAAAGCTAGCAGGAGACAAGAAATGACTAAGATCAGAACAGAATTGAGGGAGATAGAGACACGAAAAACCCTTCAAAAAAAATCAATGAATCCAGGAGCTGGTTTTTTGAAAAGATTAACAAAATAGACCATTAGCTAGATTAATAAAGGAGAAAAGAGAGAAGAATCAAATAGACACAATAAGAAATGATAAAGAGGATATCACCAGTGATCCCACAAAAATACGAACTACCATCAGAGTACTTATAAACACCTCTACACAAATAAACTAGAAATCTAGAAGAAGTGGATAAATTCCTGGACACATACACCCTCCCAATACTAAACCAGGAAGAAGCCATATCCCTGAATAGACCAATAACAAGTTCTGAAATTGAAGCAGTAATTAATAGCCTACCAACCGTATAAAACAAGGCCAGATGGATTCACAGCCAAATTCTACCAGAGGTACAAAGAGGAGCAGGTACCATTCCTTCTGAAACTATTCCAAACAACAGAAAAACCCATCACATTTGATGTACTAATAGCTCCAATCCGTATAAATGTTGTCCAGTTAAACTTAGACCTTAAAATACAGGATGTGGGTAGAGTTTAATCTGGTTGGTCATAATTTTTATGTAAGATGTAGCTCCTTTGCAGTAAAATGAATACAGAAACAGCTTCAGTTCACTTTGCTTTTCACAATTGTCTTGACTATAGGTGGAATCTACTGAAAAACAGTCTCCTACAGGTGAGTAGAGCTTTTCTCCTCCATCCAAGCACACATCATACCCACCACCCCTAACTGTTATCCAAATTTAAGTCAATGAGGAAAGCTTTTAGTCTCACACCTAGGCTATGCCTGTAGAACTGGCTTGTCACACACACACTTCTCTGCTCGGAGGCAATGTTGGTACAGATGTACAGTATTTCTAGTATGTTGTTCCAAGTATGTGCAACCTGCAGCATTGCTGTATCAGGTTGTATGTACAGGGCAGGGTGAGGTATGTACTCATGGAAGGCAGTAAAATGGAAATCAAAATAACTTGCTTTTTTTTTTTTTTTTTTGAGACCAGGCCTTGCTCTGTCACCCAGGCAAGAGTGCAGTGGTACTATCATGACTCACTGCAGCCTTGAATTCCTGGACTCAAGGGTGCCTCCCACTTCAGCGTCCTGAGTAGCTGAGACCAAAGGCACATGCCATTATGCCTGTCTAATTTTTAAATTTTTTTGTAGAGAGAGTGTCTCACTACATTGTCCAGGCTGCTTTTGAACTCCTGGGCCCAAGCAATCCTCCTGCTTTAGCCTCCCAAAGTATTGAGATTATAGGTGTCAGCCATTATGCCCAGCCTAAAAGGACTTTCTCTTTCAGAGTGCCCTGTCTTTGTTTGTAGAGGATATTCAATTTCTTTAATTACCTGGCATACTTTGAGTCCATCCCTGAGCTCTTCTGCTATACTTTTCTCTGTCCTTTCTGTAGATCCCAGCAACCTCAGTCAGTAGAGGATCATGTGGATTGGAATCACACAACAGGGAACAAAATGTTCAAGGGTACTTTTGAAATAGTGCTGGAGACCACTGTGACCATAGAATATCAAAACACACGCTGCCATTACTGTTACGATTTGGATAATACATTCCTGTAAATGCAACCTTAGGGGGTTTAAAGGGGTAGTCTGTTGGGAAATGAATTGCAAGAAAAAAATTCCACGCTGATAGGGACTGTCATTTCACCTCTTACTGCAGCTTGCCAGTGGGACATGCCATCTCCAGTAGGACCGGCTGAACACTCTGCTGGAGCAGGGGGTCCTGTGCCAGGTCATTCAATTCCTTGTGGGTTCTCTTTGGAGCTTTGGTGGGAGGCAAGTGGTGTTCCCTCCAACCCCTGGGACCAGGATGAGGACAGGGAAGGGACGGGCGAGGGAGCCTGAGGCCACCTCCCAGCTGGAGAAAATGGGGAATTGGGGTGAGGGGTCCGGGGAGACAGGATGAGAGCTGGGGATGCCTGCTGAGTGGCCACCATGTTACTCTGGGCGGCCCCTTTGTGCACTGCAGCAGCTTAACTAACTCCCTTTTCTCTGGTAATATTTGTTGCTTAAAAGAGGATGGATTTATCTTTCTATTAGTTAATATGTTAATAGTTAATATGGCTATATCAGCTTTCTCTTGGTTAGAATCTTTTTCTATATCTTTCTCATATAGTAGATACAAGTATATAAACAGGCATATTTCAGGCTCAGGTGTATAGAATTGATCATAATATTAACCACACTATTGTGGGTCTGTTTTATGTGTATATAATCTGTTGTTTTTGCTATTTCTTGTTTATTGTGCCTTGGCTGTTTAGTTATTTTGTACCGTGAGCTGCTTCATGGTTTGTAATTTTACTTACAGAAATTCTGGTTAGCTAGCTTAAAGATGGGGTCCTTCAAAGAGAATTTTCCCCTTCTTCTAGGTTTATGGGAACTGTTAGTCCAGGGGCCTCTAAATTAAATGTTCAGCAAGACTTTTCTCCAGTTCTCTCAGGTAGTGTAAATTCAAGCTACAAACATGCATAAAGACTAGATTTCTCTGGTTTTTAGTATTTAGAATTCTGTTTCTTTTCTTGTTTCTGCTTAGCACTAAAATTTGAGCTCCTAGATTTTCTTTTCTTTGGAGCTGGAGGTAAGAAGGGAGAGGTGAGGTATTGGAGACTATTATGGGTTTATTTCTAGTTCTTTCTAAAAATAAATGGTTTAACCCATTATGATCCCAACATTTTTTGTGGAAGATCTCCTTTTAGACACAGTTTAATTTTGCTGACCAGTAATGATTCAATGAGGGGAATTTCGCTTTCTTTTAACAGACTCCACAACGTGGGCAGACCCTGGGCTGTGTCTCTGGTGCCTTTGAGGTCATAAAATACAAAGCTCAATCTCTTCTTCCTCACTTCTCTCATTTGACAAATGGCCGGCTCCAGGCCTCTCCCAAATTCCCCACAGTGACTCGTCTTCACTTAGTCCCTGATTTGAGAATTCCTTACTTTCTTACTTTCATGGGCTCTTTTAAGATTTTCATCAGATTTTTTTTTTTTTTTTTTAGTTGTTTTAAACAAGAGACTCTGTTGATGTATTTAGCTCACCACTTTACTGGAAACAATCTAAATTAGTAGATCACACTTCAAACTCTATTGAATTGCTTTTTTTTTTTTTTTTTTTTTTTGAGACGGAGTGTCGCTCTGTCGCCCGGGCTGGAGTGCAGTGGTGCGATCTCGGCTCACTGCAAGCTCCGCCTCCCGGGTTCACGCCATTCTCCTGCCTCAGCCAACTGAGTAGCTGGGACTACAGGCGCCCGCCACCTCGCCCGGCTAGTTTTTTTTGTATTTTTTAGTAGAGACGGGGTTTCACCGTGTTAGCCAGGATGGTCTCGATCTCCTGACCTCGTGATCCGCCCGTCTCGGCCTCCCAAAGTGCTGGGATTACAGGCTTGAGCCACCGCGCCCGGCCTTGAATTGCTTCTTGATGCTTTTTCATCTTAAGTAATTATATCTCGGTATATTACAGTCATGAATATTTGTTTTTTATAAATTCCTAAATTCCAGGAAAAGACACTGGGAAGGTGGTATGCTCTGGTTGGTAAGTGGTAAACATTTTAGTTCCAAGCTTGAGTCAGCTTCTTTAAAAGGATATCGCAAAGTTCTGAAACAGATACCACAGACTCCTTAAATCTGTCAGCTTGAAACTGCACATGAAACTGCCCGTTTTCTATTTTTAGCTTTTATTTCCATTCAGTTTATCTTTTGCATTTACTTCTGTTGTTTATATTTCTGCTTTAGTAGCTTTCTTCCAAAATCAAAATCATACAAACAAGCTGTAGTGGGTTGAGTGCCCCTGCTCCCAAAGATATGTTCACCCAGAACCTCTGAATGTGACCTTATTTGGGAAAAGGAACTTTGCAGATATAATTAGGCTAGGAATCTCAGGATGAAATCACCCTGGATTATCTGGGTGGGACCTAAATCCAATGACAAGTGTGTGTCCTTATATAAGAGGAGAAGACACAGGGAAGAAAAAAAAAAAAAAAAAAACAGAAAAGATGATGTGAAGATGGAGGTGAATAAAGCAATGCATCTATAAGCAAAAGAATGCCGAGCACCCACCAGAAGCTAGGAGAAAAGCCAAACCAGGTTCTCTCCCAGAGCTTCTGGAAGGAGCCCACCCTGCTGCCACCTTGATATTGTGTTCTGGCCTCTTGACCTGTGAGACAATAAATTTCTGTTGCTTTTTTAAGGCACTCTATTTGCAGTCATCTGCTATGGCACCTTCAGGAAACTAATCTACAAATTTATAAATTCCCTCTGCCCTAGTAATTTTTAAAAGTTTGCAATCTAGTTTTCCATCAAGCGTGATCAAAGAATGATAGTCAGATGAGAGAACTGGATTAGAACGTCTCTGGAGGCTGGATTTCAAGAGTTTCCTGGTTGTAGGATCAAATACACTATGTGTGCTTAAAGCATTTAACACATGTGAGAGCTTCCATAAGATGACTATTGCTTTTTTAAGAAGTCCAGCACTCATGCTCAGTGCTGACCATCAGCTCCTGCTTTGTTTTCAACTACAGCGGTGGTTGTAATGTTTGACACTTCCACCTGTCTTTCCTTTACCCCCGCCCCTCCTCCTTCATACACACTGAAATTAGCTCTCTGAAACTTCTCAGAGCAAGTCTGAATTTTGTAGAGAAGTAGTTTTTTTCCAATAAAGAGTAACAGCAGAACAAATAGCCCCTGGAATATGTCTACCAAATTATAATGCCCCTCACCCCAACAATTTTGGATACTTTATCATCATAGCAGCTCTCTGAGATAGGTATTGTCATTAACATTTTATATATAAGGACAGTTTTTTTCCAGTTAGAATTGAAGAGCTGGAGTTGGAAGGAAGTTTGGAATTGCTAGCCTGTTTCATCAATTAATTAATTAAATAATTTTTGAGTAAATATAATGTACTAGACTCTAAGATGCTCTGGGCATTCAAATATAATCAGTCTATTCCAGGCATCATGTGCTGATAAGCAAAATAATATATCACTACTAGCAATAGTGTAGCAATTTTATAGCACTAATAAATTTGAAATTCGAAACCATCATTATAAGTAGGAATTTTTTATACACCACAAGTGAAATAGTATAAATCAATAAAAATGTGTTCTAAAGCCCTACTTATGTTTGTTATAAAGTGAACTGAGGCACAATAAAATTTTAGAGTTTATCTGAGGAAACAATGATTCATGAAAGGGACAGCTCCAAACCAGAAGTGGCTTAGGAGCTACATGGAGGGAACACAAGAGGGCAGCTTTTATAGGGTGAACACAGAAGTAAAGCAAATAAAATATTTGATTGGTTACAGTTAAACCTACAGATAGCCTTATTTGGTCTATCCCTTTGGAAAGCCGCTAGTTATATCAGTTTATTGGCTACCTCAGATTGGTTGAACATTTATAAAATATAACTCAAGTTTCCCTTATGCTTGTAAATCAAGCAAGGTTAGGATGAGGCATAACCAATTTTGTCTGCTCAAGGATTCTTCAGGCCTGGTTTTCATTTTGTTTACTTTAACATTTTAGTACGTATAAATTTACTTCTTTCTTTTTAACTGCTGCATAGTATTCCACAGAAGAATGTACCATAATGTATTTGCTCATTCCTCTGTTGATGTTACCAATATTTTGTTGCAATGGACATCTTTTTGTATAAATGCCAAAGCATTTCTTTAGAAAAATTATACTAGAATAGAAGTAGAATTGGTAAGTCAAAGGATATTCACATTTAAAAGTTATTATATAGATTACAGATGGTCCTGACTTACAATGGTTCAACTTATTATTTTTCAACTTTATACAATGACGTGAAAGTGATGCATATTTAATAGAACCTGTGCTTTGAATTTGAATTTTGGTCTTTTTCCAGAACTAATGATAAGTAGCATGATACTCTTACCTCATATATTCAACATTTATTATAAAATATATTTTAAATTAGATGATTTTGCCTAACTGTAGGCTAGTAGAGTTGTTCTGAGCATGTTGAAGCTAGGCTAAGCTATGATGTTCAGTAGGTTAGGTGTATTAAATGCACTTTTGACTTAAGATTATTTTCAACTTACAATAGTTTTATCAGAACACAACCTATTGTAAGTCAAGCAGCATCTGTATATAGATACTGTCAAATTGCTAAAAACACTCTATCAATTTATGTTCCTATCAGTATGAGCATACACTTTTTTCAAAGTCCTCACACATTATTCATCGTTAAAATTCTGTCAGTACAAAGGTAGAAAAATGACTCAATGTTACTTTAATTGGTTTGTGGGGAGGGCAGAAGAGCAGGTTAAGGGAGACTTTCACTTTGTTTTTTCACATCTAATGGGAGACAAATCTGCATGACTTGGCCTTAGGTAGACTGAGCCAGTCTGAGACAGGGCTGCAAAGCCTTTGGCAGATGTCAGCATTCTTGAAACACAGAGGCTCTTCAAGGCTGTTTCTAGTGAAATTTTAAAATTGTGGTTTAAAAACAAGGATTACTAATTGCATTGATATTAATATAGCCAAGACTTGCTCTTTTTTGTTTAATGAATGCATGGTGTATCTTTTCCCCTTTCTTTTGCTTTCAATCCACCTGTGTAATTGAAGTTGAAGTGAATTTCCTATAGATAGCATATTGTTGGAACATGTTTTTATGTTTATCCCCTCTGCAAATTTCTGTCTTTTAATTCATATATTTAGACCACTTACTTTTAAGGGAATTGTTGATATGTTAGGACATATCTGCCCCCTCATTTTTCTTTTTGTTTCCTCTATTTCCTGTTCCTCTGCCTCTCTTTTTTGTACCTTCCTGTGGGTTACTTGAACATGTTTCAGGATTCAGTCTTAATTTATTTGTTTTATGTTTTTAAATTGTAAGAGAGAGGATCTAGGAGGAATGGGGCTTTCCATCATGGCTGGAGCTGGAAGTTGTTGAGTAATTATTTTTTATTGCCATAAAATGTACGTAACACAAACTTCATCACCTTAGCCGTTCTAAAGTGTGCGATCAGTGGCTGTGTAGGGAGAAACTCTCTCTAACTGTGTCTTCACTCTCACACCACAACAATCAACACAGAAGACTTCTATGACCAAATATGTTGGGGGTTGGTTGCCATGCTTTAAGCAGTGGACACCAGCCGAAGGTCCTCCGATTCAATTCTTACACTATCTACTTAGAGATGGCATCAGACCCCATGGGTTGGGTCGCAGTCCCCAAGATTGTCTCTTCTATACCAGTTGCAAGTCTGGGCCTCTGAAACTTCTGACCAACTAGTTTGAAGTTAAGGTTCCCAGGAATTCCCTCTTTGGGTTTGATTAATTTTCTGGAGCAGCTCACAGAATTCAGGGAAACACTTACATATACTTGTTTATTATAAGGAATATTACTAAGAATACAGATGAAGAAACATGTAGGGAGAGGCATAGGAGAAGGGATGCAGAGTTCCATGCCCTCCCTGGGCTCCACCCTCCAGGAGCCTTCATGTGTTCAGCTATCTGGAAGCTCCCTGAACCCAGTCCTCTTGGATTTTTATGGAAACTTCATGACATCAGCATTCCTTCCCCCAGGATACGAGGTGAGACCCTCATGGGGGAGACTCTTAAGACCCACAATCAGAAAGACAGGGAACATTAGAATCCTGCCTTGGGTCAGGTAAAAGGAATGCATGAGAGAGATTATTTCCTGAGGCCTGCCTCTGAGACCTAACACACCCAGCATTATAACAAAAGATTGTAACAAGAGATGTGGGAGTTATGAACCAGGAACTGTGAAGGAGAACATCATCGACTGTGCCAGATGGAGCTCAGATTTCCGGGAAGGGGCTGACTAAAATGCATTATTTGAATATCATGATGCAGAAGATAGATAGATAGATAGATAGACAGATGAAAACAAATATGTATATTTTCTATAATGTTCTATAACACGAGAAGTTTCCCAAACATTTATTTATATTGTTTGTTTATTCCCAAATATTTATATTTCCCAAATATGACAGCAAGGAGATTGAGAAATCACAAAGGACAGATGAGAACAATGTTACTTAATGCCACAGAACAGGATATCATTTCAAGGAGTTACTCAAAGTGTTTCACTTCTGCCATTATGAACTCCTAAGCCTCTCAGCAGTGTGGGTGGTTGTGGGGAGGTGTTGAGGTTAGCAGCACCCACAGGCTTCTCTTCACACAGGATATGCTATGTAGTGAATCAGTATCAAGACTGGAGGAAGGCGAGGGTTTTCAGAAAACCACCTCAGGCGGTGGTTTGGAGTAGTCTCATTGAAGTTTACAGAATCAAAAGTCACAGATACTGTGCGCATGTACTCTAGAACTTAAAGTACAAAAAAAAGAAAAAACAGTCACAGATAATTAGGAGGCATTGAAATAGAGACCTGGTTTCTTTTTTTCTTTTTTTTGTGATGGAATCTCACTCTGTCACCCAAGCTGTGCACCCAAGAGTGCAGTGGTGAGATCTCCGCTCAACCTCTGCCTCCCAGGTTCAAGTGATTTTTCTGCCTCAGCCTCTCAAGTAGCTGGGACTACAGGTGCACCCCACCACACCTGGCTAATTTTTGTATTTTTAGTAGAGACGGGTTTCACCACATTGGCCAGGCTGGTCTCAAACTCCTGACCTCGTGATCTGCCCGCCTCAGCCTCCCAAGTGCTAGGATTACAGGCGTGAGCCACTGTACTGTGCCCAGCTGACCCCATTTCTACGACCAGTTTAGCCACAAAGTAGATATGTAACCCGAGGAAAGTGACTTAACCTCCTAGGGCCTCAGCTTCCCATATTACACACCCCTGGGGTGGGGATGACAGGAGGTGTGGCGGGGTTGAGCTGGATAATATAAGGTTCCTTACTGCTGTAGACATTTATGATTTAACATTTTTTTATGGATTGCTGCTGCTTTTTTTTTTTTTTTTTTTTAATGTCAAATTCTTGTGTATATAAGGCCTTGATTCTTTCAGGTCTGGGTTCTATGGCCATGAGCTAATTCCGGATGACTTATTCTAGAAGCAATTGTTTAAGTATCCTTTACTTAGCTAAACATAAGCAACATAAATTCATCTAATATACTGTATGTTCTCTCATAACATGCTACTGGCCAGAGTTGTTAGATTTTGTTCACACCCTAGATCCTGCTGTATTTTATAGCACTTTAGAATAACAATCATTCTTTAAAAACCCTTCGACCCACCTTTGTTGTTTCTGTAAATACACCTGTCCTTTACAAGCATCTGGCTCTTTCTATCATTCTTCCTCCAGAAATCATAGTATTATAGATTTGGAAAATGCTAAGCCTTCATTTTCTTGTTATAGACTGGCTTAGGTGTCCCTCTTGATTATTCTTAATGCATTCAGTGTATTAATTCATTTCTTCATTCGTTAAAAATATGCCCCATGCCAGGTGTTGGGGACATTGCAATGAACAAGACAGGCATGGTCCCTGCTCTCATTCAGTCATGTCTAGGGGTAAAGGTAAACATTGGATAAGTAATAATTGGTGTGCTGACTGTTAAGAAGAACTACAGTGCTATACAAGCTGTAGGATCATATTGGGCTTTAACCAATTCCTTGGGAATCAGATTTCTAGATGAAGTGGCATTTAAGTTGAAATCTGAGTAGTGAGTAGGAGTTGTCCAGGCAAAGATGAGGAGGGGGGAACCACTCCAAGCTGAGAGAACAGCTGAAATGAGAAAGTCCGTGGAATATTTTTTTTTTACTATAAGAAGGTTACACTGGCCAGAATGGAGAGAGGTCTGGGGAGGGTGATTTGACGTCAGTCCATAGCGGTAAGCACAAATCAGACCAGGATGCTTATGGCAGGCCATACTAAAGATTTTGAACTTTATCCTCATAGAAGTTGGAAATCATTAAGAGTATAAAGAGAGATATGATCAAATCTGATATTTTAAATAAAGCCCATTTGGCTGTGATGTGGCAAGTGGGCTGGAGGCAGGGTTGTGAGAAGAGACACAGGAAATTCAGTTGAGACATTCCTGCTGTGGTTCAGATGAGAGCTATGTGTGGGCTTGGACTAGGGCAGTGCATCTGCTTCAAGGGGAAAGGGTTTAGTGTTTTGTGGAATTTGGGGAATGAGGGAGGAAGAAGGGTCAGGAATGGTTTCATGAAGCCCAGGGGAGAGTGTTTTTAAAAAGAGGACTTCATCAACTGTGCCAGATGGAGCTGAGATGTCCAGGAAGGGGCTGACTACACTAGAATGCATTATTTGAATATCATGATGCAGAAGATTTTTTTTTTTTGAGATGGACTGTAATCTTTCCCCATTCAGTTGCTGTTAAATTTAGCACAGACATAAAAATTAAGAAATTCAATGAAACAATTATGTTGCATTCATATTTTTCTCCTGCACTGCCATTAATATTGGTTGGTAAAAATTATTCTGTACTTATTTCTATTAAATTTGAAAAGACTTAAAACTGCCTGATACTTTGGTGATATTCTTCTAGGAATGAGAAAATGAGACAGAAATGGCCTTTGAATGTTTTCAGTAAGGCAAAATGGCAAAGGAAAGCTGGATTAAAAGGTGTTACAAAAGCAAACTAGTTAATACTTCCAAGAAATGAATATGCTAAGATTTTGTTTGCTAATCAACATTTATTAAACATTTACTGTGTACCACTGATCTAGGCTCTTGGTCAGATGTGAGCAACAAAAAGAAGGTAGTACAGTGCTTGCCTTCCAAAATCCAGCGCGCTCCTAGAATGAATTCAGGTTTCACTAAGGCAACTTAGGGAGAAAGTTCTCTAGGTTCTAGCAATTAAGGCAGGCACCCACATAAAGACTCAGTGGCGAATGGGTGGGAAGAATGATTTTTATTCATCAGCACAATATCTTAAAAATCCCAGGGTAGCCTTCTTTGATAAAAGACAGAGAGTACATGACTTAGAGGCTTCAGAGGGGTCCTCTACTGCCCATTCTGGATTTCTGTTTTGAGACTTGGATGTTCTAAAGTGCTTGCAGAGGAGATTCTGAGGCCCACCAGTAGCCTAAAAAACTCGGGGCCTGCTCCCCTCACTGCCCCCACTCGTGGGTGGAACACAGAAGTAGAAGATGCTATTCAGCTCAGTGGCCCTGCCCACCATGCATATGACCCTGTGAATGCCTGTGGCCATTCAGGTTAGTTCGTCTTGCCTCCTCTCCCACACCATGGAGACACAGGAAGAGAAGGAGGATACGTGTTTTTTGTGTTTTTCTCTAGTGCTGACATTAGAGCCTGAGGCTCCAGCCTTGCACGAGGCCCGATGGGCTGAGGTTTCTATGCTGGGTTTTTCGAGATCTCTCCGGACCCTTCCAGCAAATTCCTCTTTTGACTCAAGGAGGTTTTGGAAACAAATGAGTAAGACAGACATAGTCTCTGTAATAAGAGAAGAATGGTGAGTCAAAGATGCCTGGAAAACAGCAATAGCTAAGGTCAGGCAGAAGAAAAGGAAGAAAAAAAAAAAAAAAAGACAAAGCAAAAAGAGCTCTGGAGACACAGGAGAATCTGGAGAGCTGAAATTCAAGAATGAGGTAGCCACAGTCCTGAGTGTGATAAGGAGCACCAATAAGGTAAGGGCTGACAACGGCTTTTTGGGATTCACTGGTGGCCTTCGTGACAGCAGTTCCAGTGGATTGGTAAGGAGCTGGATTGTCATAGAGGAATAAAGTTAAGAAGTGGAGAGGAGGAATAAGGGAAACAAAGAAACTTGGCAGATGAAGAAAAAGAGGATAATTACTAGAAGAGGTCATTATCTCAGGTAGATTTCTATTAGGACTCTGTTTCAAGGTCTAGAAAAAAGGTGTGCTGTGTGGGCGAGAGTATCTAAAACCTTTACCAGAGAAAGCTGGAGGACCTCTTTGGGAGATGAAGCTCTCTGTTACCTGCAGATTCACCAAAGACTCTGAGGCTGAGAGGACCAGTATACTGTGGAACTGATTTCTGAGACCACAGTTGGAAATTGTGTGTTCAGAGTCCTTACAAGTCTGAAAAGGCCTTTATTTTACAGTCACACTTGAATCACCATTTGGCCGTAGAATTCTCCCTCAGAATTCTGTAAACATCACCCCATTGGGTCTCCTGGAACTTCATTTCCAAATGAGATGGCAATGTCCACTGGTTTATTTGCCCTCGGCAGACACCTGATTTTGGTGAAGGGGTTGGGGTGTCTTTTGTTGGGAGAAGTGAGTATGAGGAGGGTGGGGGAGTGGTCTGGAAGTTTGTAGGATTTCTTGTAGGATTCTTTTCTGTCGTTTATAAATTTCATCAGATTATCTGTAATATGGCTCTTTTCAGTATTCCTGCCCAACAATCCTTAGATTCATTAAATATGAAATCTAGATTTTCTTCTATTGAGAAAAATGTTAACTTATTCTTTCTTGATCATTCCTTCATTTGTTTTCTGGAATTTCTGTTACGTAGAAGTTATATATTATTCTTCCTATTTCTTAATTTTCTTTCATAACTTCTCTTTTAGGAGATTCCTTAAATTGGTTATCTGTTTCACAGATGCCAGGTTTGGTTTTTGGCATATGATTCTGCTACTTAAGGCCTCCACTGTTTTTTTGTTTTGGCGCCCATGATTTTATTGGAAAAATCCTTTTGTTCTCTCATTGCCCCTTTTCATTTATGTGACACCTTCCTGAAAATTACCCCTCCATTTGAGATTTAAATAAAATGTCTGGCTCTTCATCCCATTCTTGATGGGAAATTTAATGCCTCCCCTAACTTTGTTTTTGATTTTTTTTTTTTCTTTTCAATTCCAAGATGTTTTGTACTTGGTCCCTACCTAGGTCCAATTTTCTTTGTCCTAGATTTCCTAATTGTACCTCTTCTTATAGTCTATTCTTATAACTTGTCCTGGTGCAGACATAGAACACATCTTTTTCCTTTGTGTTCCCCAGATGGCATTCTTCAGCACACTTTGCTAAAGGTCTGAGGTAGTGAAAAGGGTGGCGTCACCGCTCTTCAGAGAGCATTCATGTGTTTTAAAAAGTCCTCCATCTGCCCTATTACCAGGGATTTGTCACCTACCACCTTACTAACAGGGCTCCTCTCCTGCTCTGTTGAAAGGAAGAGTCAGTAATGGATGCTAGCAGGGCTTAATACCTAGGTGATGGGAATGTCTGTGCAGCAACCTGCCATGGCACATGTTTACCTATGTAACAAACCTGCATATCCTGCACATGTACCCCTGAACTTAAAAGTTGGAAATCAAAAAAGAGAAAGGGGCCTCTGTTCTCTGCCTTTCTTATCTTCCTGTTTTCAGACAGAACTCCCTTTACCTGAATTCTAAAGTTCTCTTTGTTTCTATCTGATATTTAAGTCAAAAAGATGTTACCACACCTGTTCTCTCCTTCAGAGAATTCAGGTTCCTGCTTTTATAATCCCTTTTTATGCCTTGATGCATTAAATTTCTTTCTCTGAAAATTCTTCCTTGTTTTCTTTACTAAATCTATCTTGCAGAAAGGTATCTTTGCCCTAATTGTTCAGTTTGTGATTATTTCTGGCAGCTAATTTTCCCCATGTGTCTAATGTTTCTTGTATAAGAGAAAATAGATGGCTTTTATTTCTAATCAGAGGTCTATGTTGCTCAACATTGGCAACTCCTGTGGGTTCCCTAAGCAATTGTGCATGTCAGGGTTCAGTTCTTTCTGGTGGTTTCCTGCTTTCTTTTCCTATGTGAGACTTATGTAGAATTTATTTAACATGCAATAAATATGCAGCCTCCAGCAATAAAATATGCACATAACATGAAATATGTTTACAATATGGAAAATCCCACAATCATAATGGTAGGAGAAAGGCCAGATACAAAAGAGCATATGATTCCATTTATACAAAATTTAAGAGTAGGTATAACCAGTCTATGGTGATACAGATTAGAGGAGTGGCTATCAATTGAGTGGCTGTTGACTGGGAAGGAGTTAGCTGGAGTCTTAGAAACGTTCTATATCTTGATGTGGGAGGTAGTTACGTGAATGTATACCTGTGTAAAAAAGTCATAGAGCTATACATTCAAGATTAGTGCATGTCACTGTATGTAAGTTATACCTCGCTTTAAA
This sequence comes from Trachypithecus francoisi, assembly GCF_009764315.1. NCBI lineage: Eukaryota > Metazoa > Chordata > Mammalia > Primates > Cercopithecidae > Trachypithecus > Trachypithecus francoisi. Next base: position 25,557,220 of record NW_022681455.1, on the reverse strand, counting down.
AAATGTCATGTGATGTCGTCTAGAACTAGGGAAGGAAGAATTTGAGAGACCTTCTTGATTTGGGGAGGAAAAGAATACTTTTGAGGGCAGGTGTTACTTAGAAGAATTGCTTCACGTAGCAGTCTTTTCTTCCTTTATCCTACTACCAGACATTTCTCCAACTAGAATAGATGTGGTTACAACTGTCCTCTTGCTCTTTCCTGAGAATTTGTTCAGTTGTTTCCCACATACCATTTTAAATGTTGTGGCAAATACAAGTTCAACGTCACATTGCCAGTGCTTTGGAAACTTACAGTCTAGTTGGAGAGACAAGACTAACATGTAAGAGAATTTAGTGTTGCTGTCTTTTTTTTTTTTTTTTTTTAAGTGCAGATTTTGAGGCACAGAATTCTCCAGGGATTCAGGAGAGCGCGCACTCAGTGGGAAAAGGAGGAATTGATTTTAATGAAGTGGGGAGAACTTAAGGTGAGTTTTTGAAAATACATGGGCAGGCACAATGCCAGCTAGTTCTTCACTGTGTTGTGTTTGTTGAAAGAACCACAGAACACCTGCTTGCTAAAGCTGAAATAGTGACTGGGCAAGACAGGATGTTTATCAAACTGGGGAAAATAAACCAAGAGGCATACAGATGTCTCAAGAGATTTAGACTTGGGCCACTAGTCTGAGCCCTCAGGGTTGAGAAGACAGAAGTACAGTCAGGGGAGGGTAGGGATCAGGAAGGAACAGAGGCCAGACCTAAACTGTATGCCCCAGTGGGAAATACTATACAGAGGTCTTTTCTTTTATAATAAAGCAATTCTTATTATATTACAAAGAAAACCAAAATCTGTTTTTGTGACAGGATGATTCACAGAAGGATACATAAAATTAGGGAGTGATATATTAAGTTATCCTTAATATTTTCTCCTCATACACCACATTCATGTGTCTGCAAAACATACATGTGCATTCAGGTACACATATGTAGGAACACACATACACACGCACACACACTTCATACTCCTGTGCTGGTAGGGAATTCGGAGTTTATCTAAAGTGCACCATCCACTTGCTAGGCTCTATGGGTGGAGCTGGAAGGGTAATAGAAAGGTTGGCAGATATATGAAGACAACTGAAATTCATATCAGCAGGCCAAGTGTTCATGTCACCAGAAGTCTGACTCACCAGCTGTGCTCTTGCCTGCTGTGCTCTTGTAATTGCTTTTGGAAAGGTTTTCTGGCTACAATAAAATCTGATTAAATTTGTTACCAAGCAAATTGAATTGTTCAGGCTGCAACCTTTCTAGAAGTTTTAAACATTATTTAAAAGAATATTTCAACCTCACTCCATTTCAGCTATCTCTGAGGAGCTGCTCTTGTGCTGTTTGGCCCCTGCCTACTCAGAATGGAACAAAGGTATGGTGTGCATTGTTTTTCTACTGAATTTAGGATATTTATTTTTGATGGTTTGTCTTTTCATCTTCTGTGACTAGGTATAAGAATTGAGAGTTCTTGCTGGGGGATGGGGAAGGATTTATGATGTTAAAACAATTTTCGAATATATAATATTTGCCATCTTCGGAACACCTGATTTACAATTCACCCAGTTACTTGGATATAGAACTTGCTTGTATCGCACCCTGCTTGCCCTTTATATTCTATCTACTTGAGCCCTCTCTGCAACCCTGTCCACTTTACCCAACACCCTTATCAGCAACACTGCCTTTTCTGTATACTTCCCTTATTTTTTTCTCTGGCTGCTAGCAGATCTTGTTTTTGGAGCTTTCCTTCTGTCAAGACATTACTTACTGCTTTGCTCAGGTCTCAGAAAGCTTTGGGATCCAGAGAGATACTAAAGGAATGGGGCTGAAAGGGCATGGAAGATTCAGGGTTTGAACTTGAGGGGTGCTGTGGACTAAATGGTACAGTGAATTCATGGATCAAAAGTGCAGTCAGTCTTAAAGCTCCAATCAATACAATGTTGACTACTTCATGGGGTAAGTAAGATTTTTGTGGGCTCGTTAGAACTTACTTGCCATTTGTAGCTTGTTTTTATGGGAAAATATCAAGTGCAGTATAAAATAAACATTTAGACCACTACCTAGTCATAAAGGGCGGTACTTTCTGTAGTATATTTAATTAAACACATACTATTATAACACTTTGCTAAGTTCTAGTTCTCAAGTAAATATAAAGCCGTTCTAAAGATATTTTAGGAATGGTGACATGTTAAATCTCAGGTTTATAAAAAGGGTTGTAAGAATGGCTGTTGTGGGCCATTAGTTTCAATGCTGATTTATTCTCTCCACAAATATTTGTTGAAATCCTCGTGTGTGCTAGGCTGTGGGGTTGCAACAGAACCCTAACACAAACATGGTTCCTTCCCCTGCATGGCTTACAGTTTTCTGGGGGACACAGATATTAATCAACCAACCTCATAATTAAAAATGAAATTATTGGCCAGGCGTGGTGGCTCACGCCTGTAATCCCAGCACTTTGGGAGGCCGAGGCGGGTGGATCATGAGGTCAGGAGATTGAGACCATCCTGGCTAACATGGTGAAACCCCGTCTCTACTAAAAATTAAAATATATATATATGTAGCCAGGCATGGTGGCAGGCACCTGTAGTCCCAGCTACTCGACAGGCTGAGGCAGGAGAATGGCATGAACCTGGGAGGTGGAGGTGACAGTGAGCTGACACTGCGCCAGTGCACTACAACATGGGGGACAGAGCGAGACTCCATCTCAAAAAAAAAAAAAAAGAAACGATCAGTTTGATAAGTGATGTGAAAGAAAAAGACATAGTGCTGTGAGGCTGTATCACAGTGGGATTTGACCTTATATGGGGAGTCAGGGAATTCCCAGTGGGGCTACTGATTGAACTGAGACCTAAAGTATAAGGTATTGGGGAAACCTGCCCCCAATATTTCAACATAATTTCTTTCTATTTTCCATAAGCATCAGCCGGCTGAGAAATAAAGAGACAGTACAGAGAGAGAAATTTTACAGCTTGGCCACCAGGGGTGACATCACATATTGGTAGGACCATGATGCCCACCTGAGTCTCAGACCAGCAAGTTTTTATGGAGGGTTTCAAAAGGGGAGGGAGTGTAAGAACAGAGAGTAGGTACACAGATCACAGGCTTCAAAGAGCAAAAAGCAGAACCACTGATAAGGGTCCAACAAAGATCAAGTGCTTCTGAGGGGAACAGGGCAAAGGGCAAAAACAGAACCACTGATAAGGGTCCAATAAAGATCACAGGGCAAAGGACAAGAGCAGAACCACTGATAAGGGTCTATGTTCAGTAGTATTGTCTTGATAAACATCTTAAACAACAGAAAACAGGGTTTGAGAGCAGAGAACTGGTCTGATCACAAATTTACCAGGGTGGAATTTTCCCAACTCTAGTAAGCCTGAGGGTTCTGCAGGAGACCAGGGCATATTTCAATCTTTATCTCAACTGCACAAGACAGACATTCCCAGAGCAGCTGTTTATAGACTTCCCGCCAGGAACACATTATTTTCCCAGGGTATTAATATTAATATTCCTTGCTAGGAAAAGAATTTAGCAATATCTTTCCTACTTACACATTCGTTTATAGGCTCTCTGCAAGAAGAAAAATATGGCTCTTTTTGCCTGACCCCGCAGGCAGTCAGACCTTATGGTTGTCTTCCCTTGTTCCATAAAAATCACTATTATTTATTATTCTGTTCTTTTTAAAGGTACATTGATTTCATATTGTTCAAACACATGTCAATTTGTACAGTTAACAATTATTACAGAGGTCCTGAGGTGACGTACATCCTCAGTTTATGAAGATAACAGGATTAAGAGATTAAAGTAAAGACAGGCATAAGAAATTATAAAAGTATTATTTGGGAACTGATAAATGTTCATAAATCTTCACAATTTATGTTCCTCTGCCACAGCTCCAGCCAGTCCCTTCGTTTAGGGTCCCTGACTTCCCATAACAATAAGGAGAGTTAAATCTGTGAGGAAGGGATCAAAAGAGAATATTCTGAGCATAGAGTTGTACACTGAGGAAATTAAAGAAGGCCAGATGTCATTAGGAGGAAGAACATAGTACAAAATAAGCTGGAAGAAGTGCATGGGGGTCATTATATATGCATCACCTCCTGTTAGGAATTTTGCTCTTTCTCCTAGGAACAGTGACAGGAGACAAGTGAAAAAAAAAAAAGGTTGATAGGGTGGAATTATTTTAAATTTCCATTTAATCTATGTTATTCTGCCTCATTCTCCATGATGTGATTATTAAGCACTGTGTGCCTGTGTTAAAACATCTCATATACTCCACAGTTACACACATCTATGTACTCACAAAAATTTAAAATTAAGTAACTATGTTATTCTTGGTCATCGTGGAAAGAACAAATTAGAGAAAGAGTGAATTTAGGGTGACCAGTTAGGGCTCTATGGCAGTGGCCCAGAGGGCTATGGGGATGGCTTAGATTAGGGTGACAGGGAGGATGGTGGTGAGAGAGACTTAAGAGGTAAGATTAATGGATTTGACTTAGCTATAGGGTAAGGAGAGAAAGGGAGTTGTTGAAGATAACAGGTTGTCATGAAGTACATTTGAAGGATGAGAATGAGTGAGATGCACTGAGCTGAATTTTGGATATGCTAAGTTTCAGGTGTCTTTAAGACATCCAAATACATATGTACAAAAGGTAGTTAGCTATACAGATACAACTTTGTGGCTCAAGGTCTACTCATATATGTGTTTGAGAGTCATTTGTGCTCAGGAGATAATTGAAGCCAAGAGTATGAAGGAGACTCTCTAGGGAAAAAGTGTCAAATGAAGAGGTTGCAGAACTGAGCCTTGAGGAGCTACAATATTTAATGGTGAGATAGAGGAAGGATCCATCTACAAAGCAAACAAAAAAGGACTGAAAATGTAGGAAGAAAACTAGTAAGTTATTAGGTGTGCCGAAACAACAACCACAAAAAGTATACCTGGCTATAAAGGAAGGGAGAAAGAGAACTAGCTGGAGGGTCTTTGGGGCTGAAATGCTTAAAAGAAAGAAAGAAAGAAAAAGAAAAAAAAGAAAAAAAAAGGTTTGGATGGTTTAAAAAAGCAATATAATGTAGATTCCTTCTACATACCATTCATGAAATGACAATATTATAAGGATAGCTGGCAAATCAGTGGTTGCCAGAGGGTATGAACAGTGGGGATGTGACTATAAAGGGTAGTCCTTGGGAACTTCACTGAGGAAGTTCCTTGGTGGTGATAGAAGAGTTATATGTCATTTTGTTTGTTTTTTGAGATGGAGTCTCACTTTGTCGGCCAGGCTGCAGTGCAGTGGTGCAATCACAGTTCACTGCAACTTTGAAATCTGGGCCTTAAATGATCCTCCTCCCTAAGCCACCCAAGATGTAGCTGGTACTACAGGTGTGCACCACCACATCCTACAAGAATTATGTATCATTTTGTTCTTCACATTCCTATCAGACACTTTATAAAACAAATGGATCCAGTAGGGAACAAACACAATCATTATGCTGACTGTAGTGAACACAGAGGGAAAGAAAAAAGGTTCGCCTTAACGTATTTGAAACCCACTGACTGTATGAAAATGCTACTTCCAGGCACCTGGGCTGTGACTCAGATGCTGATATTAACACAACAGAAAGGTCTCAGTTTAGTGACTGTCCCACATGCTCCAGCCTTCCTGATTTTATCTCTCTGTATTTTTGAAATGACAGAGCCTGAACATCGTGGACAATGATTGAGGAGGAGGATCAGAGAGCCCAGCCAGACAAAGTTAGAACAGACTTGGGTCTTGCAGGCTATGCCTGGTGAGATCTGAGTTCTTGAGAAATGTGTCACATTCACGAACCTGCCTTCACTTTTTCTGCTGCTTATTTTGTAATGGAAGAAACAGACCACCACTGTGAGAGGGGTCCTTTCTGGCTTCCTTCCTCACAGCTCTGTTTCAAAGGGAAAGAGGCCTGTGAAGGTCAAGCACAGGCACAGCCAGAGCCCACAGAGTCCACTGGGACCAGCATGGGGACAGTCAGAGTCTGTGTTCCTCCTGCCTACTGCATGCCCTACACTATCCTGTGGGGGTTGGGGTGAGGTAGCTGCCGTGGGGAGGAGCACTGTGACTGAAGGAAACGTCTTTTCTCAGCTGTGGTCATGCCTAACCTCTGTCTCAAACCCAACTCTGCCTTTACCTTGGAGTGTCCAGAAAAGACAGCAGGAGCCAAATGACAAGCCAAAGTTAGTGTGACATTTCCATGGAGTAGGGGTTGCAAAATTCCCATTGAAAAGAGGAGAAATAAAGGCCATGGAAAGAAACTCCAGGGAAATGACAGGCCTCATTCACAGACTACATCCAGAATAAGGAGCCCCAGGGTCAAGGATCAACAGTAGGCCTGTTGGAAACTAGGGTCCCATTGGAGTCAGGAAAACAAAACAACAACAAAAAAAACAGTAGGCCTGTTGAAACTAGGGTCCCCCTGGAGTCAGGAAATAAGAAATTCAAGCCGTTCACAAAAGTCTTGAAAGGCATGACAGTTTCTAACAGTTGCTAGAAATGGTTCCAACTCTGGGTTCTTGGGCTGTTAATGCACAGAAATTGGCATGAGGCTGAAAGTTTCCCCAGACAAGTCTTTATTGGAGCTTATCTTATACCTGGACAAAAGACAGGCAGCACAAGAAAGGAAGAGAATTCCCTGACTGAAGCCAGTAGGGCTTTTTTTTTTTTTTTTTTTAATTAGGCAAAGCGTGGAATTGACTTCAGGGGTAGGGTAGGCAGGATGGGCTGGGCAAGTGTGAAGCGTAGCCAGTCAGCATATCTGGTTACAGTGGTTATCTTCAATAATGGGCAACCTGGTGATCTGGCTGGCTGCAACAACAGTGTAAATCAGTGGCTCAGCATTCCTTACCTATGTGGGATACTCAAAAACCTTGGTTATCTCCTAAGGCCAGTTTCCGGATTTAAGTAAAAGGCATGGTTCAAATATTATGGCCTGAGTGAGGTAGTACAGTGGGTTTTGTGGTGAGTGGGGATGCATGAAAGAATGATCTAGTCAATATAGGCTGAAGCCAGGCCCCATTCCTACTTGGTCTCAGAAAAAGACAGTTTTCTTTAGTATCCATTGGACAAGAACTCAAACTTTTATAAACTTGGTTGACCAACTATCGCTGCTTCATTGTGATCTCTTCCGCCACTGGGAATGGAGTTATTAACTACAGGACTTTGCTTTGTGGGAGAAGATTTAGTGATTTTTTTTTTTTTTCGAGATGGAGTCTCCCTCTGTCGCCCAGGCTGGAGTGCAGTGGCGCCATCTTGGCTCACTGCAAGCTCTGCCTCCCAGGTTCACGCCATTCTCCTGCCTCAGCCTCCCAAGTAGCTGGGACTACAGGCGCCCGCCACCACGCCCAGCTAATTTTTTTGTATTTTTTTAGTAGAGACGGAGTTTCACCATGTTAGCCAGGATGGTCTCGATCTCCTGACCTCGTGATTTGCCCTCCTCGGCCTCCCAAAGTGCTGAGATTACAGGCGTGAGCCACTGCGCCCGGCCAAGATTTAGTGATTCTAAGAAAGGAATTTACTTTTATTAAAATAGGTTAATAATTAAAACTTCAAAGTGCTACCCGGCCATAGAAGTTTCCTGAAGAAACAAAACAGTCGTTGGCCATATGAGGTGGAGATGGTTTCATCTAAAGCATGGGAAAAAACAGATAGACTTGAGCTCTTTCCTGTGGCAGGTGTGGGTAAATGTGTCCCCCCACAGGGGCCTGCCCTTGCCCACAGCCCTACAGTGTCCTGCAATGTAAACATTTTCTTTTCCAAGGATCTGGTGGGGTGGACACAAAATCCAAGGCTCATAACATAGAAAAGGCGGTGGCCTGGGAGTTCCTAGCAGTCAGGTCCTCCTCATACTCGTTGTATTTCCAGGGTGGGGCACAGTGCTTCACACATAGTAGGAGCTCCAGGAATACTTATTGAACAAAAGAACAAAGGTAAAGAGAAGAAAGGGAGTTCGGATGGAAGAAAGCACATGACCAATTCAAAAAGTAGACCCCCTATGAAGATGCCTGCAGTGATCAGTTTTACCACCAGCGGGCAGCACAGAGAAACGTTCTGGCCAGGGCAACCTCGAGGTTCCTGAACCTCTGCCCCTTTTCTCAGCCTGTGACTGAACTCCCTGTTTTGGAGATCTCTAAATCAGGCATACACCTCATCGTTCCAAAAACAAAACAAAACAAAAGTGCAGTCCTTTGGCATTTTTAAAATGTGAGTTCCAGTGTAGCTTAAAACTGCCCACCCCTCAGCCTTGCTTAATGTTTTAATTTTAAAATTTTAAATAAATTTTGTTCCTTCATACTTTACACTTCGGATTTTGGTGCCTGGCAGAAGGACTAGTTTGCCGAGAGAGAAAGACCATGATACAGGTGGCGATTTGGCCGCTGTCCTCTTTGGACTTGAGGTCCACAATAATCTGGTCATTGGTGTTGGGGATGAACTTGAAGAACGAACTTGAATGTGCGCGCGGCCCACCTCCCCCATGTGGCTGACGGAAATGTAACACCAAAGTCCTGGGTGGCACTCAGGAGTCCTCGCTGCACTGCTGGGGACAGGACCAGCTCAGTAGCGCCCTCCAGCAGGCGGACTGGGGTGAGGCAGCCTGACAGTCGAATTTCCGTGGTGGCCCTGGGAGCACTGCAGCTGCACAACCAGTTCTTGTGGTCCACGCTGCCCTTGTGGCCTGCCACTCTCACCCATTCCACGTTTTCTGTCACTATGCCCCCTCCTTGCCCAGGCCGCCCTCCTACAGATGGTCACCCTCCACTGCCATGAACCCCTTCTCCACTGCCCCATCGCCTTCAGAGAGAATTACCCAGGACACAGCCTTGCTGCCTTCCATCTGATCGGTCACCCCTCTCCCATCGTTCACAGAGTAGTTTCCCACCAGAGACATTCAGATCCGAGAGCTCCATGCCCCTCTCCACTTTCCGCCAGGTGAGACTCTAGGATGCAGTGGTCTTTGTCTCATTTCACCACCACCCTGTCCCTGCTGTCTGATAGGGTTGGGTAGCCCCTTTTCAGGTAACTGAACCAGGTGTTTTCCTCTTGGGCCCTTGACCCTGTGTCCAGGTTGGCAATGACTGCTACTGGGTATCGAATCCTACCTGGCGTCGTCTAGAAGGCAGCTAGGGGGTAAGTGTCATTGTCCATGGCCTTGGTCACAGGCGCCAGCACAGGAAGGCCCTGCACACTTATCTGGAGGGAGCGCACAGACTCATTCCATTCCAGGTGGTCAGAGGGCTGGACAGGCATTAGACTGAAGGGCAGGTGGGACCAGCTGGGTTTGGGGCAGGCAGGGCCCAGTGGAGCAGGGAGGCCGACTTCCACCCTTAGCAATCTTGCCTGGCCTGAGTTACGTGAGAGTAGTGATGGCTACACAAATTAAACATAGAATAAAATTTCATAGAACTGTATACACACACACACACGCAAATAGATGCCTGTGAAAACTGGTGACGTGAGAATAAAATCTGTGCTCTAGTTAACAGTATTGTACCAATGTCAATTTCCTGGTTTTGATATTGTAATACAGTAATACGGTTGCATAAGAGATCACCATTGGGGAAGCTAACTGAAGGGTACAGGGGACTCTGGAGTATTTTTGCAAATTTCTGTGAGTCTGTGATTATTTCCAAACAAGATGTTTTAAAAAGTCAATGAGAGAATGAAAAATATGGAATTTACAATGACTTTTTCTTTAGTATTTTGCCCTTTAAGTATAATCTAATTATTACAGTCATCATTATTACTCATGTATTGTGTACAGGAAGCGCACTTCTCTTATTAAAATATAACTCAAAACTTCCAGAACTTGTCACTGGAAGGCCCTCCATAGAGGAAGTTTGGCTGACTTGAAAGTTAAACCTGTTTGCAGTAGTACCTTCCTTAATTATAGCAGATTATTATATCCTTGATTATAGTTGATTATAGCTGGTTGCAGGAGTGGGCTGCTCTCTCTTGAGAGGTCAAACTTTACTTACAATTGTACATCAGAATAAGTGAGGAGTGAATATACTTTGAAAGGCATATTTAAAACACCAGTTTCCCCATTATTTTTATTGTGGAATATAACATACAGAACAGTTCAGAAAACATAAATGAAGAACACTTAGAAAATGAACACCAGTTTAACCTCGGTTAAAAAAAAAAGTCATATTATCTGTAAGTACCCCAGAAATCTATCATGTGCTGCTTTCTGTCTTTTTAAAAATAGCTTTATAGATATATGATTTACATACCATAAAATTCACCTGATTTAAGTGTACCATTCAATGGTCTTTAGTATACTTATGGAGTTGTGCAACCATCTTCACAATCTAATTTTAGAATTTTTCCATCACTCCATGAAGAAACCATGTGCCCTTGATCAGTCAGTCTCCATTTTCTGTCTACACCCCCACCATTGTCTCTGATAACCACTAATCTGTCTCTGTGAATTTGCCTATTCTGGACATATCATATAAATTGAATTATATAATATGTGGTCTTTGTGTCTGACTTTCATTTAGCAGAATTTTTTTGAGATTCATCTATTGTGGCATGTATCAGTAATTTATTCCTTTTTATTGCCAAATAGTATTTCATTACATGGATGTATACATTGTATTTATCCACTAATTGAGAGACATTTAGGTTGTTTGCACTTTGGGACTGCTATCAGTAATAGCGAAGTGAACATTCATATACAGGCTTTTTGTGTGTGTGTGTGGACATATGCTTTCAGTTCTTTAAGTGGAGACCAAGAATTGCTGGATCAACAGAAACTCTAATGTGTTGAGAATCTGCCAAACCTTTCAAAAGTTTATCAACAACAGTGTTTGTTGGTTTCTGTTTCTCTGCGTCCTCAGCAACACTTGATATTACCTACATTTTTTCTTATAACCATCCTAATGGATGTGAAGTGCCATCTCATTGTAGTTTGGTTTGAGTTTCTATCATGACTAAGGATGGTTAACCTAGGTTAACTAAGGATGATTAACCTAGGTAATTCACGTGCATTACTGACCATTTATATATCTTCTTCGGAGAAATATCTGTTCAGATCCTTTCATTATTTTATTTTATTTATTTAAAGATGGGAGTCTTGCTATATTGTTCAGGCTGCTCTCAAACTCCTGGGCTCAAGTGATCATCCTCCCTCAGCCTCCTGAGTAGCTAGGGCTACAGATGTGCACAACCATGCCTGGTTCTCCTTTGATTATTTTTAGTTGGGTTGTTTTCTTATTATTGAGTTTTAAAGATTTTTTGTATTTTTTGATACAAGGTTCTTACAGATATATAATTTGCAAATATTTTCTCTCAGCTTGTGGGTTATTTTCATTTTCTTGATAGTGTCATTTGAAATGCAAATGCTTTTAATTTCAATAAAGTCAAATTTCTCTTTTCCTCTTTTGCTTGTGCTTTTGGTGTTGTGTCTACGAAATCATTGCCTCACCTAAAGTCACACAGATATATTCATATTTTTCTGAAGTATAGATTGGTGCAAAAGTAATCATGGTTTTTGTCTTTAAAAGTAATGGCAAAAACTGCGGTTACTTTTGCACCAACCTAACAAATGACTCAGAGATGTTCTCTATGTGTTAGCTCTTCGGTTGTTTATTTCTTCACAGCAGACTGAGATCCATTAGCTCAAAGGCTGCCAGCACCAGACTTAAAATTGTACACATACAATTGTTTTAAACATAGCCCAAATAAGCAGATTTTTAGCCATTTAGCACCTGATCTGCATACTCTATGAAACTGGCAATATTTACTATCCATGGATAAGCCCCAGTGTTATAAAGATGCCAGGCTGCTGCTGTCCTTTGAGGTCACTGACCCTGAGATTCCCTGCTGTGCCTCTGACTTATCCCCTCTCCTAGAAGTTTCCTTGCTCTCCTTCCCTTCTGAATGGTGGTCCCTCCAAGACTGGATAGTTTCAAGATGTGAAGGACTCATTCCTCCTGCTTACTTGCTAAAGCAGCACCCTACTAAAGCTTGTGCATGCTGCTGCCAGCTCATGATACCTTTTTCTTCGATCAATCCAGAAATCCTTGAACTCACTCCCTACAGTTTTCCTCTAAAACTTTTATAGTTTTAGCTATTGTATTTAGGTATATGATTCATTTTGACTTAATTTTTGTATGTGGTGTGGGATAGGGGTAAAATTTATGCTTTTGCATGTGGCTGTTCAGTTATCCCAGCAGCATTTGTTGAAAGTTTTGAAATGGAGAAGTATGAGTTCTCCAACTTTGTTCAAGATTACTTTAATATGAGTCCTTTGTGTGTTCTTATGAATTTTCAGATCAGCTTGTGAGTTTCTGGGATTTAAAAAGGAATTGCATTAACTCTGTAGAAAAATTTAGGGAGTATCGCCATCTAACCTTCTGATCCATGAACATGGAGTATCTTCTTTATTTAGATGTTTAATTTTAAAAATATTCTGTAGTTTTCAGAGTACAAGTTTTGTACTTCTTTTGTTATACTTATTCCCAAGTGTTTGTTGTCCTTAGTGACATTCTGAATGAATTTTTTTCTTAATCTCTTTTTTGAATTTTTCATTGCTAACATGTAGAAATGCAATTGATTTTTGTATATTCATCTTGTATCTGGTACTTTGCCTAACTTGTCTATTAGCTCTGGAAACTTTTTAGTAAATGCTTTAGGATTTTATATATACAAGATCATGTTGTCTGCAAATAGCTTTACTCTTCCTTTCCAAATTGATGACTTTATTTTGCCTAATTTTCCTGTCTAGAACCTTCAGTAAAATGTTGAATAGAAGTGGTGAGAGCAGATATCCTTATCTTCTTGATTTTAGGGAAAAAGTATCCAGTCTTTTGCTATTGAGTATAATGTTAGTTTTGGGTTTTTCATAGGTTCCCTTAATTAGATTGAGAAAATTACTTTCTATTAGTTTGTAAAGTTTGTCTTTGTGAGGGGTTGGGGGTTAGTCATGAAAGGGTATTAAATTTTTTTCAAAAATTTTTTCTGCATTATAATTTCTTTTGAGTCTATTATGTGGTTTTTACCTTTTATTCTTTTAATATGGTATATTACATTAATTGATTTTCATGTATTAAATCAATTCTGCATTCCTAGGATAAATCCCACTTGATCTGGATGAGTTTATGGACTATCGATACTAATATTTCTCTAAATGTTTGACAGAATTCACCAGTGAAACCTCTGGGCCTATGTTTTTCTTTGAAAATACTTTAAATTACTGATTCAATATCTTTTCCTGTCATAGGTTTGTTCATGTTTTCTATTCCTTTATGAGTCCGTTTTGGCAATTTGTGTTCCTCTAGGAATTTGTCCACATTACCTAAATTACCTAATTTGTTAGCATATATTTGTTCATACCATTTACTTTTAGTCCTCTTAATATTTGTAGAATTAATGGTAATATCTCCTCTTTCCTTTCTGATTTTTTGTAATCTGTGCTTTTTCTCTTTATCTTGGTCAGTCTACCTGAAGGTTTGCCAATTTTGCTGATCTATTCAAAGAACCGGTTTTTTAAAATTTTACTGATTTTCTATTGTTTTTCGTTTTTTCTACTTCTTTTATTTCTACCCTGTTATTATTTTCTTCTTTCTACTTGTTTTGGGTTTTGCTTTTCTTTTTCCAGATCTGAAGTTGAAGTCTTAAGATTATTAAGATCATTCTTCTTTTCTATTATAGCTGTTTAAAGCTACAAATTTGCCCTATGTCTTGCTTTAATTGCATCCTACATAATGTGCTCCTTTCTGATTAAAACTCTCTCATTAAAGATATATACTACCCTGACTCTTGTAATATTTTCCTCATTTTCCGAAACAATACACTTTAGTTTTCTTATTAGGGAACTTTATTTAAATGGAGTCACATTGCCTGTGTGTGTGTGTGCGTGTGTGTGTGTGTGTGTGTGTGTGTGTTGTTCTTTTTATCCAATATTATGTTTGGGCACTGGTGCATGTTGTTGCAAATAGTCTTAATTTGTTCATTTATATATTTTTATTCCCCAGAATGCTACTTCACTGTTATAGTGTATAATTTATATAACATATAAACACATAATTTATCATTTCATTGTTGATAAACATTTGCATTGTTTCCAATTTGGGGCTAATATGAGTGATGCTGTTCTGTACATTCTTGTACATGTATCTTGAAGAACATATGCACACATTTCTCCAGTGTTGAGACTTAGCTAAGAGTAGATTGTTAGGTCATGGTATATGTGTATTTTCTGTTTTAATGTAGAATGCCACACTATTTTTCAATGAGATTGAACCTCACTACATTGTCATTAGTAACATAGGGAAGTTTCCATACTCCTATTTATAAACATTTGGTACTTGCAGTTGTTTTAATTTTAGGTATTCTGGTGAGTATAGTGGTACCTCATTGTGGTTTTTATTTTCACTTCCCCATTGCTAGTAAGGCTGAGCTCTCTTTATTCACAATTTGGATATTCTATTTTGTGAAGTACCTGTTCAAATCTTTTTGCCCATTTTTCTTGTAGATTGTCTATTATTGATTTGTAGACATTCTTCTATATTCTGCTTAGAAATCCTTTGTCATATTTATGTTGCAAATATTCATTATGTGTCTTACCTTTTTACTCTTTTATGGTGTTTTGGGGTGTATATGTTCTTTTAGTGTAATCTAAAATTGCAATAATTTTCCTTTTGGGTAGAGCTTTTCGTGTGTTGTTGAAAAAAATCCACCTTGTCCCAAGATTATAAAAATTTTCTCCTAAATAACTTCCAAAAGCTTGATTGTTTATCTTTTAAATGTAAGTCTTTAACTTGTCTGAATTTAATTTTTGTCTGTGGAATAAGGAAGGAGTCCAATCTATTTTTCCAATATGGGTTCCCAATTACTCCAGCAAGTTTAGTGGAAACATTTATCCTTTCCCTAGTGATCTCTACAGTGTCACTTATCAAGTTTTGGTGTATATGTGGATTTGTTTCCAGGCCTCTATCCTGTTCCCTTGATTATTTTATCTACCACTGAGCCAACACTATACAATCTTACTCATTATAGCTTACAATAAGTCTTGATATTTGCTAGGACAAATCCTCTTTCATCTCCCACCTTGTTCTTCTTGAAGAATGTTTTATCTCTTTTTGGCCCTTTGCATAGCTTAATAAATTTTAGAGTAAGTTTTTAAGCTGCAAAAAAAAAAATTCTGGGGGCTTTATTGAGACTATAGTAAGTCTACAGATAAATTTGGAGTAAATTGATTATCTTCATAATATTGAGCTTCTAATCTATGAACATAATATAATTCTTCATTTATAGATACACTTAGTATCCCTCAATAGTTTTATAAGTTTTTCCATAGAGATCATCGTTTGTTCAATTTATTTATTGATATTTCATTTTTTATGCTATCTTTTAATTTTTATTTATTTATTTTGTTTTGAGATGGAGTTTTACTCTTGTTGCCCAGGCTGGAGTGCAGTGGCGTGATCTTGGCTCACTGCAACCTCCGCCTCCCAGGTTCAAACAATTCTCCTGCCTCAGCCTCCCGAGTAGCTGAGATTACAGGCATGTGCCACCATACGTGACTAATCTTGTATTTTTTGTAGAGATGGGGTTTCACCATGTTGGCCAGGCTGATCTCGAATTCCTGACCTCAGGTAATCCACCCACCTTGGCCTTTTCTGGTATCTTAAATTATATATTTTTAAATTCAATTTTTGTATTTTTTATTACTGGTGTGAGAATAAATTGATTTCTTAAACTATTGATTATATATCTAACAGCTGTACTAAACTCTCAGAGTCTTATAATTTGAGTCTTATAATTTATATGTGGGTTCTTCTGAATGCTTATATACAGTCTAACTATCTTCAAAAATGATTTCTTTCTTTCCATCCCTTATGTGTTTGACTTTTTTTTTTCTTGCCTTAATGCCCTGAGTAGCTTATTCAGGTCTCTTTACTTTTACCCAATGTCTTTTTCTGTTTCAGGGTTACATCTAAGACACCACATCACATTTAGCCATCATGTCTCCTTAGGCTTCTCTTGGCTGTGATATTTACTCAGACTTTTCTTGTTTTGGATGACCTTGAGTTTCAAGGAGTTCTGACCTTGTATTTCATAGGTTCCCTCTCTACTGGAATTTATCTGATTTTTTTTTCTCATGATTAGACTGGGATTATGGGTTTGCGGGAGGAAGACCACATCATATTAAAGTTACATTCTAACATAATTTATCACCGTTGATATTGATGGATTGTCACATTTCCTTACTGTTAAAGTTACTCTTTTTTCATCATTTCCATACTGTACTCTTTGAAAGGAAGTCTCTATGTGCAGCCCACATTTAAGAATTGATTATTTCAGATTTTCTACATAGGCAATCATATTATCTGTGAATAAAAACAGTTTTCTTTCTTTCTTCCCAATTTGTATACCACTTATTTATTTATTTGCCCTATTTTATCATCTAGAACTTCCAATGCAGTATAGAAAAGCAGTGGTGAGAGACGACATCCTTACCTTGTCCTTAGTAAGAAAGCTTCTACTTTCTCACCATTAAGTATATGTTAGCTGTATGTTTTTTGTAGATGTTTTTATTTAAAAATTTTTTCTTTTCTTTTTTTTTTTTCTAAGAGACAGGGTCTTGCTCTGTCTCCCAGGCTGGAGTGCAGTGGTGTGATCAGAGGTCAACCCAGCCTTGAACCCTGGGCTCAGGTGATACTTACATATTGGCCTACCAAGTAGCTAGGGCTATAGATTCATACTGCCATGGCTGCCTAATTTTTTTTTTTTTTTTTTTTTTTTTTTTGTGATGGAGTCTCACTCTGTCACCCAGGTTGGAGTGTAGTGGCATGAGCTCAGCTCACTGCAACCTCCACCTCCTGGGTTCAAGCGATTTTCCTACTTCAGCCTCCTGAGTAGCTGGGATTACAGGCATACACCACCACACCTGGCTAATTTTTGTATTTTTAGTAGAGACAGGGTTTCACCATGTTGGCCAGGCTGGTCTCAAACTCCTGACTTCAGGCAATCCACCTGCCTCAGCCTCCCAAAGTGCTGGGATTACAGGCATGAGCCACCACACCTGGCTTTTTTTTTGTTTTGTTTTATTTTGTTTTGTTTTTTAAGCAATGTTGACCAGGCTGGTCTTAAACTCCTGGCCTCAAGTTATTCTTCTGTGTTGTCCCCCAAAAACACTTAGATTAATAGGTATGGACCACTGTGCCTAGCTGTAAAGGTTCCCTATCAAGCTGAAGAACTTTCCCTCTATTTCTAGAGTGCTGAGAGTTTTTATCATGAATGTTGGATTTTATCAAATGCGTGTGATCATGTGACTTTTGGTCTTTAGCCCATTGATGTGATACATTATATTGAGTGACTTTTGAATGTCAAACCAGCCTTACATGCCTGTAATAAATCCCATTTGGTCATAGCATATAATTCTTTTTATACATTGCTATATCTGATAATATTTTGTTGAGTATTTTTACATCTATGTCCATGAAAGAAATTAGCCTGTAGTTTTTTTTCTTGTTATAACTTTGTCTGATTTTGGTATTAGGGTGATGGGCTCATAGAATGAGTCAGGAAATATTCCCTCTGTTTCTGTCTTCCGGAAGAGATTTTTGAAAATTGATATAAATTCTTCTTTAAAATTATAGTAGAATTCACCAGTACACCCATCTGGGCCTGATGCTTTCTGTTTTAGAAGGTTCTTTTTTTTTTTTTTTTGAGACGGAGTCTCGCTGTGTCGCCCAGGCTGGAGTGCAGTGGCGCGATCTCGGCTCACTGCAAGCTCTGCCTCCCGGGTTCCCGCCATTCTCCCGCCTCAGCCTCCGAGTAGCTGGGACTACAGGCGCCCGCCACTGCGCCCGGCTAGTTTTTTTTTTTTTGTATTTTTTAGTAGAGACGGGGTTTCACCGTGTTAGCCAGGAGGGTCTCGATCTCCTGACCTCGTGATCCGCCCGCCTCGGCCTCCCAAAGTGCTGGGATTACAGGCTTTAGAAGGTTCTTAATGATTCAATTTATTTAATGTATATAGTTCTACTCAGATAGTCTATTTCTTTTTGTACAAGTTTTGGCAGATTGTTTCCTTCATTGGTCTGTTTCACCTAGGTTATCAAATTTGTGAGTGTAGAGTTTTTCATAGCATTTCTTTATTATCTTTTTAATGTCCATAAGGTCTGTAGTATTGTTCCTTCTTTCATTTCTGATATTAGTATTTTTTTGGTTTTTGTAGATACAGGGTCTGTCTTTTTTCTTTTTTTTTCTTTGAGCGAGGGACTCGCTCCATCACCCAGGCTAGAGTGCAGTGGCACGATCTCAGCTCACTGCAACCTCTGCTTTCTGGGCTCAAGTGATTCTCCAGTCTCAGCCTCCCAAGTAGCTGGGACTACAAGTACAAGCCACCAAATGCCTGGCTAATTGTTTTGCATTTTTTGTAGAGATGGGGTTTCATTGTGTTGCCTAGGCTGGTCTTGAACTCCTGAGCTAAAAGTGATCTGCCCACCTCAGCCTCCCAAAGTGCTGAGATTACAGGTGTGAGCCACCACACCTGCCTTAGACACAGGGTCTCACTATGTTGCCCAGACTGGTCTTGACCTCCTGGGCTCAAGTGATGCTCCTGCCTTGGCCTCCCAAAATGCTGGGATTACAGGCGTAAGTCACTGTGCCCAGCCTGATATTAATATTTTTGCATCCTCCCTCGACCCCCTCCTTTAAAAGATTAGTTAGCCTAGCTATGGCTTATCACTTTTTTGATCTTTTCGAAGAACCAGCATTTGGTTTTGTTGATTTCCTCTATTAGTTTTCTGTTTTCAATTCCATTGATTTCTGCTCTAATTTTTCTTTCTTTTTTTCTTCTTGCTTTGAATTTACTTTCCTTTTTCTAGTTTCCTAAAGTGGAAGCTTATGTGATTGATTTTAGATATTGAGTATCACAGGGTACAGTAGGTGAATTTTTCTTCTTTTAACCATGGAGTACACATTTTGTTCTTGTGAGGATATTCTTTCATTCAATAGATATTTACTGAGCACCTACCATGGGACAGGCACTGTAGTCTTGGCCTTCATAGAGTTTACCTTTTCTTGAACAGAATAATGAACATTTTCCCACTGAAAACAAAATACCTAAGAAATTATGGGGAGCAAAACGTACATACAGACTGAAAATTCTGCATGAGTGGCCTTTTCTTCCTCCACCCTTTTTCTCAGATTATAACCCTCTGGAGGATTTCTAGTTTCATGAGAAGTAGTCTTTATTTGGGCTCCTTGCCCTGCTTGGACTGAAAGTATAGTTGACATTTATAGCATTCCTATCCTTGCCTCTCCCTCAGCTCTGAGCTTAGAAACCCCAGTCAGTGGCCTTTGAAGAGATCCTTAGGGTGTGTGGTGGCATCAGAGCATGAATGAATGACAGTTTTACCTCATAAAACTCTACTCCCCTCTGTATTTTTTTTTTTTTTGAGGTCTAGATTTTGAATTTTCAAAGTAAGTTTCAAAAGCATCACTGTTTGTTCCATAGGCCCTTGAAATAGTAAACCAATGACATTTTCATCAATACAGGTATTTTCTGTGATCTCTAGTGAGGTAAATTTTTAAAATTCTTTTGTTACACACTTATATCTGGTTCCTACTAATCTTCAGAAAAAAAACAGGGTGGAGATAATTCAGGCGAGATACATACATTGCCTATGAAGCTGACTTCTAACTAGTTCCTAGTTTAGATCATCATTAAGCATCAGAAAATAACAGAGCCCAGGATTAGGGTGAGACAAGTGAGACAACTTTTAAGTTGTAGAAAATTTAAGGAATGTAAAAAAAAATCTTGATTAAAATGGAAATTATTTTAACACAGTGTTTTTTCATTTTAAATTTTTTTTCTTTTGAGATGGAGTCTCACTCTGTCACCCAGGCTGGAGTACAGTGGGGCGATCTCAGCTCACTGCAACCTCCGCCTCCTGGGTTCAAGCAACTCTCCTGCTTCAGCCTCCCATGTAGCTGGGACTATAGGTACCCACCACCACACCTGGCTAATTTTTGTATTTCTAGTAGAGACAGGGTTTCACCATATAGGCCAGGTTGGTCTCGAACTCCTGACCTCAGGTGATCCTCCCGCCTTGGCCTCCCAAAGTGCTGGGATTACAGGTGTGAGCCACCACACCTGGCCAACACAATATTTTTTAAGGCCAAAATGAATGCACAAATTCCATGACAAACAAAATATACAAAACTTAAAGACAGGATGTTATACTGCCACACTGAGCCACTACTTCTGAGGCAAAAGGGAAAAAAGTGTGCCCTGTATAAATGTATTTTAATTGTTATTTTTCAAGAATATTAAAGTATTTGAAAAAAATACTGAAACATTAAAAAGTAGGTGTATTAAAATTCATTTTAGTGTTAATGTTTTACTCATAGCAAAATAAGAATTTGCTACAATTTTATTTTTCTGATTTTGATAGAAGCAAATTCGTTGATATCTTTAAAAATACTTTGGGGAAAGCTAATTTAAAAAAATATATAGAAAAGCATGTATATAGGTGCATACATTTTTTTCTTTTGCCTTCTGCTTTAATGTGACTTTCACATGGAACTGAGTACAAAAGTGTGGTTAAGTAAACCTGTTCTACATGGTTGTGATATAAGTTGAAATCTAACACAGAACTTTGGCTATATGAATTCATTCAATGGAACAACAAACATCTAGAGAGGTTTGCCTTTTATACTCTTAGACTAATTATTCCAGGAATTGCCTCAGTGCTTGTGTTAGCTTGGTGTCAGATATTTGTACTCGTAAGAACAAAGTCAAAAAAGAAATCATGATATTTAGAATAGACTCTTCCTATCAAATACATTTAGAACATATTTTTGGAATAATTTCAAGTCCATGGGGAATGCAATTACTAGGAATTTGGGACAGAGGTGACAATGAGAATCTGCTTTGAGAAAGTAGATCATAATATAACACAGCTATGCCTTCATCAGTTTAAAATTGGAAGTGGTTTCTCTGTTATTTTCTACCCTGGAGTGTTCTTAAAATTATTTTTATCCCATTTAAGAAATTTGCAGTGCTTCTAAAAAGGAAAGTGAAAGTGCCACAAACATGCTTGTGCTGCAAATCAGTTTTAAGTTAACACGCAAAGAGAATTTTGGCTACTTTTTTGTTTGGACTCAAATATAAAACTAAACAACGTGTGCCCAGATTTCCTACCATGATTTTGCAAAAGATATCTTGAAACCTTTCTTGGCAAAAATAATATTCCGTTATGATTCAGTGTTGCACTGTAAACAGTGTTTAGAAATTGGGGTTTGAAAAGTATAACGGCTTGTTTCCTTAAAAAAAAAAAAAAAAGATTCAAATGTTTCCTGCTAGAGCTTTTTATAAATTAATCAAATTGAGTGCAGTGGGAGGGGTGACTCATTAAGTGGAGAGCTAGTGAAGACATAGCCTGTGAAAGGCAGTCGGCTAAGTGGTAGGGGCAGAAGGAAGATAGAGTGCTTTCAAAAGTGCCTACGTGTAAGTAAACAGAGCAGTGTGCCAATTACAACGTTGTAATGTTCTACAGAAGACGGATGCACACCAAGAATGCGCCTGGACCTGGGGTGTGTCTTGGAAGGCTTAACCAGGAAGGGGACGATGCAGTTCTATTTGAACCAAGACTGATGCTGCGTGGTGGAGAGGAACTGCGTTCTAGGCAGAGGCAGTCCAGATGCAAAAGAGCAGAGATGGGAGGGACAGCACAGTGGCTTCTCAGAAGTGAATATAGCGTTAGACTTCTAAAAGAGCTGTGGTAGAGGGAGAAAACTGTCAAAGGAAATCAGTAACTGTTGGAGGAAATACCGCAAACGCCCTCCTTCCAGGCTGACTAATGCCTTATGGGAGCAAATGAGCCACAGAAACGATACGAGCAACTGCTATTCTTTCAAAATACCCGGCCAGAGGAACTGGCAGACGATGGGCAGGCAAGTAAGAGGGATATTAGTTCTCTAGAAAAGTGGAGAGGCATATTTAACAAGTAAGATGTATATTTACATTCATATCAAGGTGGGGAGAAATGCATCCTCAGGTAGCCACCAAACCTGGGTACTTGGAACGCGAGGGGCTTAAGAAGTATTTTAGGGAAAAGGGGTTTTGAGCTGTCAGTTTGAAATGATTATCTCTTAAAACCTAAAATTATTAACATTTCCTTTCAAAATGTTTGTCTTTTCATAGCACTGAACAAACAACTGAGATCCTGTTGTGCCTATCACCTGTTGAAGTTGCCAATCTTAAGGAAGGAATCAATTTCTTTCGTAATAAGAGCACTGGCAAAGACTACATCTTGTACAAGAGTAAGAGCCGACTGAGGGCATGCAAGAATGTGTGCAAGCACCAAGGAGGCCTGTTCATAAAAGATATCGAGGATTTAGCTGGAAGGTACCAAGAGTCCTTTGCTTTCTCACTGGTTACCTTTCTTGCTGTTAGATTTGGCAGGAAATATGTTCATCTGGAAATTTTAACCAATCAGCAAATTACTTCCCCCAGAAAATTTTACTCTTGCGTGTTTAGGCCATCTCTCTGATCTAAAAGTTGTATGTTCTATTTAATTTTCCTCTCTCTTATAAGAACTCTAATTTAAAATTTATTCCTAGCTTGATATATAGTAAAACCTCTCTCTGTGTATGTGTGTGTGTGTGCGTTTGGGTGTGCACAGGGAAAACACACATTTAACTGGTTTTGTTTTCAAAGACCCAAGCCTCCTATGGGTCTCCTTCCCCTCTCCCCCAGAAGAGTGTGTGTGTGTGTGTGTGTGCGCGTGTGCGTGTGCGTGTGCATGCTCCTGTGAGTGTGTATGTGTGTATGGGGGGCTCTTTTCCAAAGCCTGCTGGAGAGCAGAAAGAATTTTCCCGGGAGGCTAGTTGTGATTACTAAACAAAAATAGCAGATCCCCAGCTGTTCCTGCCCTGAACAGTGACTCTTCTGGTCATTTCTTAGAAGAACTGATGCTGTTGCCAACTTGCCTCCCATCCCCTCCCCTCCTCTACTGTCCCTTCCCCTCCTCTCCCCTCTGTATAGATCACCTCTCCCCAGTGCAGCAGCAATACCAGGACAGGATTGTTTTGTTAGTTTTTTCTCAATGTCTACCAAAGAAATAGCAGTAGTGCCTGGCAGAGCCAGATAGGGCTCTTGGGCGTGTGCTTTGTCAGTCTAATTCACAACACCAGTAATGCTGTGAGTGTTTACCCCCACCTTTCAAGCTTTACTTTAGCCTAATTTGCCCTATGTGGCTTTAGTCATTTGGTGTTAGGCTTTTTTCTTCCACTGTGTTGTCGGTCTTATTTCTCAGGTCATTTTGGGGTAGTTTAGTGCTGGTGTATTCAGAGTGAGAGCTGAGTAGTTGTCCATGAGTTACCTGTTACCCAAATCTAACAGGTAACTCTAGAATGTTTTCTAACGTTCACACAGATTTACTTTGCTCTATACCTACTATCATGGCCCAGCCCTTCAGGTTATTTGATTCTGAAATGCTAACTAACCACTGTGAACCCTGGAGACCTGACACAGGTCTCAGTTAATTTAGAAAGTTTATTTTGCCAAGGTTGAAGACATGCACCCATGACACAGCCTCAGGAGGTCCTGACAACATGTGCCCGAGGTGGTCAGAGCACAGTTTGGTTTTATACATTTTAGGGAGACAGGAGACATCAATCAACATATGTAAGAAGAACATTAGTTCGGTCTGGAAAGGTGGGACAACTTGAAACAGGGAGGGGGCTTCCAGGTCATAGGTAGATAAGAGACAAATGGTCGCATTTTTTTTTTTTTTTTTTTTTTAGTTTCTATTTAGCCTCTCCAAAGAAGGCAGTGATATACGCATTTATCTTGGTGAGCAGAGTTCAAAGTTACCTTGGTAACTTTGAATAGAATGGAAGGTAGGTTTGCCCTAAGCAGTTCCCAGCTTGACATTTTCCTTTAGTTTAGTGATTTGAGGGGCCCAAAATACTTTCCTTTCACATTTCCCCCCTTTTCTTTTTAAAAATCTGTGGGAAAAAGCATTTTAGAAGAAAATGAGTCTCTAGCCTCAGGTTTCGTCTGATCTCTCATGGCTAGGATGGTTTATACCTAGACAGGTAGGTCCCGAGTTATTAGGAAAGCTCATTTTTAGACGGTTGTGAAGTCTCATGTCCTGTGAAGAGAAAATAGGGGGAGGACAACAACAAACAAAAGAACAGTTCTGGAAAATAGATATAGGCCACATTACTCTGAAGTCCATACATCAGTAGGCAGGTATGAAAGTGGCTTATGTATGTAAATAGGTCCCTGTTATTTCCTTCTGAAGTTTAAGTTGTCTAGCTTCATTTCACCGGGCTTTATGAAAGCACATTTTAGTTTCCAGTGACTCCAAATTAGGAAAAATGGAGGGAAAAAAAGAAGGAAAAATATTGAAAACATTGTTTTGAAGATGTGTAGCCAAGAAAAATTAGAATTCAGTCCAAACTGTAGAAAATAATAAAAATTGAAAAACATTACACAAGACTAGAATCTAACAATAGGTGTACTATAGTTTTTGAAACATAATTTTTCTCTCTCCACTTTCCCATTTTTATTAAAGACAAATCCGGCAGGACTGGTTTTCTTTATTGTACTTGGCCTAATTCTTTGTATACAGTGCCGTAAGAATAATTATTTTTTACATCAGCTTTTAAATTGGCTTTGATGGAACTTTGTTCCACAGAAGGAATTTCAGAGAAGACTTTTTTAAAGCCCAGCCTAGCCATGAATTTGTACCATGAAATACCTGTGAGTTGAGTGAATTCCTCTACTTTTGAGCTCCTAAGAAAAACTTGGAGCTCCTGGGCCTGTCAGAAAGTGACATTCTTTACTTACCACAGGTCAGGAACCCTCTACAGGGACTGTGGAGACAAAGGTATGAGGCTAGTTTTTCCAAGGGGCTTTTTATTGGCTCCATAAGTCAACTTTAATTCTTTAAAGGAAAGCACACTATTCCAGTCAAAGCCTTGATAAAATAACCAGTTTCTTCAATTGTGTCCTGTTACAAATGAAAACAGATTCTTATCGCACTTACACAAATAACTTTGTCATACTCTCAAATAGATTCCAAATTCTGTAGAAATCAGGTAGAGAAAAACAAATATGCTCCAAATTTTGTTCATAGGAGTATACTCATTGTTAAAAAGCTGTAAATAGCTTAAAAGTTTCTTGATTCTGAAAAACAATGTATCAGCAACGTTTTAAGCAAAAAGTCAAAAAAGATTACTTCACACTTTTATTAGTTTAGTCCATGCAGTTAATTCTTGTTCTGCTTGATATTCATGAACATTTCAGCTCTCCATGAGTCCTCAAAGTTTTTTCTCTATTTTGATGTCACAGTCTCCACAGTTATCAGAAACATGTATTCAAGAGCACCTGTTAAGGGTTTCATAGCTGATTATAAAATCATCTTCTGGAAAGGACCACAAAAAGACAAAAATTGTCTGTGAATAATGAAAAGTTTTAGGGCAGCCATAGTCAAAGACATGTTTTTACCTCTGTGGCACACAATCATTTAACATAAAATTATAATTATTACTGATAACATACACTGTGTCATATCAGAATAATAGGAGTTTCCCGTAATTTTGGAATACATACCAATAACATTTATACAAATACAGCCCAAAGAAAACCAAACACCATTTCATATTGGACAATGCTTCCTGTATGATTTTCATACCAAAAAGCCAAATATGTCATTTTTGGACTTTAGAGAACCCATTAATAATATCTTAAAGGACTAATTAGGTCAGAAAAAGATATAATTTATAATTTGATTTTGGAAAGTTTGTCAAATATCAAAGATTTTAAACACTTGATATCACAAAATAGGATTACAGATCATTGCAAAATAAGTCATTCATTTAGCCAAAATGATAAGGAAAAAAAAAAGGGCAAAAACCTTCATTCTTTGAGAGAGGAGACTTAATTTTCCAAACATTAAACCCTAATAAAAAACAGCATGAAGCCGATTAAATTTGTTTTTCCAACTTTTATAAACAGTCCATAAAGGTTTAATCTTGATCATAAGACATATCTTCTATGAACCTTTTATATCTTTGTAACCTCTATTAAGCAGTTGGTTAATGTTTCAAGAAAACCTTGTTAATTTGACACAGGGGTTGATATACTGGTCTTGCATCAGTGTGCCTTTGACATTAATAGTTAATTTATAGAGAAATTAAACTCATTTTATCTCTTAAAATTAACCCTTGCAATCTCACAAGCCCACCTCTTCTGCAATAGTCCCTGGGCCTTGAGGAGTTGAATGCCTTTAATTTCTGGCCCTGTGTCTCAGGAATGCAGTTTATTTTGATTGGCATCTTCTAGGGGGCCTGGAGATGAGGTTTTAATGGCTGTCAGTGTTTAAGATTTAGCAGGACTTGGTGTTCTTTTTAGACCCAGGAGTCAAAGCCCTGTAACTCAATGTCACAAGGACTTTAAAAGTACGTACAGGAAGATACAAGAATGTAGTAACCTTAATTTAAAAAAATTTAAATCTCAGTTTTTCCTAAGCAAACCAAACTTAATAATAATGTCATAGGAGTTATTGTGATCAACGTAAAATCTGTTAGGCCAGTTACCAAAAGGCCAAAGAAAATACCTTCTGCAGTGCACAGAATATTATGTTGGAAGAAAACAATTTCTTTAGACCTTTAAGAAAATGTTGGTAGCATCAGGCCACCAAAAAGAGAACCTGAGCAGGGAGAAAACTTATATGAGCCGAAAATGAGTTGAAGGAGAGTGTTACTATTTCATACCTTTTAAAAGAGGAG
The DNA here is from genome assembly GCF_009764315.1 of Trachypithecus francoisi. Lineage (NCBI taxonomy): Eukaryota > Metazoa > Chordata > Mammalia > Primates > Cercopithecidae > Trachypithecus > Trachypithecus francoisi. The sequence continues at coordinate 25,530,415 of NW_022681455.1, read as the reverse complement.
AGAAAACCAAAACCAGTGAGATGCAATGTAAGTGTATAAGTGGCATTTTTTTAAACATCAAACCCAACCTCTAGAAAGACCATTATTATTTCCCCTTAATCATAGGTAACTTGATCATATAAAAGTTTTTGTTTTGTTTTTTAGAAATCCTCTTATTGTGACGTATACAGACTGTTCATGACATGCTTAGGCTTTCTGGTTTGTCTTGAACTAACTAACTACTTTCTTTCCTTTCTCTCTTTCTTTCTCTTTCTTTTTCTTTCTTTCCTTTTTTTTTTTTTTTCTGAGATGGAGTCTCATTTTGTTGCCCAGGCTGGAGTGCAATGGCACAATCTCAGCTCACTGCAACCTCTGCCTCCCGGGTTCATGTGATTCTCCTACCTCAGCCTCCTGAGTAGCTGGGATTACAGGTGCATACCACCATGCCCGTTAGTTTTTGTACTTTTAGTAGAGGCAGAGTTTCACCATGTTGGCCAGACTAGTCTCAAACTCCTGACCTCAGGTGATCCACTCACCTCAGCCTCCCAAAGTGCTGGGATTACAGGCTTTAGCCACTGTACCTGGCTGAACATCCTTCTTTCTTAAACAGTCATTTTACTCTAGGACTAAATTTACCATACAAGATTCTTTCTCATATGAAATTATTTCTCCTTAAGCTTTTTTACCAACAAAAAGCTCTTTATTTTTATAACTTTCTTTACATATCTTCTATTTCTTGGTTCCTTTTACCTTGTTTTATACATGCCCTTTAAATAAGCTTTGAATTAGACAAAAATTGTTCACCTTTTTTAAAAGGACATACTTTTTTTTTTTTTAGAAAGAATGTTTTTCTACAAATATATTTTTATTGGAAAATGCCCAAATAATGAAATATCTATTATTTATATAACTTTTGATTCTAAATTATAATGAGTTTGTCTACAAGTATTTATCCTATTACATTTACCTAATTATTTTAATCATTTACCTAGATCACTTGTAGAAACTGCGAACTGAGACAGTGAAAAAGATTTGACCTAACTGACTCCATCCTGCTCTTGCTGCTAACCTCCAAGCTGTTCTTGTTCCTTCCTGGTTGTAGGTAAGCCAAACTAATTTTGGGAGGAACTTAGTTTAGTTTAGCTTTGATACAAAGATGGTAACAGTCCTTTCCCAAAACAAACCTTACTACTCGTGAACTAGACTGCCTAAAGCCACAAGATTAGAAGTTACGGTAATCTTACTCAATTCACGATGTAGCTATTTTTATTAAACTAATATCAATGTGTTATTTATGAAAGATTACACAAGCAATGATCATTCTGTCTTGGGCAGAATTTATAGTTTTATAATGCCTATGCCAAAGTTTGACACTTTATAGTATTTGGCAGGCATAACTATGAAACTGCTTGATTAATAAATGTAAAAAAAAAGTATGCTGGCAATTCTTAAGACATTTCTAATATTATTTATAATTTTTAAAGCTAGCTTATTTGTTAAAAATTTTACTTAAGTTATGTAAAGTTGAAAAAGCATTTTACTAATCTTTTCCTCTCTCCTGATAAAGTATTTGATGCAAATGCTTTTATTTTATTTTATTTTATTTATTTCTTAGAGTTTCACTCTTGTTGCCCAGGCTGGAGTGCAATGGTGCAATCTCAGTTCACTGCAACATCTGCCTCCTGGGTTCAAGCGATTCTCCTGTTTCAGCCTCCTGAGTAACTGGGATTACAGGCACACACCACACCACCATGCCCAGCTAATTTTTTTTAATTTTTAGTAGAGAAGGGGTTTGACCATGTTGGCCAGGCTGGTCTCAAGCTCCTGACCTCAGGTGATCTACCTACCTTGGTCTCCCAAAGTGCTGGGATTACAGGTGTGAGCCACTGCACCCAGCCAACACTTTTAGTTTCTTAAGCCAATTAATTAGAGCTCTTTTATGTATTTTCAGTAGTGAAACACTGTGTACACAACACATAAATACATAGATATATTGGGCATGCTGATAGAAGTACATCTTATAGATTTATAGAAACCTTTTTTTCCCTTTAGACTTTCAGATTCCTGATAAACTGTTTCACAACCCCAGGCAGTTGTCAGCTAAATAGCCTTAAATTTGCATACTAAAGGAAACAACTCAGGTGGAAATCATATAGCAAAATTTACATCATAAGGTACAGAGAGGAAAAAGTCTGGTGATGTTAGAGGGAGATTAAAAATGGATGCCAAATTAAACATAAAATTATAGAAGTCTATCATAGGATTCTATAAGGAGACTAATTTTATTTAGGTAGGGACTGACTACCTATCTTTTAACTGGATCTCTGAACTCTGGGCAGAGACCACACTGAATCCTGGGTCTCCAAAAAGGGAGAATTAATATGAGATTAGACCACGTGGTGCTTACACAGTGCACTCAGAAAAAAGAAAAGTAAACAAAGACATTTCTAAGTGTCTAAACCACACTCTTCCTTAAAAACCCAAGAGTAACCTCTGTTGCAATAACTATTTTAGTCAAAAAAAAAAAAAAAAGTAACACAATATAAAAAGTAAGCTGTTCAAGAAGTGAGACAGACTTGTCTGCTTACATCCCTGAAAAAACTTGTTTTCCCTGGAAAGGGAGTCCAGTGCCTTCTCCATTTTCTTTAAGGAACCCCAGGGTATTATAAGTTATTTTAGGTCCTCCATGCAGCAGAGGGTGCAAGAGAAAGGAGCGATAGTAGAAATAAATGAAAAAAACAGAATTCTGTCAACTGAGAATAAAAAAAACTTTTGAACGTTTGCTCAAAACCAAAAAGAAAAAAAAAAAAAAAGGTCCCAGGAGAAAAGCAAAACTATGAAGGCCTTTTAAATACAAACACACACACACACACACACACACACACACACACACACACCTTGGATGTTAGGTTTTAATTAAGCTGATTTTTAACCATTGAACTCCTTTAAAAGAAACTTTTAAAATCTCATTACCATATTTCAGCTAGGACAAATTGCTGCTATTTCAGAAGTACAGCCATTGCTCTTTCAGTTTGGCCTGGCTAACAAAAAGGTGGCCTTGTTATGTAAATAAAGCCCCTTAGTCAGAATCAAAAATTTTTCCTCTTTTTTTTTTTCCTCCACCTCATACCACGTGTGTGTGTGTGTGTGTGTGAATTTAGCCACTTCAGAGGCCTTGTTCCCCATAATTTGGAATTTCCTTTGGATTTGATCAAGTCAGTTAGAGTTGATCAAACCCAATGGGAAAAAGTCCGAAACAACAATGAAAACAGGAACGAACAGCAACAACAACAAAAACAGTTAAGCAAAGCAATCACACAACTTATATCATTACTGAGCACTCTAATAGTAAGGAGAAATTACGACCAGCTGGTTGTTAATCTTAACTTTAGCCAAGACAAACCCCAATTCAGTTACTTACCTAGAGATGGGTCTCAGGCTGTAGACTGCTCTCTACCATCCTAGAAGCAGGAAAAAAAACTCATCTTTCCTGTTGGAAGCAATCTCAAACTCCATAAAGGAGTTACCTGTCTTTCATAGCCATGGAAGCAGTAAATCTTGCCTTCCTTTTTGGAAGCAAGTAAAACTTTTTCTGGAGTTTTACTTGCTTTTTTTTTTTTTTTTTTTTTTAACAGCAAAATAAACTTTAGATCTCTACCACATTTGGGGAGATCAGGGATTCTCTGGAGGGGTGCTCTCAGGCCTCAGCAAATTGTCCTATTGATTTGAGCCATAAAGTCAACTCATGCTGCTACCAAGCACTGATAGGAGATTTGTCAAGGTCAGGGGCATCTCTGCTCAGAATCCCTTCATGGTTACCAAAATGTGAACGCTGAAAATCTGAGACAGGTCTCAGCTAATTTAGAAAGTTTATTTTGCCAAGCTTGAGGACATTTGGCCATGACACAACCTCAGGAGGCCCTGATGACATATACCCAAGGTGGTCAGAGCACAGTTTGGTTTCATACATTTTAGGGAGACGTGAGACATCAATTAACATATGTAAAATAAACATTGGTTCGGTTTGGAAAGGCTGGACAACTTGAAGCAGGGAGGGGGCTTCCAGGTCACAGGTAGATAAGGGATAAATGGTTGCATTCTTTGGAGTTTCTAATTAGCCTTTTCTTTTTTTTTTTTTTTTTTTTTTTTTTTTTTTTTGAGGCGGAGTCTCGCTCTGTCGCCCGGACTGGAGCAAGGGAGGCAATCAGATATGCATTTATCTCAGTGAGCAGAGGGGTGGCTTTGAATAGAATGGGAGGCAGGTTTTCCCTAAGCAGTTCCCAGCTTGACTTTTCCTTTTAGCTTAGTGATTTGGGGGCCCAAGATATTTTCCTTTCATATCAGTGTTGCACCTGTAGCTTGCTTGGCTCCTCAGATAGAGCTGCCAACTTGACCAATAAAAATACAGGATGCCCAGTTAAATATGCATTTCAGATTTTAAAAACTAATGTATTTTTAGTATAAATACGTCCAAAGTAGTTAATGGGACACCTTTTTAGCTGGCAACTGTGCTCTAGGAGAACCTCTAGGTAATTCCCTGAACTAAGTTCCTCCCAAAATTAGTTTGGCCTACCTGTAACCAGGAAGGAACAGGAACAGCTTGGAGGTTAGCAGCAAGAGCAGGATGGAGTCAGTTAGGTCAAATCTTTTTCACTGTCTCAGTTGTAATTTTGCAATGGCAATTCCATAACTTCAAATAATGACAATCGCAGTTTCTACAAGTGATCTAGGTAAATGATTAAAAGTGATCTAGGTAAATGATGCCCATTTTGATGCTCTTCCATCTTCTGGGTGCATTCAAGTCAGTGAAGCCTCAGGCATAGTTCTGTCACTGGTAAACTTCTGTCAGCACTTCAAGGTGTTGGGGTTTTCTCTTCCAACGATTGCAGCTTTGAGACTCTGGGTTTCCTCTCCTCATTTTTTAACTTAGTGGACCATTTCACAGAGTGCCACTTAGCCAGCCATTTAAGGAGTCCTTGAAGTTTACTGATTAAGAGCATCATCTCTCCTCATAGACTACCTGGTTTAGAAACCTGAATCCAGCACTTACTAGCTAGGTCATAACCCTGGACAGGTTTCTTAGCCTCTTTCTGGACCTCGGTCTTCTCATTTCTAAAATGAAGATGAAAATATTACCTATTCTGTCAGGTTACTGAGAGGATTAAGTGATGCCAAACACATAAAAAGCACTTAAAAGAATTGCCATATGGTGGTATATGGCAAGCACCCCAAAAAAGTGAATTACAGTTACTATTTTATTTCTCTGCAATGAACTTCTTGTGTAGCTTATATAGAGGGACTTATTTACAGGAACTCAGATTGTTTTTGTATCTAATATGCTCATCTAAGTATAGTGATTGCTTTGCCACAGGCTAGCCTTTCTCTTCTTCATTCAAAGCCTTGCGAGTGATTTACCTATTCTGTTGACACATTAGTTCTCCCCTCTCAGCTCTCTTGACCATGAGGAAGCAGGTTCTGCCAGCTTTATTCCCAGATGCAGCTCACCAAGCATTTGTATGTTGAAACTGCATTTCTATGGTAACTTATGCTCTGTAGTCTCCCATTCACTTCTCTGAGTTCGGTAAATTATAGTTGGATTCTCTTTGTAGCTATTTATCTGAAGAAACCGTCTTTTCTAGCTTCTAGGTTCGAGCCAAGAACAGAGACCTACCTGTTCTGTTCTACTCACCATTATTCAGCCATTTTTCTTCTCAACACAACCAAGATCATCAAATTTTATAAGCCATGATTCTCATTTTTAAAGCCTATCAGTTTTTCACAACCTCCTCTAATTGGAAAGCTGTTGTCTCCCTGTCACCTGTGAGCACATGGTTCTGCCAGTTTTCCCTTTCATGGCTTGGCATGCTGAATAGCTACAGTTGGAATGTTCCATCAGAATTAATTGAAAGGTTGTTGGCTACTCATCAATGAGAAAGGAGTCATAAAATAATCTTTCATAAACTGAAGCATTGAATAATGCTTTTTGCATCATAACTTGGAGAACATGAGATAATTCTGAATATAATGAAATTCAGAAATGTCAGCATGATTCATTTACGTTAAAGTAGATGTTTTTAGTTTTTTAAAAATTTGTTGTTTCAGGTTTGAGACAGATTTCTTTATTTTAAAAAATTCTTTAAGTCTTCAACAAAACATCACCAGAAAGAAATACTACCAAAGTAGAAAAAAACTGAACTATTTATATCACACCTCTAGCCACTCTGTCCCCCTCAAAGTTGTGGTAAGATGGGGAAAAGATACTGAACAACCTGTTTTGTTACAATCTGGTTCTCATACTAAAACAGGGTTGCTAGTGGTAAATAAAAATACAAGACCCTTGGTTAAATTTAAATTACAGATTTATCAACAAATTTTCAGAATAAATATGTCTTAAATATTATAGAAAGCATATTTAAAAATTATTCATTATCTGAAATCTATTTAACTGAGCGTTTTATATTTTATCTCACATATATGCTCTAAAATCTTAAACTATAAGATCTTTTCTCTTTGAAATATGTAACCTTTGGCTGACTATTCTAGGGGTCAAGGATTTTAGAGTGATATAAATTATAGATATATATTTACTACTACAGTTTTTCCTTGTATTGGCCCCAGTTAGATCTTATCCAGCTTGGCTTATAAAAGAGGTATTTCTGAAGACTTCTTTATTCTGTTGTCTCTGTTCTCTAAAATGTGTCATTTTGTGATATGGAGTTTATCTTTAATTTATTTTATTTATAAAATTACCTATTGATGATTAGTCTTTTTTTTGAATAAGTATTAGCTATTGATAGGTTTTGCTTTATGTATTTTGTGTTCAACTAATTCCATTATAATTTAATATCATTATGAAAGAATACATTTAAGCCTAATCAAGATTTTTATTTTTACCATTTCATAAACTTAAGTACAATTTTTCACCCAGGTCTGTTAGATGCACAAAGCATAACTGGAAATTAGATGTGAGCACCATGAAGTATATCAACCCTCCAGAAAGCTTCTGTCAAGATGAGCTGGGTAAATACCATCAATATCAATAAATGTATTCTGCTATTATTGTTATTGTGGTTCTTGTCAACTTATTTCTAATCTTACTTGAAGCTTAGGATACATTCTGATTTTAAACTGTTAGATCTCTTCTTAAGTACAAGGAGACTTAAAAAATTTTGTGGAAAATGGAATTAAGAGATAAAAAATATAAGCTGTATTTCTCAACATAGGCTCCATCAAGGCCAAGATGGATTTGTAAGCGATAATATCTGCCATTTTGTCTGTCCCTAAAGAACTGAGAGTCCTGGGAATTTAACCCTGTAAATGCAGTCTGTTTAAAATTATTAACCAAAAAAATGGGTGCCCTTTAAAGTGTTTTTTTTTTTTTTTTAGACAGAGTCTTGCTCTTGTCGCCCAGGCTACAGTGCAATGGTGTGATCTTGGCTCACTGCAACCTCCCCCTGCTAGGTTCAAGCAAGTCTCCTGCCTTAGCCTCCCAAGTAGCTGGGATTACAGGTGCCCACCACCATGCCCAGCTTTGTATTTTTAGTAGAGACAGGGTTTCACCATGTTGGCCAGGCTGGTCTCGAACTCCTGACCTCAGGTGACCCACTTGCCTTAGCTTCCCAAAGTACTGGGATTACAGTCATGAACCACTGCACCCAGCCTAAAGATTTTTTTTTAAGATTAGGAAAGAAAAAAGGCAGAAGCAGCCAAATTGGGACTGTAACCAGGTGGATGCCTAATGATTTACCACAGAAACTCTCACAAAATTGCCCTTGTTTGATGAAAGAAATGAGCAAGAGACACTTTTGTGGTATGATTCTGGTGAAGCTTTCCTGGGCAATTTTCTGCTAAACCTTTGGCTAACTTTCTCAAAACACTCATAATAAGTAGATGTTACCACTCTTTGTCCTTGTAAAAATTCAACAAACAAAATGCCTTGAGCATCTCAACAAACTGTTGCCACGACCTTTGCTCTTGAGCGGTCTGGCTTTGCTGTGACTGGACCACTTCCACCTCTTGGTAGCCATTGCTTTGACTGTGCTTTGTTTTCAGGATCATACTGGTAAAGCCATGTTGAATCTTCTGTTACAATGCTTTGAAGAAATGCTTCAGGATCTTGATCCCACTCGTTTAAAATTTCCACTGAGAGCTCTGCTCTTGTCTGCAGCTGATCTGGATGGTTTGGGCAGCCATCAAGTGCAAAGTTTGCTCAACTTTAATTTTTCAGTCAGAATTGTGTAAACTGAACCAATTAAGATGCCTATGGTGTTGGCTATTGTTTGTGCTGTTAGTTGTTAGTCCTCTTCATTTGGGGCATAAACAAGATTAATTTTTGCTTTGCAAATGGATACGGATGGTCTGCCATTGCAGGCTTCAACTTGAACGTTGTCTTCTCTCTTCTTAAAATGAGTTATCTATTTGCAAACTGCCAATTTCTTTGGGGTATATGTGCACATGTAAAATTTTCAAAAAGTACAAAATTAAATAGAGTAAAAACCAAATTTTCTCTCCTCTGATCCCTAGTCACCAAGTTCCCACTCTAGAAGCAACTACCATTATTATTATTTTCTTGTGGGTCCTTCTAGAGGTATCTTTTGCATTTATAAACTAGTGCATATTTATAATATCCCTTTCCTTAGTAGCACACTATATACATTTTCCTCCACTTTGCTTTTTTTTGAATGGCTCTTGAACTTAGAAAGTAAAAGAAAGATAATATTGAATATCTCTAACAAGCAAAGTGTTGACCCAGAAGCTGCTAGTGAGACTTCAACTTCTCTTTCCCTCCCATCCATTAATATATACAGAGGTTTCTATTTTGTACCTGGGCATGAGGGAGAAAAAGGAAGGGAAATTGGGTGGTGGAGTCTGTGGTTTGTGGGGAGCTAAAAATGGGAATTGTTCTGGCCTGTAGACTGGGTTGGACTGCCCAGGCTCAGGAAAGTGGCAATCAGAAAAATAATGGCACTATTTTCCAGAGACAGTTGGAGGATTCATGGGAAGTAGGAGATGGCCAGAACTTATTATCTGACAAAGAAGAGCCATTTCACGTCCGGGTGACCACATGTGGCACACAATTGGAGAGGAGGCTATGTCTTCCACCTACCCTTGGAACCTAGCAATGATCTGACACTCCTCAAACTTCTAGGTAGACAATGTGGAAGATTATAAGCCAGAGTAGGAAAAGAGGGAAAAGCAGACACCATGCAGTTACAGATCGGGTTGTGGGCATGTGTGTAGCATACTTTTGGGGAAGTCCCCAAAATACGTTCGGGACACTTGAAAATGTGCTAATTTCTAGTCAGCAAAACAGTTGGGACTCTTGCCATCATCATTTGTGCATTAAGATAGACTGCAACTTTATTTTATATTCTCAATCTGGTGAGGCCTGGAAAAACTGGGTTATTTGTAAAAATGGAAAATGCTACATATACAACATATGCAATACCTTGTAACAGGATGGTGAAATGGAAGTTGAGGTTGCAAAACAACAGATGCCTATTCCAAAATGAAGTTCTGAGAAAGGATTTACAAAGTAAGAGGCTGAGAACCAGTAGATCATTCTTAAATCCCTCACCCTTATAAGGAATACTAAAGCATAGAGGAGGAGTTTGAAATATAACTTCTTAGGAAGAGTTATTTGGAAAGCTGTACTGAGAGTCCATGCCCCTTGCAGGGGCAACTTCTGAGGGATGCCTGCCCCTCTCCTTAGGCCAGACGTTAACTGGACCACCTAGAGAGTCTGATATGTGTTCTCCAAGGTTGAGGTACACAGTGGACTGGTGTCTGATTCTTTCCTGAGAAATCTCAAGGGTGAAAGATTGGCTGTGTAGCTGTGACAGACAAGCTGAAGGAGAAGAGGTTGTGTTAGGCACTTTGGCACTCCCAGAATTCAGTGGGGCTGGAACAGATGAGTGTTTCCTATGGATGTGATGTGGGCCATGATTGGAAGGGGCATAAACCTAGAGTCATCCTAGGTCCAAAAGGCCTGCAGAGAACAGTTGGATGTATTGCTACCTTGCTGGGGCTAAGGAAAGCATATGTAACCAGGTAGCATAGAGATACCCAGGTTCAGAGAACTTCAGGTGGGTGTTTCCAAGCAATTGGGTGGATTCTCACAATAACCCACTGAGGTGTCCCTTAGAATCAGCCTTAAGCAAAAGCCAAGCCCAGATGGTGCTGCTGCTCTGTGACCAAAGGACCCTTGCTCTCTTTCTTAAGCTCTCCTTTTTCCTCCAGCTCCATATCTGGAAGGGTCAGGAACCTTAGATGAAGGAGTGAGGGGAGAGGAGGAATAGAAGCACTGGGTGAGGCCAGGCACGGTGGCTCACACCTGTAATCCCAACACTTTGGGAGGCCGAGATGGGTGGATCACCTGAGGTCAGGAGTTTGAGACCAGCTGGATAACATGGTGAAACCCTGTCTCGACTGAAAGTACAAAAAGTAGCCGAGCATGGTGGTGGGCACCTGTAATCCCAGCTACTTGGGAGGCTGAGACAGGAGAATCGCTTGAATCCAGTAGTCGCAGAGGTTGCAGCGAGCTGAGATCACACCATTGCACTCCAGCCTGTTTTTGATACACAAAGCAAAAAAAGCATGTTACAAACATTAGAAATAGAATGACCCAATTATTTTTTTTTAAAAACATGCATAAGCACATGTGGGTGACATAAAGGCAGTCTTAGATTACCTGTGAAGGGAGCTGAGCTGGAAGCTTCCTGGGCCGTGCCTCCAGACTGTGGGCTTTGAATATAATACCTTTAAAAATTTTTTTAGGCTCAAATGATTATGGGCATACTAGATAGGTGTGACCACTCTCACCCATGTGTTTCTGTGAGACCAACTTCAAATGCCTTTTTAAACAAGAGTGTGTTGCCAGCGTTCTCCCAGTTCCCCACAAACAGAGGTGTTACTTATTGAGGGATATGTCCTTGCCATTCACTACTCACAAGGAAATAGGAATGCTATTTTGGGAAGAGTTCACAAGGAAACAGAATGCTATTTTGGGGAGAGTTGCTAAGTGTTTTGACTACAAATTCACCCTCCCTCCACATCTCAAATAGGACATCTGGACCACTAGCTATTTTCTCCAGTGAACTCCACCCTGAATCTGTTGACTTAGCCCTGAAAGCCTGCCAGCTGCCTTATTACTGGGAGGTGGTTATGTGTGCTGTATAAATACTGCTAAATTTATTTGACGTAAAACTGATAATAAACATGGGTTTGTACATAAACACTGTGTAAGTGAAAGGACGAGAGACTATCAATTTTATGAATATATAACCAAGTAATCTACAACTGCTTTCAGGGGCTTTTATGAAAATCTCTAAATCTTTTGATCAAGACCTTTACAGAGACACTGTAGCAAAGCGTTAAGAGTGAAGGCAATGGGGCCTTCTCACCTGGGTGCAGATCCAGGCTCCAATACACAGTCTGGGGACAATGGGCAATTTGGTCAATCCCTTTGTGCTTTAATTTCTTCAAATGTGAAATAGAAATAAAATTTTTAGTAGCCATCTTACAAAAAACGGGTTGTTGTAAAAAAAAAAAAAATTAATTGAATGCCTGTTAAATTCATGGTAGGCAGTACACAGAACATAATTTATTTGCATACATATGTCTTAAATAATCTGCATATATCCTTGAGACTGGGACCACAGGAGCAGAGATGAGGGATTTCGCTCCCAGCAGGAAGTTGGATGCATTGGAAAATTAGATTAAGGCTACTGTCAACCACCATGCAGGCAAATGGCAGGGCCAGAGCTGGCAGCAGGGTCAGTAGGAGGGCAGGAAATAACAAACTCCGGGAATTTCAGCCTTAGCTGTAGTGAAGATACTGCCACGAAGGGAACATTTGTTAACAGAGCTCACTTTTTAGTCCAGTGCTACCAACGCTGTAGGGATTTCATACCACATTCTGAGAAAGATAAGGGCTTGATCCACCTGGGGACATGTTATCAACATTGAGCATCTGGTTTTATTATTATTATAAAAAATACTGCCGAGACGGGCGGATCACAAGGTCAGGAGATCGAGACCATCCTGGCTAACATGGTGAAACCCCGTCTCTACTAAAAAGTACAAAAAACTAGCCGGGCGAGGTGGCGGGCGCCTGTAGTCCCAGCTACTCGGGAGGCTGAGGCAGGAGAATGGCGTGAACCCGGGAGGTGGAGCTTGCAGTGAGCTGAGATCCGGCCACTGCACTCCAGCCTGGGCGACAGAGCAAGACTCCGTCTCAAAAAAAAAAAAAATACTATAGGGTAACAATTAAAAAGTTGGAATTCAGAAAAGTAGAAGGAAGAATCTCATTTACACTTGCATCACCTAAAACGTTTTAGAATATTTTGTTCTGGTGGTTGCTGTCCTTCCTCTCCCCATCTCCCTCCTCCTTCCTTTTCTCTTTCTCCTCTCCTTCGTCTTGATGAGAAATAACCCATGTACCACAAAACTTACCCTTTTAAACTGCGCATGTTAATCCTTTTTAAAAATATTCACATGTTGTGCAACCACCACCACTATCTCATTCCAAAACAGTTTCCGCCACTCCAAAATAAACCCTGTAATGATTGTCAGTCCTCATTCCCCTTTTCTCCAAGCCCCTGGCAACCACCAGTCTTCTTTCTGTCTCTCCGGATTTTCCTATTCTGAACATTTCATATATTGGAATAATACAATATGTGACCTTTTGTGTGTGGCTTCTTTCACTTAGCATCTTGTTTTCAAGATTCATCCATGTCGTAGCATATATTAGTACTTCATTTACTTCATTTTTATGGCTGAATAACTTTCCTTGTATGGATATACAACATTTTGGCTATGATGAATACTTTTCCTATGACTGTTTATCTACTAATTTTTATATGGGCATATGATTTTTGTTCTCTTGATTATAAACCTAGGAATGGAATTGCTGGGCTATATGGTAACTCTGTGTTTAACTTTGAGGAACTATAAAACTGTTTTCAAAAGCACTGCATCATTTTACGTTCTCATTACCAATGTATGACCCTGTTTATCCTCCTCACCAAGACTTGTTATTGTCCATCTTTCTTGCTGACATCTTTTGAAGCACAAAAGTTTTAAATTTTGATGACGTCTAATTTATTTATTTTTTCCTTTGGATCTTGTGCTTCTGTTGTCTAAAAAAGTATATGGTTAGAGTAAGTCTTTTATTCTAATATATTTATTAGACTAACATACACACACATAGATAATAGTCTAAGAAAGAGAGAGTCTAAGAAATATATACATTTTTTGAGACAGAGTCTTACTCTGTCACCCAGGTTGGAGTGCAGTGGCATGATTATGGCTCACTCCAACCTCTGCCTCCTGGGTTCAAACAATCTTCCCATCTTGGCCTCCCAAGTAGCTGGGACTACAGGCACACACCACTATGTCTGGCTAATTTTTGTATTTGTTTGTAGAGAGAGGGTCAGACTGTTTTGACCAGGCTGGTCTCAAACTCCTGGGCTCAAGAAATCTCCCCACCTCAGCCTCCTAAAATTCTGGGATTATAAATGTGACCTACCACAAATGGCCAGTCTAAGAAATATTATTTAAATTGCCTAATCCAAGATCATGAAAATTTATTCCTATTGTTTTAAGAGTTTTATAGTTCTAGCTCTAATATTTAGGTCTTTGATCCATTTTGTGTTAATGTTTGTACACTGTGTGATATAGGGGCCCAAATTCATTCTTTTGCATGTGGATGAATTGCAGTACCATTTTCTGACAGACTATTCTTTCCCCTATTGAATTGTTTTGGCATCTTTGTTGAAAAATCAATTGATCATAAATATAAAGGTTTATTTTTGGACTCTATTCCATTGATTTCTATGTCTGTCCTTCTGCCAGTTCCACACTGTTTTGATTACTTTAGCTTTGAAGTAAGTTTTTCAAATTGGGAATTGTGAGTCCTCCAATTTTGTTTTCTTTTTAAAGATTGCTTAGTTATTCTAGGCCATCTTGTCTTGACTCTTTCGGATCAGCTTGTCAATTCCTGGGGGGTGAGGGATGAGGGTGAAAAGCAGCTAGAATTGTGATTAAAATTGTGTTTAATTTGTGGATTAATTTAGGGAGTATTACCATCTTATCAATACTCAGTCTTGATCTGTGGACATGGAATGTCTATTAATTAAGTCTTCTTTAATTTCTTTCAACCATATTTTGTATTTTTCAGAGTATAAGTTTTATACTACTTTGATTAAATTTATTCCTAAGTATTTTGTTCTTTTTGATGCTATTATAAATGGAATTGTTCATAAATTTTATTTAAAAATTAATGGCTAGCATATAGAATATCATTGATTTTCAAAATACCTTGTATCCGTTGAAGGCTTTAATAGTTTCATTTGTAGATACCTTAGGATGTCCTATATACAAGATCGTGTTGTCTGTGAATAGAGACAGTTTTACTTTTTCCTTTACAGACTGGATGCCTTTTATGTTATTTTCCTGTTCAGTTGCCTTGGCTAAAACCTCCAGGTAGAAACAGGTTTTAGCCGAGGAAACTGCTTGTCTGGTTCCTACTCTTAGCAGGAAAACAGCTGTCAGATTTTCTTAGATGCCTTTTTTTTTTTTGAGACACAGTCTAGCTCTGTTGCCCAGGCAGGAGTGCAGTGGCACAATATCAGCTCACTGCAACCTCCGCCTCCCAGGTTCAAGAGATTCTTCTGCCTCAGCCTCTGAAGTAGCTGGGATTACAGGGATGTGCCACCACATCTGGCTAATTTTTGTATTTTTAGTAGAGACGGGGTTTCACCATGTTGGCCAGGCTGGTTTCAAACTCCTGACCTCAAGTGATCCACCCACCTTGACCTCCCAAAGTGCTGGGATTACAGGCATGAGCCACTACGCCCGGCCTATTCTTAATTTTCTGAGTGTGTTTTATGATAACAGATGTTGGATTTTTGTTGCATGCCCTTTCTGTGTTAACTGAGATGATCATGTGGTTTCCCTCTTTGTTCTGTTAATGCAATGTGTTACATTGAATGATTTTCAAATGTTGAATCAGCCTTGCATCTTTCAAATATTGCAGCAGTGTAGCATAAATTCCACTTGGTCATGGAATATAGCTCTTTTTATTAATGTCATTAAATTATAGTTGCTGATATTTTATTAAGATATTTTACATCTATATTGATAAGGAATATTAGTCTGTAGTTTTCTTTTCTTGTGATGTCTTTGATTTTGATATCAGGGTAATATTGACCATATAAAATGAGTTGGCAAAGGGCCCATATGCTTCTGTTTATTGAAAGAATTTGTGAAGGACTGGTGCTAATCCTACTTTAAACCTTTGGTCAAATTCACTAGTGAAACCATCTGGGCCTAGAGTTATCTTTGTGGGAAGCTTTTTGATTACTAATCTCTTTACTTATTATAGGTCGGCTGAGATTTTTCTATTTCTTCTCAGGTCATTTTTGTTAATTTGTATCTTCATAGGAATTGTCCTATCTCATCTAGGTTATCTAATTTATTGGAGTACAGTTGTTGATAGTATTATCTTATAAACCTTTTAATTTCTGTAACATCAGTAGTAATGTCTACTCTTTCATTCTTAATTTTGATAATTTAGTCATCTCTTTTTTCTTGGTCAGTCTAGCTAAAGATTTGTCAATGTGTTGATATCTTTGAAAAACTAACTTTTGTTTTTCTTGATTTTTCTCTCATTTTTCTATTTTTGATTTCATTTCTAGTCTAATTTTTATTTCCTTTTGCTTACTTTGAGTTTGCTGTTATTTTTCTAGTTAAGGTGGAATATTGGGATTTTTATTTGTGATATTTCTTCTTTTTTAAAATAGGTGTGCACAGGTATAAACTCTTATGCATACACTGTTTTAGCTGTATTACATAAGTTTTGGTATATTGTGTTTTAGTTTTCATTTGTTTCAAAATGTTCTCTAATTTCTCTTTATTTCTTAACCAATTTGTTATTTAGAAGTGTGTTGTTTGATTTACACATATTTGTGAATTTTGCAACTTTCTTCTCTTATTAATATGTAATTTCATTTCCTTGTGTTCAGAGAAGATATTTTATTTAATTTTGATCCTTTTAATTTATTGAAACTTGTTTTATGGCCCAAGGTGAAGTGTTCTATGTATGTCCATTTAGGTACAGTCAGTTTATGGTGTTGTTCAAGTCTTCTATTCCCTGTTAATCTTCCATCTAGCTATTCCATTCTCTAATCTTCTTGTTAGTCTTAATTTTTCAAACAGTTCTTTTATGTAAACCATTTTTGCATCTTGTCAATATTATGATATTATACATAATGTCAGATTCTATACACATATAATTTTATGTTCACATTAAATATTAACTAATATATTTAGCCATTTTTCTGTTAGAATTTAAGATCTTCGAAGTTTTACTTAAAACTGGTATTTTTGTGTTTAAGAGCTTCTCTGTATTTGGAGTTGTTTCATACAGTAGTTGAATTACTGGAAAATGGGTATGGCAATTAAAGCATTCACCACCAACACTTTGTATACTTCAGCCTAAAGGCGGGCTTCACTTGGCCCAATAACCTCAATGTGAAAGTAATAGAAGAAATACAGGAGTATATTTTTGCAAGTATATTTTTGCAATCTAGAGATAGTGTGGCACTTCTTCACTCTTCAGATAACACTTCAAAAGTACAGCTCATAGGGCAAACAAAAATGTTAAATATGGATGAATATGATTTTATTCACACAATATTTCTGCTTAATGAAGGACACCATGGACACAATTAAAAGACATAATGACAGTTTGAGAGTTTTTTGCAATGTTTATAATCAACAAGGGATTAATATCAAGCATAGAGTAGGAAATAATGCAAATTGACAAGACAGACAATTCAAATAAAAAGGGAAGAAAGAGTATGAACTAGAATTTTACAGAATAAACCCAAAGGCTATTAAACATACGAAGATACTTACTAAATTAAGTAGTAATCAGAAAACTGCAAATGAAACAAGGAGGTTTCACTTTACATCATTTAGAGTGGAAAAAAAAAGAAGCTAAGATCATGCCAAACGTTGTCAGTGACGTAGAAGTCCTCATCCATGTGATGGGAGTGTGGCTGTTGCAGCCATTCTGAAGAGTAATCTGGCAGTAACTAGCCAAATGAGTTTTTTGTTTGTTGTTTTTGTTTCTTTTTGTTTTGTTTTGTTGTTTTTAGGGCCAGGGACTCGCTATGTTGCCTAGGTTGGACTTCAACTCCTGGGCTCAAGTGATCCTCCCATCTCAGTCTCTCTAGAAGCTGGGAATACAGGCACGTGCCACTGTGCCTGGCTCCTGATGAGGTTTATGAACATACTAGGATCCATGAATCCTGCTCTTGTTTATACCTCAAAGAAATTCTGTTGTGGCAGAATCTAGGAGTCTACCTCTGGGAGAGTGAATTTGTAAAATGTGGTAGACATGAACCATGGAATACTCGACTGCAATTAGATGTGGGCTAGATGTACACATGGCAACATCATGGGTGTCAAAATCATAGTGTTGAGTGAAAAAGAGTAGGAAACAGACTGGAGGCCTAATACCATTTATATAAATTAAAAATGCACACACACACAATATAATGCATATTTTGCACAAACATTCAGAATGGTACCTTGGAGGGGAGGAAAATGAGAATGGGAACTAGAGATAAAGGGAATAAATAAATAATATTAAAAAGAGAAGAGCTTTGCATGGATCAAATACATGTCATGAACTGGAAGTTATGACTAACACAACCGTTTCCACTTGATGTCCTAAACGAATGAATGAATGAATGAGTTCATCATATGTTCCTTCTTTAATATGTATTGCATTACCATCCATTCTTTGGCACTGACAAACTTTTGCTCCCATTGACTGGTATATAAGCATGCCTTTTCTCCCCTTACCTTACCAGCTCAGAACATTCTTAGTCTTTCAGACTGTTCTCATTTGAGGCAAAAATTGCATCTCATTGTTTTTACTTGCACTTTTCTATCAAATATGATGCTAATATTTCATTAAATATGGTTTGGCAAAATGTGTTTGCCAATTTTTTTGGTATTAGAACTTCTTCATTTTACATTTGTATCTATTCAGATTTTCCATTGGAATTATTTCTGTTGCTGTTAAATGTAAAAGTCCTCTCATATTTAATATTCTATTTTATACATTTTTATGACTTGGTCACTGTGTCTTTAATCAACTAGAATGCCTAGAGAACTAACTGTCACAGCACCATGTTAGATGGTCCACATATTTATGATACCTTCTTTAGAATAAACAGTTAACATAGTTGGGATCCACTTTATGGCTGACCTAATGTCAATAATCAGTGATTTGATTATTATAGTTTTATGGTATGCTTTTGTTCCATTTCTCCTTCATTATTCTTCCTTTAAAAAGATTGTAGGGACTACCATTTGTTTTTTCTGGATAAAATTATAACCCAAATGATCTAGATTTTATCAGCTTGTAAGGTTAAATTAATAATACTATATTCTCATGAATTTATTTATAATAGTTGGCAGATGGCACATTCTTCTTTGTTGCATCTATGCAATTTATCTTTGTGCAAGGGGCATAGAGAGATCTTTATGGTAATTGCTTCAGAACAATGATTAAGAGTTACAATTGCTTCCTGGCCTTTTGGCTAAGATCAAGTGAAGAATTACAGACTTATTTTTTTCTGCATCTCTTGAAAAAGAAAAATTACGAAGACGGGGCGGGTATCAGTGCAAGAGTTGCCTGAGGGTCTCCCATAGTACAATTGTATTTTTCTAATGAGTTGGCTAGTATATAGGTTTGTTTGTCCTACAATGACCTTTTAAAATTCTATATATTCCTTTACGTATAAAATAATTACCAAAATAATATTGTTTATTAAATGCTTGCTCTGTTCCAAGCATGGTGCTAGACACTTTAGAATCTATTATTTCATCTAATCTCCAAAACAACTCCATGAAGTATGTATCATAATTTTATAGATCAGAAAACTGAGGCTCAGGATACTGCTAATAAGCAGCAGAAATAGGATTCCCATCCAGATGTTCCCAAAACCAGCCGTTTTTCTAGTTTATGACACTAATTTCCAGCAATCATGTAACCTCAAAATAATAATATGTACCTTTATTGTACCACTCGCAATTTCAGGAACATAGTTCAATAATAATGGCATTCTTTATGTATTCCTGATTTTATTAAGAAAGCCATTTGTGTTTCACCATTAAATAAGCTGATAGTTATGACTAGGAAAAATATTTTTATTAAATTTCTTAAGCAATGTTAAAAAGGTATTAAAAATTAAGTGAACACCCATGTACCCAGCACCCAGCTTAAAACATAAAACATTAACAACACAATATGTATCTTTCCTTGATTATATCACATATCCCCCCACCCATGCCCTGGAGGTAATCACTTTTTTGAATTTGGGGCTTCAGGATAGCTACTCTCTATTCCCTCAGCTTTATTGAGGTATAATTAACAGAATTGTATACAAATACTCCTCAACTTACATAACTCATCTTAGGTTGAAAATAGTGTAAGTCAAAATGTAGTTAATACACCTAGCCTACCAAGCATCGTAGCTTAGGCTAACCTACCATACACATGCTCAGAACATGTACATTAGCCTGCAGTTGGGCACAATCACCTGGCAACTTGGTCCATTGTAGAGTATCTGGTGTTTACCCTTGTGATTGCACATGGCTGACTGGAAGCTGCACCTGCTGCTGCTGCCCAGCATTTTACTGTCTATCACCAGCCCAGAAAAGATCAAAATTCAGAATATGGTTTATACTGAATGTGTGTCATTTTTGCAGATCAGATGTCCCTCCCTGTGCATTCCCATAGCGCCTCAAAGTCATCTCTATCAATCATTCATTTCGTTGTAAGGAAGTCTTATTTGTATGTGTGTATCCCTGACATGACTGAGACCTCATAAATTCTGTAACCGCAATATGAATAAAGAAATGAATTGGTGTTCATCTTAAGTTGTAGTCTCTGCAGATATTGCTTCATCTAAGGGAGTGGTCTTTGTTTGATTTTGTTCCATCAACAAAGGGTGTTAACACCCTTTGTTTTGAGTTTTCTTTGATTTTTGGAAAACCATGCATTTCTATTTCAGTGATGCTTTTAAAAAGCCATTTTTGTCATTAATCCAGATTTGTTCTCATTTGATTCAGTTGTTGAAATGGATGAAAACAACGGACTTTTACTTTTAGAACTGAATCCTCCTAACCCTTGGGACTCAGAGCCCAGATCTCCTGAAGAGTTGGATTTTGGAGAAGTCCAGGTAAGGAAATATTAAAAGGATAATATTATTAAACACAAAAATGTAACCAAGATGTCCATTTAACATCTATATCTGTAAACATCCTATATTACCTTGAATACTCTTTGAGGTGAGTATTTATGACATATGATAAAAAGTTATATGATAAAACAAATTCTTTAAGGAACCCCCAGAACCTGGCAGGGATTACAAGGAAAAAAACAACACAAAACTTTGGGGAAAATCGCTAAGGAGACTCATGCAAAACTATTTGAGATTACCCTTAATGCCAGATCACTACTGGATAGAATGGGTAGTTATATCTTCCAGCTTTATAAGAGAATTTCCTTCAGAGGAAACACTTAATAGTTTGGGAGAGGCACACAATCAAAAATTTATTTTTCTGTGTATTTAGAAAGATTGTGTATTATTTGGGCAGGTACTTTAAGGAAACAAATGAGAACCTGCCCGGAATAGACGTAATAAAAACTAATCTGTGCCTTGACCTTTCCTCACCCACTTCGTTGGCTTTTCACATGACATTCCTGCTATCTTATCTCTGCTTCTGAATACATTCCCTTTCTCTGGAGGTGCCAAGCTGTGGCAACAGAATGAGGAATGGATTTGGGATCCCCATGGTGCCAGTCTCTAAGTCATTCTTTGTATCCATTCTTAGAGGCCCTGGCATCCACGAGTACTTATTTAACAGGTAATTTAGAAGAGAAAGTCTTGCAAGCCTGTTTAGCCAGTTGTCAGTTGAGTCTGCATGGCTATGTTTGCTCTAACAAACTCACGAGAATCATCCATTCATATTGCTATTCACAGCCACTCTGGCATTTAAATCCCCAAATGTTTGTGATAACATCTCTAACTGCCTTTCCTTGTAAAGTTTGCTTTAAAGGACTGGTCACAAAATATATTCTTCAGTGTGGACTGTAAATAACTGGGAACTAATTTAAATAAACTAAAACTAGGTAAACCAATTGGTTTGTCATCTAAAACTAACCATGAGAATTTATATTTGAATAAAGTCATGACCTGTGCTGGGAACTGTGTTCTATGAAAGGCTCTTGTTGGATTATTTGAGTCCGAGATTTTGCCTGATCATGCTTGGGAGCAAAGTACTCCAAACTGTGTACTTTGTCAGCCACCCAAACCAAACATTTCCGTTCATTGTTGCTGACCAGTAATGAACAATTCAATAATAGGAATCTCACTCTCTTTTAACAGATAACATACCTCACTCATGCCTGCATGGACCTCAAGTTAGGAGACAAGAGAATGGTGTTTGACCCTTGGTTAATGGGTCCTGCTTTTGCCCGAGGATGGTGGTTGCTCCATGAGCCTCCATCTGATTGGCTGGAGAGGCTGTGCCAGGCAGACCTCATTTACATCAGTCATCTGCACTCAGACCACCTGAGGTAATGAAGTCCTGAGCACACAACTCCTAAGCTCATGCTGCAGGGAAGGCATCAAATGTTCTCCAATTCTTTTGCAATCACTGCTGACTTTGAAGTAGGTTCAGTTAGGATGATGAAAAGAGGACTAATTAAGATAAATATTTATATTTGCATAGAAAGTTTATACTTTTAAAACTGTTTCCAGAAAGACAAATACGGCATGTTCTCACTTATAAGTGGGAGCTAAATAATGTGCACAAATAGGCATAGAGAGTAGAATGACAGACACTGGAGGTTTAGAAAGGTGAAGGGGTGGGAAGTAGGTGAATGGTGAGAAATTATTTAATGAGTACAATGTACATGATTAGGATTAATAATGCTCTGATTTTACCACTATGCAATTTTTGGTTGTAACAAAATTGCGCTTGTACCCCATAAAATTATACAAATAATTTACACTTTTCTACACTTTACACCATTGGGAGTGAGGAAGGAGCTATTGTAAGGAAGCAGGGGAGGATGAATAACCATCTCACTTCCCACCCTAAGGGAACACACATTTTCTATAAAGGGCCAGAGCCTAAATATTTTAGGCTTTGCAAGCCATACAGTGAGAGTTGCCACCACTCAACCCTGCTGTTGTAACTCAAAAGCAGCCATAGATGGTCCTGAATGAGACTGACTGTGTTCCAATCAAATTTTATTTATGGATAATGACATGTGAATATCATATAATTTTCATGTATTACAAAATATCATTGTCCTTTTCATTTTCTTTACAACCGTTTAAGAGGTAAAAACCATCCCCTCAGCTGTGGGCAAGCTTCAAAAGAAAAAAGAAGCCACCCTTAGCTTGCAAGGTTGTACATAAACAAGCAGCAGCAGGTTGGATTGAGCCCACACATGGTTTGCCAAGCTCTGATTTATAGTATCCTAACACTAAACAACCAACATAGTAATCCTGACTCAACCTCACTCAGTATTTCATTGAAACCAGAGTAACATGATACTAATGATAGCAACTGAAATTTTCCCTGACCCAGGCAATTAAAAAAGAGGGAGAAAGGAGGACTTTAAGTTAAGAAACCACATGTATTTGCGAATGTACTGAGCTATTAGAAGAGGGAAGCACATATTTCCAATTCCTTTGTTTAACCATAGGGTCATATTTCTTCATCATTATTTTGAAATTTGTATCACTTCTGCTGGATTGCCAATATAAACACATAACAATGCCCATAATGTGCTACTCAAGCAATTCAACTTTGTTTTTCTGTGCCCCTACATGACAAAATGGTTAGGGATAACATGTTGGTTGCTGGTTGACTGGCCCCTTAATTTTTTATTCTAAAGCATATGGGAACTCTAAATTGTGGATATGCTCTGATTTATTTTTCAGGGAAGGGTTTTTTTTTTGTTTTTTTTTTGAATTAACTGATTTAGTAACAAATTGCCTACAACACACTTCTTAACTGATCACAACCCCCTAGGATACTGTGGTACTACAACTAAAATTCTACTTTATACAATACCTTTGTGCCACACTACCTCCTGGAACTATACTTGCATAATTTCAGGATTACAAGAGCCCTGAGTTCATTTGTTGTACAATAACAGTAATGTGTGGTAGTAATTTTGTATAGCTTGTGTAGGGACAATAGCACATAAATGATGTGATTGCTTTATAGTGTCTAAGATGGAATTACCTAAAGTCTTAATGAGAGATATTCTATGGGAATACACTAAATTTAGGGAGGGTAAGAACTCATTTAGTTCAGTTATTCTTTAACTACTGTCCTGAAAACCAGTTTAGCTTTCATTTCATGGGCTTGTGTTGACAGTTGTCTTGCATTAAAACAACAGTTTTCAACTATAGTATCACAACACATTGGTTGTGCAGTGTGTTGCAGATAGTTTGTTATTGAAAAGGGGCCAAAGCTTGTGATTTTTTTACTCCTTTGGGTCTATTTCCTTGGTAGACCCTTACTTTTTGACTCTTTCCTAGTCAACTAATAAACATCAAGATTGTTTGCCCCCAACCCTTCTGTCTGGCCTTTATTTACTGAATAAAGCCTCCCTGATTTACAAAAACAAGGGAAAAGGCCAATGTACTTTGGTGGATTGCCAGTAAGAATTATTAGCAATCGAAAAATCCAAAGCAATAAACATCCATTTTAGAATAACTTATCCTAACTCCCAAAGTCCTTTAAAATGCAGGATTTCATTGCTGAACCCAGAGACTGAAGGTACATTCAAAGAATCATTGATTTTTTGAATCTTTTTTTGCGGGGGAAGAAAGTTTATTACTTCTGTCACTTCCTTCCAGCTTCTACTTATTTGGATAGCTTTTAACACAATGCTGGAACTTGAATATTAGTACAGCTAAGTGCTAATAGACAGATTTTTACAGTACTTTCCCTATGATCATATATCTTATTTTGCCTGATCTTATACTCTGTATACAAGTCTGATTCTTAAACCAGATAGTATATTCGTTAAAGTTAGAAACTTTCTTCTTATAGAAGCGCTAGGTTTAGAATCAGAAAACCCAAATTTGAATACCGATTTACTGTGTGTTGTGTATTTCTGAATGTTTCCTCATCTACAAAAACAAAAAATGCGTAGCTTTTTTGTGAGAATTGAATAACATAGTATATAAAACTGCCCCAGCACCAAGTTTGAAATAATAATAGATGTGTAATCATTTATTTGTTTATTCAACTTTCTACCACCCCCTACAGTATAATAACTCTGTTATATAATGAATGCTCAATAAATAAAATCTGACTTAATATGTCTAGATAGTCAAAAAGACTTGGATGATTGATGGTGTACTGAGTTGGGATTACTACAATTGTTAAATGTAGTTCCTCGACACTAAATTTCACTGTCTTGCCTAGCTGGTAATTCTGTCCCTCCCTTAAGGGTAAATAATATAGTCTGTTAAAGTGTGGCTTTGATATACAAAATATATTATTTATCCTTAAAAAGGGACAGAATCTTTGAAGGTTGAAAAACCGACCCCCAAAATGGTCCTGGGGGGCTTTTGTCCTGTACTATGTCCCAGTCCTCTCTCTTACTGAGAGCTACTGCTTGAGGAATACAAAGAAATGAGGATCTCCATGATCTTCATTTCTTTTCTCTACAGCATGACTTTTTCTCATCTGTGCCTACTGTTAGAACTACCCCTCCTTCAAGCAGCATCAGTGTGGAAAATGGAACTTACATACCTGGTTGATGTCCACACCATGAGCATATGATATGTTCTAACAACAAAGATGAATCCCCTCAGAATCTCCCATCACTTTCACAGTCAGCCTTGAACAGAAACTTTTCTCTGGTCTTTGGGGAGAGTTCAGTTTTTCAATTCCTCACTTCTCTGTCATATATGTTGGTAAAAGGAACAAACTGTCTCTCATACTAGATAACACTATTTTTTTCTCCTTTCAACCTTTCCATCTGTCTTATCCTAGTTACCCCACACTGAAAAAGCTTGCTGGGAGAAGACCAGATATTCCCATTTATGTTGGAAACACAGAAAGGCCTGTATTTTGGAATCTGAATCAGAGCGGTGTCCAGTTGACTAATATCAATGTCGTGCCATTTGGAATATGGCAGCAGGTCAGAAATCTGTTTTCGTTCCATGCTTTCCAATTATGCTTTCTGGGATGAATGTTAGGTGAGATAGTCACCGTAAGATTAAGTAAAAAAAATGGGCCAGTGTGGTCTGTCCCTGATACTGCATAAACACAACCTCTATTTGAGCTTCAAACATTAGGCAGACTGTCCTGGGCAAAGATTATTTTCTTTCCATTAACCCATACTATTATAGTATAACACTACAGAACAGGTAATAAATCTAGTTCTGAATAAGGAAATTTCTTCAAATATGAGGTTCAATTGAGCAGTCTTTCCAGAACAGGTGATTACCTTCTCAAATATTAAATTAAAAACCAAACTGAAATTCACAGTTATTGGTTTGATTGTTAAATTCCAGGTGGACAAAAATCTTCGATTCATGATCTTGATGGATGGTGTTCATCCTGAGATGGACACTTGCATTATTGTGGAGTACAAAGGTATGTTTTTATCCCCGTTGACAATGAAAACTGGAAAACATTCTTAATAGGAGGGATAGTAATATCTATATGAAATTTCATCACATGTTCATCTTCTAGCTCCATTTTGAAAGAATATAGCATATTATATCCTTGTCCTAGAAATATGGAGCTACCTTTCAAATAATTTTTCCAGAAAACAAATTACAAATAATATCATCTAGATTGTGACAGGAGCAAAGCTTTCTCTCATAAGGCAATAGATATTTTACATTCCACCTATAGTGATTTCTTCAAAATTTCCTTTATTAAATAAATGTCTTTTATTACTTTCACCTAGAAATATCATGTAATATAATCATGCACTGCTTTTCATATGAAAAGATGGCCTTACTGCCCCAACAATCATTTGATTATGAACTTTGTATGTAATTTGCAAAAGATACAGGGAAGTATGTTAATCCACTCTTTTCTGATCCTTTGGGCTCAACACCTGGAAAAAGTTGACTGAAGAAAGCAGTCTATGAATGAGCTAGAGTGGAATTAAGGTAAATGTCTTCATGAGACACCTAGAATCCACCAAGTCAAATAGGATGAATTTAGTCACTTGAAAATTCAGAATATACTATTGAAAACTTTAAGTTTTAAAAGCTTACTGTTTTTCCTTTAATATAATCAATTCTTCTATAATCAAGTAAGTTCAGTTATACAGACTGTACACAGAAGACTTTGTCTTGGAATTTAAACCATTCATGGGTGTTCAAGATTTCACCTTGAATACCTATACCTCTTTGTTTCTCCACAGGTCATAAAATACTGAATACAGTGGACTGCACCAGACCCAATGGGGGAAGGCTGCCTATGAAGGTTGCTCTAATGATGAGTGATTTTGCTGGAGGAGCATCAGGCTTTCCAATGACTTTCAGTGGTGGAAAATTTACTGGTAATATTTTATATGAAAGTGATACCAAGTATCAGGCATGGCACATTGCTAAATGCTGTGAGAGTAAATACAAATGTAATTGAGACATGGTCCCTCCCCACAAGAAGCATGCAATCTTATTGGGAAACAAGACTTGTACGTTGCAGATTACAAACTAAGGTTTCTAGCTCAAAATGTGATGGAGCATGAAGGAAATGTTGAGATCTGAGAGCACCTCAGGAGGAGCCAAGTAAAAGAATCACTTGGATTCACCATGTAGACCATAGAGCAGAACAGGAAAGGCCTGAAATGGGTCATCCAGGCTTAGGTGCTCTTGGAATATGGTTCCTAATGGGGTGTGCACCTCAACCTGTGGATGTTCGTATCAGGGAGCAGTGCACCCAGAGGAGGGTCCTCTAGTCGAGGACCTCTAGTGCACCCAGAGGAGGGTCCTCTGGTTGGGGGTCTTAGGCAGGAGCCCTTCTGCTCTGGGTCCAAGAGTGGGGTTGGGGTTGGCTTGGGGGAAGTGTGTATCTTCAACACTAGCGTTGTAAGCGCTCAATAAATGTCCACTTAATAAGTTAATATATCTGATAAGCGATCCCTGTCTAACAATGTGGCAGAAAATGCCCTGTTTTGCAATATGAAGATAACCTTTGTCCCATTCTTTGCTTTCTTCTCTAAGTCTATATTCATTGCCTCCCAGAGTGTGTAACCACATGAGAAATAGAGGGAAGGTTCTGTCCTTAAGAAGTTAAAAGTGTGACTGGGAAGGTAAAACATACTTATTAAAGGTTAACTGGCATTATTCCCATTGTGTGTGACAGTGAGTTTGTGTGTGTGTGTGCACGTGTGCGTGAGTACACGCATATACATTTAAAAAGGTCTTAAATATACAAAAATGTTATGTCTAGGTGATGGGTAGCTTGTATATATTTTTATATCCTTATCTGTGTTTGTCAAATTTCATAGAAACAGTAACAGCTCCCTGATCTTGTACCCTGTATGCTCTGAGTCCTGTCTAATTTCTCAAGTTCCTTCACTGCCTGTCACTCGGATGCTTGCTATATATCAACCCATCCTGCCTTTCGTTTCTTAGACCCAAAGTGTCAAGTGCACACCTGCCCTAGGTCTTTCTGTTTGCTGTTTCCATTGCCTGGAGTGCAGCTGACCCTGATTTGCATGTGACTAGCAACTTTTCATCTATGTCTCAACTCAAATGTCATCTCTTCACTAACCATCCTGTCTAATGATTCCCTCCATCTCATCCCACTCACCCCAGCCTCTCTGTTCTGTTGCTGTCTTATTTTCTTCATGGTGCATCACTCTTTGCAATGACTTTACTTGTTCATTATTTGCTTCTCTCACTAGAACGAACACTCCATGAGAGCAGGGACCTGCTTTGCCTTGTTCACCACTTTATTCCCAGTGGCTAGAACCACGTCTGACAGAGTAGGTGCACAATAAATATTGGTTGTGTGAATGAATAAGCAAATGAACAGCGCTATGAGAGAGGCATCATGATGCCATTTACAGAGAAGATACAGACATGGAGAAGTTAGGTAGTTTGCCCAAGGCTGCCCAACCAGTAAGTGGTGGGTCAGAATTTTCATCCTAAGTGATTCCAACATCATGCTCTTAATCACTGTGCATTGTCAGACTATGTTGAACACACCTGTTATAATCTACAAAAATAACAAAGCCATTTCCATGTTAGTAAAGAGTTAACAATTTCAAGAATTACAATACCCTTAAAATGCACATGCACATCAACTATGATTGTGCATGCTACCCTGTGTATTCAGCTAGGGTCCGAATGAATTGCCATATACAAGGAGAAAGCTCAGTGTCTTTGGCTGGCTTGGTAACATTTTCCTAGTAACCAATTGAAATTTGCAAGATAAAAACTCCGGGGAAATCCTCCGCTAATGACATGGAGCCTTGTTCTATTTCTGCCTTAGTTATCTATCAATTTTATCTCCTGAAAGAGTTCCAATCTGCTAGAACATGTGTTTTTCTGTGATTTTCCAAAGAGGAGAGTCTAATTTAAATCCTGTCATTTCAGAGGAATGGAAAGCCCAATTCATTAAAACAGAAAGGAAGAAGCTCCTGAACTACAAGGCTCAGCTGGTGAAGAATCTGCAACCCCGAATTTATTGTCCCTTTGCTGGGTATTTTGTGGAATCTCACCCATCAGACAAGTATGGCTAGACACTTTGTACATCTTTATATACAACTTAATGTATGGTGGAATGAGCGACTTTGCTGTGAAAGCAATGTGACATGAGAAGGAAAGTGATTAGCAGGTGTCTAGAACTTTTAACAAGCTGCTAGAGAACACAGAACATGAAGAAAAGCCACATTTGGCAGCCAGGAACTCTTTCAGGAGATAAAATAACAGATATTCTCTGAAAGGATCCCAGGAAAGAGGATGGCAACTGCCATTTACTGTTTGCCAGGAAGTGAACTGGGAACTTTTAGCTAAGCCATCTAAGTTAATCTCCCAATAGCACTATGCATAGGAAGGGGGTATTGTTCCTTTTTTGCAGATAGGGAATCTGAAACTCAGAAAGGCCAAGGGACATGCCCAAAGTCACCCTGTTGGAAACATGAGTTGAGAATGGAACCCTGGTATGCTTAGTTCCAAAGCTCTTTTCTCTACACCATACTGCACTCCAGAATAGAATTGTGTTATTATCAGATTGAAGCTGTCTTCTCATGTTTTAGGTACCTCATGTGATTTTTCTTGCAGCAGTATAACTTGTGCAAATGCTATGAATCATCACCAATTTATGGGATTCTTGAAAGAAATAAAAGACCATGAATTTGATCTTGTCCCCTTTGCCAATGCTCGGTTAAGTCAAGAAAACCTACATGATTAATTTCAAGATTCTCTTGAAACAAAAGAATTGCTTGCCAAATATGCAGGAATCAAAGATAAAATCTGGCAGTGTGGTTTGTTTTTTGATCTGATATCATAATGCCTATGAAAAAATTCATTTTGAATCTCATCCTAAGTCTCACTCCAATGTCATGCTCTTAATCACTATGTACTGTCAGATTATGTTGAACACATCTTGTGTTTGAACACAATGAAAGGAAACGCTTAATTGTGACTTAGTTATACGAGGAGAAATATTTTATTAGGTTCCTAGAGCTGTTGTAACAAAGGAACATAAACTGGATCATGTAACAAAAATTTGTTGCAACAGCCCTAGGAACCTATTACAATTTTTGTTAACAGACATTTGTTAAGTTCTAGGGGCCAGAAGTTTGAAATAAGCTGTGGGCTGAGCCATGGTCTGTTTAAAGCCACTGGGGAAGGATTGATCTCCAGCCCTCTCCCAGCCTCTGGTTGCCTGACACTCCTTGGCTTGTAGATGACCATCTTTACTGTCTCTTCACATGACATTTTCCCTGTGTGCCTATCTGTGTGCAAATTTTCCTTTTTTTATAAAGACGTCAGTCGGATTGTTTTAGAGCCCACCTACATGACCTCATTTTCACTTGATTACCTCCATAAGGACCCTATCTCCAAATAAGGTCACATTCTGAGGTACTAGGACTTAGGATTTTAACATTTCATTTTTGAGGGGAAAACAACCCATCACACGTATTTATGTTAAAATGGAAACTTGTCATGGCACCAATTAATAATTTTATACATTTTAAAAAAATAAACCAATAGGCAGATTTTATTTTAAATTGACAGCATTAAAATTCCCTGCAAAGTTGAGCAAAATTTGAAGAATATTTCATTAGTATTGATAATTTATAGTTGAGTTTTGATTTATGTACTACCCCTTTGAATTCAATGTTAATGACTTGACACAAAAGTTAGTAAATTTACTAAACTTGGACAGGCATAGTTTTGAAACTGTTATGCTTTTGCTTCAAAGCCAAATCAGTTCTTCTAAAAAAAAAAAAAAATGAACCAGTTGTGTCAATGTGGATTTGAATGTTACATGAAAGTACATTTTTAGTACTTGCTTCTTTTTATTGGGAAACTTTTTGGGTATGTGTGGAACAACTTGAGCATGAGAATCTACTTTTTGAACTATACATTTTATAAAATCTAAATATAGATCAAGTCTTTCGGATGAAAATGTAAGATCTAAATTGAGATGTACTCTGTTTAAAATATACATTGGATTCCAAAGACTTGATATGCAGAAAAGAATGCATAATCTCAATTTTTAAAACTTGATTTCATATTAATATAACATTTGGATTAAGTAAAATCTATTAATTTTACTTGTTACTTTGTACTTTTTTAATGTTGCTACTAGAAAATTTAAAATTACACACATGCTTGCATTGTGTTTCTATTGAATAGAGTTTAATAATTTTTGGCATCACAGATCTTTTAATAGAGTAAAATCTCAGCTGTATAGAACTTCTGGGAACTCAGGCATTCTAAATAATGAAATCATGCTAGGTAGCAAAATTTTCTGGATAGCTATAGTTTATCTCTCTAGATGTGAAAATTTTATGATTTAGGTATAATTGTCTTCTCAGAGTATTAGAACATAATTGATCTTTTCTTGATATCATGGATTCATCATTTCAAAGTTTTAGAATGTAATATTAAGCTTGATGTTCCTACAGTTCACTGGAGGATGTTATAACAGGATATGTTTGCCCCTGCACTAAATGACCCCAGGCAGTAAAGCATTATATCTGCTTATTACAGTTTAGCTAAGATGCTGTTAGTGATCATTCTTCACTGCTGTAACAAATCTTTACCAGCAGTCTCAATCCTTCTCTTTGATTTGCTGCTTCTAGCCAGCTAAGTAATTAAAAGTCAAAAATTAACTTGCTTTCACTTTTTGTACATATGCTTATGAGAGAGGCCCTGAGTAACTCTTCTGGTGAAGGACTGCTAGAAGCCTCATTCATAGATTACACTCCAATGAAAAAGAATTGTTTTCTCAAATCAAAGCAATTTTGGTTTCAATAACGCGAAGAGAATCCTTGTCGCAGTTTTTTCTCTCACTAACCTCTCACCACTTTGCCCCAGAAGCGTATGCAGTTTTCAGAACATGCACAGACGAACAGGGAAATTGAAGCCCTGGCTTTTCAGCCAGAAGATAAAGAAGGGGACACCTGGGAGGCAGAAAAATATTGGAGAGATTTCAGATAGGAGGAGGCTTAAGAAAGTGAGCCCGTAAAATTATGGATAAACTCCTGGGTTAACTCCAAAGCTGCACTGTGCATGTGGATCTGACCCTAAACAGGATATCAAACAGAGGACATATGCTTAAAACTATAAAACAGATGAAAGAAATCAAAGACTAATTAGATAAATGGAACAGATGTTTAATATAGTTCATATTTTAATTATCCCCAAACAAATCTATAGATTCAGTACAATGCCCTTCAAAATCCTAGCAGGATATTTTGTGGATCTAGATAGTGTCTAAAATTTATAGGAAAGGCAAAGGAATTAGACTAATCAAAATAATTCTGTAATAGAAGAGTAAAATTAGAGGAACATATTCTCTACTTTTAAGATTAGTTATAAAGCTGCAGTAATCAAGATAGTGTGGTACTGGTGAAGGAAGAGACGCAGACATCAATGGAACAGAATAGAGAGTCCAGAAATACATCCACAGAGATATTGATTGGCTTTAATGCGACCCCCAGAGCAAATGCCAGAGAAAAGGCAAGTAGGCAAGGCAAAAAACCTTTATTTACAAACCAAATGTGAGGGAGGGGCGAGGTTCACCGGCCTCCGGCTGTGGAGGCCGACGAAGTCGCTCCAGCGTTCTCGGGCGAGGTTCCTAGGTCCGCACAGGAGCAGGGGCCATGGAAGCTCGCTCCGGCGCTCTCGGGCGAGGTTCCTGGGTCCCATGCAGGAGGAGGGGCCGAGGAGGCTCGCTCCGGCGTTCTCCGAGGAGGTTCCTGGGTCCCACGCACGAGGAGGGGCCGAGGAAGTTCGCTCCGCGCGCCCGCCGGGAGCGGCTTTTACGTCCTGGGCCTGGGAGTGGGAGGGCAGTGGGCGGGACATAGGCGGGTCGGGGGCGGGTCGATAGGCGTGGCTAGGCGGGTTCCGGTTTCTCTCCGTCGGAGGTCGGGTTGCGCCTGCCCAGTCGACCCGTGTCTTTCTCGGGCGCGGGAAAGTTGACAGTGAAGAACCCGGAACTGCGCCATCTTGCCTCCGTTTGTCCAAACAATATGGCCAATTGATTTTTGGCAAAGATGCAATTTGGGGAAATGTGAATGAAAAAAGGCTTTATTTTTTATTTTTTATTTGAGAGGGAGTCTCACTCTGTCGCCCAGCCTGGAGTGCAGGGGCATGATCTCTGCTCGCTGCAGCCTCCGCCTCCTGGGTTCAAGTGATTCTCCTGCCTCAGCCTCCAGAGTAGCTGGGACTACAGGTGCACGCCACCTTGCCCAGCTAATTTTTTGTATTTTTAGTAGAGACGGGGTTTCACCATGCTAGCCAGGATGATCTCAATCTCCTGACCTCACAATCTGCCTGCCTTGGCCTCCCAAAGTGCTGGGATTACAGCTGTGAGCTACAAACCACCGCGCCCAGCCAGAAAAAAGGCAATTTAATGGAGAAAGAGTAGTCGTTTCAACAAATGTTACGGAGCAATTGCACACCCATACGCAAAAAAAAAACCTTACCTCCATCTGAACCTTATGTCATATGCAAAAAGTAAGTAAAAATGGATTATAGATATAAATGTTAATATAAAACTATAAAATTTCTAAAAGAATATATAGGGGAAATATTCCTGACTGTGGGATAGACAAAGACAGATGTTGCATCAAAAGCATGATCTATTTTAAAAATTAATATATTATTCTTTATTAAATTTTAAAATGATTGCTCTATAAATAGGAAACTATTAAGAGGATGAAAAGACAAACTAGACTCTGAGAACATTTTGCAAGTAGCCTACCTGACAAAGAACTTGTATCCAGAACATATAATGAACTCTCAAAAATCAGCAATGAGACTACGATTTAAAATAATTTAAAAGATCAATAGTAAGAACATTTAAAAATTGACAAAATATTTGAACAGACACTTCACCAAAGAAGATATATGGATGTCAAATAAGCATATGAAAAGATGCTGAATAGCATTAGCCATTAGGAAAATGAAAACACCACAATGGCATAACTATTAGAATTAATGTCTCTTTGGAAAATTGGCAATACCACCTTATGTCAAAAATACAGACCAACAGCCCTCACACTTGGCTCTTAAGGAGGCAAAATGGTGCAGTCCCTCTAGAAAACACTTTTGCAGTTTCTCTGAAGCTAACCTTACTGTATGATCCAACAGTTCCACTCCTGAGTTTTTGCCCTAATTAAATTAAAACTTTTATTCACACAAAATATCTATATGCAAATATTAATAGTAGCTCTATTCATAAGCACCAGATCAACCCAAATAGCCTTCAACAGGTGAATGGATAAACAAGCTATGGTATAGTCATATAATAGACTACTACTCAACAATAAGAACTGCTGCATACAACAGTATGGATGAATCTCAAAGGCACTGTGTTGAGTGACAGAAGCCAGTCTCAAAAGGTTACATACTAAAAGATTCTATGTATATGATTTTCTGGAAAAGGCAAAATTATAGGAATAGAGAGTAGATTCGTGATTGTGAGGACGTAGGGGTTAAAGAAGAATTTTACTACAAAGTTGCCAATGCAAGGAAGTTTTGGGGGTGATGAACTGTCCTGTATCCCAATTGT
This sequence comes from Trachypithecus francoisi, assembly GCF_009764315.1. Lineage (NCBI taxonomy): Eukaryota > Metazoa > Chordata > Mammalia > Primates > Cercopithecidae > Trachypithecus > Trachypithecus francoisi. The sequence goes on along the minus strand of NW_022681455.1, from coordinate 25,496,095 downwards.
AGTGGCAGTTACACGAATCTATATTTGTGTTAAGATCTATATATCTGTGCTCCCTCAAAAAGTTAAAAAAAAAAAAAAAAAGGATCTCAGTAAATTTGAAAAATTAAAGATCAAAAAAGGCAAACATGGTGATTCTTAAAGAGCATCTTGGTAGTTAAGGCAAGCATATTTTTTTTTTGTTTGTGAGTTTTGTTTTGTTTTTTGGTAGAAACAGAGTCTAGCTCTGTCACTCAGGCTGGAGTGCAATGGCGCAATCTCAGCTCACTGCAACCTCCGCCTCCTAGGTTCAGGGGATTCTCCTGCGTCAGCCTCCTCAATAGCTGGGACTACAGGCATGCACCACCATTCCCAGCTATTTGTTTGTTTGTTTATTTGTATTTTTAGTAGAGATGGGGGTTTCCCCATGTTGGCCAGACTGGTCTCCAACTCCTGACCTCAAATGATCCTCCCACCTTGACCTCCAAAGTGTTGGGATTACAGGTGTGAGCCACTGTGCCCAGCAAGCATATTTAAGTCATATTTGTGATACAATCAATTTATATTACATGCACATTTTATGGACTTCATAGTCTCTTGCAAAAGCAATACATATAATAAATCTACCCATTTTGTGTTATTTGGAGCACAATTTTGTTGTAAATGCTAACAAAGTTTATAGATGTTTAAACTGTGCTTTTATGAGATTCCCTTGATTGTATATGGAATTTATTTGATCCTGAGCTTATGCAGTGACTCATCCCCTAGCTATAACATTTTCATGAGCAATCATCTGCTTCACAAAAAATTTATACAGTTATTGATATTTTGTGAACAAAGGGCAGGGACTGTTTATGTGCAGGCAGGAAATGCATGTGTCATTTTACCGTGAAAGTACACTTACCTGTATTTGTCTGAATTTATTGGATAATAAGTCAGTCCTCGAGGCGAGTTTTCATGACAGTAATCATGTTAGGACTGCCCATGACTTCTCATCAACTGGAAGCAGCAGGACAGTAGGAGGAGTACATGGGATTGTGGTTTTGGTTCTACCACCATCTATCTGACTTCTCTGCACTTCATTTGTCTCATTGTTAAAACCTGACATCACTTTGACATTCTATGGTCTCTTGCAATGTAGCTACAATGTGTGTAATTGCTTAATGTGGTCTCTTGCTGATGTGTTTCTTTTGAAACTTCTTGTTGACTTTATTTAGCTGTCTTGTATCTTCCAAATTTTTTCAGAAAAGAGTGGTCTAAGGTTAAAACATAATTTCTTTTGATCAATGCTCTTCGTTACTCGTAAATTCAGTTTTCATTCACTGAGTGGCACTGTGCTAAGTACTGGAGAACTAGAGATAAAATGATTGTCTGTTCTCAGAGTGATGGTCTATTAGACAAGAAGAACAATTGTAATGCAGAATGATCAATGCAGGCAAGGGGATACAGATGGAGAGGAGACGAACATTGGATGAGTCTATGAATGCTGCATTTTAGAGAAGGAGTAGGAACTGACCAGCAAAGCTAACAAGGTGCTGCAATGAGAGATTGCAGGTCAGAACAGAAGATGGGGTTGTATGAGCATTTTAGGACATGCTACATGATTTGGATTTTTTCCTGGAAGGATAGGCAGCCTGATAGTTGGGTGAGGAACAGGGATGTAATCAGATGTGCACTGGAGGGGTTTGTATGCCTGTGTGATGGCAAAGAGAAAGGGAGACTAGTTTGGAAACTATTGCAATAACCCAGGAAGGAATAATGAATGGCAGTGGGGAGTGAGAAGGGAATGCAGATTCAAGAAATATTAAGTAGGTTGAGTTGCAAGGACGTGGAGAAGAATGGGAGGTGGTGGGTACTTGACCACTTAATGTGATGCTGTAATTTAAAGCAATTAAAAGCTGCACTGTTGCATGTAAGTAATTGGCAAATACTTTCACTTCCCACAATACCCCATCTAGATACTGATTTTATTTTTATTTTATAGAGAGACAAAGACACATCAAGCAGTTACAGAACTTTGTGACCACCACACCTTATGTTTTAGGAAGAGTAATGAATAGTAACGTGATTGGAGAGGGGAAAGTTGGAGGCAGGGAGGCCTGTTAGTGAACTATGTAGAGACTAAAGGCCGGAAGAAGATGAGACACTGTGGTGACTGTAACAGTGGGAGGATATTAATGTGTGTAAAAAGGGAAAAGCTACTGACGTCTTTGGTGCCATGACAACATCCTCACTTGTGTCTACAAAATTGATTCCAAGATCATAAATGTGTCACCTGAGCGCTATAGAAATGCAAATGATTATGTACTTTTTGCTTATCTGGCTAAACATATCTATCAAGTCTGGGTAACCAATTTGTAGCTCAAGGAAGTAAAATTCCCTTTAACAGAAATGTCTGTCTATAAAACCCATGTTAGGTGAATCACAGTGGCAAATCCTCTTTCTCTGGATCTTTCTCTTTCTGCTCCAACACAACCACAATCACATTCTTGTATGACATTGAAATTGAAGAGTTAAGGCTTTTCAAGAAAGATTGTGATACAGAATTAGATTTGGGAGGCACCACGTTTTTATCAATGCCACAATTAGAAATTAGGTCTCAGCCAGATGCGGTGGCTCACACCTGTAATCCCAGCACTTTGGGAGGCCAAGGCAGGTGGAATGCCTGAGGTCAGGAGTTCGAGACCAGCCAGGCCAACATGGTGAAACCCCATCTCTACTAAAAATACAAAAATTAGCCAGACATGGTGGTGGGCACCTGTAATCCTAGCTACTTGGGAGGCTGAGGCAGGGAGAATTGCTTGAACCTGGGAGGGGGAGGTTGCAGTGAGCCGAGTCGTGCCATTGCACTCCAGCCTGGGCGACAGAGCAAGACTCTGTCTCAAAAAAAAAAAAAAAAAAATTAGATCTCAGAGCCCAGGAGTTGAGACCAGCCTCAGCAACAAAGTGAGACCCCATCTCTACAAAACATCAAAAAATTAGTCTGGCATAATGGTGCATGCCTGTAGTCCCAGCTACTTGGGAGGCTGAGGCAGGAGACTTGCTTGAGCCCAGGGGGGTTGAACCTTCAGTGAGCCATGTTCATGCTACTGTACTCTACCTGGATGAAAGAGTGAGACCCTGTTTCAAAAAGAAAGAAAGAAAAAAAGAAATTGGATCTCAAGATGGGTTGCAACTGAGGATGTATGTGTGTAACAAGTAGATTTTTAATGGTTTTAAATGTAAAAGCTTTTCAGATTTTACTCCCAAAGTTTTGTGGCATCCTGTGAGGGCTGAGCCTTCACTGGCTGCACAGCCTGTGTTGGACAGCTGGGTGGAGAGCTGGAGCTGGGCTGACTGCTAATGGTATGGCCACGAGCAAGTCATATGTCCTCTGTAAGCCTTAGTTTATCTCTCTATCATATGAGCATCATAATAGTACCTCGTGGGGCATTGTGAAGGTAATCAGTTAGTTCATATTAAACACTTAGTATAATGCCTGCCAAATAAGAGTTAATCTGTATATTAACATTAAACACAGAAGTGTGCAATTCCCACCTATTTTCAGTAGTCAGTCTTGCTACATCTAACTTCAATTCCAATCACCATGCGATTATACTTAAAAACAAAGTATAAATACAACTTTCTTTGACTGACACTTCTTCTCTAATTAGGGACATTAGCCCAAATATAGTATTTTTCCGTGGAATAAGTGGAGGAGGATTGGAAAGTGAAAACGTGGAGAAAATAAAACAGAAATCTGTCATTGTACTCATCAGACTGTGCACCTGAGAATAAACTTTCTTACATGGGAGTGCTCTTATTTCTCAGGTACATCAAAGAAACAAACACCAAAAATGACCCAAATGAACTCAACAATCTTATCAAGAAAAACTCTGATGTGATAACATGGACCCCTCGACCTGGAGCCACCCTTGATCTGGGAAGAATGCTGAAGGATCCAACAGACAGGTTTGGCTTAAATATTTTTAGAGGATAAAAATGTTTTATACTATTTTTTCAATACTATGAGAAAATAAATGGCTCACCTCTGGCCTCTTGACAGGTTCCTATTTTGTTTGTTATACAGTAAAATCCACACATCACTTTCTATTTTATTTTTTTTGAGATGGAGTCTTGCTCTGTCTACCAGGCTGAAGTGCAATGGCACAATCTCGGCTCCCTGCAACCTCTGCCTCCCAGGTTCAAGCAATTCTCCTGCCTCAGCCTCCTGAATAATTGGGATCACAGGCGCATGCCACCGTGCCCGGCTAATTTTTGTATTTTTAGTAGAGACAAGGTTTCACCATATTGGTCAGGCTGGTCTTGAACTCCTGACCTCATGATCTGCTCGCCTCCACCTCCCAAATTGCTGGGATTACAGGCATGAGCCACCGCGCCCGGCCTAGGTCACTTTTTGAAAATGGAAGTCTTACCACTTAAGTAAAATGAACTATCCAATAAGTATCTCACAAATCTTGGGGAAGACTGAATTTTTTCCTAATCTTTTCATCCTATATAACAATGACTCAAATGTTTTCATCATCTCAGAACCTTTCTAGAGGGTAAACAGTGAAGAATCTTTTCTTCTATTAAGGGCCATTGATGCAGCTCAAAAATAAATTATTTTATGAAAGTGAAAAGCAGTAAGAAAATTAGTTTTCATGTCAGTGCAAATATTACCCAATTTCCCATTCCACAGATAATACATTTGAACAAGTAACAATAACACACTGGAAATGCAATCCGAGAAAATTAACATGATGTCACAAAGCTATATTTTTTTGAATACTACCTCTGAAGCCAAATGAAACCATCATGGGCTATCTGGAAATGGACTAACATTTTGGAGAGTGGTACATGCAATTACCAAAAGCTCACCCTCTCCCAGCCTTGCCTCTGCAAAGTCAGTATGAATGGTAAATCAGCTGATTCTGTCTTTTGCTAACTTCCCATATCAAACAAGTTATGAAATATGGTCAATTCTCCTTAATAAAGCACTCACAAATCCATCACTTATCTCTAGCCTCTTCTGCCCTGGCCTTAATTCTGCCTCTCAAAATTTATCACCTAGACTCCTGCAGTGTCCCCCGATTCCCACACAACTTCCCTTGACTCATCTTCCATGCCAGTGTCTTCAATCTGCTGGTCACAATCCACTGGTGACTCATAAAATTAATGCCATTGCTCATAGTCAATGTTTTAAAAATGAAATAGAATAGAATAAAATGGAATAGAATAGAATAGAAAATACCTGAGTACATTGCATGTAACAAGGGTATTATTTCATGAAACTTTTGTTTCATAGGTACCCTTGGTAGGTGGACTCCAGGGTCCTAATGTAAAATGTAGTCTTTACTAGGATGATAGGCAAAATGTTTGAAAGCCCCTGCTCTTCATTGCTGACAAAGTAACCTTTCTAAAGTGCAAACATTACTGCTTAAAATTCTGTAGGATATCCTTAGTGCCTCCAGGATAAAAGTGTTTCTAATTTTATTTTCCAGGTCTAAAGGTTTTTAATTATTCCAGTTCTTAGCAAAGTATTCAAGAGCCTTTGTCATTACATTTGCCTAACTGCAAAAATCATCTCTTTCTATTGCCCCAGCAGTAATTTTCAAGCTTTAATGAACATCAGAATAACTGAAGAGACTCATGTAAATCCAGATCCCTGGACTCCCTTCCCCCCCAGATCCGGATTCAGTAGATCTGAGGCAGAGCCCAGGAATCTGCATGTGTATCCTTGTGCCTCACCAAAGCATTCTGGGTGGCTAGAAAGTCAACACTGTTGGGTCTCAGAGCTAAGACAAAGTATAGGGGACACACAGAGACCAAGTACTTTAACTCCTTGCAAGGGGAGGAAGAAAAAAATGTGACCAAGGAAAGCTTAATCTGGATCTTTGGCATTTAGAGATGAGGAGGATGTCACAAGTAGAGAGAAGAAAGAGATTCTAATCAGAAGCAATGGGATGTGCTGGAGACGGCAAGTGTACAATGGGTTTGGTGAATGCAGATACTTCGAATGAGGGCATAAATATATGTCATTCACTGAGAAATGATTTATTGAACTCCTTCTGTATACAAGTCATCATCCCAGGTATAGGGGATACAGATGTGAAGAGGCTTTTGTCCTCATAAAGCCATCTGTCTTCCTGAGTAGAGGGCTGGTGAGTGAAAGCAGAGGAAAAGGGTGAGATGGATAGGCAGCCAGGCTTGGAGAAAGGCCCCAGAAGCCAGTGTAGGGAATTTGTGCTGTGAGTGAGAGGAGCTGCAGAATGTTATAAAGCAAAGAAGGGACGTTGCTGAGTTGTGTTTTAGAAAAACCATTTCAGCTTTGCAGAGAATGGATTGGGGAACCGGTAGAACCACTGGAGTAAGGGAGGGTGGTTGGGAGGGTGTGGCTTTCTATAGAAAGAGATTAGTGAAGCTCTAGACTGAGGCAAGGCAAGGAGTTGCAGAAGAAGATTTGAGATATATTTAGAAGTGAGAAGCTTTAGGATTTGTTAAATAATTTTTTTTTTTTTTTTTTTTTTACAGAAACCAGTACATCTGTAGCTTAGGGCATATAAAAGTATAGTTTTGAAAAGAGGGTCAGCTACCGCCACCTGCCACGTCTTTATGAGATGGGCACCTATTTCCCTCCTTACATTTTCTTTATCCTGATCACATCCTATTCCATTCTCGGGATTTAAAATTCCGTATTTTATGCAAGGATACATCTTCATATGTGATGGACAGAACTCTAGGATTGTCAGAGAACTCCATTATCCACATTACTGGCTGGGCTTAAGGATAAAAACTTGCATCTGTCTATTGGCTGTGCTTTGATTAGGACAGCAAGAGCACCATATATTAGAGACACAAAGTTCTGGGAATTTCTTAAAGATACGCTAAAGTCATCCATATATCCAACAAATATTTATTGAACACCTGCTATGGGTTCAGTCATGGTTGCTACTTTCACCAAACTTATATTCTAATTGGGGTGGGGAGGCACAAGTGTGCAGGCATCCACAAAATCATATGGTCAGATTATAAGCAACATTTCCATAATTTACTTGTTTGGAACAAAGAGGCCCAAATTAGTGGTTTTCACACTTTTTTTCTAGACATAGACTTCTTTCTTCAAATGAAATCTGGCTTAAAAACCTATCACACTAGACAATAGGAGCTGCTCTGATTTAGGCAATGGTGGGATCACTGAGGCACTTTTGTGGAACTCTTTGTGAATTATCTGAGCAGTCTCAAAGCTGCTAGTCTAGTTGACTTTTACTATTTAAGTACTAACTTTTGCCTTCATTACTTGTTGCTTTCTTTCACTGTTCTCACACCTTTGTGTCTTTAAGCAAGGGCATCATAGAGCCTCCAGAAGGGACCAAAATTTACAAGGATTCCTGGGATTTTGAACCTTATTTGGAAATCTTGAATGCTGCTGTAGGAGATGAAATATTTCTTCACTCATCCTGGATAAAAGAATACTTCACTTGGGCTGGATTTAAAGATTACAACCTTGTGGTCAGGGTATGCTATTGTTTGTCTTTGCTTTCTTGCATAATGGAAATACATGAACACCCCTTTGTTTTCCAGTAAGCATTTATTAAGTCCTATCAACTGCCTAACAGAGAACAGATTTGACAGTGTGATCAGCAATCTCTTGTTGAATATTTAGAGAATGTTCTGAAGTCCCTAAGTTTTTCTTTTGGAACATCTTTTATCTCCTATCACCATGTGTTTTTTTTGTTGTTTGTGTTTGTGAGTGTTTAGGCTTTGTTTTGGCATGGCAGGAACAGCTATTTAAACTGTGGGGCTAGAAGGTAGGATCCACCCAAAGAGGTGATGGCCTGGAGCAAGGTGAGGTAGAAGCAGGTAACCCATATCTGCAGCTATGCTGAAGCTGAATTGCACAAATTAAGAACTAGGCCTAGGTCTACAGCTTAAACTAGCCCTAACACATTCATACAGAGCCACAAGCTAAGAAACAGTTCGTGTTATAACCTAGTCACCAAAACTGGACATATCTCTAGAAGCAAACTAAATACTAGCAGACGGAGGGTGCAAGACAAAGAGGAGGTCTGAAACGGGACAGGAGTAACTGCAAAGTCAGTGAGTAACCAGCCACCTGTGGCTTATATGAGATGCCTGAGGTTGCGCAGGGGAGCAAAATTTAGGGATGTCATCAGTCACACTCACACTGACACTCTTAAGACATGAGTATTTGTTACCCTCAGGGTAAGAACTACTCCCAAGTTTATCTTTCAATTTCTGAATACTAATGCCAGATAATACTTACTATTCTCAAAAGCAATGATCCCCAAAACCCTAGCTGGGGCCCATGGCCAGTCTGTGGCAAAGTTTTTGCTGGCACATAGTGAAATAAATAAGACAGCAGGTATGTATGTCAACTCTGTTTTCTTGGGATGAATTGCTATTATTCCATGACTAAGTCCTTTCTATTTGGGGGTATTAAAACATTCTTTCTTCAATGAAATAAAAGGGTAGCAGAGGCAAGATTTGTTTCAGTCCTCAGTTAGCCAAACAAATGGTTAATATCTATATTAGTTCCCAGATAATTTTTAGAAAATTGTCTTTGAAATCTAATGACCTAGGAAGCATTGGTAAATGATATTTTCATTAGGACAATTAGTATGAAAAAGAGAAAACCTTTTGACAGTTTTTTTATAAAACATTTTCAGTGAAACCATTTCTATATAGCTGCTATATGACAGTGAGAAACATTCCACATTTATTTCCTCACCTGCAAATTTATGGTGGGATTTGATATCTCATTAGTAATAGTACTTCAGATAGCATTAACCAGCTCTATACATTTGGTGTTAGTGACATGAAGCTGTTTTGCTTATATAGACTAGAATTTGAATGTTACAGTTCAGGTGAGAGAAGAGACTCTTAATATTAATTTCCAGTTCATTGCTATCATCTATCATTTGAGAGCGTTTGAGCCTTACACATTCTTAGAATTTTTTAAAGACCGTGACCACTTGATTGATATTCTTCTCTTTACCGTGTTGTCATTTGCACAGATGATTGAGACAGATGAGGACTTCAATCCTTTTCCTGGAGGATATGACTATTTGGTTGACTTTCTAGATTTATCCTTCCCAAAAGAAAGACCACAGCGAGAACATCCCTATGAGGAAGTAAGCAGCAACACTGGTGGAAGTCTGCTTTTCTTCCTTCTTTCCATCCTTCCTTCCTCTCTTCCTTCCTCTCTTCCTTCCTTTCCTCCTAAATAAACTTTTAATTTTAGAATAACTTTAGATTTACAGAAAAGTTACAAGGATAGTACAAAGTATTATTAACAACTTACTTTACTATGGTACATTTGTCACAACTAACAAACCAATATTAAAAATATTGTTATTGATCAAAGTTCACACTTATTTATGAGCCATTCCCAAAGATTGGCTTCTCCATCTGCTTACTTCCAGACACCTGCTCAACTTAAGCTGTTATTAGACCTGTGAGCATTGATCTCTGCCTTCCTTTTCCTCTGCCCCTCCCAATGGGTGTCTCTGGAAAGGGAGTTAGATCAACATGAAGCATCATGTATTGATTGCATTCAAATTCTGAACAAATCTCTCACCGGTGGCAGCATTATGTAAAAAGCCGTGGCAGTGGAGACAGTGTGTCAAGATGGGGATTGATGCCCCTTTCTGCAGATCATGATTCCTGATTAGGAGGCTTTGAGCAGTTATTTAAGCTGTCTGAGCTTTAGGGGTTTTTGTTTTTGTTTGCTTCCACAGGGCTTGCTCCCACCTTACCAGTGTGTCGTGATAGTCAAATGACATAATATATGTGAGCATGCATTGTAATTTAAAATTGTCTATGAATGTCAGAATCATTAGTTACAAGGATATACAGTCTGCCCTTAAACTTATTGTAAGTGCCATTTAAACGTGCCCTAAATGTAGAGGTTTAAATATACCTTCACCTAATAGATGTAATAAATGTGCTCTTAAACTACATTTTAATAAATTGACTAGTATTTTTGTGTTTACTAAAATACTTGCTATTGAAGAAATCCTCTATTGAAACTTCAGTAAAACTAATAATCTACTACCTGATTTATAGGTATTAAAAAAAAAAAAAACTGGCACCGGGCACAATGGCTCACACCTGTAATCCCAGCACTTTGGGAGGCAAGGCAGGTGGATTGCCTGAGGTCAGGAGTTTGAGACCAGCCTGGCCAATATGGTGAAACCCCATCTCTACTAGAAATACAAAAATTAGCTGGGCGTGGTTGTGGGCACCTGTAGTCCCAGCTACTTGGGAGGCTGAGGCAGGAGAATCGCTTGAACCCAGGAGACGGCAGTTTCAGTGAGCCAAGATCATGCCACTGTACTCCAACCTGGGTGACAGAGCAAAACTCAGTCTCAAAAAACAAACAAACAAAATAAAACAAAGCAAAACTGAATTTTTACATGTAAGAAAATCCTGTGTGAGATACCATATAGATGATAAATAGGCTTACACCTTTTTAGACAAAATGACTCTTTGCATTTATTGCTTTATATATCAAAACACTTACCTAGCTTGCTTTATGCCAAGCACAGTGTTAAACACTTTGCAAATATTAAGACATTTAATCCAACAACAACCCTATGAACAGATATTACTATCTGCCCCCATTTCATAGATGAAGAAACTACGGTTGTAAGAGTTAAAATAACTTGCCCATGGTTGTACAGCTAATGAATGGTGGTGCGGGGCTTTAACTCAAGCAGTCTAGCTCAAAGTCTATCCTCTTAGCCACTGTGTAGCCTTTCAAATCTGAATTTACAAAACCTATAAATTGAGATGTCTGTTAGCCTCAAGAGATTCACCTTTGAAAATGTTTAAATAACTTCATTTAAAATATTTAATTTGGAAAAAATATCACTTTTTCACAGCTTTCCATAATGCATCTGCTGGAGAGAGCAAGTAGCAGCTCTGTTGCAGATTTAAATACACCATGGGGCAAATCACGATGCCATCTCTGCACATGGTGCTATTATAATGTCGCTTGAGGACTTTTATCTCCCAGAATTTTAGGGAGAGTTCTATACGCTGAGGTTTGGTTAAAGGGGTTATGCCTATATATGGAAGAGCTCCTTTTCTTGCTACCTGGAGCCTTCTTATATTACCTCCCTCCTGCCACCTTTTTGGAGGTATTAATTGCCTTTCAAACTCACCATTTCTATCACAGACTCTCCATTCTTAAATGCATAGCTCCTGTAGCTCACCATCCTCCTGCACCAACCTGGAAGGGCTCCTCTCTCACTCTGCTGCAAATCCACCTTTCACTGCCTCCAGACCCCACCCATGCCTTTCCCTTCCTTGCTTCACTTCTATGTGGGACTTTCTGCTTAACTGTCTCCTGCCTCATGGTGTGTAAGTTTCAGCATGTAATTCTAGGTGACTAATCATTTTCCATAGACACCCAAAGGTATTGCTCCTTTGGCTTCCAGTTACAGACAAGGTTGCTCTAAAGAAAATTTATACTAGGTTGATCCTCCTTTCTTTGTGGGTGACTTTTAAGAATTACAGGATTAGTCCACATTCACTGATAAAAAGACTTTTTTCAGCTGATTTGGGGCTCTTATGTACAGGTGTAGGATCTGTCATTCCATAGGCTCTACTTACAGAGGGCTTGCACACTGGTGCAAGGCACATCTCATAAACTGGTGAAGCTGGGTGCAGATTGCATCAAGTAGAGTGCAGGAGAAAGGGGCAGGCCTGCTAAGCGCCAGCTGATCTGAAATTTCCAGAGAACTTGAAAATCTGGGTTTTCATGTGAAATACCCAAATTTATAGATGTAGAAAGCAGAGTCAATGTTCTTAAAGAGCTATAGACTACATGAAATGAGAGCTAGGCTGTATTTGGCCAAAGGATCATCAGTATGCTTTAAGCTGTGAAGGTGAGGAGAGGGGCCAGCTAGTAGGCTAGGGGACCCCTGAGTGCCAAAATGTGGAGGCTCTTGCTTTCAGCATCACAAATACACTACCTTGTTCTCCCCTCACTCCAAAATTGATTCTATGTATTGAGATAACTGTCTAAATATATTTGACCTGGGAGCCATATGTAGTGTAGGGAAGGGGCCGGCTATCTCATGGACATACTTTTGTGCTCGCCCTGCTGTCATCCACAGTACCTACTTCTCTTCCCTCCACATCTGAACGCCCTTCCATGTACTGTCTGGGATTCTACAGTCTCTGTCCTTCATCTTTGGTTTCCATTTGTCTGCATGCTTTGTAGATTCATGTAATTAGTTGAATTCTCCTGTCAATGAATCACTTCCATTTCTTTTCACTGTGGCAGTTGATTCCTGCATAATTGCTTTGCAAAATTTTAGTTGGATCTGGAAATGCAGAGGGGATAGGTTATGCACGCAATTTGTCCATCATTGTGAAGCAATAGTCTTCTCCTTAGCCCAGTGACAGTACCTCCTTGTTTTCCTGAATATTCTTTTGCATTCTTTTGGAGTTCCTCTTCCCCAGCCACTGCTTAAGTCTCTTGTTTCCTTCCAGGACTCTGTGTTCATTCCACTGTTCTTCCCAAGTCTCTTCCTGGGTAAACTCACCTGCTAACATCACTTCTCTGCTAATGACTCCAAAAATAATCCGTATGTCCAGCTGTCCATAATCTGGCTGCCTCCAGTGCTGTCAAGCTTTGGGTTCTTCAATAGTCAACTGTCTGCTAGATATAATTGGATTTCTGAATCCTTAGCACCTAATTTTCAACTTGTTCAAAGTTCAACTCCTCATCCTCCTTCTTTAAAATGTTCTTTTTCCTTTTTCTATCTGATCGAGGGTAATATCATTCCCCAAGTCAGTCAAGCTAGAAACAAAGGAGTAATCTTTGGTTCTTCCCTTTTCCTACATCCCCAAATCTAATCAATAATCTAGACTTTTCCATTTTACACCCCAAATATTTCTTAAATCTACTTCCAATTCTCCTGTGTGCTCCTCTCCCAGCTAAAAGGCCAAGAAAGGCCATTTACCCTGCACTGGGAGGAACCAGGTCCTGGTAATGCATCTTAGCCAGGCTGACCTTAACCTGACCAAACTGTGGAGTCATGTTTCTAAACCTCTGTTAGCAAAACTGTGACCTATGTTTGTAACCTCAGTTCATAATAGATATAATTGTTTTATACAAATGGTGCAAAAAAGAGAAATAGATCTAAAAATGCCAAACTTCCAATCATTCTGTGTCATTTAATAGCCTCTCATTTATGAAAAGTTTGCCTCTACTGGTATTGGCATGATATTTACCAGGGGAAAATGTGATGCAGACACTGAAAGGGCTCCTAACACTGGTGCTGATGGATTGTTAAAACTATGTCCAACCAAGGATAACTTCTCTTTATTTTCTTTATATAAATTATCTCATTTTTTTCTCACAACCATCTCATAATAGAGAAACGGAGGCTTAGCAAGCTTAAGGTCACATAATTAGTAAGTGCAGGGCTGAGACTCAAGACCATCTCTGCTTGTCTCTTAATCCTGTGCTGCTTTGTCTCTTCAACAGCTTAAAAGTTGGGATTCTTTAAGGACAAGGATCTTGACCACTTGATTTAAAGTAATCCTGTTCTGTGACAGGCCAGAAACTACAGACTGTTGTGAGCTTGCAGGCTCTGCTTTGCCTCTAAATGTTCAGGTGGAGACTTGAACACTCGGCTTTTAGAATGACGATGATAGCAAAGATTTCTTGAGTGCTTACTATGTGCCAGGCTTTAAGTGTTTTATATACATCCTCACAACAGTCCTATAAGGCATGTTCTATTATTCTCTTCATTTCAAAAAAAAAAAAAAAAAGAAAGCCAAGGCACAGAATGGTGACCAAGATCACACAGCTAGAATCTGGATTTGAATCCAGCAATCTGCAGTCTGTGCTCTCAGCCAGACACTCCCCCTGCTCTTAATCCATTTCCTGTTTTCCTTCTTTCAAGTCCTGCTGCACTTAGCTTCTTTCCTTTTCTCCTCAGCCTGTGATATCTGCTCCCAGAGACTTTTCTCCTTGGCTCCCCGTGCCTCTGCCATCATGGGCAGCTGCTTCTCCCAGGGACATGAGGGATCCATACTCTGCTGCCTGGGTTGCCCCTGCGAGTGGTTCCATGTCTATTTCAGATCCGTAGCCGGGTGGATGTCATCAGACACGTGGTGAAGAATGGTCTACTCTGGGACGAGTTGTATATAGGATTCCAAACACGGCTCCAGCGGGATCCTGACATATACCATCACCTGTAAGTCTGGAAGCACCTGGCGCCCCCAGGCCATTGCTGAGGACGCTGTGGATATGCATAAGCAGTCAGTGACTGCCTAAGCCCCCAGATTCTGACTAATATGTGAGATTCCACCATTAGAGCTTCATTCATTTGTTAGTTTGTTAAAAAGCAAATCTGGTTAGGAAGGTATAACATTAAAGAGTCATTTATACATTCATATGAATGTGTTCCTGCACCCTTCTGGAAGTGGGTTTTGGTGTAAGAAAGAGAAATACATTATAAGAGGGAAAGGGTATGTTTGCCAAGACAAGAATGAGTATTTGTGTGGCAAAGACATGGTCATTGAATTAGTGAATTCCTGCATCACGTTTTTGTCTGTGCTCAACTCTGAGCATGAATTTGGTGGGCTAGTTGGTTTAAGGGAATGGCCCATGAATTTCTGTCTGCCTGCACTTTAAAACTGTTTAAGTCATTAGGATCATATTTAGAATATTTGCACTGAAATCTCAGAAAGGGCAATTTGCCATTTTTATATTTGCAAAATTATCAAAGGAAAGAGTACTTTTTCTCATTACTACAGATCTTCTGAAAAAATGCAGAAATTTAATTTTAAAATTCTAATTATTTAAAATGTATAAGCAACAGTTTGTACTCTGAGCTTGCAAGCAGAGGCATTTATTAAAATTTCTTTTTTACTTATTTCCTTTTGAATGTTTTTAAATGATATGGAAAAGTTTAAGAATGTGAAGCTATATAAAATAAAAAGGAAGTAACCCCACCAAGTCCCTCCCAGGAAACCCTGTTTCCTGCCCTTCCTTCCACCCACTCTTATGGTAACCTTTGATAATAGCTCATTGTGCATCCTCACAGGCAAAGCAACGTTTCTCTAAATATATTTGTTTTCAATAAAATGTTCCACATGGTTGGTGGTGAGGGAGTGTTATTGTTGCTGTTTTTATTTTATTTTATTTTTTTAATTTTGGCAAAGCATGCGCCACCTTTGGGATGTTGCTGTTGTTTTTAAATGAAACCCTAGTACATATGTTCTGCAACTTGCATTTTTTACTCATCAATATATCTTAGAGAGCCTTCCACATTGGGACATCCAAGTCAACGTCAAATCTTTTAATAGCTGTAAAACATTCCAAGTTTTTTTTTTTTTTTTTTTATCATTTTCAACAAATCATATACCTAACTCTTGTTCTAGAAAGAAAGGAATCTGGCAACTTTTGAGGGGATCTTGGGGATTTTTTTTTCTTGAGAAAATAATTCCATCTTGGAAACCACTAAACTCTATCTTGTTCTATTGTGTTTTGGTAACAAGGGTCACAAATGTAAGAAGATGTCATCGTGAATATTGGGAAGCAGTCACAGCCCACTTTATCTTGTTGCTCTGAAAATGGGATTTGTGAATTTACTAAACATTCTTCTAGTTATAAAAAAAAAATCCACTGTCAAAAATCTGCAATATATATACATTTAATATATTAAATTACCTGATACCACATACCTATATTAGTACTTTATTTAACCTCTGTGACCTTGAAGTCATTTCTAACTTTTCACTATTTGAAACAATGGCAGATAATCATGTGAATGTGTCTTGCACACATTCATAGTGACTTCTGTAAGTTAAATTCCTAGGAGCGGGGCTGCTGCATTCTATGAATACAGTGTCTAGGCTTTTAGTGCCCTCTACCAAATTGTTCTTTGATAAGCCAGTTCACCTTTCCAAAAATAACGTATGAGAGAATACATTTACCTGTACCTTCACTAAAACTAGATTCTATTGCTTTTGTGTACAGGATATAGATCTAGATTTTCACATATGAGGATTCCTTAAAGCAAGGAACATCATAGTACAATCAAAATAAGACAAAATCATCATGTTCTGAGGGACTATCTGTGTTCAACACCCCGAAAGTTCTGAGCTACATCAACAGCTGGAACGGTAGAGAAACACTATCTCTTAGGGAGGACAGAGTACCAGGTACCAAATAGATCCTGGCAAATGAACAGGCATGGAAGTTTCCAGAGCACATTCCCATGCTTTATCTCTCTTACAGGTTTTGGAATCATTTTCAAATAAAACTTCCCCTCACGCCACCCAACTGGAGGTCATTCCTGACATGCTGTGAGCAGAATGGGCCTGGGATTTCACAAGTAAGGAATATCCTGTAGGTTTGGGAGCCATCCTACCATGCATCCCGTGACACTCTCTTTGACACCTAAATTAAGCAGACACCCTGCCTGACAGAAACCCGACTTTTGGGGGACTGAGAACAGCTAACATTACAAGAACATTCAAGTGTTTTAAAAAGTAAATTAACAGGCTGGGCTTGGTGGCTCACACCTGTAATCCCAGCACTTCGGGAGGCCGAGGCGGGTGGATCATCTGAGGTCAGGAGTTTGAAACCTGCCTGGCCAACATGGTGAAACCATGTCTCTACTAAAAATACAAAAATTAGGTGGGGTGGTACTTGCCTATAATCACAGCTACTCAAGAGGCTGAGGCAGGAGGATTGCTTGAACAAGGGAGGTGGAGGTTGCAGTGAGCCGATTGTGCCATTGCACTCCAGCCTGGGAGACAAAAGCAAAAGTCCATCCTCCGACCCCCACCACCAAAAAAAAAAAAAAGAAAAAAAGTAAATCAGTAGTGCATCCAATCCAGAGTCCATAGAACCTTTGGCCTGGTTGAGGTAAACATACAGCCAATAAGTAAACAAAACCAAAACTCGTCCAGGTTTTGAGTATTTGAAATGTAATCCTGAGCACACGAGGGAAAGCAGCAACAAAAACTGAGGAGAGACAAACTAAAAACCGAGGGTGAGATGGAAAGCAGCACCTCCTCATTTCTAATAGACCTCTCTCCTCTTTTGGACTAATGACGATGAACTTGCCTGGCACAAATCAGATTTGACATTCCTTTCCTACAGCCTGAGATATGATTTTATTAAGTGAATTATAAAACCTGTCTCAGCCAGGTGCAGTGACTCATGCCTGTAATCCCAGCACTTGGGAGGCTGAGGTGGGCAGATCACTTGAGGTCAGGAGTTCGAGACCAGCCTGGTCAACATGGTGAAACCCCGTCTCTACTAAAAATACAAAAATTAGCCAGGTATGGTGGTGGGTGCCTGTAGTCCAAGGTACTTGGGAGACTGAGGCATGAGAATCATTCGAGCTGGGAAGGCAGAGGTTGCAGTGAGCCAAGATTGCACCACTGCACTCCAGCCTGGGCCACAGATGGAAACACTTGTCTCAAAACAAACAAACAAACAAACAAAAACCTGTCTCCTCATGCTTCTGATTGAAGGGACCATATAATATGACTGCAAAGACAGTAGACAGTAAACTCTTTGACTCCTGCATTTATTTGTTCCACAAACAGCGATCCCATCCCATTGTGTTATAATCTATTTATTAATTGTCTTTCCTAATAGATACTGAGATTCTTAAAAGTAGGAATTATCACCTGGGTAGCCCTAGTGCCTAGCACAGTGCTGAGCACACATACAGTTTTATTCCTAATATGAATTCAAGGAAGGAAGGTACAAGTGAATTTCTCTTTCCCATTGTCAGCATGACTTGCCTCTTAAAATAGGCTTCAATGTCTTCACCAGTAAAATTGAGGTTTGAATTAGAATATCTTTTACATCCTTTCCAGTTGTAAAGTTATTTGTTCCATACTCTAATCTACCATAAGGCACTGGGCTAGAACTTCTAAGTTATAATTATAAGCTAGAAGGGATGCTAAGGAAATTCACATGCAACTTTATTACAAGGCCGACTCTCATGAGCACCATATTTGTTGTACAAACAGAGTATCAGGAATACTGAGGAAAGAGAGATTGCATCTGAGGTTTTGAGATGACCAGGAAGAATGTTGTAGAGGGATAGCGTTTGGGGAGTAAGGGGTAGGGGATTGGCTTAAAGATTGGGAAAAGTTTTAAACAAGCTAAAATAGAGGAGAGAGATGATAGGAAGAATATTCCAGACAGAAAGAGTGGGTGAAGTTAAAAGGTGGAAAAATACAAGGTGAATTCAAGCAATGGCAAGTCTTCCTTATATGGCACCGAAGTAAGGGGAACCAGGAAAGGGGCATGAGTGGAAACTGGGAAAATAAGGAGAGTTAAGAGGGCTCAATGCAGACGCTGAGCAGGGTTTAGCTGTTGTGAAAAAGCAAGAGGAATAAAAGATAAGGAGGCAGCAGATAGAGCAACGAGTCCAAGGTCTTAGAGATGGAGCAGTTTTGAAAGAAGACAAGTTAAAAGTGCTTCTGTATAAGTGGGTGAATGAAGCAGAGCAGAGATGAAGGCAATAGGAATCAAGAGGTCACTGTGTGCATTTGGACATTGCTGTATCAAGGAGACTTGGAGTCTGACTTGAGTTAAAATTCCAGCAATGTCACATACCATATGACCTTGGGGAAATTATTGGATCTCTTTGTGTTCCAGATTTCCACCTGTAAAATGAATGTAATAATAGCATTTACCTCACAGGGTTGTGTCACAGTATGAGGCATGTCTAGAAAAGTGACATGCCACGGAAAGTGAACAATAGCTGTTGACCATGTCAGCCCCACGAAATAAACAGGAGCACCATGTGGCCCACAGTCAGTGGGTAAATCCTTAAGACCTTAGGATGAAGGTCATATTCCAGTTCACATTCCTGTTTTAGATTCTCGCTTATCTTAAAGCATTATAGACCTTGAACTAAATAAGAATAAAAATTTGCCCCAATGCAGTAAGAAAATGAAAAAGCATTGAAATGAGACTCATACTGTTGTTCATTAATAATATCTTCATTTCACAGGAATGCAAAACCACATGAAAATTTCAAGAATTCACTGATGAATGAAAAACAAAATAAAAATTTATCATTACATCTTGAACACAGGAAGCTTACAGCAAAGAGACTATGCTTTATGACATCAGCAATGGATAGTTCTATGTTGCCTTTGTGATTTGTGTATATGGCTTACATTTATAGATCACTACATAGCCAGATTCAAAAATATTTTACTTATTCCATCCACAGTTCTCTACAAAAAGAACCAATGAACCCAATAAAAACAAATTCTCTGTGGAAAAGAAAGCATAACTGTAGTAGATACGAATCCAATCACCAAGGAAATAGGAAGAGGAAAACGTCCAAGACTACAATGAGAATAGGAAATGGTCTGTTTTTGTGATATTCGTATGATTAAGACACAAATTTTTTTCCTAGGAAAATGTGATTGTTAACTAGGATTCTGTTTTACATGTTGACATTTCCAACACACACACCACTGATTTGAATTTCAAAATTTATTTTCTGATTATATATGCTACGTCTGATTCTGAAGATACAAGAATTCAATGGTGGAATTTGTTTCCTGAAATTTCTAGATTCATACTTAGTAATAGAAGTGTTTATTACCAACTTCTCATTTAGATTAACATCAATGATGTTTGATTCTTCTGGTTAACCACACACATTATGCATAACAATAATGCTAGAAATTCAGGAATTATATTTTGTGATTTATACTGTGTGATAAATTATTCAATTTTCACTGAAAATTATGTATATCAATATAATGTAGGTCAGAGTGTCTATGGTGAACAAATAAAAGATGATTTTAAAATATGAATTTTTCTCATACTAAGTCTATATTCTCATGCTATCTTTCCAGTTCTCTCCTTCTGATATCCTAATACCACCAGTTCCTTGACAACCAGACCACCAATTCACTGACCTGATATCAGCTCCTATGTCCTCACTTCCCTTTGCACTCTTCTTGCATATACCCCACATCTCCTGCTCTCTCCCCATCTCTAGTATCTCATGTCTCACTTCCATTACTTAAATAAAAAACCATGAAATCATCTTTCTACTTGGCTCTCACATCCACTCTGTCAACAAATTGTCACCTCCACCTTCAGAATATATCCAGGGTCTGACCAATTTCTACCACTTCCACTGCTACCAAGATCAGAAGAGGAAGGAAACTCATAAAAGTACGATAATCTTGGCATCAGGGACTGATTTTCCTCCACAGACATCTGCCAATTCCAGAAAAGGTCAAGAAACTGAATGCCTCAAAATCTGCTCAAAGCCATTTACTGGGAGATGTCTCATGATTGACACGCTCCTAGTGTGAAGTCACCCTAAAGAGTGCCAGGGAAGCTGCTAGTTCTTGGGCACTGTCACCACACCTGGCCCCCTTACTTGTTTTCTGAAGCAAAAATATTGACACCAACACATGACAAGAACATGTAGGGAAACAAAAATTTCAGGACAATTTCAGAAATGAACATAGATGCAAAATCCCAGAGTATCAACAAATCGAACCTAGCAATTTATAAAAAGGATAATTTATTACAACTCAGTTGACTTTAGTCTCAATGCAAAGTTAGTTTCCCATGTGAAAATCAACCACATTAACTGAATAAAGGAGAAATTTTAGTCTGGACTAGGTGGCTCACGCCGGTAATCCCAGCACTTTGGGAGGACAAGGTGGGAGGATCACTTAAGCGCAGGAGTTTGAAACCAGCAATTTCAAACCAGCCTGGGCAACATAGTAAGATTCTACAAAAAAAATTTTTTTTAATTAGCTGTGCGTCATGGCATGCACCTGTAATCCTAGCTACTCAGAAGACTGAGGCAGGAAGATCACTTGAGCCCAGGAGGTGGAGGCTTCAGTGAGCCAGGGTCATGCCACTGCATTCAACCTGGGCAACAGAGTAAGACCCTGACTATAAATAGAAGAAATTGTATAGGATTATGTCAATATATGTACAAAAAACATTTGATAAATGCTTTAATAGCCATTCGTGAACTTAAGTGAATAAAGAAACTCATAGTAACTGGGAATAGAAAAGATCTTTCTCTGAAAGAAACACTACAGCAAATATTTTAACAGTGAGATGTTTAAACCTTCCCAGATTGGAAGTATTGCAATATAATGAAAATTCTAGTCAGTGCAATAAGGCAAGAAATACGAAGTATAATTATTAGAAGAAATAAATTAGTTGCAGACAATATTCTTGTGAACACAGAAAATTCCAAACATTCTACAGATAAGTAGAAATAATGTTTAGCAAGGTTTCTGATATAAGGTCAATATACAGAAAAAAATATATATCAGTGATCAACAAAAAATAAAAATTTTAAAAGGTACCTTTTATAACAACATCAAAATATCAAATACCTAGGAATAAATCTAATAAAATATGTGCACTATCTCTAAACAAAAGCTACAAAACAATATTGAGCTAAACCTAAATATCAAAGATGTAATAGAGGGACATGCCATGCTAATGAACTGGAAGACTCAAATTTTTTTTTTTTTTTTTTGAGACAGTCTTGCTCTGACGCCCAGGCTGGAGTACAGTAGCCCGATCTCGGCTCTCTGCAACCTCCACTTCCAGCGTTCAAGCAATCCTCCTGCCTCAGCTTCCTGAGGAGCTGGGATTACAGGTGCCCACCACCACACCCAGCTAATTTTTGTAGATTTCATAGAGACGGAGTTTCACCATGTTGGCAAAGCAGGTCTTGAACTCCTGATCTCTGGTGATCCGCCCGCCTTGGCCTCCCAAAATGCTGGGATTACAGGTGTGAGCCACCATGCCCTGCCAAGACTCAATATTTTTTAAATGTCAAATTTACCCAACAAGTTTTAAGCCTTTGAACAGGTATTTATTTTATGGAAATTGAGAGTTTCTAAAATGTACATAGCAAGAGAAAATTTCAAGAGTAACCAAGGCACTCTTTAAAGAAGATGAGGAATAAGGAAGATAGGAAGAAGGAGAGAAGGAGGTGGAGAGGGAGTAGAAGAAGACAGTATATGTTCTACCGGATAACAAAACTTATAGTAATTTGACAGTAGGGTAAGTGGCTCAAGGGAGACAGATCAATATAACCGAATGGAAAGCACAAAAACTCGGGCAAACATGGAGACTTCCTTTAAGACAAAGATGGTACTGCAGATCAGTGGAGAAGGTGATTTAAACAAATGTGCTAGTTGAATTGGATGTCATATGCTGGGAGCCTTGACCCTATGTTATAACAGAAACAAGGAATCAACACGAGGTGACTTATAGATCTAAATGTGAAAAGCAAAACAATAAAACTTCTAGATGATGATATATGGAAATATCTTTGTGACCTTGCTGACAAGAATTTCTTAAACAGAACACAAAGCAGCACTAACCATCAAGAGAAAAAAATTGAACAGACTACAGTAAATATAAACTCTAGTCATGGCCCAGCAATCTCACTCTCAGCTGTTTACCCAAGACAAATGGAAATATGTTCACAAAAAACTTAGTAATGTTTGCAGCAGCTTTATTCAGAATTACTCCTAAACTTGAAACAATTCAAATACTTTTCAACTGGCACATGGCTAAACAAAAGCTAGTGCATCTGCACAATGGCATACTATTTCATAATTAAAAGGAATAAACTGTTGACACATGCAATGCGAATGCATCTTGAATGCGTTACACCACACAAAAGAAGCCAGACTCAAAATACAAATATATAGCTTGAGAACAAATCAGTGGTTGCCAGAGTTTAGTGGGAAGAAGAGGCAGTTACTATGAAGGAGCAGCATGAGTAAAATTTTGGAGGGGATGGAACCGTTCTGTATCTTGATGGTGGTGGTGGTTACACAACTCTATGCATTTGACAAAACTCATAGCACTGTGCATCTAAAAGGGTAAATTTTAGTATGTGTAAATTTCAAAATAACCTAGTAAGCTATTGATAACCTATTCATAAGCTACTATTAACCTATTGATAACCTATTCACTGAGAATGGTATTAAGAGAATAAAAAGGTAAGCCACAGGGTGGCTCTTACAAATTTAAAAGACCAATAATAGAGTAATAGAAAATTTCGAACTACTCACAAAAGAAGCTTTGAAAAGATGCTCAAATTAATTACTCATTGGGGAAAGGCAAATTAAAACTCCACTGAGCTACCACTACCCATCTACCAGAATGGCTAACATGAAAAAGGCAGCTTCAAGTGTCACTGAGGATGTGGAGCCATAGGAAGTCTCATACTCTGCTGGGGGAGTATAAATTAGTACAATCCCTTTGGTTAATCATTAGGCACCCCTAAAGTAAGCATACATGTAATCTATGACTCCACAATCCCCCTCACCAGTATATACCCAACAAAAATGCACACATGTATTCACAAAAACACGTTATCTATAAGAATGTTCATAGCATCCCTTTTTCTAACAGAACCCTGGAAGCACCCCCAAATGCCCATCAGAAGATTAAACTGTGGTGTATTCATACCACAAAATTCCCCACTGAAGCCATTTTTTTTTTTTTTTTTTTTTTTGAGATGGAGTCTCACTCTGTTGTCCAGGTTGGAGTGCAGTGGCCTAATCTCAGCTCACTGCAACCTCCGCCTCCCAGGTTCAAGTGATTCTCCTGCCTCAGCCTCCTGAGTAGCGGGGATTACAGGGTTTCACCATGTTGGTCAGGCTGGTCTCAAACTCCTGACCTCGTGATCCGCCCACCTTGGCCTCCCAAAGTGCTGGAATTACAGGCGTGAGCCACCGCACCTGGCCTGAAGCAATTCTTTAAAGTGATGATCACAGACCCATGGAGATCCCCAAGACCCTTTTACAAAGTCCTTGAGGTCAGAACTATTTTCAAAATAATACTAAAATTTTTTGCCATTTCCTCTGCTTGTTGACCCTTACATCACAGTGTGTATAAGTGCTGACACCTTATCCCGGATGGAGGCAGAGACATCAAACCGTGCTAACAGTCATTGTATTAGGTGCTTACAGTAAAAAAAAAAAAAAAAATTGTTTTATTTAACATCCATGATGATGCAAGAAAAAGCACTGATTTTATTAACTCTATAAATTTAGTAAGGATCTTGAGTACGTCTTACAAGAAGAATGAGCACAGCACTTCTGCCGTGTAATCAGTTGTGACAGTTGTCCCGAGGGAAGGAGCCTACGTTATTGAGCCATGAACTACACTGGCCATCGTTTTTCGTGGAACACAATTTTGCTTTGAAAGTAAAACTAACCAAAAAAACCTAACCAAGCATGGTGGTGCAGGCCTGTAATCCTAGCTACTTGGGAGGCTGAGATGAGAGGATCACTTGAAGCCAGGAGTTAATAGAAAATTATCTAAGGAAATATAAATGGCCAATGAATGAAAAGAAGCTTAATTTACTAATATGGTACACTGAGATAAATGTACAAGAGGGCACTGGCAAAATTATATATCATTTTAGAGCTTAGAAGAAATAAGCATCTATCAATTAAGAAATAAATATATTAGAGTAAATCACATTATGTTAATATATAGTGGTTAAAAGCAATGAGGTAGCTCTATGTTTATTGATCCAGAAAGACATACAATGCACATTTTTAAAGAACCAAGGTATAATAATATCACTTTTATGTTTAAATAGCACTTTACAGGCACAACTTGTTTTATTATGCTTTATTGTACTTCACAGATACTCCATTTTGTGTGTTTGTGTGAATTGAAGGTTTGTAGCAACTATGCATTCAGCAAGTTTATTGAGCCATTTTCCCAGCACCAGGGGCTCATTTCATGTCTCTGTGTTACATTTTGGTAATTCTCATATTTCAAATGTTTTCATTATTATTATATCTGCTATTATGATCTGTGATCAGTGATCTTTCACGTTACTATTCTAATTGTTTTGGGGCACCACAAACCCATATAAGACTGAAAACTTAATAAAGATTGTGTGTGTTCTGACTTCCCCACCCACACGCTGTTCCTCCATCTTCCTCTCTTCCCTCTGGCCTCTTTATACCCTGAGATGTGATACTCTTGAAATTAGGCCAATTAAGATCCCTACAATGGCCTGTAAGTATTCAAGTGAAAGGAAGAGAAGAGTCACACGTCTCTTACTTTAAATCCACAGGTAGAAATGATTAAGTTTACTGAGGAAGGCATGTTGAAAGCCAAGATAGGCCAAAAGTTAGGCCTCTTGCACCAAAGAATTAGGCAAGTTATGAATGCAAAAGAAAAGTTCCTGAACGAAATTAAAAGTGCTACTCCTGTGAACACACAAATAAGAAAGCAGAACAGCCTTACTGCTGATATGGAGAAAGTTTTAGTGGTCTGGATAGAAGATCAACCTAGCCACAACATTCCCTCAAGCCAAAGCCTAATCCAGAGCAAAGTCCTAACTTTATTAAATCTACGAAAGTTGAGAGAGGTGAGAAAGTTGCAGAAGAAAAGTTTGAAGCTAGCAGGAGTTGGTTCACGAGGTTTAAGGAAAGAAGCACTCTCCATAATATAAAAGTGCAAGGTGGACCCTTCCTTACACCTTATATAAAAATTAACTCAAGATGGATTGAAGACTTAAAACGTAGGACCTAAAACCATAAAAACCCTAGAAGAAAACCTAGGCAATACCATTGAAGACATAGGCATGGGCAAAGATTTCATGACTAAAACACCAAAAGCAATGGCAACAAAAGCAAATTTGACAAATGGGATCTAATTAAACTAAAGAGCTTCTGCACAGCAAAAGAAACCACTATCAGAGTGAACAGGCAACCTACAGAATGGGAGAAAATGTTTGCAATCTACCCATCTGACAAAGGGCTAGTATCCAGAATCTACAAAGAACTTAAACAAATTTACAAGAAAAAAACAACCCCATCAAAAAGTGGGTGAAGGATATGAACAGACACTTCTCAGAAAACATTAACACGGCCCACAAACATATGAAAAAAAGCTCATTATCACTGGTCATCAGAGAAATGCAAATCAAAACCACAGTGAGATACTATCTCATGCCAGTTAGAACAGCAATCATTAAAACGTCAGGAAACAACAGATGCTGGAGAGGATATAGAGAAATAGGAACACTTTTACACTGTTGGTGGGAGTGTAAATTAGTTCAACCATCGTGTGAGACAGTGTGATGAGTCCTCAGGGATCTAGAACCAGAAATACCATTTGACCCAGCAATCCCATTACTGGGTATATATCCAAAGGATTATAAATCATGCTACTATAAAGACACATTCACACGTATGTTTATTGCAGCACTGTTTACAACAGCAAAGACTTGGAACCAACCCAAATGCCCATCAATGATAGACTGGATAAAGAAAATGTGGCACATATACACCATGGAATACTATGCAGCCATAAAAAATGATGAGTTCATGTCCTTTGCAGTGACATGGATGAAGCTGGAAACCATCATTTTCAGCAAACTAACACAAGAACAGAAACCAAACACCACATGTTCTCACTCATAAGTGGGAGTAGAACAATGAGAATATATGGACACAGAGAGGGGAACATCACACACCGGGACCTGTTGTGGGATGGGTGGCTAGGGGAGGGATAGCATTAGGAGAAATACCTAATGTAGATGATGTGTTGATGGGCACAGCAAACCACCATGACATGACCTGCACTTTCTGCACATGTACCACAGAACTTAAAGTATATTAAGAAAAATAAAATAAAATAAAAATAAATGAAATAGTGGCATTCACGCAACCCGGATGAAACTGGAGACCATTATTCTAAGTGAAGTAACTCAAGAATGGAAAACCAAACATAGTATGCTCTGGCTTATAGGTGGGAGCTAAGCTATGAGAATGCGAAGGCATAAGAATGATAATAAAATGGACCTTGGAGACTCGGGGAAAGGGTGGGAGGAGGGTGAGGGACAAAACACTACACACTGGGTACAGTGTACACCAAAATCTCAGAAATCACCACTAAAGAACTTATTCATGTAATTGAACACCACCTGTTCCCCAAAAACCTATTGAAATAAAAATAATAATAATAAACAAAATTGTGCTGGAAAAAAACAGTCCAAGGCAAAGCAGTAAGTGCTGATGTAGAAACTGTAGCAAGTTATCCTGAAGATCTAGTTAGGATCACTGATGAAAGTGGCTACGCTAAACAATAGATTTTCGATGTAGATGATACAGCCTTCTATTGGAAGAAGATGTCAAGTAGGACTTTCATAGCTAGAGAGGAGAAGTCAATGCCTGGCTTCAAAGTACAATGTGAATCTTTTGTTCAGGGCTAATGCAGCTGGTGACTTTATGGAACCAATGCTCATTTACCATTCTAAGAACCTAGAGCCCTTAAGAATTATGTCACATTATTGTGCCTGTCCTCTATCACTGGAACAACAAAGTCTGTTTTCAGGTAACATATTTGTTTTCAGCATACTTTACTAAATATTTTAAGCCCACTGTTGAGACCTGCTACTCAGAAAAAATATTTCTTTCTAAATATTATTGTTCATTGACAATGTGCCAAGTCACTCTGGTACTGTGATGGAAATATACAAGGAGATTAAAGTTTCATGCCTGCAAACACAACATCCATTCTGTAGCCCACAGATCAAGAAGTAATTTTAACTTTTAAGCCTGATTATTTAACAAATACATTTCATAAGGCCATAACTGCCATTGATAGTGATTCCTCTCATGAACCTCGGCAAAGTAAATTTAAAACCTTCTGATGTAATCCTAGCACTTTGAGAGGCCGAGACGGGCGGATCACGAGGTCGGGAGATCGAGACCATCCTGACTAACATGGTGAAACCCCGTCTCTACTAAAAAAAAAAATACAAATAACTAGCCGGGCGAGGTAGTGCCTGTAGTCCCAGCTACTCAGGTGGCTGAGGCAGGAGAATGGCGTGAACCCGGGAGGCGAAGCTTGCAGTGAGCCCAGATCGCGCCACTGCACTCCAGCCTGGGCAACAGAGTGAGAGTCCATCTCAAAAAAAAGAACAAAAAACAAACAAACAAACAAAAACCTTCTGAAAGGATTCACCTTTCTAGATGCTACCAAGAACATCTGTGATTCATGGGGAGGAGGTAAGAATATCAACATTAACAGGAGTTTGGAAGAAGTTGATTCCAATACTCTTGGATGACTTTAAGGGGTTCAAGACTTCAGTGTATGAAGTAACTGCAGGTGTGGTTGAAATAGCAAAAGAACTAGAATTAGTCATAAATCCTGAAGATGTGACTGACTTGCTGTAATCTCATGATAAAACTTTAACAGATGAGATTTACTTCTTATGGATGAGCAAGGAAAATGGTTTCTTGAGATGGAATGTACTCCTGGTGAAGAGGCTGTAAACATTGTCCAAATGACAACAAAGGATTTAGAATATGACATAAACTTAGTTAATAAAACAGTGGCAGGATTCAAGAGGATTGACTCCAATTTTGAAAGAAATTCTGTGTGCCTGGCTTCAAAGTACAATGTGAATCTTTTGTTCAGGGCTAATGCAGCTGGTGACTTTATGGAACCAATGCTCATTTACCATTCTAAGAACCTAGAGCCCTTAAGAATTATGTCACATTATTGTGCCTGTCCTCTATCACTGGAACAACAAAGTCTGTTTTCAGGTAACATATTTGTTTTCAGCATACTTTACTAAATATTTTAAGCCCACTGTTGAGACCTGCTACTCAGAAAAAATATTTCTTTCTAAATATTATTGTTCATTGACAATGTGCCAAGTCACTCTGGTACTGTGAGTGTGACTGTGATTAAAAGGCTATCAAAGAGTATCACATGCTACAGAGAAATCCTCTGTCAAAGGAAGAGTCAATTGACGTGGTAAACTTCACTGCTGTCTTATTTTAAGAAATTGCACCAGCCACCCTAACCTTTAGCAACTACCACCATCGAGGCAAGGCCCTCAACGAGCAAGAAGATTACAACTCGCTGAAGGCTCAGATGATCATTAGGATGTTTTTTTAGCAATGAATCATTTTTTAAATTATTATATATAATTCGTTTTTAGACATAATGCTCTTGCACTTAAAATGTACTATAATAGAGTATAAACATAACTTTTATATGCACTGGGAAATAAAAAAATTTGTGTGACTGATTTTACTGAGATACTTGTTTTCTTGTGGGGGTCTGGAATCAAACCCACAATAACTCTGAGGTATGCCTGTAAATAATATATGATGTATACATGCAACATATACATTACATGAAGGTGTGGGTGTGGGGGGTGTGTGTGTGTGTGTAACTCCAAGGACAAAGATGTGAAGCACTTACACCAATCTATTAACAGGGAGAAGAAAGACAGGAAGGTAATAGGATCTTCTACCTCTTACTCTATATGCTTCTGTATCATTTAAATGTATTATTACAAAGCATTTTTATATTTGTGGAATTAGAAAAACAAAAACATTAGTATATATAACATTGTAAACCCTTAATTCCAC